>NW_028318161.1:2496666-3120833 GCF_062004578.1 Staurois parvus | reverse complement strand
TTGCATGTGTTGTTAACATGGTTTCATCGTTACACCACTTGAAGAGTATCCAGTTCTTCTATAGAAGATTTTCACATTGAGATGGGATTTTCATAGATTAACTTTTTATTTAATTATGACCATGAAATATTTACTCTTATATTTACCTTTTTATTTATGAACATGAAATATCTACACTTCATTTCAGATTTTTAGTGAGACACATGTTTTGTTTGTTCACAATTATATGTGGGTTTTAGTTGGGTATACACTTTTTGTGAGCGCTACACTGTTTATAGTTTATCTGTGACATGGTATTCAAACTATATTACATGAGACCCTAATGAAAGATTTCAGAGACTTTATGTAATGGTCTCTGCAAGTTCTCTTGGCAGAAGACAAGCAAGTCCTGGAATACAATTCAAGTAACACTGTACTTCTCAATGCAGTTTTCAATCAACAGAAACTGCACTGCAAGGGAATGATTCCAGTTTATTTTGTGGGCTCCACTTTGTACCTCCTACAGTTGGGTGATTGTTGGGATACAGTAGATGATAGCTTCTGTCCTCTCAGGCCTTAACTGACAGGTAAGAGGGTAAATTTGTCTGACAAATTAGTTTACCTTTATAACCTTTAATGATTCCTATTAATGTTCTCCACCAAAACATCATAATGTTTACCTACAGTCTGGTCAGTAAATAGTTTTTTCTTTTCCTCCTCTTAGTAAAATGGTGAGACCAACATTTAGAGTTTGGAAACATTTCCAAAGTGCAATTTCTGCTGAGAGCAAAGCTGCAATTTGCAAATATTGTGACAAGATGTTATTTTACAGCTTTCCAAGTCACAGCGATATGAACGGTTCCATCGGCAGTAATGGGGTGTGACTCGTCTTGTGATTTGGAACTGTCAAATCGCATGACAAGTCACACCAGTGTGAATATGGGCTTAAAGCAAAAGTTCAAATGGGCATTACGTTTTTGTATTGCCTGCATTTTGTTTATTATGGTTGAGTCTGCCTATGTGCTGTGCCATTTGAGGTCTATACATAGATCAGTGAATGAATCCCAAAGTAAATGTACTATGATTTAAAGATAGTACTTTTTTTCTTAAAAGCTTTAAATGTGCATAGTTTCCACATATACAATCTCCATAGCTATTGTTTAGCCCTCAAACTGACTGCCTTCAAATACCACAGCATGAAAAAAGCAACTCTTTATGACAGTAACTGCGGTGTGTCTTTCAGTGATGATTATATGTTATGATGTGTTGCCATCTTGTCACCCTGAGATGTCACGCAATGCTATTGTAATTTTAATTCTGTCCCAGCAAGACATTGCGTTCAGCCTCTCTGTCTGAGTGCAAGAAGCAGAGTTCAACTTAAAGAGGGAATATTGTGTCGTTTTAAGCCAAAGGCAACTGTTCATGCAATTTATTGGTTAGAACAGTGAAACCTCCAGAATTTAAACTGGGTGAAATTAAAGTGAGTCTTCACAATGTGTTCTTGTATGTGCTCTGTCTCAAATGACACTCAGCATTTTTTTTACTATTTTTGCTGCAGTCGACAGTGTTATAAATAATATGACGGTGCAGTGAACCAGCCACTCACATTCATAAATAATTAATGCCCAAGGCTGGAAGTTATTTTGCAGCTTTTCACACAAACTAACCACATGTTTTTTGATTGAAGCTCCCAGATTCAGTGTAAATATTAGTGCTTTCCTGAACAAAAGAGCCCAATAAGGAGAACAAGGGTTGGGTTGAGGCATCAGTGAAAAGAGACACTGCAATGTATGTTAAAGTACGTGTTACTCAACCAAGGCCAGGCTGACGCAGAAGCAGTGATGACGGGGGCACAGCTGGAACTGTCACTATGGGGTTAATTTACCAAATACAAATAGGCTGTTCACTTTACAAGGAAAGTTGCACTGTGCAAGGGAATTTTCTCCACAGTTTAGTGAATGTAGGAGAATTTCATTTCGCAAAGAATACACAATCATGTGCACAGAAAATTTTAAAAAATATGTTTTCCTCGAAATTGATTGGATGATGGAGGTCAGCTTTACTGTAATCATTAAGCTCTGAGGAAAATTCCCTTACAAAACAGCCTATTTGCCTTTAGTAAATGAACCCCTAGGCATCCCATTATTAATTCTTATTTAACCCTAATGAGATTTTATGAACTCCTTCCTACCTTAGCTATTTTTGCTGATTTGTCCTACCATTCAAATGTACATGTTTTTCATTGCCGGAAGCTAATTTTGAGCAAATTTTGCTGCTTATATAAAAGGGACAAGTCACAAAATAAAATTTTCACTTTTTATGAAGTATAACCTACCTTCATTTCCAGATGGATGACCATTTTTTGGTTATCATAGTGAGGTAGTGGTAGTGATATATAAAATTAAATAACACTGGTTGCAGCCTTCCTATCTCATTTGTGCTTCCATGGACCAAAAGGTAGCAGCCCGGGGGTCATTTCTGCAAACGACACAAAAAATGGCAACTGTCCCAACCTATAATCAGCCTTAGCAATAAGGTGTACATGGAAGGGCAATGCACATCGCAAACAAACAAAGAATTACCCAGCAACACTTACCAGCCAGCCTGCAAAACAACCAATTTGGCCCTGTCTACCACTTTGCGTTAAAAATAGAGGGTCTTGATTGCACACATTTGCAAATACATGCGTAAGCCATAGTTCCACATCAAGGGTCCACTGTATACTGTGGACTTAACTAAAATTTCCAGATCCTCCATAGTAGGAGCACATATATCAATGGATAGGTTAAGGGCAGGTGTGCCTGGAGGAGCCCATCCCTCCTTAAAGGTACAGGGACACACCTGACGCCCAACTATACCAAAATGACAGCAAAGGCATCCAGTGCATCCCTGCATCCAAATTAGCCAACTACATCCCTGCACCATCTGAACCCCTGTACATGTGGACATGATTTATCTCAGCTCAAGGAAGGACCCACAATTTTACATCTTTGACTGAGGTGCCAGAGAACTTCTTTCTGACATACTGTGCACAGCCTGATGTTAGCTTTTAGATAAGCAATGGGAAAAAAGTAATTATAGAGCCCCAAAAGTGCCTCTAGCCAACTGGGTGCAGTAGACTGAACTATTGAAATAAGTTGTAACATTGGATACTTAAGCCATGGAATAATGTCTTTTTGCTACCTACACAGTTGTGTTTTTGACAATACTTGACAAATACTACCAATAATAGTGGTTTTGAGTTTTTGGTATATTTTGAAGTTTTGATTATACAGCGGGTAAAATAAGTATTGGACACGTCACCATTTTTCTAGGTAAATATACACTGCTCAAAAAAATTAAAGGAACACTTTGAAAACACATCAGATCTCAATGGGGAAAAATATCATGCTGGATATCTATACTGATATGGATTGGGTAGTGTTGTAGGAACGTAAGATGCCCCATCATTTTATGGAAATGAAAATTATCATCCACAGAGGACTGAATTCAAAGACACCCCGAAGGCTAGTCCATTTTTCCGAAATTTCATTGCAGCAACTCAAAATGGTACTCAGTAGTTTGGCCCCCATGTGCTTGTATTCATGCCTGACAGCGTCGGAGCATGCTCCTAATGAGACTATGGATGGTGTCCTGGGGTATTTCCTCCCAGATCTGGACCAGAGCATCGCTGAGCTCCTGGACAGCCTGAGGTGCAACCTGGCAGTGTCAGATGAACTGAAACATGATATCCCAGAGGTGTTCTATTGGATTTGGGTCAGGCAAGCATGGGGGTCTTTCAATGGTATCAATTCCTTCATTCTCCAGGAACTGTCTGCATACTTTTGCCACCTGAGGTCAGGCATTGTGTTGCACCAGGAGGAACCCAGTGCACCAGCGTAGAGTCTGACAATGGGTCCAAGTAATTCATCCCGATACCTAATGGAAGTCAGGGTGCCATTTTCTAGCTTGTAGAGGTCTGTGTGTCTCTCCATGGATATGCCTCCCCAGACCATCACTGAGCCACCTCAAATACGGTCATGCTGAATGATGTTAAAGGCAGCATAATGTTCTTCACAGCTTCTCCAGATCCTTTCACGTCTGTCACATGTGGTCAGGGTGAACCTGATCTCATCTGTGGAAAGCACAGGGCACCAGTGGAGGACCTGGCAATTCTGGTGTTCAATGGCAAGTACCAATCAAGCCTATGGTGCCAGACAGTGAGCACAGGGCCAACTAGAGGACATCGGGCCCTCAGGCCACAATCATGAAGTCTATTTCTGATTGTTTGGTCAGAGACATTCACAACAGTGGCCTGATGGAGGTAATTTTGCAGGGCTCTGGCAGTGCTCATCCTGTTCCTAATTGCACAAAGGAGTAGATACCGGTCCTGCTGATGGGTTAAGGACCTTCTATGGCCCTGTCCAGCTCTCCTAGAGTAATTTCCTGTCTCCTGGAATCTTCTCCATGCTCTTGAGACTGTGCTGGGAGACACAGCAAACCTTCTGGCAATGGCACGTATTGATGTGCCATCCTGGAGGAGTTGGATTGCCTTTGCAACCTCTATAGGGTCCAGGTATCGCCTCATGCTACCAGTAGTGACAATGACCAAAGCCAAGTGCAAAACTAGTGAAAAACAGTTAGAAAATATGAGTAGGGAAAAAAATGTCAGTAGCCTCCACCTGTAAAACCATTCCTGTTTTGGGGGTCGTTACATTGTTGCCCATCTAGTGCACCTGTTGTTAATTTCATTAACACCAAAGCAGCTGAAACTGATTAACAACCCTCTCTGCTACCTAACTGACCAGATCAATATCCCAGGAGTTTAATTCACTTGATGCTATACTCTGATCAAAAAGTGTTCCTTTAATTTTTTGACCAGTGTATTTCTAAAGGTGCTATTTACATGAAATTTTCAACACATGTCGGTAACAACCCATGCAATCCACACATACAAAGAAACCAAAAACAAAACACATACAAAGAAACCAAAACACATTTTTTCAGAAATTAAGTTATGTGTAATAAAATGTGCTGTGACTACCAACATTTCCAATAAAAAAACAGCCTGAAAAAATATATCTGGCTGATAACTGATTTACCTTTTAATATCACCTCATCTAATCCTGCAATCAGATCTGATCAGAACATATTCCTGGTGATTTTGATTTTTTAGGGTTTTTTTTCAGGCAACTTAAAAGCATCTACAGATGTTTTCAAGCCATCTCACAAGTGAAACTAGCAGAAAAACCCACAAGTGAGAATGGGGGCCAAGAAGTGGGTAAAATGATTTGTATTATAAGAGTGTATAATAGTTCTAAAATTAGATATTGTCTCTTACTGTTTTAGCTAACTTAAGTTTTTTTCACAGGAACAGAGGCAGGTGGAAGATCCGACCAGGGAGGTGAAGAAAGTTCGGAAAGCCCGGAACCGAAGGCTAGAATGGAACATGATGGCATATGATAAGGAGTTCAGGCCAGATAACAGGTTCTCACCATCCCCATATCATGTGACTTCATCCGAGGGATCACTTTCCCCTGATAATAGGCAGGTTCCATGCACAGTATCATACCATCTTTACCATTCTAAAGGGTAGACAGATGTAATTTATGGGTTTAATTTAAATTGACTAATTTTTTGTTATGTCTTACAAATGCACATACTTTATTTCATAGTAACAAAGAAAGAATATGTACCAGAAAAAGTTTAAATGATACATTCTGGGGATCTAGTTTTATGGGTTTTATTTTAGAAACTGGAAAAATAATGACACCCTTCCATCCTGGGTGGGATGTCTGTACATCATTTCAATAATGGTTTTAAAATGATCATCTAAAATGCCAGTAATAAAGTAGATTTATTTTGCAACTGCAGGTCATATGCTTCAGATCTTGATCACTCCTATCCTGCCAGCCCAAATCACCCTACTCAGCAAATCCTGGCTGCTGTCCCTCACCTGACCCCTGAAAACAAGGAGATTATCCTGATGGCCAGTCAAGCACAAGAGCATGGCTACCGTTCCTCTGCTCCTGGTAGTCGACAGAACAGTCTAAACAGAGCCCAGCAGGCTCATGTTCCACAGCCCCCAGAGACCATGCTTAATGGCCCCCGCCCTCAAGTCCTGAAGGATTATAGGTAAGTGATACGTTTCACCTGTTATGAAGAATTGATGGATGCAAAATGGTATAACTAACTCTAAAATCTGGAACAAGTGTGGATGTAGTAACTGCCCAGTGTATGCATTTCATCTAAATGTTAAAAAATCAGAACATAAACATTGTGAATTAAATCAGGTATTGCATACTTGTGGTCTATATTATTGAAGCCCAGTAGTTCCTTATATCCCACATGGGCTCCAGCAGTGCCAGTTATCTCTGCTCTTCTCTATCCCACTCTACACTAAACTAGCTCTGCCATTTTTGTTATATAAAATAAGTGAAGAAATATGTTAAATCCCCTGTAATGGCTTTAGAATGTGAGAAGTTCAGGGAATTTTGAAGTAGGATCTTGCTTGAGGAGCCAAGAGGAGCAAAAGCCCTACTAACAACTTCCCTTGTTCATAGATTTCATTGGAAAAAGATGATAGTGTTACAGGGATCTCATTACAATGTGATAGCAGGATTCCGCTGAACTGAGTAGATAAAAAAATCAACAACAATAAGTCAGAAGGGGTGCAGCCCTTAGAGGTAACGTACAGGTTGTAATTTGTACAGTACAAATAAATGTCTTCATATATTAAGCCTGGGTTCACCCTGATGCGGTGCATCGCAGTTGCACCCCGTTCATGCGAACCGCTGTGGGTGTGTATGTTAACATCACCCTGACAGTGGTCTGCAAAACGCAGTGCGATGTACAGAATCGGAGCGCATAGGTGTAAATACCCATGTGATCCGATTCTAGTGCGGACCCAAAAAAAGGGTCCTGCACATTTTTGGTGAGGGTGCGGTGTGATTTGAGCCATACAAAATGTATGGCTCCAATCTCACTGCACACAAATCGCATGTGATTTGCACAGGAATGCGGTGGGGTTCCTGTGCAAATTACATGCGATGTACCAAGCCGCATATATGTGAACCCAGGCTAAGTTAGGCTAAACATAACAGTGCTACTTTATCATGGGAGGAGTGAATGTACAGAGACTGGCATGTGTTATATACACTATAATAGTATTTCTGGTACTCTCACAATGGGAGTGTAGATATAGTACTTCAACATATATGCAGGTGCTAGTAGCAGACGAGTGGGTGACCTGTCCGTCTCAATGTAAATTCAAACTGATAGTGCAGGTTGCCCTTTTTGGGGAAAACACTGTAGGGATAAAAAGCTAACTAGAGTGTGAGAAGAAAGGTGAAATGGAAGAGAGCAATGGAGAGATAAGAGCAAGAGTTGTTGGCAACTTCCCAAAACTGAATTAAAAATATAATATATAAGGTTAGCTTGTCTTTCAATCCTCACTGCTTTGGTCTTGCCTCTACAAACTCACCTGGCTTGAATGAAATGGAACTGAAATGCCTAGCATCATTCATTAAAGCTGAATTCCAAGTATGGATTGTAATGGATAGTTATTTTGGTGTAGCCTGGACCAATGTAAGTATGCATATTCCATACTTGTGGGATCCTTGTGGAAACTGGAAATCACTGTATTAGTTGCTGCTACTACACTGATTGCCACTGTCTTCTGGATTCCCAGCACACCTTAAATTTTTATCAATGAAATCAAGGCTTTCTCTGATTGGAAAAGTTGGAGGTCATGACCTCATCTCCCTGTCCCTCCACTCTCAATCAGAGAATGTAACAGGGCAGCTGCTCATCACTGGACCCAGAAGACAGCAGCAATTACTTTAGTAGCAGTGATTACTTCAGTGATTTTCTGAATTCATAAGGATCCCACAGGGATAGAATATGCATACTTACATTACTCTAAGCTGAACTAATATAACTATGCAATAAAATCCATACCCGGAACTTCCATTTGAACTTTAATATGGCAATCTGGTAAACTCTGGCTATTGTCATGGTATATTACTGTGCTTATGTAGTGTTACATGTGGTTGCAAAGATTTTATATAATAATTAAAGTCATTCTAAAGGCTGAAGGATTTTTACCCACCTGAGCATAATCTCGATCCAGCACTGTGCATGACAGCTACGGCTCTCCCAGGTCTCCCACTACTGTCAATCACAGCCAATGAGGAGGGAGAAGGGGCGGGGCTGAGCCACGCTCTGTGTGTCTTTTAGACACACAGAGCAGAGCTCAGGAGTGAGCAAGATCAAGTGCCTCCAAAACAAGCAGACTAAGAAGAAGAGGATTGGGGTTGCTCTGTGCAAAACTAGTATGACATGTTTGTTTAAAAAAAAAACAAGCCTTTAATATTACTTTAAGGAAAAGACACTGCAGTCTGAACACATTTAGCTATTTGTAGCATGAGCATTCCTACAGACGTAAACTTTATATGTTAGGCTGGTTTATAATTCAAATCCATAAAATAATCATTCAGTGCATGTCCGAATCCTCTTCTGAAAGATACCTGTCAGGGATCCCCTCGTTCCGTGCCTCGATGGTCCCGGCGCAGGCGCACTGCTCCTCCCAGTACACGGGCACTAGTTCCGGGCCGGCCGCGGCGTTCGAGTTCGCGCATGCGCAGTAGAAGCCGCGGCCGCCCGCTGGGCACCAATGGCAGCGCAGGGCGGGATATTTAAATGTCCCTGAGCTGTCATTTCGTTGCCTTCTGGTCTTACCTGCTTCCTGCGTTCCTGTACCTGTGCCTAGTGAGTTATTGACCCGGATTGCTATTGACCTTGCTGATTTCTCCTGCCCAGACCCTTGCTTGCCTGACCTCTCTCCCTGGATGCCCCTCATTAGATCTGACCTCCTGTTGCTGACCTGGCGTGTGACCCGACGATTCTCTGCCTGCTCCCTTGTACCTTACCGTCCTCTACATTACCGACTCGGCCTGTCTGACTACGCACTTGCTCAGCCATCCATCCATCCATCCCATCGGGGTCACCCGACCTCCTCACATTTGGCTCTCCCTGGTTGGAACCCCTGGCGGACACCCCTACCACTGACAGGTGTGCTCAGTAGAGGTGACCTGGTCTCGGGGTACTACAAGTCCATCCCCACCATCAGGGGCCCTGGTGAACAAGTACCCTGGGGCTTAGATTCCGCGCTCTGGGCACGCCTGACCAGTGGAGTGCTAGTGGTGCCGCTCGGCGGTCCCTCACAATACCATTCCTGAAATCTAAGGCTGCATGCTAGATCTGGGGCAGAAACCTTAGGTAAAAAGAATTGGTTTAACTTCTCTGCCTGGTTGTAAGTATGTGGCCTGTAAGTTAGGGGAATGCCTTCTTCCACTCGAGACTTATAAAACAGATATTTTGCTGAGAATTTTACACAGGCTGGCCCCTCTAATCTCCTTCTGAATGTTCAAAGCCTGTCTGTCTCTCGATTCAATACTTTCAAAGACACAAAACAAATATGCAGTTTACAGAGCGCTAACATTTCATGTTGGCTCATTTGTCATGAGTCAGTGATTCAAAATACCGAAGCCGCTGGATGAGCATGGTCGCCAGGGAACATGTATTTTCAGAACCAGTGGCAGTGAAATATCACTGCCTCATGTTGCTCCCTGCCTAATGTCCCTGATTGCTGTATCGCTTCCTACTTCCCCAGTATTCATTTCTTTTAAATATCAGAGTTATATAAGAAGGCAAATATCCATTTAGAAAGTATATCTAACAAACAGCTGCCACATGTCTTAGGTACAGATAGGTATAAAAGTAGCGTAAATGACTAATGTAAAAAGCTGAAACTCCTGTTAATTACGGATGTTTAAGTAAGTAATGATGTAAGGATGCCTAAGTGAGGATAACCAAATCTATACTTCCCATCCTTCTTGGCCTATTACCTTGCGCCTCTCCTACTTTACTACCTCTCCTACTTCAGTCCAATGGTTAAACTTAGTATCACACTAACAAGGGCAGATGTTATATAAGACAAATGATAATTATAGAAAAGTAGGTGAAATGAAATCTCTTCTTGCAGTTCAGTTATAGGTGTGAAAACTCATCGGGGTCACCCGACCTCCTCACATTTGGCTCTCCCTGGTTGGAACCCCTGGCGGACACCCCTACCACTGACAGGTGTGCTCAGTAGAGGCGACCTGGTCTCGGGGTACTACAAGTCCATCCCCACCATCAGGGGCCCTGGTGAACAAGTACCCTGGGGCTTAGATTCCGCGCTCTGGGCACACCTGACCAGTGGAGTGCTAGTGGTGCCGCTCGGCGTTCCCTCACAGTACCAGAAGGCCATGACTGAGCCTCGAGGAGGACTCTCCCCGTTGGACGAGGTTTGCAGGCACCTGGCTACCCTGACGCAAGCTGTAAACACATTACAGGACAGATGTCTGCAGATCGAGAATCGGTTTCAGGCCTGCACCATATCTGTTCCTGTTTCACAGGCCCCGGCTCCTGCACCACCAATCGCAGCAGCCCACGAGCCGGCTCCTGGGCCTCCCACATCACTCCCTATGGCGGAACCCCGAGTACCCTTACCCGAGCGCTTCCATGGGGATCGCACACGCTTTCGGTCATTTCGTGACTCTTGTCTGCTCTTTTTTGAACTACAGCCACGGACCTTTTTGACAGAGTCAGTGAAAGTGGGGTTTGTTGTCTCCCTGTTGCAGGGTGAACCCCAAGACTGGGCCCACCGACTAAGGGGAAACAATGACCCTCACCTGGTTTCGGTCGACAGCTTCTTTAACGCCATGGCCATCTTATATGATGACCCACAACGGGCGGCCTCGGCCGAGGCCACATTATACGCACTCCGACAAGGTCGGCGGGCGGCTGAGGAATACGCCTCTGACTTTAGGCGCTGGATGGGTGACACTCGTTGGAACGAGTTCGCCCTTTTACATCAGTTTCGTATGGGCCTATCTGAGGCTCTGAAAGACGAGCTCGCCCGGGTAGAGGTGCCCGAGATATTAGAGGACTTGATTGCACTCACTATTAAAATTGACCGTAGACTACGGGAGCGCAGATTGGAGAGGTCTGGTCAGGGTCGCGGAAATCCCTGGGGGTCATTTCAGGGATCCTGTCAACATACTAGGCCAAGCATCCAGAACCTGCCGCCTGAAGATGCTCCCGAACCCATGCAGCTAGGCCTGGCTCGGCCGAAACTATCGCCTGAGGAACGCCAGCGCAGACGCTCCCAGAATCTGTGCCTGTACTGCGGCGAAGCTGGTCACATGGTGCGTTCCTGCCCGCAGAAACTGAGTAAGTTCACTTCATCTTCTTTATCTGTTGGCGATATGGCTCCGTCCCAGTACTTAGTTGTTCCCCTCTCCTTTCAGCTTTCCGAAAGGACCGTGGAGGTGACGGCCATAGTTGATTCGGGGGCATGCAGCTGTTTTGTGGATATCAATTTTGCTCACCAGCAGGGTATTCCCCTCCGCCCAAAGGAGAAGGGGTTTCATATCTTTTTGGCTGATGGTTCCCGGATAAAGTCAGGAGTAGTCAACCAGGAGACCCCTTCCATTATGACTTCCATTGCCGGTCAGCACCGGGAACTCCTCCGCCTGGATGCTATTGCATCACCCCTTTTCCCAGTCATTCTGGGGCTCCCTTGGTTGCGGGCCCATAACCCCCAAATTGACTGGGAAACTGGGGTTGTCTCGTTCCCTTCCCCATATTGTCGGGAGCTGTGTCGAACTTCGGGCCCGGGGGTCCCCCAGGTTCTTCTGTGCTCTGAAGGGGATGACAGCCTGAAACAAGTGATTCCTGCAGCCTATCACAAGTTTCTTGATGTGTTCAGTGAACGGGGAGCAGATGCTCTACCCCCCCACCGCCCATATGACTGCCCGATTGATCTGTTGCCCGGTTCTGAAATCCCGTTCGGGCGAATTTTTCCCCTTTCTGAGCTAGAATTAGGGGCCCTGAAGGACTATATTGAGGATAGCCTCCGAAAGGGATTCATCCGTCCCTCCACTTCCCCAGCAGGTGCAGGGATCTTCTTTGTAGAAAAGAAGGACAAGACTTTGAGGCCATGCATTGACTATCGGGAGCTGAATAGGGTCACCATTAAAAATCGTTACCCATTACCGCTGGTACCTGAATTATTCCAGAGCTTAAAAGCTGCAGTAGTATTTACCAAGTTGGACTTAAGGGGAGCCTAGAATTTGGTTCGCATAAGGGAGGGGGATGAGTGGAAGACGGCCTTCCGCACCCGTTTCGGCCATTTTGAATACCTGGTCATGCTTTTCGGGTTATGCAATGCGCCAGCCACCTTCCAGCACTTTGTAAACGACATCTTTAGGGACTTCCTGGATATCTTTGTCATCGTCTACTTAGACGACATTTTGATTTTCTCATCCTCCCTGGGGGAGCACAGGGTACATGTAACGAAGGTGTTGGGGCGGTTGCGGCAGCACGGGTTGTACGCTAAAGCAGAGAAATGCTGCTTTGAACAGGCTAGCGTTACATTCCTGGGTCTGATTATCTCCGCCACGGGGGTCGCAATGGACCCTCAGAAGGTCTCAGCGATCCTAGATTGGCCTGAACCCACGGACAGGAAAAGTGTCCAACGTTTTATTGGGTTCGCAAATTTCTACCGGAGGTTTATCAAGAACTTCTCGGGTCTGGTCTCCCCCATCACTCAATTAACTAAACTTGGGACGCGATTCAGATGGACGCCCGAGGCACAGGAAGCTTTTGAAGCACTAAAAAGGTTATTTACCTCAGCACCCATTCTGGGTCATCCCGACGCCTCCCTGCCCTACATCTTAGAAGTAGATGCATCTGAAAACGCGGTTGGCTCCATCCTTTCCCAGCGGAAGGGCGCCAAGGAATTACTTCACCCAGTAGCATTCTTTTCACGGAAACTTACCCCGGCGGAGAGGAACTACGACATTGGGGATCGCGAGCTACTGGCTATCAAAGCCGCTTTAGAGGAATGGAGGTACCTGCTGGAAGGTGCCTCCCATCCCATCCTGATTTTCACGGACCACAAGAACCTGGAATATCTGAGGACGGCCAAACGCCTACGCCCACGACAAGCAAGATGGGCATTGTTTTTCTCGAGGTTCCAGTTCCACATCACATACAGGCCCGGCTCGAAAAACACAAAGCCTGACGCATTGTCGCGCATGTATGAGGACACCAAGGAGATCCCAGTGCCCGACACTATTCTTCCTGCAGGAAATTTCTTGGCCCTTCAGACAAACCTTCGCTCCGAGATCCTGAGGGCGTCCACAGCGATGTCTACCTCCGATGGGGCCCCCCTCCAGAACAAGGAGGGACTCCTATGGAGGGAGGACCGGATTGTGGTGCCAGAGGATGCCCGAACCTTAGTCTTGGGACATTGCCATGACCACCCACTGGCAGGACATTTTGGACCGGTCAAGACCCTGGAACTCCTCCGACGTTCCTTCTGGTGGCCGGACATGGCCAAGGATTGTAAGAACTACGTGAGCTCCTGTGCCATCTGCCAGCGGAACAAGCCTTCAAGGAATAAGGCATGGGGCCTGCTACGTCCATTGCCCATCCCTGAACGGCCCTGGCAGAAAATCTCCATGGACTTCATAGTCGAGCTCCCACCTTCACTGGACCACACAGCAATTCTCGTGGTCGTGGACCGCTTATCCAAGATGGCCCATTTCATCCCTTTACGGAAGACTCCATCTGCAGCCGAGACGGCGCAAGTCTTTATTCGAGAGATCGTTAGACTGCATGGGGTTCCCGAAGACATCGTCTCGGACCGAGGGGTGCAGTTTACCTCGCGGTTTTGGAGGGCGTTGTGCAAAGCCCTGGATATCAAGCTGTCTCTTTCCTCGGCATTTCACCCTCAGACCAATGGCCAGACCGAAAGGACTAATCAGACCCTGGAGCAATACCTGCGATGCTACACATCATTCTCTCAGGACGACTGGGTGCCACTCCTCCCTTTGGCAGAATTCGCGTACAACAACGCTTGCCATTCAGCAACTGGGCAGTCCCCGTTCTTCGCCAACTATGGGTTTCATCCTGTCTTCCTCCCGGACTTGGTCCCGGAATGCCCGATTCCAGCGACACAGGATGCACTGACCTTCTTCACCTCCAACAATAAGAAACTACAGGAAGCCACCCGTCAAGCCCAAGAAGACTACAAGAGGGCTTTTAATAGAAAGCGAAGAGGGGACCTGGTGTTGCAGCCCGGAGAGAAGGTTTGGCTGGCTACGTCAAACTTGAGGATGCTCTGCCCGTCGAAAAAGTTGGGACCTAAATTCATAGGCCCCTTTTGCATCAAACGGATGGTCAATGAGGTGGCCTATGAACTTGTTCTCCCTGACACACTCAAGATCCACCCTGTCTTCCACGTGTCCCTGTTGAAACCGGTAGTCCCTGATGCCTTCCCGGAACGGGAATCCAGGCCCCCGGAGGCCGTAACGGTTGAAGAGGAAGAAGAATTCGAGGTGGAGGCAATCTTGAAGTGCCGTCGAAGGGGGGGCCAGACCCAATTTCTCATCAAGTGGAAGGGCTACGGCCCTGAGGACAATTCGTGGGAACCAGCCCATAATGTCCATGCACCTAGGCTTGTCCGGAGGTTTCTTTGTGATCACCCGTGGTGGAGAGATCGGGTGGGCATCCGGAGGTTGCCCGTAGGGGGGGGGCAATGTCAGGGATCCCCTCGTTCCGTGCCTCGATGGTCCCGGCGCAGGCGCACTGCTCCTCCCAGTACACGGGCACTAGTTTCGGGCCGGCCGCGGCGTTCGAGTTCGCGCATGCGCAGTAGAAGCCGCGGCCGCCCGCTGGGCACCAATGGCAGCGCAGGGCGGGATATTTAAATGTCCCTGAGCTGTCATTTCGTTGCCTTCTGGTCTTACCTGCTTCCTGCGTTCCTGTACCTGTGCCTAGTGAGTTATTGACCCGGATTGCTATTGACCTTGCTGATTTCTCCTGCCCAGACCCTTGCTTGCCTGACCTCTCTCCCTGGATGCCCCTCATTAGATCTGACCTCCTGTTGCTGACCTGGCGTGTGACCCGACGATTCTCTGCCTGCTCCCTTGTACCTTACCGTCCTCTACATTACCGACTCGGCCTGTCTGACTACGCACTTGCTCAGCCATCCATCCATCCATCCCATCGGGGTCACCCGACCTCCTCACATTTGGCTCTCCCTGGTTGGAACCCCTGGCGGACACCCCTACCACTGACAGGTGTGCTCAGTAGAGGCGACCTGGTCTCGGGGTACTACAAGTCCATCCCCACCATCAGGGGCCCTGGTGAACAAGTACCCTGGGGCTTAGATTCCGCGCTCTGGGCACGCCTGACCAGTGGAGTGCTAGTGGTGCCGCTCGGCGGTCCCTCACAATACCATTCCTGAAATCTAAGGCTGCATGCTAGATCTGGGGCAGAAACCTTAGGTAAAAAGAATTGGTTTAACTTCTCTGCCTGGTTGTAAGTATGTGGCCTGTAAGTTAGGGGAATGCCTTCTTCCACTCGAGACTTATAAAACAGATATTTTGCTGAGAATTTTACACAGGCTGGCCCCTCTAATCTCCTTCTGAATGTTCAAAGCCTGTCTGTCTCTCAATTCAATACTTTCAAAGACACAAAACAAATATGCAGTTTACAGAGCGCTAACATTTCATGTTGGCTCATTTGTCATGAGTCAGTGATTCAAAATACCGAAGCCGCTGGATGAGCATGGTCGCCAGGGAACATGTATTTTCAGAACCAGTGGCAGTGAAATATCACTGCCTCATGTTGCTCCCTGCCTAATGTCCCTGATTGCTGTATCGCTTCCTACTTCCCCAGTATTCATTTCTTTTAAATATCAGAGTTATATAAGAAGGCAAATATCCATTTAGAAAGTATATCTAACAAACAGCTGCCACATGTCTTAGGTACAGATAGGTATAAAAGTAGCGTAAATGACTAATGTAAAAAGCTGAAACTCCTGTTAATTACGGATGTTTAAGTAAGTAATGATGTAAGGATGCCTAAGTGAGGATAACCAAATCTATACTTCCCATCCTTCTTGGCCTATTACCTTGCGCCTCTCCTACTTTACTACCTCTCCTACTTCAGTCCAATGGTTAAACTTAGTATCACACTAACAAGGGCAGATGTTATATAAGACAAATGATAATTATAGAAAAGTAGGTGAAATGAAATCTCTTCTTGCAGTTCAGTTATAGGTGTGAAAACTCAAAATAGTGATGAGTAAATGTGCTTGAGTTCGGTTCACCAAGGGCGCAGCAAATATGAGGGTGCAGTGAACCCAAACTTTACAACAAATCCATTTGAAGTGTATAGGGGGCAAATCCTACTATTAACTTCTAGCCATTGTTTGGGCTAATAATAAAACTATTGTCAAAAAAAGAAAATGAGGAACATGGTACTGCCATGAAGGTTATTTAACAAAACAAACAAAAAAATGTTTAAATGCTGTACAGCTTGGAAAGGCTACTTTTAATGCAGCTTCAATGACAACATGGAAAAAAGCTGTATGTTTCCTGGCATCACATATTTTGGATTTTCAGTTGATTTTGAAGTATTACATTGAGCTTGGCTTAACAAATGTTTTTGAATCCTGGAGCTCTCAATGCAATTCAGGATTTACGCCGCTGCAGACATCTTCACAGTACCAGAATACTAGAATGGGTCAGGAGAGGTGGGAGGAGCTGTAAATGTTGGCAGGTATTTTTTTTCTTTTTTTTTAGGCCAGGTGGTACTTGAACGTTTAGTCTGTAGCATGAGTAGAATTGGTTTACAGTCATTGGTAATCCAAGATTATTTAATTTTATTGAAAGTGCATAGGCAGACAGATTCTTACAAATTCTCCTTTTGCACTGAAGGCCCTCTCAAACAACACACGGACTGCAAGGCAAGCCAGAAGCTCCAGCAGTGGGCATTGGTCCAGCTTGGACATCCAATAATCCATAGAGTCCTCACTTCTGAGAGTGTCTGCATCAGCCTTAGACCCAGTTTACTCAACAGTAATATGGTTCAGGCACTGCCTGTGAGTGCTGCCTGCAGCCTGGTTTAAAAAACTATGAAAAGAAGCACTGGGGCAGCCATTGCCACTACCTGGTCTTCTTTCAGGGATCAAAACCATTATGGATCTTGTTACTATCAGGAAATGTAAAAAAGAGCTTCTTACACAGCACCGTCTCAAAGTGCTGCATTTTGAGCTTCCTATGGGATGGTGACAGGAGATCAGCCATTTCACATTATATATGGGATCCATTAGGATGGTCAGTAGTAGACTCTTTCTTTATTGACCTGAATTCTGGGGTCTTGGCACAAGTAGTTGTGCATAAAACAAATTCTCCACAAATTACCTGCAGTAGAGGACCCTGAGTCCTTTGTGTTACTGAGGACAATGCTGTTCTCAAAACTCTGAGATAGAAAAGGAAGATGTGCCCTGCCTCTAGATGGTGCAGCCCAGCCACCACTTTGTCCTGTCATATCTAACTGCCGCTACTTCCGTCTCATGCAGAACCTCTGCCTCGTACTTTAGGTCTACCTGCTTTTGTTTTTTTTTTATTAATAAAGAGGATTGCCTAAATTTAATTGCAACTAAGGATATAGGGCTAAATAAATATTTGTGGCTTGGTTCATACCAGAGCTGTATATAATTTTGTTTTCTTGGGGGTGGTTCAACCTTATGCACCCAGAGAAGAATTAGTTGGAGCATCCTGCACAAATTATTGATGTGCCAAATTTGCACAAGTGATGGGGAGGGGCTTAAAACAGTGAAAAGATCTCTTTCAGGATCCTGGTGAAGATCTGTCATAACAGCAGGTGCACCTGGCAGCGGCAGTGCACTTTCCTGGACCCTTGTTTGATCTTTGGGTGGCTGGACTTGAATTTGTGTACATCAGGTTATCCATGATCCTTCACATATAGGTCTGGACCTGGATGGGCTCAAAGTCTGAACCTTATCCGGAGTGGTGTAGTTACCCTAATTTGGTTCCATTGCTTAGAGGCTCTTTACTTGTTCTCTTGGTGATCTGGAGGAGGATCTGGTTGTCCATCTTTCTGGGTTGTTTACAACAAAGCGTGATTGACCACTCTTAACAAGGGGTCATGCCTTTCTGGTAAGCCTTTCCTATGAGTAGTTGGCGACACAACAACTATCCTTGGATTTCCTTTGTTTCATCACACCCTCTGGGGACTTTTTTCTTTATCTGAATATTTGGATGGACTATTTTTTGTATGACACATTTTTCACTGTTTTTTTTCTCTAATCATTTGTCACTTTATTAAGCTTCTAACCTCAGCTTGTTCAATTAATTTTTAGCAATAAAACCTGGAAGCTGATTGGTTTCTATGCAAAAATGCCTAAGATTCTGAGTGAACCAGATTTAGTAAATAAACCCCTAAATGTCACAGTGCAGAAGGCCTTCTGCTATTGTGCCAGCCAAAACCAGGATTTTTTACGGACCGATAAACACATAAGCAAACTTCTATAAACAGGGAATTGGCAACTGTTGGCAACCCTGCTGGTGTAGAGTTTGGACCCCCATTTCCCCCATTGCTTATCTACGCCCCTGGTTCACACTTGTCTGGTGGTGGTGGCATACTGCAAATAAAAATCAGCTGTGCCTGTGTCAGCAGCAAATGTACACAGTGTTCCCAAGATAAAAAATAAATAAATGCATAATAAAAAGACCATAGGAACAGAAAATAAAATATGCCTCCTGCTAAAAAATTAACCGTGAAACACCAAAAGTCAGCCCTATTTTTTAACGTAGCAAAAAGTTAAAATAAAATGATTGAGAAACGTGAAATAAAAGATCATGGTAAGAAAAAGCAGCAACACAAAAACAGTGAACATGGGGGATACACAGTGGTGTATCCAGGATATGGATCATGCCCTGGGTGCCACTTCAAGGGGACGTCATGCAAGGGCAATTTGATCCAAAATGGGAGGCATTCAGTGCTACCCCCAGCATTCAGTAGATGATGAAAGTCCCCCTCTGTCTTCTGCTATGCTGCTGCTGCTGTACTAATTACACTGAAACACTAATGTGAGGGACGCTGTAGGGACTCTGGTGTGAGGAGCTGTGAGGACACTAATGTGAAGAGGCTCTGAGGACTTTGATGTGAAAAGGGCCTCCTGAAGTAAAGAGGTGACTCTGATGTAAAGGGGGAGGATTCTGATGTGAAGGGGGCTACTAATGTGAAAGGGGGGGTATTCTGATGTGAAGAGGGATGCTAATGTAAAGGGGGCCCCTGATGTGAAAGGGGGGGTATTCTGATGTGAAGGGGGCTGTTAATGTGAAGGGGGCCCCTGATGTGAAAGGGGTATTCTGATGTGAAGGGGGCTGCTAATGTGAAGGGGGCCCCTGATGTGAAAGGGGTATTCTGATGTGAAGGGGGCTGCTAATGTGAAGGGGGCCCCTGATGTGAAAGGGGTATTCTGATGTGAAGGGGGCTGCTAATGTGAAGGGGGCCCCTGATGTGAAAGGGGTATTCTGATGTGAAGGGGGCTGCTAATGTGAAGGGGGCCCCTGATGTGAAAGGGGTATTCTGATGTGAAGGGGGCTGCTAATGTGAAGGGGGCCCCTGATGTGAAAGGGGTATTCTGATGTGAAGGGGGCTGCTAATGTGAAGGGGGCCCCTGATGTGAAAGGGGTATTCTGATGTGAAGGGGGCTGCTAATGTGAAGGGGGCCCCTGATGTGAAAGGGGTATTCTGATGTGAAGGGGGCTGCTAATGTGAAGGGGGCCCCTGATGTGAAAGGGGTATTCTGATGCGAAGGTTTTCTGACTGAAAGAGACCAGTAAGAGCAACGTTGTAATGCGGCAATGCTGCGTGAGTGTTGCTAAGGCAACTGCTCCAAGTCTTGGGTAGCTGCATTGTAACTGTGCAGAGGTGGATTAGACTGCCCTTACAGCATGCTAGGTTGGTGAATGGACCACTCCCATTCATGAATTTAGTGTTTATTAAATATTAATGAGTCTGATTTGCAGTATTGTAAAGTTATGCTCAATATGAGTGTCAGATGTTTGATCTGGGGTGCTATTTCAGTGCTTGCCACAGGTGTAGATACAGTATGTCCCTTGGGGTGCACAAGAATATGCTGCCTACCAAACTGCAGTCCACAGTAATTTAGCACAATATAGCCCTGCATAGCACCATAGAGCAACTAACTCTCCCTACATGAACTGTCAGCTCTCCCTTCACCATTGTATAGAAACAGCAACTATGAGGGCCCAGCATGACTGGCAGGCAGAATGGTCGGCTGGAAACTTTTATTATATATTGCAAAATAACAGGCGGCATGCTGCTTCTGGCAGCTCTTGGCTCATGGCTTTGCAGAATCTGGCCCTGACTAAAGTGAAATATCTCTGTTTACACCAAAAATGTTTTTTTTATCATTTTGGTATTATTTATAATATTTTTGTATGCACTCCCTAAAGGCAGGGGTGTCTTAACACACTGCCCAGGGGCCCCAGGAGCATGGGGGCTCCTGCAGTTCCCCTAGCCTAGCAGGGGGAATTTCATGTGAACAGAGCAAGTGATCAGTGCAGCAGGAATGGAAATTGCTGGAACCGATCTTCTCTATGGCTCTCCCTGCAGCAGCAGGAAGCTGGCATCCCCTCCTCTTTGCCGCTGGCTTTCAGCAGCTGCAGGACAGCCACACAGAAGATTGGTAACAGTAATTTCCTCTCCTGCTGCACTGATCAGTTGCTCTGTTCACATGCAATTCCCCCTGCTACCTGGACCCCCGCTGTATGCCCCCTGCCGAGTGCCTGCCATGCAAGGTGCTCCCCCATCTGCACGCAGCACCTCCGGCTTCCCTCTGCTACCGCTGGCTGCTGTTGGAGCACAGGGAATCTTCAGATGGAGAGTAGGGGAAGGGGGTGGGGGGCAGTAAATATATAGTACTTACCAGGCCTTTCCTTTCCCTAATGAGAACACTTACTGTGCTCATTCATAACTTTACTATGCTTTAGTTTGTAGATGAACAGAAAGCCTCAGAGCACTTCTCATTCACTCATCTTCAGTGCAGCTGAGACTGCAGAAAAAGTGATTGGGGAATCTCTTTCTCAAAAGTGAGATATCAGGGGTCTGATTAGACTGATATCTCACCAAAGACCTCCCAACAGCATTGTGAATTTTTTTTTTTTAAATCATTTAAAAATTGTGAATACAGTTTTGAAAAATGTAAGGTTTCTTAAAAAACTGTAAAAAGAAATAGTTACAAAAATGAATACTGGGGAAGAGAGGGTCAGTGTATACAGGGGGGGCTGTGTGTAGAGTGGGTGGCACAGAGTGTACAGGGGGTGTTTATTTGTTTCTAATCACACTAAAAAGCCATGCCCAATATGTATCATAATTTAGCCACAACAAGCCAGTATGTGCCATAATTTATCCACACCACCAGGTCACCATCTCTCTGGTAGGGGCCCCAGTGCATTACTTTGCCCAGGGGGCCAATGATGCTATGAAGATGACAATCCTAAAGGAAAAATCAGAGAAAAGATTTATTCTCTCCAAAAATAGCAACCATTTGTTTTTGACCTTCTATGTTATCTATCAAACCCAGAGCACTACAAGAGTGAGTCATGCAAATAAAAGACATGTCAAGTAGGGTGACCCCACTCCAGGTGCAAGTGGTGGAAACACTTCCCTTCAAAAATAAAAATTTATTTTTTGGTAGAGATTTATTTAAAAGGAATAGAAGAAGCATAGAAATACTGTACCTAAATAGTGTCTCCTGGGAGATTTATGACAATTGTCAGTTTTAAGGCCATGTGATGGGGAGGAATGATATATACTATATAATATACTGTATATATAAATATGTATATTTATGAATAAGGGTCATAGTTAATAAAGTTAAATACAAAATGCATCCCATTCTTTGTTTTTACTATATCAATGCTAACTTACTTTAAAAGCAAATGTAAATGCACAGCAACAAATACTGCTTTTCTTTGCTTTCCCAATGCTATTTTCAGCTTCTGGAAGAGAAGAAAATACCTGGTACTTCTGAGTATGGGAGTTAGCTTGTCCAACACTAGATGGCTTTGTTCTCAATATTGTATAGTAAAGGGTGTTAGACCCGTTTTTGAGAAAACCTTCCTTTAATGATGTAATGGGTGAGGTTAGTGCCCATATAAAGGTCAGGATGGGAGAGGCCTTGTGGGTTGGGGCATGGGAGCCAAACACCACAGAGCTACTAGGATGTTGTCACCTACTGACCTACAGGTCCTTCTGCAGGGCTGAAGTCCCAGGCACAGTGGTTCAGAACAGCTATCGGAACAGCTGTAGTCTTCTTGACTCTTTTTAAAGACTTTGGCGGGTTGTGAGTGCGGTGCAAAGCCCTTTTAGGCCACGACGAGTACTAGTACACTTGGAAATAAGTGTGCCATATGGGAGCGTACTTAACTGGGCAGAGCTGTGGAAGGGACATTGGGAGAGACTGGTATACTGATGAGGGCACCTTGATTATACCGATGATGGAAGCCGAAGGCTGTGGACGTAGTATACATGGAGGAAGTGGTCCCCAATTTGTGGGGCTCACAAGATGGCTTACAAAATTATGTGCTGGTGTTCTGCACTTAAATGACAACTATAGAAAGTCTACTTCTGTGTATGTCATTCTGCACTGATGATTTCTGTTAGCATATCATTGTGATGTAAGATGGAAATCTTTCAAGTTACAGTAAAGTGTGAAAAATGCATTTGTCTGTGGACATTCCTTTATTCTCGAACATTAAGGGCTACGGCTAGGAATGTCATGAGTAGGCCTACGGCCAGGAGTGTAACACAATATGGTGGAGGATTACATCTGTAACAGTTGAGCAGCTGTCCTATCCAAAAAAGAAGTGAAGTAGGGACTTGTACAGTTTGGTGCCACCACCTGACCAATCACAAGTCCCTTATAAGTGCTGTTACATAGGGAGAGTCAATAACCCCTGAGTGATTCATAGCTTACACAAGTGGATTCTCTTGCTCCTGACATTTGGTACTGCAGGGGAGTGAAGAAATGGGAAGTGTGTGCTGCTGGGGAGGTGGGCATTTAAGGGAACCTGTGCATTTGCGCATGTGCATGGACAATGAACAAGTTCACTTTAAATGTCCAGGTTCCAAGGCTGTAATCCTGATTTTGGTTTTGCTTACTAATGAGTCATTGACCCCAAACAAGTATACAGGATCAGAGCTGGAATGAATTACAATTACTTGACCTGGACAGAGAATCAGTTTTGAGAAATTATCAGGATGACGGCCCTGGAACTTGCATCTTTAAAAACTAGTATACAGTGGCAGCTCCAACAGTCGCACAAAAGTTGCATTGCCGAATGCCAGCACAAGTTTATAGACTGAATTCTTTTATATCCGTGTCTTATATCTTTTGTGGCTTGTGTTTTAGATTTCGTAAGAGGAGTTGGCCCGTGTTAGTAGGCAAAGTTACAGCCAATGAACTCTTCAGGACCATGGAGAGCACACTGTTGCTTTCTAGCTACAGCAGTTACAGCTCCTAGTGTTTAGGGAATGTGTAATAGTTATGTACATATTTTCGTTCTTTATTATTATGATCAGTGGTTTAAATAAATACAAATTTAAAAAATACATATATACAGTGTATATCTATCTATCTATATATATATATATATATTTTTTTTTTTTTTTATTTTTTTTTTTTGGAGTCCGCTAAATAAGAAATAGTGGATTTAAATGTAATGTAATCTTCTAACTAGACAGCAGGTGGAGCTTTTAACATGTTTTGATCTCTGCCATTATATGCAAAAAAAAAAACTATTTTTAACAGGGATCAATAATATATACCTTAAATAGAAATTTACAAATAGCACTGAATGACTCATTCCTTATTAGATAGGTGAGTGTTAAGTTTCAATGAGAGAGATCCTTCCTAAAAGCAGCTGATCAGTGCTGCACTCTGACTGCCAGTGTAAGGGGGGCTCAAACACTCACTACCAATGTAAGGGCGTACACGCACTGACCAATTCTGAGCATCTTGGGGTACACAAGTCGGATTTTGACAGTCAAAGGCGCACACTGATTGCCAATGTAAGGAAGGCAAAGACACTGACCACAAAGGTAAGGAACGTACAGAAAATGACCACCAGTGAAAGGGGAGCAAAGACACTGACCAACACTGACCGCCAGTATTAGAGGGTGCAGACAATGACTACTAATGTAAGGAGGGCACAGATACTGACCACCACTGTAAAGGGCACAGATGCTGACCAACAATATAAGGAGGATGCAGACACTGACCGCCAAAGTATGGAGAACACAGACAGTGACTGCCAGTGTATGGGGTAGACACTGTCCAGTAAGGGGGCACAGACACTGACCACTAATGTAAGTAGGGCACAGACACTGAACACCAATAAAGGGGGGTAAAGATACTGACCATCAATGTAGCATGAACATGGGATATGGGAGACTTATCAGATTCTAAAGATTCCTTTACTGGCCACTAATGTAAAGGGGGCATAGACACTTATCACCAATCCTGGGCATTTTGCTTGCTATTGGGGCACACGGAGAAGAGGAGGAGCCAAGATTTCCATTGGGGCACCTCAGAGGAGGAGGTTCAGGGCCGTTCTGTGCAAAACAATTACACAGAGCAGGTGAGTATAACATGTTTATTATTTTTGTTTTTTTTAAAACAGTGCCTTTAGTTTCACTTTACTTGGATTTGTTTTGATGGATTGACTTGGGTACAATCAATCTGCACATACATGCCCACCGGGGCCGCTGTACCGGTCTGATTTGATCCATCTATGGCCGGCTTAAGTAAAGCTGGTCATCATACACCCCTGTATAGAATTAGGGATACTAGGCATGTGGCCCAATTTATCATCATATTCATCATCATTTTAACATTATTATTGTTAGCAAAAGTTTTATTTTAATTACTTTTTTGAATTCAGGATAATATTATTACTATTTCTATTAAAGTGAATCTCTAGAGAAAACTTTTGGGTAGAGAAGGATTAGAATCTCAGTCTTTGTTTTTTTTTTTTGCTGTATATGTTCACACTGGGAAGATTTATCCTCTCTCCTTGTCCCTGTGAACATTGACACAAGGAGAGAAAGTGATGAGAATTTCAGAATTGTACAGGTAGCAGAACAAGGAAACAGGAAAATCTTCCAAAAGGGACATCTGTTCCAGTGACAACCATCTTAGAACACTGTCCCCTCATTTTGGAGAGGATTACACTCACTTCCCATAATGTGTCTTGATCTGGAAGTCAAAAGAAATTTTCAAGAAATGAAAAACAACGGTGAAAGGGATTTTAACAATTTCATAGTCTTTTCAAAAAAAAAATTAAGTTTTGGCTGGATATACACTAACCTATTTAAAGCATTAGGACAATTAGAATGGGCCTTTGAGAAAGCAGTTGGTAGAATTGCAAAATTATGTATTTCATTTCTGATTGGGACTGCATGGTACATTGGACCAAGAGACTAAGAGACTATTTAATGTTTGTTCTTTCTTGCAGTGGTCAACAGGTGCCAATGACTGAATATTTTGTTCCTCCTGCACCCCCACCACCACCTCCTGTGATCCCTTCTGCACAAACAGCATTTGACAGTCCAATTTCTGCCCCAGCTTCTGCAGTTCCTAATGCAGCTGCTTCCTATACTCCTACCCCTCCTCCAGCCCCACCCTGTCCATATTCGGGTTCTCCTCCCCAAATTGGATCAGTGGGACCTCCGGTTGCTCCCCCACCACCTCCACCAGGCCCTCCAACTTTCACAGCTTCTCCTGCTCACACTGCTTCCCCTCCCACTCTCACTGTGGAACCAAGAAAACCTCAGATTCCATTCATCCCTATGAGTGACGCGAGGAGTGACCTTCTGGCTGCAATTCGCAGAGGTAAGAGGTAGCTGTCTGCTTGGAAAGCATCATTTTATAGTTACCCACTCGATTATTATGGAACACAGGAGATGAGCAAAGCTATTCATGGTAGAGCTAATCCTGGAAATACTTTAAATACATTGTTGCTTGGTTACTTACTGCTAACTATTTTTTTTTTGCAAGAAACCATTTTTCTATTAACCCCTTAATAACAGTCCAAGCATTACAATAACTAGCTTTTTAAAAGGATTTCACAACAGGTTTCCATTTAGGCAGAGTGAAAGAGACACAGAGGGAGGTAAAAGAGATCCATTGGTGTTTACATTCCTCCTAACATCAAGTATTTACTATTTGACAATCTTATACTCTCTGTGACCAATCATAATGAACACAATACCTGGTTACCGATTATCGGCAATTGTAATCCACTCTGTTCGGTGGACACATCGGTCCAGGAGGGGAGCAGTGCATGATACCAGCCCGGAGCAGGCACAATCACGTACATGTACATGATTGTGCCTGCCTGTGCCGCCCTACCATTGTATATTTACTGCAGCGGATAGGCAAGTGATTAAATGCTAACTTTATCTTTTTGACCACATTACACCCATATTTAGGGTTAATATAATGCCAAGCGGACCCCATCCCCCTGTGAACAAATGAACTACAAGTCCTGTCTACCGTCATAGCAGATGGACTCATAGATGTCAATTAAACATAATTGTGGTGATTACTGCACATGAATGCTATTGACACTTTCTCCAGCTAAGTAACTGACAGCCTGTACCCCATTACGGACATATAGCTGAAGCTTTAAGTCCAGTCATGACTCTTTTTAATCGCCTTTCTTTATGGTGAAGAAGGGTATGAGAATTTCCCTTAGGGGCATTCCCACCTAATATTTTCTTTCAAGTGAGTGTTTAAACTGCATAAGTTTCCAATTCCTTAAGGGCAATTTGTTTTTTTCATTATTGTAAATGAAAATGCTGCTCGCCAGTTCGTTGGCTTGTATTACACTCACTGCAATTTAAAGATTTGGATTGACAACTTCTACTCATGGATACTGGTTAAGGAAAAAAAAAGTTCCTCCTGCTGTATGTGCCTGATGCTTTGGGGGCTACACGGTCAGACTGTCATTTCCAAGTAACCCCAAATATCAGTTTCCCAAGTTTGCTACCCCTAGGATATCCAATGGAACCCATTGGATTGTATGGTATTTCTAATTAGTATGGATCTCGCATGATTGTATGAGGATATTATCTAAGGTAGTTTTGAAAAACATGGATACTAAAATAACCAACTGCCTTCTCATTAAAGTTTATATTTGTCCCAATGTATGATGTAGGTAGTTTTGAAAGACATGGATACTTAAAGCATCAACTGCCTTCTCATTAAGGTTTATATATTTGTCCATAAGTTAAGGACAAACTCTAATGATGAACAAAATAAATTAGGGTTGTCTTGTGTGTGACTAAGTACACTTAAACATTCATACCAGTCTGAAACATTGCTTGCCATTAGTCCTGTGCCAAGATTGTTATCTACTGATCATTGCAGAGACATAGGACATTGGAAGCAGTTGACTACATTCAAGTCTCATCTGCTCCTGCTGCTCATAGGCGCTGAGTTCTGTCTTCAGCAATGACAAGCTACGAGGGGAGGACAGCTTTATACATATGTAGAATCTGATTTTTTTTTCTAGGAGCAAGGGATTTTTGTGACTTGGGCCTCAATATAAACTGGACCTGAAAGATCTCAAACTTTTCTGAATTTCAGCAAGCACCTTTAGAGGACTTAGCATCAGATATATATTTTTTAAAGTAAGATTGTAAGTTCTTATGAGTAGGACCCTCTTAATCCTCTTGTTTTGATTGTATTGTAGCTGTACTGTCTTCCTTTATACTTTAACATAATATAATGTAAAACTAATTGTTACTTTACCTTATCACTTAATCTGATATTTCCTTATCGCTTCATTTCACTGCAAGTATACATGTTTGTGAATATGCAGGCATTTTTGGATTTGTATGTTATCCATGATGTTTTACGATTGTTAGTCTCATGATTTTATCAGTCACAATCATTTTTACATTATATTATGTTTTATTGCAGCCCTGATGAAGGGGTAGTTCCTTTGAGCCCCGAAACACATTGGCTGTCTTTTAACATAACATCAATAAATGAATTTGGACTCTTATATCTGGTCTGGCGCTCCTTCCATATGTGCACAATTTTAACATGCAATTGTAACATATCTACAACATTGTAGGTGTTACCTTTCACAGAAATAACAGTACTCTGTCTAAAAATTTCTTCATCTGTTTTTTGTACTCAGTAACATGGAGCCACCTTTTAAGTCATCATCCAGAATTTGCAAAAACTTCCTGGACTGAATTCTGGCTCAGAGATGACATGTAATCCCTGGTGCCTTTGCAGTCATTGGATGTTTTCCAAATGTCATACATAGATTGCTGCTGCACTTTGTGACTTGTCATAAAGTTACAATGTTGATGTCTGACGACTTAAGAAAGGGGACTAGGGAAAATCCTTTCCTCTGCCTGCAGCAGACTGATAACAACATTTCATACTTGGCAAAGTCTCATGGCTGGTGCTCAAGGGCTGCTTTTTATAATGTTGATATATGGCATAGTGCAATTGTATTCGTGCAGACTCCACTGGAATGGAAGGACAGGTTAGAGTGGAAAAGAATAGTCTTTTGTTGAATTAAGACTGACAATTATGGTTTCTCCGCAGGTATTCAGCTTCGGAAAGTTCAAGAACAGAGAGAACAGGAAGCCAAAAAAGAGCCCGTGGGCAATGATGTGGCCACCATCTTATCGCGAAGAATTGCAGTCGAATACAGTGAGTCTGATGATGACTCTGAACTGGATGAGAATGAATGGTCTGATTAAGGATTTGGAATCCCTGTTTACTGAATCAGTTAAGCCCACATTGTCAATGCCAATTCTCACTAGACCTCTGCAACTAACATGGTGTAACCCTCAGCCACCAGTATCACTTAGCTCTGTCTGCTTATGTCTTTGGATACCTACACAGTTCAAACTCTGCACTAATAAGTCAAAACTTCTGTCTTTGAATATGGTCAAGTAATGTGGTCTTTTTATTTGTGAGCCATAGTAATAAATTATAATATGCACAAATATACATATTTGCACTCAAGGATACATGAGCTGCACGTTCGACTGGTTCTTTTTTACTCTTGACATATATGACAATGCAGGACTGGACTCACTTCACTGGAGACTCCAGCACATTAACCTTTGCACAAACCACTGGTCTTTTACACATAATATTGCCTAAGATTTTTGATTGTCAGAGAGTAGAATATCAGGAACAAATAAATCCTGGAACTCATTTTACCACATTTCCAGTTCATATTCTAGAATGATATGATTGAAAGAATGAATGGAAAAATGTTTTCTAGTGCCTAAAGGTAAATCTGGCTTCAAATAAGACAAACCCCCAAAAAATAAGTGACAGAGAGCACTTCATTCATGGGCAAACAAGCAGTGGACATAGCCAGTCAGAAATGATGTATCATTGGCTTTACTACACTAAACAAAATATTTAGTCAGTATAATTTCATATCACTGCAGGGTTGTCTTCTCCTTCTATAGGGAAGAGTAATTTCTGTTTAAAGGGAAACTATAATGGCTTTAGGTAATTTCTATCTAGTTTTCTGGATTAATGTTTTTAAGCTCCTGGTTTGTGCTTGTTCTTCAGCATTTATATACAATCATTATTTTGCAAATAAGCATTAACTACATGACAAAGGATTGCCAAAGTGCCATGGGCTATCTAAAGAGAAAGAACAATAGAGCAACCTGCCTTAGTTCTGACACCTTCCACTCACTCCACTGATAAGGGGTGAGTCCCTCTCTCTCTGATGACTGATTTCAGTTCTGTAATGAATGGGCCTTATTAAACACAGCTAAAAAGCTGTCATGTTGATGATGTGAAAAGAGTCATAGAACGCCATCTGCTGGCAGGATAGAAGGCCACAATATATTGATATGCAATATATCATATTTGCCTGACTGAAAAAAGAAAAATTATTTTTAAAAATGTTACTTTTTAGTCCAGGGCTTAATAGACAAATATTTGTAGAAAACCACTATACATTCCCTTTAAACCTATACTGACCTGATGTAGCTCAGTGCGGAGAATATTGCTGCATCTTTTTAGTTCAATCTTAGTTTATTAGATTTATCTTTGAAAACAAAACAAAGGAAACAACAGAAATATTCATAAAAAGTCACATTGTGGCGTATATAAATAAATGTATACAGATTTTCAACCTGAGTCTTCTAGTATACTGAGAGGAACATGGAAGCTGACCTCCTTCTGAAAATGCTATTTGCCCTATTTCTATATTTTGAGTCATGGACCTGGAAGGAAAAGCAGAAAAGTCAAAGTGAAATGATAACTCCAAATCTGCATCTTTCCTTTTCTGTGAGTCTGTGAATTAGAAAGTACTAAAGACACTGGACTTGGAAAGCCAGGAAAATAGTATTTTCAGATAGGGAGGTCAGCTTTGGGAACCTCAATGTTTCCTCATTACAAGTTTCCTTAATTACAACCTAAAGATGAACTTCAGGCAAATGATCTATTTTTTACATACACCTGTATGCAGTACTTGTGCTGAGGATAGCACTCCAGTATACACAAGTATAGCAGCGCACAGCCATTCATGGCAGTGACAGGTAGTATAATGCACCTGCACTGCCTGGGTGGAGGAAATACGCTAGGAGCTGTGCTGACCAGGTCCAGCCCATCTGCAAGAGCCCTAAGTATACTATACTATAGTGATTTTTATAATGACTTTTTTAATAAATAAATAATCACATTTTTAAAAATCTAAAAATAAATCAGAGAAATTAATCTTTTGGCACAAAATTAAAAGACGCAAAAACAGAAATGATCTTCAATTAAAACTGGCTTCTGAGTTATCCTATTGGTGGTTCAGTGTCATAATTGTCTTCACAGAGCAGAATGAGAGTAGGGCCAAGCTGTTCTTTTACAGGAAATTTCGGCTGTGATATGGATCATTCTGACAGGCAGTTTTCACATAAGCTATCTCTACCAATTCAGCTGTCTACATATACTCAGTTTGATTTGCAAAGGCCTGCAAAAGGTTTACATTGAGTGATGGCAGCAGAACAGATTTAGGGTACAAAACAATCACTGGGCACAATGCAATGAAAAATCAATGTACTGCACTGTAGTCCCTTAGATAAGTCTGTTTATTACATTCCTAGTGTGTATGTAAAATGTCTGTTTCAACAGCAAACTCCTACTGTTGCATTATATAACTTGCATAGTAACACTGAGTAATGCAATCATTGTTCATACTGCTGAAAGCAGTATTAAACCTAAAAACAAAAATGCAACATATTGCAGATTACCATTTTTTAGATGTCGTGGCTGTATTTGTTTTTTTTCCCCTTTATTTTCACCTGTGATCCAGTAAGTAAGTCTGTCGTTTTCCACTTCTTTTAACAGACCAAGTTTTCCAGCAAAAGTGTCAGTTAGATAGTTGAGACAAACCATTTAACACTGACAAGGGTGCTTACAATGATCAGCCCATATAAAACCTTTATTCCAAAAGGAAACAAAAGTGTTGTAACTGCTTATAAAGTGTTAGCTGGACTTTAGCTTCAATTCGATAGTCAAGTTCAATTTGATAGTCAAGTTCAGATTGACAATGCTGCTGTCCCATCCAGAGTAGAGACACCTTATGAAGTGTGTTAGTGCCTAGATCAGGGGTAGGCAACCTGCGGCTCTCCAGCTGTTGCAGGACTACAAGTTCCATCATGCCTCTGCAAGTCATAGCTGTAATTGTCAGTTTTGTAATGTTGCAATGCCTCATACAAAATGTAGTTCCACAACAGCTAGAGAGCCGCAGGTTGCCTACCCCTGACCTAGATCATCAGATGAAAATAAAGGAAAACAAATAAATACAGCCACCAAATTTAAATTCTAGGTTTATTTTTTTTTTAGATTAGCACAAAGGATGTTACTTACATTGAATGTGAAGTTTCCCTTGTGCTGGTGGCTGCTGTCTATGTTGAAACCTTCAGTCCTCTGCACAATCAGTATTAACCCATGCAGCTACAGAAGATTACCACTGTGGGGGTTAACACAGCTGCTGGACCTGTGACAGACAAGAGTCAACAATTCTGACTATGCCTGCTCTTTCCACCCCATCCTCCATTCATAAAAGCTGTACAATAGCTTCCATCAGTAGAAAGCGATCTTTGAACAAAGGAGATGGACCTTTCATTTATCTGCCTCTCCTCCATTCATATATCATTTTTCTTTGATAGAGGCCATAGAACAGCTTTTATGAATGCAGCATGGGGTGGAAAGGGTGGGCACAGTTGGCACCTTATTTTTGGGGGCCTATGACCAGGGGCTGCATTAACCCCCGCAGCACTGGAAGATTACCACGGTAAGGGGGTGCAGAGGACAGAGGATTTCAAGAGAGCTGCATGTCAGTGCCATCCTTGATTAAAGAAAAGTATGTAAACAATCTTTGGTTTTAAAAATTGGAATAATGAAAGTTATTACATTCTTGATTTTGGGTTTAGGCTAGGTTCACATCTGTGCGGGTGGTGCGGCTGCACAGATTTTCGTGCGGATCCGCAGAGGCACCACCCGCACAGATGTGAACCTAGCCTAAACCCAAAATTAAGAATGTAATAACTTTCATTATTCCATTTGTTCTACTGGCACGCCGCCCGCACTAGAAAACGCAAACGTACTGGGAACCAAGGTTCCCGTGCGGGCTGCGTTTTTGGAAGAAGTGCAGGGACTTCTTCCCTGCGTGTCCCGGGGCACGGGAGTCCATTCAAATGAATGGGCTCTCGTGCCTAAGCAAAACACGGCCCGCATGGCCGCATATATGTGAACTGGGGCTCCGTACTAGTAAACGTCTACAGTATGTGCCATGAACATGACATCTTAATACTGGTGAGTACCTCATATAAATACAGAATTTCCAGATACGTTACAGTCACATTCAATTACTTTCACATTAATGAAAAGGTTTTGAGAATTTCCATTGTTTTATTGTAATGTATTCCATGCTCAGTCCCATTCTCCATGACACTATTGTGCAGAGTGTGCGCAGTTATTAGTAATCAGACAATCCAGATTTTCTTCTGTATCTGTCACTTTGGAGACGACATGGGATAGCTCCTCCCCCTCAAACAGTTGAGTTCATCCAGTCTCCTTGGAAACAATATTTCAGCTGGAACATCAAAGCGTTCCTGATTCCCTCTCTGCATCTTGTTGTGGCATCATAGAGTGAAGCTTTAAATAGCAAGCTCCCCGACAGTTATTTTTATTTTCCTTCTTCACACTAAATTCTCATTCCATTTATACAAAACATTAATATGTGCTTAAAATGTTATCTTCTTACGCTGTAGTGGAGACTGCTATTGAAGAGCTTCTTCTCTCTGACACTTGTTTGGAGGAAATGATCCAGATGACAGCATGGGGACAGATATACTACACCCTCAAGGTTGTCACATGTCAGCCTCAGGTTGGCACATAGTAATAGGAAATTAAGTCCTATACTACTTCTCTATATTACTTTCTGAGAACACAGATGAGGTTCCTATCCTGTGCTGTATGCTGCTATTGATTGGATCTCAGAGGCAGTACTAGTTCTAGGGAAGTCCTATCCTTGTAAGTGAAGCTGGGCAGGCCCGTTCTCCGTAGGACCCAGCCGGTGACAACATCCAGGATCGCGTGAAATACTTTTTTCTGTTCAGCCAGTGAGCAGACATTTGCTGGACCTATGAAAGCGCATATAACAATGACATGCACTTTCTATTTGCCTTTCAGTGAGCTGTCACAACAGCCATTAGTGATCCACATTATATACCATGTATTACTACATCAGAAGTGCACTCATGCCATTTTACCCCAAAATCGATGGCTATATTTTGTCATTCTGCCTTCAGTAGAAAAAAATTCAGTAGTTGACTTTTACCGATGTACGTTGCATTGGTAGATGTTGGGATGTACCAAAATACACTTTAAAAAATGCTCCTAGACTTTCTATATTCATGGTTTAAGCAGCATTAGGCCTTGTTCACACTATGGTGCAGAAACTCGTTTTTATGCACGCATTCTGCAAGGGCACAAAAAATAATTGTTCTTTATGAGCCCTGTTCACACCACAACACTAGTATCACTTGCAGATTCTTTCTGCAATGTGTATAAAACTCATTGGAGCATGTATGAAAACTGATGTAAGCAGATATCTCTGCAAGAGAATTCCACGCATCACTCTCCATCAGTTTTAATGCAGGTATGGTGTGAATGAGGACCATATTGCAGCTTATCTGTTCTTAGATGTGGTTTCTGCATTAGTTTCTTTTTCAGTTTTTTTCCTTCTTTTCACCTGGTGCCATTTTGTGGCTGGATAGCAAATGGCATGAGAATGGATATCGAAATTAAACGCTTTCCCGCCACCCTATAGTATGAGTACTTCTACAGGGTGGCAGAGCTGCACAAAATCACATATATATACGTGATTTTCATTTCCAAATAGGAAGTGTGCACGTGCGCCATCCTACCAGCATCACCATTGGTGGCTAGGCATGTCAATCACCGGGTTCCAGCCGGAGATTCCCCATGCCATGCAAAACTGACAGGGGAGAGACCTGTGTGTAAACAACCTGCAAGGACATGCAGAGAAATATAAAACAGCATTTCTCCAAAGTAAAACAGCAGACAGCACACAGTTAACCCTTTGATCGCCCAAAAGTTAACCCCTCTCTGCTCAGTGTCATTAGTACAGTCTCAGTGCTTTTTATTAGTACTGATCACTGTATTAGTGTTACTGGGGATGTCAGTGGCAGTTAGTCAGTTCCCACCCAGTGTCAGAATGCCTGCCACAGTCCCACAGTCCCACTATAAGTCGCTGATCGCCGCCACTAGTATAAAAAAAAATACAAATAAAAATTCCAGTATATATGCCACCATTTGTAGATGCTATAACTATCACGTAAACCAATTAATTTACATGTATTGGGATTTTGCTTAGCACAGACATTTCATTTATGATGAAATTTGATTCTTAAAGTTTTTTTAATTGGACATGTTTAATAGCAAAAAGTCAAAAATATTGTCTTTTTTCAAAATTGTTGCAAAAAATAAAAACCGCAGAGGTGATCAAATACCACCAAAAGAAAGCACTATTTGTGGGGAAAAAAGGACATAAATTTAATGTATGTACAGCATTGCATGACCGTGCAATTGTCAGTTAAAGTAACACAGCTCCGTATCGCAAAAAATGGCCTGGTCAGGAAGGGGGGTAAATCCTCTGGAGGGCAAGTGGTTAAAATACATAAGGAATACATTAGCAAGATGGAATATTTATTTTGCCATGTTATTTTATCTTACAGTCATTATTTATTTAAAGAAAATTAACTGTTATTTTCTAATGAATTAATATGTAACGTCATAAAGTGTTTTTTTTTCACCTCTAATTACTTCTTTTTTTATACCCATTGAAATTCACTGTTATAACCAGTCGATTAATACCAGGTGGTCTGTTGATAAATGTTTTCAACCAAGATTCACGCATTTTTTTTAGCTTGATTCAATCGGAAAATGTGTGAAAGTTGTATGAATCTGGTAAGAGAAACTTGAAAGAAACTTTCAAAAAGGCTCTAACTATGCTAAAGCAAATTGCAAACAATGTGCATTAATGAAAAAAACCCCATAAATTATGATTTCTTCCTGCAAGGTAAGGCATAACGTGCTAGTATGCATTGCATACTAACATTATGAAAGCCTTACCTTCAAACAAAGCCTCCATCTTCTTCCAGCCTTCCTTCCAGGTTCGTGGGCTGCAGCTACTTAAATGGCCGAGCCGCAATGATGTCATTCCCATGGAGCCACAGCACAGAGTTCTGAAGAAATGGCACGGGTATGTCGTTCCTTCAGAGCGCATGCACTGGTGATGTCACCGGCTGCTGCTCACTTTTTTAACCACTTGCCCCCCATCCTGATCAGCCATTTTTTGTGTTACGGCACTGCGTTACTTTAACTGACAATTGCGCGGTCATGCAACGCTGCACACAAATGAAATGTACGTCCTTTTTTTCCCACGAATTGAGCTTTCTTTCAGTGGTATTTCAGTGGTATTTGTTTGTCTGTATATTGTTTATTTTTTGCGCTATATTGAAAAAAATACCAACAATTTTGAGAAAAAAAACAATATTTTTGACTTTTTACTATTAAACATGTCCAGTAAAAAATAAAAAAAATCTAATTTCATCTTAAATTTAAGCCAAAATGTATTTTGATACATCTTTGCTAAAACAAATATCCCAATATGTGTAAATCAAATGGTTTATGTGAAAGTGTTAGCATTTACAAATGGTAGTATAGATACTGGAATTTTTTTTTTTTTACCAGTAATGGCTGCAATCAATGACTTATGGGCATTCTGACACTGGGGGGAACTGACTTGGTGTCACTGACATCCTCAGCAACATCAATACAGTGATCAGTGTACTAATGGTACTGGGCAGGAAGGGGTTAACATGAGGGGCGATCAAACGTTTAACTGTGTGCTGGGAGTGTTTTACAGGGGGGCTGTGTTCTTGCGTATCACTGTAAGCACACTGCTTTGGATGGCTGTGCTATACACAGCCATCCAAAGCAGTGTGCCCGAGCTGACAGGAAGAAGAACTGTTAGCAAACAAAACAGTTCTCCCTGTCGGAGATCGTCGGAAATCACCGGGCGCCGGTGAGTAATCACTGGCAGGGACCCGGTGATTGACAGCCATGGCCAAGAATAGCTGCGCGGGTAGGGCTCATGCGCGCCCCCTACCTGGAAATGCAAAATCACGTATAAATACATGACTTTGTGCATCCGTGCCGCCCTGTAGCAATATATCTGATACAGATGGGAAGCGGGTAAAACAGTGTACAAAATAAGAACCATATTTATTTTTTTAAAAATGTAAACATTAATTTGTTATGCTAAATAATCATAGCTTTTTGTCAAGTTATCCAGTGTAATGTGACACAGCTAAATTTGTCTAGCGAATCTAGGTATCAATGACCTGTGGTCATGAAAGGGCTAAGGAAGGAACCAACATTAAGCTAGGGTTGGTATGTATCGTATTTTCAGAAAAAAATTATAAGACAAAATGAGAGTAATCTGTAATCCTAAAATAGTTATTTTACGAAGAAGAGATATTTTCACTTTATTTCAGCTATATTAGCTTACAGAAAGCTTGCTAGTGATAGCTGGAATTGAATCTTCTGCCAAAAAATTGTACACAACACTATATTTAGGGAAGTTCTCACATCTTAGTATAATTCTTTTGGATCTTAGTAAAAATGTTACAGTCTCACTGTTTGCTAGGCCTGTTAGACAGCTGCAATTGCTGACCTTTGTATGAAAAATGCTAGCTCTGGTTGTTATACTTATGCCTGGCATCAGTGTTTTTGAAGTCTCAGTCCGTAACATGTTTTTCTCAGGAAAGGTTTCCATTAAACTCTGAAAAAAGAAGACATAGGGTCATGTGAACAACCGATAATTAGGCCATGATAGTCTAATTTTTATACAGTAACTAATATACAAGAATATAGAAAGTCTTTCAAACAGACATAATAAACTCCATCCAGGCCTTGCTGCACTATATATTGTATTTTCAGAACACTTTAATTAATTTAATGATCAAATGTATACAATCTATTAATTTGGCACTAGAGTGGAAAATATATATATACAAAACGATTATATAAACCGTTTTTTTAGTTTTAAAATATTATATTGTCAAAATACAGACTAATAAGACTTATTATAACTATTATTGAAATTGAATCTGGATGATTTTGTATACAAGTGCCATGGGAGAACAACAATATACTTTTATTTTATGAACAGATACTGCACATTTGATGTAAAACTTGTAATCAACTGCAAGAAAGGTATTATACAATGTTGGCAGGGGTGTAGCAATTACCAGAGCAGATCATGGACTTCTTTGGGGCCTCAAAGCATAGGGAACCCAGAGCTGCCTTATTGGTTTTGCTATGGGGCCCCATCATGCCTAGTTACAGCTCTGAATGTTAGCTATCTAAAGTAAATTTCAGATTTTGTACTTTTGGTAAGGCAATAGGTTAAAACTGATAACTTCCCAGCTAGCTCCAATCTATTTATCGGGCATAACTGATTCTCAACTGTCCAGCTTTGACTAACTTGGTAAGCCAATAAAGGAGATCAGTTAAACTCCACACAATTTTCAGTTGCAATTATTAAGCAAGAAATTCTAAAAAAAGTTTCATATTTATAACAGAAATATATTTACAAATATACATTTATACCAGCAGTGTCTGCTGCTATAAGTGTATATGATTTGCCTTGGTGGCGATTTAAATACTATAAATGCACAAAATGACATTTTGCAGTATTAGCTGAGCTCTTTTTAGGCAACATGAAATTTAGCTAATTATTTACCATGCAAAGCAGTAAAATCATGAAAACTGTTATAGTGAACAAGCTCCTTGGGAAAATGCACACACAGCAGTAAAAATATTTTTAAAAACGTTTGTAAGTGTATGCATCTCAGCAATCTGAAGACAATTTTAAGCTTGTGATGGCTTTACTATTGCCCCCATGATACTGCTTTGCAAAGGTGAAGCTATTGGACCACAGAATAGAGCAGCCTAACATCTGATATCTTACAGATTTGGCTATACACACATAAGAGCCAATCTGTAAGATTTTGATATTTGGTTAAGCTGAACTCCCAGATTGTACAGGGGCACCAAAGCACTAATGACCACATACACTGATAAAAGCAATCATCATGTGATCTAATTCCCCATCCCAGTTGTGTAATATCCAAATAGGTAATGAGCTGTGGGAATCTTTTCTCATTGTACAGAAAAATCAAAAATGTCTGTGGATACAATTTTATAATGAGCCACAAATTTTTTTCAGACTTGAGAATCTTTTTCAAAAGGGTTCTAAATGTAATTAGCAAATCACAAGAATAACTTGGTGGACAGGAGTAGCAGCAGCATGTTACAGTTTAAACATAAGCAATGCCTCTAAATGTGTCATATATTGCAACCTTTTGTTCATATTATATTAGATTATTTCTTGTCTCAAGAAATTTGTCTCAAATCTAACATAACTTATAGGTGGGGAGGGGGTTCACTCTCAACAGGAAAAAAATTCCACTTGCACCAGTTCTAGTTAATGGAGGCCTTACAGCTTGAAGCTGTATCATGCAAAGAAGGCCAAACTCTGCCAAGCACTATACCAGCTTTAGAGTTTTGTTAATCAGCAAATAACCCCCAATCACTTTGGGTGCAGATGCAGTGGCGTCCCTAGGAGGGTACAGGGGGTACGGGCTGCACCGGGTGACACCATCACAGGTGGTGCAGGAGCAGGATGCAACAGAGCTTCTGGGCTCTGTGATGGTCCTGGCCAGTTATTGCGGTGATCCCCGATTTTTGGCACAGTGACAACTGCCCCCCGGTGTAGTGGTAAAATGAGGATCCTGGACCCATGAAGATATGTATCCCCTGAAGCAACTGCGCATGTGCCGGTTTCAGGGTGAAGAAGTCGATCTCAGACTTTAGCACAGAGCTGCCACAGTTAACCCCTTATAGGCTGCAAACCGCTGAAGCTGATCCTGTGGATCACTATGGGTTGCAAGATCAATTACCCCCTATAGGTTCAACCGAGATTGGCTTCTTCGGCCTGAAACCGGCACAGGCGCAGTTGATTCAGCGGTTACATATCTTCATGGGTCGGCATACTCATTTTACCGCTACACCGGCGCTGCTCCTTCCTCTCTGGAGGGGTGACAACACATGTTACTGCACCGGGTGACACCAACCCTAGGGACACCTCTGTGCAGATGGAAAGAATTTCCATTTCCTTGTTGAAAGTGGAAAATCCCTTTAAATTTGAAGTTGCTTGTCACTTTTTTATGCATAAACCTTTTTATGAATCTAGGGTCAGTTATGAACCAAGAACATAAAAATATAAACTCAAGCAAACAGCTGAAATACACATATATGAACCACCTTACCTGCCAATGAATATGTCATTCTGCCCACATCTGCTAGAAAGCACAGCCAGGAGGGTGGTATCCCTGTTTCTGATAACAGGAATACAGAGGTATTACCTCCTGACCTGCCATCTGCTGATTGGAAAACGAAAGAGCAGCACACTCATAGGTCCTTCACTTTGCTTACTCTTTTTTTCTTGCTATCATCATTTCCACCATCAGTACATGTGTGGCAGAGCCTGGTGCTGCCCCTCCTCTTCCCAGTCTGAGCACTGCTGTGAAATGGGTGATGGGAGGTTGGTATTAAGATGAATATTTATATGTAAAAATGCGTTGAATTATTTTTAAAAATATACAGCTGTATTAAATGTTTATTTTTCAATATACCTGCCTTCAGCTTTAATGCAGTCTTGTAATCTTAAATTCTGAAAGAGGATTGCAGTCAGCTATTTGTAAATCTTGTGAAAATCATATTATGGATCAGTTCCAGTATAGACCTCAACAATATAGAATGATAAAGATATGAAAACGTAAGCTGTTATCTGGAAACACAGAACTATGAACCAGCTAACAACTGGAGTATGTTGGTTTGCCATGCCCACAGTAGTTACCTCAAAGCAACAAGTGGACCCAACCCCTAGGTATGTGAAGGGGTCAATATTATCACTGTCTGGTGGCTCTTTAAACCTGTGAACTTGGTATATATGTTGCTGCCTGTATTTATATCTTACTATAAACAGCTGTAAACTGTAAGTGCTCTGTGTAGTGGACTTGTGTATGCGCACACTAGCCCGGGATATGTACGGTACCAGTATAAGGTTTATTGCTGTATTATTTTTCCATAGGACTACAATGAAATGCTGCTTGTTATATTATGTTATTTAAAGAGGTTGATGTATTTGTTTTAAAAACACAGAGCCAATGACACTCCATGCATGTGTTAATCTGCGCAAATAAAGTTATTAAGCAGGTGTGTGGGTCTGGGTTAATGTGAAAGATTATGCGATGGTGTGTATGTATATCAATATTTTAGAGGAAACCGCTTCCGGTGATAAAGAATCTTCTTTGCCATTGGGCCGAGTCTTCTGTTTTTGGTAAGCTGGATGAAAGTTAAGGTGATACTAAAGGTCATTTTTTTTTTCTTGAACAAACATGTTATACTTACCTGCAATTGTTTTGCACAGAGCATCCTTAATTCTCCTATTCTTGGGTACACCACTAGTGCTGCTGACTCCACCCCCTTGCTGCTTGCTATGGGGGTACTTGTGCGAGCGAGCTCCCAAGCCCAGCTCTGTGTGTGCATAGACGCACAGAGCGCAGCTCAACCCCACCACCCACTCCCTCTTCACTGGCTATGATTGACAGCAGCAGGAGCCAATTGCTCCTGCTACTGTCTCTGAGCCAATGATGAGGGAGAGAGCTGCTGCCCTTGTGCACATCATTAGATCGAGATTGGGCTCAGGTTAGTCTTGGGGGGCTGGGGGAAGGGGTTGCACACAAACATTTTTTTCACCTTCAGGCATAGAATGCATGAAGGTAAAAAAACCTTCAGCCCTTATAACCACTTTAAAGTGTATGCAAACCATAATCATGTCCTTCTCTTATTTGCAACCTCTTGGTCCATTAAAGTTACAGCTTAAAGCACAGGTGTTGATCTACTAAAGGCAAATAGACTGTGCGCTTTGCACTCATTTTCCCCTTAGTGAATGTAATGAAGCTTCCCTTTGTAAGGAATACCCAATCAGATGCAAGTAAAAAAAAAACCTGCATTTTTGTGTGCACATGATGGGATGATGGATTGAAAATTCGCCAAGCTCTGGGGAAAATTAGTGCAACTGCACTTTCAAAGTGCACAGTCTATTTGTTTTTAGTAAATCAACGCTATTGAGGTTGATTTACTAAAATCCGAGAGTGTATAATATGGTGTAGCTCTGTGTGAAATGCAACTGGCTTCCAGGTTTTATTGTCAAATCTTAAGTGAACAAACTGAAGTTAGAAGCCAATTGGCTACCATGCACAGCTGCACCAGATTTTGTACTTTCCAGTTTTAGTAAATCAACCCCAATATGTTAAATCTGTTATATATGTATGAAAAAATGCCTCTTGCAAAAAATATTGTCAACTGATAAGTGATCCTAAGTTATCATTACTTAATGTTTTCTCTGTGATCTCACAAAAGACATTCCACCTATGGATATCTGGAGAGAGGGAAGTGCTTTAGAGTCTTAACACCCTCACTGTCTTAGGGTGGCAAAGCTACTCATCCATAGTTACAGTACAGAGAATGAGTGTTGTCACCCCTAGGACTGGATGTGTGCCAGACTCACTAAATGCTTTACAATCTGACTGTACAATCTCCGTACAGGCAACCTAAGATCTACCAAATCTACAGTATGTCTGTCTGTGTACAGGCACATTGAAAACATTAGGCTGCATTTAGATCAGTTAAAAAAAAACAAAAAAACGCCTGTATGTCTAAAAACGCAGAATTTTTAAGGCAGCAATGTGCAAGAGACCTTATGCAGCCACTACATGTAAGGGCAAAGAAGAGGCAACATGGTCTATTTTTGTTCTTGGGTTTAGATACACTTTAAAATAATAATGTATCGTAAGTTGTTTGTATGTCATGTCAGCAGTGTGGAAACTGCAATTAGGAATGGGTTACACATAAAAATAGGTCAGTCCTTTTTGGCACAGTTAACATACCTGCTCTTCTGAATGAAGATACATTACATATTCCCTGAGAGCCCAGTGGATGTGTGCGTGGACATTCTGCAGAATGATCATCACTTGGTGAATGCCCTACTAATGACCTAAAGAGAAAAAAAAGCAAAAACTCAAGAACTCATTGACATGTTTTTTAAATACAAAAACTAAAATTCACAGATTAAATGCACTGGGGGGGGGGGGGGGAATTTACTAAAACTGGGGCAGGCAGAATCTGTAGAAGCTGTTCATAGTAACCAATCAGCTTCTGTCCTCTTGTTCACTTTAAGCTTTGAAAATGATAGACAGAAGCTGACTGGTCATTAAAATGTCCCCTTATTGGATTTAATAGATCTTGTCTCCTTCTACATTGCAATGCTCTGTTGTTTTTGCCATTTAACTAAAGTGTTACTAAACCCAGGACCCTACATTCACTATATCTGGTCTCCCACAGTACACAGAACATGGAAATGCAATTATTTTAGTAAATATAAACAGCTAAATACTGTTTCTCATCAGCAGTTAGAGCAGTCTTGTGACTTCTATCAGTGTTCAGCAGAGCACTGGTACAGCTTGTAGGAGTTTCTTTCTGCTCTAGGAGGATGCAAAACCCCTGACCTCTGTCTGGACAGTGTTGATTGGCTCTGTGCTGATCGCATGCACTCCCAAGAAAAAAAAAAACCTCTCTAGCAATATACATAAAAAAATGAGCATGTGCAGAGTGACTCCACACGACATGTCTTATCAGGAGATAAGAGGGGGACACTGGAAGAAGGGGAGAATCAGAGAAGTCAGGATCAAACAGCATTTTAACACAATGCAGAGGATTAACTCCTTAGGTTCCACAGTGAGTATATCAAGCATGCTTTACAGCATATACACACTGATTTTACTGTTGTGGGTTTAGTAAAACTTTAAATGAAATACTTAAATAATGCAACACAATGTGTTAAAATGTGGAAATAGTTTAAAGTGTATCTCCACCCAAACTATTTTTGTAGTTTTAGGTAGAGTTTGGAAGATTTAGAACCTCTGAAACATTGTCACTGCTGCCTTTGTCCACATGTGACTGATTTCAACTCACTTCTTGGCCCAGAGATACAAAAGGAAGTAAGAGAAAATCTCCCAATAATGAGGAAAAACCCCATCTTTAACTGATTTCACCAGAACACGTGTCCCCATGCTAAATGAGACATTTCAGCACTTTGTACCAATTGCTAATTTCATCAAGATATTACAGTCAATGATTCAATGGACATTGCTCGGTACATAGACTGCAGAGTCCATTGAAGGTGCTACAATCTAAAGACATGTCAGTATCCTACAACCAGAGGAAAGATAACTAGGGTGACTGATACTGGTCTCCATGTTGCTATGCACATTCAGCCTTGAAATGTCTGGTTCCTAAAGAAAAACACGTATTGACAATGATACTCCTAAGTCAGGCATATCTTATCCTAAAAATGGATACACATTTACAGGTAAAACTCAAAAAATTAGAATATCGTGTAAAAGTTCATTTATTTCAGTAATGCAACTTAAAAGGTGAAACTAATATATGAGATAGACTCATTACATGCAAAGCAAGATAGTTCAAGCTGTGATTTGTCATCATTGTGATGATTATGGTTTACAGCTTATGAAAACCCCAAATCCACAATCTCAGAAAATTAGAATATTACATGCAATCAATAAAACAAGGATTGTACATAGAACAATATCGGACCTCTGAAAAGTATAAGCATGCATATGTACTCAGTACTTGGTTTGGACCCCTTTTGCAGCAATTACTGCCTAAATGCGGCGTGGCATGGAAGCCATCAGCCTGTGGCACTGCTGAGGTGTTATGGAAGTCCAGGATGCTTCAATAGCGGCCTTCAGCTCTTCTGCATTGTTCGGTCTCATGTCTCTCATCTTTCTCTTGCCAATGCCCCATAGATTCTCTGTGGGGTTCAGGTCAGGCGAGTTTGCTGGCCAATCAAGCACAGTAATCCCATGGTCATTGAACCAGGTTTTGGTGCTTTTGGCAGTGTGGGCAGGTGCCAAGTCCTGCCTGAAAATGAAGTCAGCATCCCCATAAAGCTTGTCTGCAGAAGGAAGCATGAAGTGCTCCAAAATCTCCTGGTAGACGGCTGCGTTGACCCTGGACTTAATGAAGCACAGTGGACCAACACCGGCAGATGACATTGCTCCCCAAATCAACACAGACTGTGGAAACTTCACACTGGACTTCAAGCATCTTGCAGTGTGTGCCTCTCCATTCTTCCTCCATACTCCGGGTCCTTGGTTTCCAAATGAGATGCAAAAATTGCTCTCATCAGAAAAGAGGACTTTGGACCACTGAGCAACAGACCAGGTCTGTTTTTCTTTAGCCCAGGTAAGATGCTTCTGACGTTGTTTGTTTGTGATGCGGCTTGACAAGAGGAATATGACATTTGAAGCCCATGTCCAGGATCCGTCTGTGTGTGGTGGCTCTTGATGCACTGACTCCAGTCTCAGTCCACTCCTTGTGAAAGTCCCCAACACTTTTGAATGGCTTTTTCTTGACAATCCTCTCCAGGCTGCAGTCATCCCTGCTGCTTGTGCACCTTTTTCTTCCACACTTTTCCCTTCCACATAACTTTCTATTAATGTGCTTTGATACAGCACTTTGGGAACATCCAACTTCTTTTGCAATTACCTTTTGAGGCTTTCCCTCCTTATGGAGGGTGTCAATGATGGTTTTCTGCACAACTGTCAGGTCAGCAGTCTTTCCCATAATTGTGATTCCTACTGAACCAGACTGAGAGACCATTTAAAGGCTCAGGAACCCTTTGCAGGTGTTATGGCTTAATTAGCTTATTAGAGTGGGACACTTTGAGCCTAGAATATTGTACCTTTTCACAATATTCTAATTTTCTGAGATTGTGGATTTGGGGTTTTCATGAGCTGTAAGCCATAATCATCACAATTATGACAAATCATGGCTTGAACTATCTTGCTTTGCATGTAATGAGTCTATCTCATATATTAGTTTCACCTTTTAAGATGCATTACTGAAATAAATGAACTTTTGCATGATATTCTAGTTTTTTGAGTTTCACCTGAATATCTGGTAATACAAGCAAAGTGCATAAACATCAAGACTGATTTAATAGAGTAGTAAAGCATGTTCACTTTGCAACATGTATGTTCACTGAGCATGGGAATTTACACTTAGCCTAGTGAATGAAGTGAAGCTGTGCTAACTTCTATCATTTAATCATGAGCTAAGATACAGTTTCTTGTTTTTTTCTTTGCACATAATTGGGTATTCTTTGGTGAATTCTTACCTCATTCACTAAGTGAAATTACCTTTGAAAGTAAAAATTAAACTTACAGAGGGAACATGCTTTACTTCTTTAGAAAATCAGTCTCATTTTACAGCACAACAGATAATAAATACAACATATGGGAATCATTAATGAGGGATATAGAATGGCAGTCTCTATCTGTCAACTACTCCAAGAAAGAAATTAAATTAATTAATGTAATTCTATCCACCAAACACTGCAACTGTTTTAAAGGTGGAAGGTCCACTCCTTCAGCATAACCATAAACATACCCCCAGCCCCATATGTCAGTGCCCTGGCCTGGTGATTGGTTGAGGCACTGGCCATAGAACTGATGGATGCAGGGGGAAGACAGCGTGACTATTTTTCCCCCTCCCTGGAGCAAATTGGACCATGCTTTATTTCTGGCTTTTTGGCTATTGTGCTTTTTTTGGCTTCCTTTTTTGGACCATGCTTTATTGTGGTCTTTTTGGCAAATTGGAGCATGCTTTATTGTGGGGTTTTATTGGCCAATGTCTAGATGGCCTCAGTCACACCTCTGTATTTTAAAAATACATGCATTTTTAACATGTGAGTTGGCCTGATTTTTTAATTGTATCTAAAGTTTTTGATAGTGATGAGGTTTATATGGCTGTCAATGCATCAATAGGAAGTTTTACTTCCTCTATTTCAATGTTCCTCAACCTTTTTCAGTCAAGGCACCCTTTAAAATTCTGCACAATATCGAGGTGCCCCATACAAAAATTTAGATAACTAAACTAATAGTTTTACAGAACGCCGTAACATTCACACACATAGGACACCCAAAATTAAAGGTGATTAAGTCTTAAAACAAACACACCTTTGCACACTGGTACTGACTAGTACTCCATGTTTCTCTTCTCCCTCAGTTTCTTTCCCTCACTCAGCTAATGTGACCTCAGTGCTAACAAAGAGTGGCAGGGGAGGGGCAATCAATAATGCTGTGCAAGTGCCCGATGTCCTCCTTATCAATTGATGATGTTGTTGGTTGCTAGGATGCCAGCAGCTAGAAGGTCATAATGGTGCACAATGAAAACTTGTGGCTTTGTGTGACTAAAAGACATGCTTGATCCACCTACTGGCTTGTATACAATTTTGGGGCAATTTTTAGGCAATTTGCCAAGGCACCCCTGAGACACCTGAAGGCACCCCAGGGTGCCTGGGCACCCTGGTTAAAAAAAGCTGCTCTATGTGTCCTAGTAACCACTATCACTAGGATGAAATTGTTCAATAAAGGCATTTATTCCAACAACAAAAGTTGGACATTTGTCAATCCACATTGCATAGTATGGGTGGAGGAATCTGTTATATGTTTTGTGTTCAGCCTGTAGGCTGAATGAAAAATATCTAACAGTGTATAGCCAGCTTTATAGGGCATTCCCCTCAGCTTGAAGAAATTTCTTCCCACTTCTAGTTGTGTCTACAGGACAGAAGGTGAAGAGAATCTCCCCAATGGGATGCAGATGACCAAAGAAAAACTGACAAGAGTTTTTGACTTTAGATTTACACTAATAATGTTTTTTTTTACAACATCTAAAATTGCACCAAAACATTTGGAAATATGCATCAAATTGTTAAAAAAAAACACATCAAAGCTTCCAAATGCATATCAACGTACACTTTAAAACTCATGCATTTTTGGAATGTAGAGGTATGAATGGGCTCATAGAAATAGCCGGGAGCTCACAATGGGTAGAACTGACAATCTCTGGCTAGACAACTGACAGGCCAAAAATTAGAGGTAACAACAGAATTTTAACTACTGGTGAGGCCTAGAACAAAATAATACATACAGTATATAATGGATAATGGATGAAAGCAGAAGCCTTGATTAGGTAAGTTAAGTCTCTGAATACATTTAAGACTTAATTTTTTAAATTTTGGCTGGAGTGTATCTGTAAAAGAATTGGTTATATTTTTATATATTGGACACTTCTTTCAGATGAATATTCAAAATAGACAACTTTTTTTTCAATTAAATCAGATGTATTTGCATTTCGCAAAACTGTGTAAGGGGCAATTTTCTAAGGTAAATACTCATGAATATGATTCAACCAAGATAATATGGTGAAGACATAGTGTGTGTCCTACTTTGGAAATAAACAGTGCTATAGAACTATGGGGTCTATTTATCATTGTTTTCACCCAAGATTCATGCAGCTTTAACTCAAGATTTAAACATTTTTACATAAGATTCCAGTATAAAATATATGAATCTTGTGTAAAAATGTTGAAATCTTGAGTTGTGTGAATTTTAGGTAAAACCATTGATGAATATACCCCATGTGCTTGATCATAGCCCTATTCATTAGAACTCTGCACAGAGGAAGCATGGTTCTTTCTGACTACTGATGTTGCTCAATAAATACACCTACTGTGAGAAGGTAAATCAATGTTACATTCATAGCGAATCTCACCACTGCATAGGGAACTATTAAATCCATAGCAGGTACACACAGAGGGCAAGCCTGATATGTGCCTTGTAAGACTGCTTTAACACCTAAGGGCACACTTTACATATTTTCACCAAGTAGAAAAAACACTTTAAAGCTGAACGTCAGGTATGGTTTTTATTGCATAGTTACATTGGTCCAGCTTGGACCAACATAAGCATATATGTTTTCTATCTGTCAGCACTAGAGATGAGCGAATCGAACTTGGCGAAGTGGAATTCGTTTCGAATATTAGGAAAAATTCGATTCGCACCGAATCCGAATATTAGCAAACTTCGGATGCGCGAATCGAATTTTTCCCGATCGGCCGATTTTCATCCCTTCTACAGCCGGCAAAAAGTGTCCCTGCAGAGAGCTCCACTATTTCTGACAGTTCTCTGACAGTTCCTTCACATTTACAGCGGTTGAAACATTGTATCTATTTGTTTCCATTTAGGATACAGATGTTTTTATTCGGAAACAAATAGATACAATGTTTCAACCGCTGTAAATGTGAAGGAACTGTCAGAGAACTGTCAGAAATAGCGGAGCTCTCTGCAGATACACTTTTTGCTGTACTGGAATTCTTCTTCTTTTCATTCTTCTTCTTCTTTTCATTCTTCTTCTTCTTCTTCTTCTTTTCATTCTTCTTCTTCTTTTCATTCTTCTTCTTTTCATTCTTCTTCTTTTCATTCTTCTTTTCATTCTTCTTCTTTTCATTCTTCTTCTTCTTTTCATTCTTCTTCTTCTTCTTTTCATTCTTCTTTTCATTCTTCTTCTTCTTTTCATTCTTCTTCTTCTTTTCATTCTTCTTTTCATTCTTCTTTTCATTCTTCTTCTCATTCTTCTTTTCATTCTTCTTCTTCTTCTTTTCATTCTTCTTTTCATTCTTCTTCTTCTTTTCATTCTTCTTTTCATTCTCCTTCTTCTTCTTTTCATTCTTCTTCTTCTTCTTTTCATTCTTGTTTTCATTCTTGTTTTCATTCTTCTTTTCATTCTTCTTCTCATTCTTCTTTTCATTCTTCTTCTTTTCATTCCTCTTCTTCTTCTTTTCATTCTTCTTCTTCTTCTTTTCATTCTTCTTTTCATTCTTCTTCTTCTTTTCATTCTTCTTCTTCTTTTCATTCTTCTTTTCATTCTTCTTCTTCTTCTTTTCATTCTTCTTCTCATTCTTCTTTTCATTCTTCTTCTTCTTTTCATTCTTCTTCTTCTTCTTCTTTTCATTCTTCTTTTCATTCTTCTTCTTCTTCTTTTCATTCTTCTTCTTCTTCTTTTCATTCTTCTTTTCATTCTTCTCATTCTTCTTTTCATTCTTCTTCTCATTCTTCTTTTCATTATTCTTCTTCTTCTTTTCATTCTTCTTCTTTTTCTTTTCATTCTTCTTCTTCTTCTTTTCATTCTTCTTCTTCTTCTTTTCATTCTTCTTCTTCTTCTTTTCATTCTTCTTCTTCTTCTTCTTCTTCGTCGTGCCCCGTGACTGCCCAAATGAGTGAAGTGTGCGGTGATTCTAAGATCGACGGCACTCATCTGCATGTCATACTGACTGACAGTATTATTTCTCTTCCCCAGCAGACTCCAAGGGCATTTAAATTAAAGGTACAGTGTTCTGCACTAATATAAAGGCTCTCTGAAGCCTAGAAACCCTTTTAATAAGTTAAATTCGCAGCGAATAAATTCGCATCGAATCGAATTTCTTCCGCAAATTCGGCGAATCAGCCGAATCGAATTTTTGAATAATTCGCTCATCTCTAGTCAGCACTACAACAGTGATTGCTGTTGTGTGGGTCCTGTGCTGAGCAGCTGTCTTTCTGCATGTAAAACAAAGGGAGTCCCTCACTTGGCACAGCCACCATTCATAGAATACCTATTTTTTTTAACAGGGTGTGTTCTGATTGGGTAAGGAAGACAGAGAGACATTGGTCATTTTTAAGATCCCCACCTTGTCAAATTAGAGAAAATCTTGTATTTGTTTAAAAAAATACAAGGTGTTCTGTCAATGGCGGGCATGCCAAAAAAGCGACCCCTCTGTGTTCACTATGCAAAAGGGCAGCCACTTGACACAGGACCTGGAAAACCTCGGCAATCGCCGTAGTAGTGCTGACCACTATAGTGATTGTCCAGTTCTACAGCGGTCCCACAGGAATATGTATAGTTTAATTGGTTCAAGTTGGACCAATGCAGCTATACACTAAAACCATACTGGGAGTTCAGCTTTAAAACAAGCCCTCATTCATCTCTGCATCTAAACGTACTATGAAGAAATTAATTTTCAAAGCTGGCAACCCATCTAATAAAATGTTAGCTCTTTCCCAGCCAGCAGGTTTTTCTAAGTTGTTGGAAACTGACTGAAATAGACTCTAGAGTCTTTGATGTGCTCTTTAAGAAATTTCCTATTAATTGCACCTAGTTCTACTGTTATTTAAAGTATGTAAATAGTTTAACACCCGTGCACTTTAAGGTATCATTTACACTTGCTTTTTTGTTTGATGCTCAGTCCGCATTTGGATCACTCTTTAGAGAGCAATAGACCTGGCGGTGATGAGGCGTTGTATCGCCGCCTCACCACCTGCTTTAACCCCCTAAATACCATTGTGTGTGATTGCGGGGTGGTCTCAGCATGGTCCCACTCATTTGAATGTGTCACTGCTGGTGGGCACTATGGCGCACTGAGTTTGCCAAGAGGTATAATTTCTGCCACTCCCGTGAAGTAAAACTTTGCGGCCATGACATCTGTATACCCCTGGCCACTGCTTCAGCAGCAAAAAAGTGAGATGTTGAGGGGCAGTAAAACACGGTTCAATTGTGAAGGTTTACTGCCCTAAATCACAAGTGCCCTAACAGCTTTTTTTTTTTACAGAAAATACAGAAAATACTGTTAATTGGTATCAATATGCAATGTCTGAAACTGTCTGTGTTACCCAGTACAACCAGTCAGATTCCTAACTGTAAACTTAAGAACAAGCTGACAGCCTGTTATAGACCACCACAGACAATTCATATTTCAAAACTCTATAATAAATAAGGTCCAACATATTTAATGTACTATACATACTACGTAGCTTACAGTGAGACTGTGAACATTGTCTCGTTATGAATAATGTCTTTTTGTTACCCACAACTGCCAGTCACATTCAAACTTTTAGTTTCCCTGTAATTTCCAGGGTACAGTTAAGTAAATATCAAGTACACATATTATACATGTACTAACTACACAACTACACAAATTTAAATCCTCTAAAGACTTAGAAAAAGGTATAATATTCCCAGTATGACATCATAATATGGCTCATGTAGGAACTGTTGTTCCTCGCTCCTGTGGGCAGGGATGACAGTTCATGAATTTTCTCACTTGCTAAGTGGAGATGCAAGTTTTTATAGCAATGACACACAGCAGATAAAAAGAAAGGGGGGTGTTAGAGGATGAGTTTCTATAAAGTACCACTAAATGGGGCTCTGACTCAGTAATCAAGTGATTTTAGTGTTGGTATGAATTAACAGGCAGATAAAAAAAATAGCATAAATTGTTGCAGATTTGTAATTGTTAATACACTATAACATTTATTTTTTAAATGCAAACAGTTCAGGACTGGATGATGAAAAGAAGATGTAGCTCTGGAAGCATATTGAAAGGAAGAAATTAACTCAGTACTGCGCTACTTCTAATTTGACTGTCCAGTTACACAGGGTTCACGATGACTTGGGCTCATAGGAATTGAGTTAAATAATGCTGACCACTAGAGTGAGGACATCTAGTGTCAGAAAAAAGTACTCCAGTGTCTGGGTTTAAAGCTGAAGTCCAGCTTTAATTGAAATAGTTAGTTTGGACCATGCCTTCCCAAACAAACTATTTTCTTTACTAAGTTATTTAGCAGTTGTGAGTGCTGTATCATGCTGTAGTAACATTAGGAATTGGCATCCTCTGAATGACATTCAGCCCCACTCGATTCTGTTACAGCAGCACATGGGAAGTTTCCTGTACTGCAGCCATAACACAGCAATCACAGCTGCCAAAAAAACTTAGTAATGAAAATAGTCTGTGTGGGCCAGCTTAGCACATACAAATGATATAAAGTGAAAGGAGACCCTTACTTAATTATGGCTTTGTTATTTTATTTTAATGGGCTATTCATTTTTATCTTATTTTGGTTGTAGTACAGCTTTAAGTCTGATAGGACACTGAATTTATGTGTTTGTGACTATAGCTTTCATGAAAGCCTAGCAGTTTCATCAATGAGACTTTATAACGTCTAATGTGTAATGTAATATTGGGAAAGATTTAATTTGCCTAATTATCATTAACAACTTGATTTCTGATTTAGTGCAGTAAAGGAGAAATTAGAAGCCCAGGAGTATTTGTAAAGATTCTCACTTGTCCAGTTCATTGTAAGGCCAGTAGTAGTCCATAATAATCAACTGGATTTGTTGTGTAATCTTAAGTACTGCTATAAAGACATTTCACCACTAATGAAAGTGGCTTCCTCAGCCATTCTAAGTGCTGAGAGTATAAGGACTTATGTACACAGGACATTTGGAGAACACTTCTGAACGCTGGAAATTGACAGCAGGAAATGCAGGTTAAAAAATGTTCGTTTTGCCGCGTTTGCATACCGCGTGTCAGGGATCCCCTCGATCCCCACCACGATGGTCCCGGCGCAGGCGCAGTGCACCGCCCTGTGCAGGGACACGGGCACTAGGTCCGGGCCGGCCGCAGCGTTCGCGCATGCGCAGTAGAAGCCGCGGCCGCCCGCTGGGCACCAATGGCAGCGCAGGGCGGGATATTTAAATGTCCTTGAGCTCTCATTCCAGTGCCTTCTGGTCTTACCTGTATCCTGTGATTGTGAACCTGTGCCTAAGTAAGTTATTGACCCGGATTGCTTTTGACCTGCTGATTTCTCCTGCCCAGACCCTTGCTTTGCCTGACCTCTCTTTCTGAATGCCCCTCATTAGTTCTGACCTACTGTTGCTGACCTGGCATGTGACCCGATGATTCTCTGCCCGCTCCCTTGTACCTTACCGTCCTCTCCGTTACCAACTCGGCCCGTCTGACTTCGCACTTGCACAGCAATCCATCCCATCGGGGTTACCCGACCTCCTCACATCTGGCTCTCCCTGGTTGGAGCCCCTGGCGAACACCCCTACCACTGACAGGTGTGCTCAGTAGTGGTGACCTGGTCCCGGGGTTCTCCAAGTCCATCCCCACCATCAGGGGCTCTGGTGAACAAGTACCCTGGGGCTTAGACTCCGCGCTCTGGGCACGCCTGACCAGTGGAGTGCTAGTGGTGCCGCTCGGCGGTCCCTCACACCGCGTTTAGCTGTGTTTGCGTTCAGAAGCGTTTTTTAAAGATAAGCACAGAATAACCTCCCAAATGCCCAAAATGCACTGAAAAGTGGTAAATTATTAACTATTTCAGACTGTTTCAGAGAAATACAGAGAGTAGAAGCAGAGACAGCAGTATTTGTTGAGATAATTAGGTGTGAGTTGCTCATTAACATTGCTTTTGTTTCCAAGGGTGGGAAGGTGTCTGGTGCAGTGAGTCATTAAGGTCACCTGGCAGGGGGGTCTTTATGAGGTATTTGAGGTGTGAATGGTCATTAACATATCTTTTGTTTCCAAGGGTGGGAGAGGTCTGAGGTGTGAATAGGTCAATGTGTGACAAACTTGGTAGGAATATCCTGTTAAGTGTTTTGTCTGTCCTGTTAAGTGTTTTGTCCATCTGAGCACCTTGAAAATGCTTTGCATGCATTTTTCATGATATAAAAAGGTTCTGGACAGCATCGGGAACTATAAGAGTTAAAAAAAAAAATTCAAACGCAAACACTTGTAAACGCGATTTGCTGCGTTTAGCCGCAGTTTGCGTTTGAACCGCTGAGAGAATCGACGTCTGAACGCAAGTTTGTTGTGTTAAAAAAACGACTGTAAACTCAACTGCTTGTAAACGACTGTAAACAAAGATGTGTACATGGACACATAGGAAAACATTAGGGTGCATTCAGGTGCCGCTGAAAAAAATGCTAAACAGCTCCTAAACGTGAGTTTACCAGTTGCAGTGTACATGAGCCCTAATGGTGCTTATGGGTACCTCATTCACCTTAAAGGCTAGGTTCATCTTTTGGGAAAAAAAATAATAAATGCCCATATTTATGTGCATTTATTATTTTTCCCCTCAGGAGCCTGCAAAGCAGTGATCAGTGGATCAGGGGTGCAATGTCAGGCTCCTGCAGACAAGCCTTGCAGCTATCAGCCCATACCTTCATACAGGCTGTCTGTTTACAAGCAGAAGGGCTTGTGAGTGAACTATGAGAGCACTCATCAGCGCCCTTGCACTTCATTAAGAAATACAAGCTGTCAGCTAACAGTACTTGTAGTTCTCTCATTCACAGATCCCTGCGAATGAAAGACGTGGCTGTGTGGCTAGTGAGCAGGTCTTAAACATGTTATATGTTACACCCAAATTATGGGAGTAACGTGTAACATGCTCTGCAAGGTGAACGTATCCTTTAACATAATCACCATTGTGTCATTAAACATATCATCAGATGTTGATTGTCCAAGAATATGATTGAAAGTCTACAGCACCTCCCAAACCCCATTTCCCAGTCTAGTTACATAGTCCTGTCAAGTCCCAGTCAGATGCTCTTATTTTGACAGGCCCGCCACTGCTTCACAGTGGGCATCCTGCTGTGGTATCAGGGTGGGCAGGTGGGACGGCTGCCCTGGGCTCAATGATTACTGTAGGGATGGAGGGTGCCTTCCTTCTGTTACATGGCTAACAAAAGTAGTGACTTTGACAAGCAAGTGACTGTTGGGCTTAGGATCCCCTAATCTTGCACATTATGAATGGGGGGGGGCACAGTTTGGCATCTTTGCCCTGGGTGCAGCATGACCTTGTCCTGACACTGACTATGCTGCTGAATTGTGGGAGGAGTTCCATGTGGCCAAAGACATTTTGTTTCTGGAGTCTAATGCAAACAAGCTCCTTTATGGAGGTGTGCTGACAGCTCTGTATTCATGTCAGCGCACCTCAGTTCAGGCAGTTTGCAATACAGTGTCATCAGCTCCAGAAACAAATCTGCTGCAAATACCCTGAACCCTTATCCAGCACTTTAGCCACAGTGCAGGGAGTGACATCGCAGCAGATGGGACAATGCCCCCTGGTCCATGATGACAGACAGCACTGGTTACTGCAGTAGAGGGTTTTGGCTTTGGTCTTATGTGAGGAGTGGGATCAGCAGTGCCAGATCCAGAGGAGGAGCTCTTAATGTCAGGAGTGAGCAGAACATACCTTGGATGGAAGCTAATGGCAACATTGTTGAGGGCCTGTGGTCACAACACCTCCCTGCACCCCCATTTTATTACAGTTCAGCCCCTCTCCTAGTCACAGCAACTCTCTGACACTTAAATCCCTCTCTCTGACACAGACTACCTCACCCCCTCTCCTCCAGTCACAGCACCTCCCACCCACCTTTCTGTTTGGTCACTGTTCCTCCCTGCCAACTACTGTACCTTCCAGGTCACAGCACCCCTGAAACTCAAACTCCCTCTTCCTCATACCACCTCTATACCACCAATCTACTGAATTTTTACCTCCTTCAGAACATTGCCCTTATATCCTTACCACTCAGTTTCATTACACTACCTCTGTGCCATGCACTTCTCTCCCCAATTTCACAGTACCTACCTCTGACTTATCACCATTTATTCAGTGGCTGTCTCTTCTCTCTTCTAAAAGTGGTTACCATTCTGGGCTCTAATGTCAATAATATTATTGCTGCCCTGCTCCTAGACAAAGTAATTCATGCTCCCTGCTTTTCCCATGCACATAAATTTACTGTGCAGAGATCAATGAAAAACTATCCAGGTTTGACAGAAATCATATGGATTAAAAGGAGAATCTGAATACATTTTTGCTGAATTTATGAGAGAAATGTCGTTTGACTGAACTCCAGTGTGACTATGCTCAATTTCAATAAGAAATACAATGTTAGGCGACGTGTGGTCATTAAGAGGAGTATTTATTTCTTTAAATCCAGCCTATGGCAGCTGATTAGCTTCTTTAACCCATCTCTTTTCTATTCTGCTACTGACAATCGCTACAACAGTAATTCAGCCCTGTCCTGCCCTGATGTGGCCACTTCTTTCTACAATATCTCTTCATCCCTGGACACACTTGTTCCTCTTGCTATGCACAGAATTGGGCCCTGATCTCTACTACACTGGTAAAAAGATGGCACCATAAGTCTCAAACAACATGGTTGCACTCTTGAGTGAGTGTGACATCAAACGTAGGGGTTGATTTACTAACACTGGAGATTGCAATATCTGGTGGAGCTGTACATGGTAGCCAATCAGCGTCTAACGTCAGCTTGTTCAATTAAGCTTTGACTAAAAAAAAAAACAAACAAACCTGGAAGCTGGTTGGTTTCTATGCAGAGCTGTATCAAATGTTGAACTCTCCAGTGTTAGAAAATCAACCCATTAAGTCTCTGCCAGGCTTTTCCCTGTATAAAGCTGCCCTACCGAAAATATAATTAATTCATCTCTTCATGCTGCCAAACAGACCAATTTCATGAATCTCATTAACACTCTCTCATCCACTCCTCATCATCTCTTTTCTACCTTAACTTTCTACTTTATCCCCTACTGCCACCAACCACTAACTGCATTCACTGCCCAGGTCATTGCCAGTCTTTTTAATAACAAGATAGATGCAATTCATGATGAGCATGCCACTGTCCAGTTATCTCCCACAATTAACATGCCATTTCTACCACCATGTTCAACTCTCCTCTTCTGACCTTGTAGCAGCTGTAGAGGTTGCTAAACCTTTCACTTATGCCCACCTCACCACCAGCTTCCTGGACCCTATGTCCTCACAGCTACCTTAGTCAAACCCTTGCTCTATTCTACACTCTCTTACCCACATTTTCAATCTCTTTCTCTCTACTGGCATCTACCTCTCCCCGCTCAGACATGCACTGGTCATCCCCATACATAAAAAGCCCTAATTGAGCTGCCTAAGCCCCATCTTCTTGCTCCGATTGACCTCCAGACTCCCAGAATGCCTAGTCAACTACTGTTTGTACCCCTAGGGGCAACCGTAGAATGAATGATATCACACTTATCTTTATATTATTTTCTTGTTGCCATTGTAAATCCATAAGAATCTGTATGAGCTAACAAAACAGAAAGGGACTGTCTAACTCATTTGACTGTGTGTTTTGCACAGATGTGAAGGACACAAGATCCATTTGCACAAGCAATATTTCACAGTATTGCAGTAAAGTCAGTTTGCTGAATAGCTGCAGTTGCAGTTTCTAGCATGTCACCTACTGGCTGCCTTTGGTACATATGATATATTTACATGTAATATTTCATATTTATTCAACTAAAAAAGAACAAAGTATACTCTTTCTCCTGAACACATAAAAAAAGAAAACATATTAATAAACTTTACAGTTCCTTTGAGGTTTAGCTAAATCTGGATTGGCTAGTTCATCATACAGTTGCAAGAAAAAGTATGTGAACCCCTTGGGATTACGTGGAGTTTTGCATGAATTGGGCATAAAATGTGCTCTGAACGTCATCTAAGTCACAACAATAGAAGAACTCAGTCTGCTGAACATAATACTACACAAACATTAGATGTTGCCATGGTTTAATTGCACATAACATGTAAACATTCACAGTGCAGGGAGGAAAAAGTATGTGAACCTTTGGACTTAATAACTGGTTGACCCTCCTTTGGCAGCAATAACCTCAACCAAACGTTTCCTGTAGTTGCAGATCAGACCTGCACAACGATCTGGAGTCATTTTGGACCACTCCTCTTCACAAAACTGTTTCAGTGTAGCAATATTCTTGGGATGTCTGGTGTGAATCGCTCTCTTAAGGTCATGCCACAGCATTTCAATCAGGTTGAGGTCAGGACTCTGACTGGGCCACTCCAGAAGGCGTATTCTGTGCTGTTGCAGCCATTGTTTTGTTGAATTACTTGTATGCTTTGGGTCATTGTCCTGTTGCATCACCCATCCTCTGCGGAGCTTCAGTTGGCGGACAGATGGTCATACGTTTTCCTGCAAAATGTCTTGATAAACTCTGGAATTCATTTTCCCATCAATGACAACAATCCGTCCAGGCCCTGAGGCAGAAAAGCAGCCCCAAACCATGATGCTCCCTCCGCCATGTTTTACAGTGGGGATGAGGTTTTGAGGTTGGTGTGCTGTGCCTTTTTTTCTCCACACATAGTGTTGTGTGTTCTTCCCAAACAACTCAATCTTGGTTTCATCTGTCCACAGTATATTTTGCCAGTAGTGCTGTGGAACATCCAGGTGCTCTTTTGCAAACTTCAAACGTGCTGCAATATTCTTTTTGGACAGCAATGGCTTCCTCCGTGGTGTCCTCCCATGTACTCCATTCTTGTTTAATGTTTTCCTTATTGTAGATGTGTCAACAAAAATGTTAGCATGTGCCAGAGATTTCTGTAGGTCTTTAGCTGACACTCTGGGATTCTTCTTTACCTCATGCAGCATTCTGCGCTGTGCTCTTGCAGTCATTTTTACAGGACGACCACGCCTAGGGAGAGTAGCAACAATGCTAAACTTTCTCCATTTGTAGACATTCTGTCTTACCGTGGACACATGAACATCAAGGCTTTTGGAGATACTTTTGTAATCCTTTCCAGCTTCATGCAAGTCAACAATTCTTGATCATAGGTCTTCTGAGAGCTCTTTTCTGCGAGGCATGGTTCACATCAGACAGTGCTTCTTGAAACCAGTAAACCCAAAACAGGTGTGTGTTTTTTAAGGGCAGGACAGCTGTCAGCAACACATCCAATATCATCACACTGATTGGAGTCAAGGTTGGCTCACTCCTGGCTCCAATTAGCTCTGGGAGAAGTCTTTATGCTAGGGCCTCACATACTTTTTCCTCCCTGCACTGTGAATGTTTACATGTTATGTGCAATTAAACCATGGCAACATCTAACGTTTGTGTAGTATTATGTTCAGCAGACTGCGTTCTTCTATTGTTGTGACTTAGATGACGTTCAGAGCACATTTTATGCCCAATTCATGCAAAACTCCACGTAATCCCAAGGGGTTCACATACTATTTCTTGCAACTGTAATAATAATTGTGCTTGAAGAGGTTTGGTCTAACCAAGAAGTAGTTAATCATTTTAAAATTATAGCTTGAAAAAAAAACATTACATGAATCTATTTATATTGCATGTAAGTAGAGACTGTCTAGTAAGCAGTTCTGGACATAACACAGAAATATTGGGGGTGATTTACTAAGGGCAACTAGGCTGTTTAATTTACAAGGGAACCCCAGACCTTAGTGAATGAGTTGAAGCTCTGCTGACTTCCACCATCCAATCATGTGGAAGCCAAAATGCATTTTAAAAAAAGAAATTCCTTGCACATAATTGGGTATTCATTGCAAGTAAAATTTAACTTGAAATTACTAAGCTTTGGGGATAATCCCCTTGCTAAGTACAACTTCCATTGCAAAATGAATAGTCTATTTGTCTTTAGTAAATAAACCCCGTTATGTCTGTACTCACCCTCTCAATGGTTGTGTTGAGACACCAAAGCTTAAGCTTAGGCATAGATGATTTGATCTTCTTTCCTACAACCACAGGTTGCAGAAAGAAAATCACTTGATTCCCCCATCAATACAGTCAATACAGAATCTTCCAAACCAGCAGAACACAATGATTACTGCTAGCAGCTATAACCACAGCAGTAATTGCATGTAAAAAATCTGACAGGTTGGTTGTGCCCAAGTTGATCAATAGAGGGACCCTATTCCTGCTGAATTGGCTGAAATTTGATACATTTATTGCCAGCTTTAGAGCAGAACTTCCTGCTTCATAGTGGAGGCAGAGTTTTTATCTTGGTTCAGACTGGCTCTCCAGAAGGCCCGGACTGGCCATAGGGCACACCGGGCACTTGCCCTGTGGGCCTGGGTGGCCAGTTGACACAAAGAGGAACCAGATGCATTTTTGGTTCCTCTATGTGCCGCCCAGCTGCCCCTCCCATCAATCTGCTGCATTTCCTGGGTTCCTGTATGCTCCCCCGTGGCCGCCCCCCCCCCTCATCTCCTGCAGCGCTGTTGCCGAGTTCCCCCCTCCCTGCAGAGCTGCAGAGCATTTGTAAGCATATTCTTTCCCCGGTGCTGACGGTTCCCTGTCCACCACAGATGGGAGAGGAGAGAGATAGCTGGCTATGCCCCTCCTCCTCCCGTGTCTGCCCCACCCACACTCCCCACTAGCCTTGTGTCTTCTCTGCCCTTTCTTTCTTTCTTTCTTTCTTTCTTTCTTTCTTTCTCTCTTTCTCTCTTTCTTTCTCTCTTTCTTTCTTATAAAAATAAAAACTTACTGACACCAGTGGTGGAACTACCAGGGTCACAAAGGTCGCTCTTGTGACCGGACCCTGGTGTTCCGCCATAGGGCTTTGAGGAAGGGGTCCCCAGGCTTGAGACAGCTCAGTTTAAAATGCCCAGGCCTATTTTATGTCTCAGACCAGGCCTGCTCTTCAGTGGCATGCTGAGAAGAATGCCCTCATTTATTTTGTGTACTTAACTTAGAGACATGAAATCCCACACACAGAAACTGAGTTTTTTTGTTTATGAATTTGCACTTGTGTTGTGTATTGCCAGTTTATATAAGAATTGTGCTCAGTAAAGACCTTATGTAAACCTTTCATTGAGCAGTTATTAAAAGTTTTCCATCTACTGTTTTGAAGGTCAAAATCTTTATTCTGCCGCACCTTCTTGTAAGACTGCATCACTTGTGAAAAAGCAGCACGACACCATCCCATGTGCTCTTTATCTGATATACAGCACAAGTGATGTTCAATTGATGTTTCTGTAGCTGCAGGCCATTTTTTTGCATTCTAAGCATTGTACAGTTATTTATAGACACAGGCTGACACGACATTCTGCTTTTCAAGGTAAATGCTCAGGTGATCATTATTAACTCTGCACAAGCCAAATACATAAAGCAATTCAGCTTTGGACAACATCCTAGTGGGAATGAATAACACAGAGGGTTAACCAGGAGATGTGAAAAAAGCCTAATGACCGAGATATCCAAGTAGCACTGGATATTGTTTCTAGAAATTCTTTTTATGCTCCTTGCACTGTTATCTCACTAAGCCACTAGTTGGCTTCATTGTCTTTGATTGGGAGCCTTCCAAAAATGCTGACTGGGAACTAAATTAGTTTTTTGGTGGGTGCTAATCAAGTCACACAACAATAAAAAAAAGGCACAATGCCTGCAAATTGAAAACCTTTTTTTTAGGAAAAACAAAGCTAATAAATATCACAGAAAAAGAATAGATTGCTTTGACTATTGGAATGATCGCACTGATGGATATAATCTTCTGCATACCTACTCTAAATCTGCACAAATGCAATATTTCATTTCATATTACACAAATTTGTTCCTTTAACAGGTAAATCTGAATGGTGGTGTTATAGACAAAGTGTGGCCATCAATTGCTGTGAAATGCAGCTGGACTCCTCTTTTCCTCTGAAGATGTGACCCCTGTGTTAATTGTTTAGGACCTGCGCACCGCAGCAAATTCATTTTCATGTTTTAAGGCGTATTGCATTTGGTAGCTTATTCAAAATGCTGAAAAATAGGTCATGGTAGCTCAATGAAATGCATGTCAAGGAGAATTTGTCAAAACTGGAGCAGCCAGAATCTTAAGCAGTTGTGCATTTATCCCCCATTGTGTGTCGTGGTGCACTGCGGTGAGCTATAATACTGCTTGGATCTTGGAGGTACGTTGGCGTGCCTTACAAAATGAAAGGCGCTGGTATGTACTAACGTGAGCGTTGTGAAATATGGCACGTCGTGGTAACACACAGCAATGCGGTAATATGGACATGCCCTTCATGAATTTGTTGCTGATTTTTTTCTGTCTCCCCCATTGATGTTGGGCACTGTCCCTCACAGACTCACTGATGTAGTGCTGCTCCCCTTCCAAGGTTAAATGACGCCAAGCATCATATATACCCACAGTAGCAGGGGCAGACTGACCATTTGGACACTTGGGCACTGCCTGAGGGCCCGGGGTCAGTAAGGGGCCCCATGAGATGCCCCTGGTACCTTTTTCATAGGATTTTTTTGAGTTTGGGCAAGGACACAGGGGCCCCATGATTCCCTATTCCCCAGGGGCCCCATGAGTTGTCAGTCCACCCCTGCACAGTAGTGATATATAAAGTAGTTTGTCTCATCCCCAGACAATGACACTTTTGCTGGACAACTTGGCCAATATTTAAATGTAGAAAAAAGGCCTGTAAAATAAAAAATATTATCATTATAGGTATTAACCATGTTCAGTTACTGGAATGCAAAATGTTTTGCTGTAGAGAGCCTATAAAAGTTACTTTTATTCTGCTCTTCCTAATATTGTTAGTTTACATTCTTGTCGTCAGTAATGGTTAGTTTATACTCTTAGCCTTCATGCACACTTGACATTTTTTTCTACAGCTAGTAAACCCCCCAGCATGTTATCCTATGTGCCCATGCACACATAGACTATAATCAACATTTTTTGGCTGGAAAAAAATCCCAGGACTAGTAGGTATCTAGAGTTTTTTCGCTGTAAAAACACTCTAACACTGAAAAACACAGCAAAATGTGGTAAAACGCAGCAAACAGGTGGTTTTTTTGGTAAAAAAAACAGTAAAAAACACAAACGCTGCAAAACGCCTCTAAACGCTAGTGCAAAAATGATTAAAACAAGCTGAAAAACTCATGTTTTTAACGTGACTTTACACAGCTAATATTAAGAGCGTTATCAAAACTTCAAGTGTGCATGAGGGCTTAAAGTGGACCTCACGTCAGATAACAAAAACCATTTGGCAACAAGCACAGTTTCAGCCAAAGAAAACACTTGCATAGATAGAAACTCATTACATTGGTAAAAATTGCTTGTAAATGCAGAATGTATATATTTTTAATCTGTACATTGCTTCCCAGTGAGTCACATAGTTACATAGTTAGTCTGGCTGAAAAAAGACAAAAGTCCATCCAGTTCATACCATTTAAAAAAAAAAAAGTTAGAATCTTATACCCACAGTTGATCCAGAGGAAGGCAATAATCCCAGCAAAGCACGATCCAATTTGCTCCTGCAGGGGAAAGAATTCCTTATTGATCCCTCGAGAGGCAATCGGATATTCCCTGGGTCAACTTTAGCTATAAATCTTAGTATCCAGTTATATTCTGTGTATCTAAGAAAGAATCCAGGCCTTTTTTAAAGCAATCCACTGAGCTGGACAGAACCAACTCTGAGGGAGTCTATTCCACATTCTCACAGCTCTCACTGTGAAGAAACCTTTCTGTGTTTAGAGATTACATTTCTTTTCCTCCAGACGTAAAGAGTGCCCCCTTGTCCTCTGTGATGACCTCAGGGTGAATAACTCTACACCGAGTTCACTATATGAACCACTGATGTATTTATACATGTTGATCATATCCCCCCTTAATCTCCTCTTCTCAAGAGAGAATACATTCAGTTCCTCTAATCTTTCCTCATAGCTGAGCTCCTCCATGCCTGTTATCATTTGGTTGCCCTTGCTGCACTTTCTCAAGTTCCCCAATGTTCATTTTGTGAATTGGTCAGTTGGAAAAGGGGTCACCTCCTTGGGGCCTATAATTTGCTTTAAGAAACAAGAGAAAAAAGTGAGTTTAGAAATTAAGAAGGGAAGGATAAGAGTGTATGGGAAAACTATGATGGGTAAGTCATAGTGGAAGGAAAGGGGTTCTGCCAGGGGTGGTGATTTGATCTCTCTCTGGCAAAGCAGAGAAGACTAATTATTTATTTATATAGTGGGTGTTCTAAATAGTCAGAAATGACTGATCAAAGTCTCTTGGTAAGTAATGTTTGATCCAGGGGTTCAAGACCCGCTCAAATTTTCCTAATTTGTCATTGGGAATTGCAGACATCTTTTCAGTCCAGAGCTACCATGCTATTGTGTTCTTCCCTGGGGAAGGGGGGCCTGTTCTGGTGGGGGGAGACCATGATGCGTTAGGTAAAACTTGTTTCACAGCTGTCAAGTAAAATGTAAGAATGCACCAATAGTAGTTGTGCAGCAATCTGGCTTTAAGTTAAGGAGAACTTCTCCAGGCTTCTTCGGAATGTGTTTTCCTAAAAGGGTGTAAACCATCTGATATACCCCATTCCAAAGCCTCCTGATGTGATGGCAAGCCCACCATATGTGGAAGAATGTGCTTGGAGTTTGCCAACCACTGAAGCATAATCTCGACACCGAAGGAGTTATTTTTGCCAGTCCTTGTGGGATCACGTACCAACACATGATCTTAAAGTGTTACTAATACCACAATAGTAAAATCAGTCTGTATGTGCAGTAAAGCATGCTTGGTAAACTCACTGTGGAACCTAAACAGTTAATCCTCTGCATTGTGTAAAAAGGCTGTTTGATCCTGTCTTCTCTGATCCTTCCCTTCTTTTGCAGTCCATTTATTGATAGAACAGAGCCTTGGGGGCAAGCTGCACATGCCCAGGTTGATGTGTATTGCTAGAGAGTTTTTCTTTCTTGGGAGGGTGCATGTGATCAGCACAGGGCCAATCAGCACTGTCCAGACAGAGGGTCAGGGATCCTGGAGCCTCATAGGACAGTCAGGGGAGAATGAAAACTTCTCCTGCAAGCTTTAACCAGTGCTCTGCTGGACACTGATAGAAGTCACAAGACTGCTATATACTGCTGATGAGAAAAGGTATTTAGCAGTTTATATTTACTAAAATAATTGCATTTCCATGTTCTGTGTACTTTGAGAGACTAGATATAGTGATTGCAGGGTCCTGGGTTTAGTAACACTTTAACCGATATCTATTTTTTCATGGTAGGCACATGCAGACAACATTATCTCTGAATGTATAGCTCAGGGGCAGACTGACAACTCATGGGGCCCCCCGGGCAATAGGGGATCATGGGGCCCCTGTGTCCTCGCCCGCACTTAAACCACACCCAAAAAAGCCTATGAAGGGTACCAGGGGCATCTCATGGGGCCCGCTACTGACCCCGGGCCCTCGGGCAGTGCCCGAGTTCCCAAATGGTCAGTCCGCCCCTGGTATAGCTATTGATTAACTATCAAAAGAGATTTATAGTATTCTCCCGGTTCAAAACTTGGTGCAGGAAAGGCGGGTTCCTTGCTGTGTTTCCTGTACCGCACGTGAATGTGCTGCGCTTGCGAGAGCATGCAGGTATCAATAAATTGTTAATGGTATCCAAATACATCTCATAAACACAATGCATTTTCAGGCACCAAATTGCATAGTACAGCAGTAAAAAGCAGTTGGGTGCAGTAAATTCTGAAAAAGTAGTGCTTGCTCTACTTTTTCCACCCTACAGTGTGTTTTACAGCCTATTCAAATGAATGGGCTGCAAAACCGGACCACACACGAATGAGTGCATTTGAACATGCTCGTTCTGGTGTGAACTGGCCCTAAGGGCTCGTTCAAACTTGACTTTATTTCTAACTCTTGCCAGATGCCCCTATAGCGTTTGACAGGCATTATACAGCCGTTTGGGAAGCGTTTTTTAACGCTCCTCAAACGCTCCCCAAATGCCCTATGCGCGGTTTTGAGGCAGTTGATATGCATTTGCCAAGCGTTAAAAGCACACCACAAATGCCTATAATGAAGTTAAATGGTATTAATGCTCTGCAAATGCCTCGCAACTGCGTTGCAAACGCCTGCCAGGCGTTTTAGGAGCGGCACCATAGACTTGAATGGGAGGCTTCAACTCCTCCTGACTCGACAAGAGGCGTCAGTTTTGGCGCAACGCAACACGACGCAACGCTAATGCTTTAGTGTGAACAGCACTGTGTGCTGCCATGTGCAGAATTTTCATAGGCGTTTGAGAAGCGTTAAAAACGTTTCCCAAATGCCTGTCTGACGCCTGCTGACAAAGCTAGTGTGAACTGAGCCTAACAATGCCTTCATTTTCCTTTCTCCCCAGAAAGCTGGTACCATCTTTGTTTAGGCATTATTCAGAGTCAGCTTCTACTTCCTGGACTGAGATGCCTTCCCACAGAAGAGTTGGTCACGTTAATAATGCTTCCTGTGAACATAGCTTGTCTGAGCTTCTGCTTCTTTCCTTGAGGCTTTCTACAAAGTTAAAATGTTACAGTGATCACTGGGGGAGGGAAAACTGAGGAAACATGTCTTCCTGCCTGCAGCAGACCGCTGACACCATTCTCTTAGATTGCAGCTCTCAGCCTAGACATGATCACTTGTTTAGTTCCTATGGCTGATTTTTATGCACAAAAGGTAGAGCTTTTCTGAAAATGATGCTGGTGCTGTCAATTTTGATATGTCATGAATTTGCTCATGTAGATATTGAAGTCAAATTTAAAACCTAAGAACAGAAATGTAATATATTGCTGCTTACCAGTCCTTAGATGTGGTGGCTGCATTAGTTTTCTTTTTTCAGGCTAAAACATTTTTAGCAAATACTGAAAATATATTTTGATCTTGCCAGAAATGCAATCTCCTTGTCACTTCCTGTGAGATGAACTAGAAGCAATCAAAATGTTATCTTTCTTGTGTAAACCACTGATCCCTTGACCCCCAAGTAAAGGAAATGGACAAAAGCAGAATTGTTTGAAGTCCAGTCTGGGTGGCAACCATAGCTTCTTTGAAAGGCACACTAGGAGCAGGGGTGGACTGACCATTCGAGCACTCTGGCACTGCCCGAGGGCCCGGGGTCAGTAGGGGGCCCCTGGTACCCTTTTCATAGGCTTTTTTGAGTGTGGGCAAGGACACAGGGGCCCCATGATCCCCTATTGCCCGGGGGCCCCATGAGTTGTCAGTCCACCCCTGACTAGGAGTAAACATAGTGGGTTTACGTAGATACACTTTAACCACTTGCCCTCCAGACGAGTTACTTTATCTGACAACTGCGCGGTCATGCAACATTGTACCCAAATGAAATTTATATAATTTTAATATATAATATTAATATAATAATATTTAATATAAAAATTATATAATATAATATAATTTTTTTAACACAAAAATGTTTTGGTGGTAATTCATCACCACTGGGTTTTCTATTATATAAATGAAAAAAGACCAAACATTTTGAATAAAAAATGTTTTACTTTCTGCAATAAAACATATCCAAAAAAATTTAAAAATCAAAATTCTTCATAAATTTAGGCCAAAATATATTCTGCTACATGTCTTTGGAAAACATCCCAATGAGTGTATATTGATTGGTTTGTGCGAAAGTTATACTCTCTACAAACTATGGTATATATCAGCAATGGGCAAACTACGGCCCGCGGGCCGTATACGGCCCGGCGGACCTTTTAATCCGGCCCGCAGAGTGTGGCAAACATTGCCTGTCAGGATGTGTGTAGGCGGGGCAGCGTGAGGAGCGGGGCAGCGTGAGGCGGGGCAGCAAGGGAGCTAGGCTCCTCTCACAGTCCGCCCTGAAGACCGGAACGGCGCGGGAACACGGCGAGAGGAACGCGCGGAGCAAAGGTAAGTGAATTGACACAATATGGGGAATGAATTACTATATGGGGGATAAATTACTATGGGGGATGAATTACTATATGGGGGATGAATTACTATATGGGGGATGAATTACTATGGGGGATGAATTACTATATGGGGAATGAATTACTATAGGGGGGATGAATTACTATAGGGGGGATGAATTACTATGGGGGATGAATTACTATATGGGGGATAAATTACAATGGGGGATGAATTACTATATGGGGGATGAATTACTATATGGGGGATGAATTACTATGGGGAATGAATTACTATAGGGGGGATGAATTACTATATGGGGGATGAATTACTATAGGGGGGATGAATTACTATATGGGGGATTGTGACGGGAGTGACTTTTGGGTTTCGGGGGACCTCTGTATCATCTCCCCAAATCATTATGTTTAACCCACCCTGTGCCTGTTAAGGGTTACAGGGTGTGTATGTGAATGTCTGAGTCCTGTGTATAGTGTGTGTTACTTTGTCTAGGCCACATGGCTGACCATTGTCTGTTTACCATGTGCTACCCCCCATGGTGCTGTGTCTTCCTGTGCAGCGAACTATTATGGGATGTACTGTTTGTGTATTGGTGTGGGGGTTGGTCAATGTCCTTTGCCACATGGTTGCATCCCATTGTTCTGTGTCTGGTTGGATGGGGAGGGGTGATGAGGTGTTTCCTGCCTATACTGTAGCCCTTCCCACTGAGAGGGTGGGCTGATGATGTATTTCTTGTTCCTGGTTGTGTTTCCCCGCCCTCTGTATATATTCTGTGTTTTGTGTAAAAAAAAGAGGAGTTGGCTTCCTGTTTTAGTAGGAGCTGGGTATTGTCTATTTTCCTGAGCGATTCCGAGGGTGTGGTCCGTGGATGGTGTTCGGACAGGGGAAGTTGTGCTATAACGGAAAAACTCAGTGCGGTCTGGGTTCCGTTCCGTTACAGGGATGAATTACTATGGGGGATGAATTACTATATGGGGGATGAATTACTATGGGGGATGAATTACTATATGGGGGATGAATTACTATGGGGGATGAATTACTATGGGGGATTAATTACTATATGGGGGATGAATTACTATGGGGGATGAATTACTATGGTGGATGAATTACTATGGGGGATGAATTACTATATGGGGGATGAATTACTATGGGGGATGAATTACTATATGGGGGATGAATTACTATGCTTACTATGGGGGAATATTACTATACTTACTATGGATGACACATACACATCATTCATCTACTCTTGGTCCAGCCCCCGGATCCAATATATGAACCCATTGCGGCCCTCAAGTCAAAAAGTTTGCCCACCCCTGGTATATATACTGAAAATTGTATTTATTTTATACTAGTAATGGCGGTGATCAGTGACTTATAGTGACTGTAATAGTATGGTGGGCAATCTGTTACTAACTGATGCTTTTGACACTTTGTGGGAACCAGTGACACTAATAGGGCGATCAGCACTAATAATATACATTGATTAATGTTTACATTCATAGAGCTCTGTTCTGTCATTCTATTCGCCGATTAGCGGGTCCTGAGCAACAATCATTGGGAATTATGTTGACTCCTCTACATGTTTTGGAGAACTAATCCGCTTCTTCAGGAGGAAAAATCAATAAATACTCTGAAACAAGATCATAATAATCAAAATACAAAGTATCATAAAAAATTATATGTATATATATTATATAGTGATAAATCTGGGTCAATAGACAGATTGGAGGAGCCAACTTCATCCCCCCACAACTATACCTTCTTGGGGGGGGGGCTACAATATCTTTGAATTATGTAATTTGTTAGACCATGCTGTTGAATTCATGTGGTTTTTAATATGAATCAATGTGCATGTTGGATAAAAAATGTTACATTTTTTGTACTATTAAAAATATATTATTTTTACTATTTTATTGTCAATGGGTGCCAAGATAGTCCATTCATTCCATTTTTGGGGTATGTCCCTTTAGCTCTTTCTTTTATTTTGAATGATGGTACCCACTTCTTTACATTTGCTAATAACATTTGATGCCTGTTACTTAAGTAATCTACCAAAATTGAATGGGAGCAGAGGAACTACTGCAACCAGCATATAAAGATGCATACCGTTATGGAAGTAATACAAGCTTTATATATGAAAAGATTAACGGGTCCAACAAGAATCCTGCTGGAATTGTGCACATACCCCCAGGTTTATATAGTTATTAATAGAGATACGTCTAGATGAATGTTGCAGCAAAGTTCACTCATAGGGGCCCCTAAGGATGATCATGATGTGATGTTCATCTTGGTGTTGGACACCCGTAGGCAAGATCTGTGGTGATGAGGAGACCATCACCCCGTTTTACAGCCAGCTTGAAACACAGCTTTTCACCACTAGAAATCGTGGAGGGGCACTTGAACTCAGAATCAGCCTATCTATTCTGCACTTAGTCCCTAGTAGCATCTAATCTGTCATGCAACTAGAACTCTAAGGCCTCTTGCACAAGGGAGTAAAAAAATGCATTTTTTTACTAATTCAAAATTAGATGCTTTGTTGTCTGTGGAACAATGCACAGAGCTGAGTAATGACCAGTAATACAGCATTAACCACTTGCCCTCCAGAGGATTTACCCCCCTTCCTGACCAGGCCATTTTTTGCGATACAGCTCTGCGTTACTTTAACTGACAATTGAGCGGTTGTGCAATGCTGCACCCAAATGAAATGCATGTCCTTTTTTTCCCACAAATACAGCTTTCTTTTCGGTGGTATTTGATCGCCTCTGCATTTTTAATTTTTTGTGCTATAAACAAAAAAAACAGACAATTTTGAAAAAAAAATTTTTTTGACTTTTTGCTAAACATATCCAGTAAAAAAAATAAAAAAATAAAATTTCATCATAAATTTAGGTCAATGTATTCTGCTACATGTCTTTGCTAAAAAAAATCCCAATACATGTTAATTAGGTTAATTGGTTTACATGCAGGGGCGGACTGACCATTTGGAAAACTCAGGCACTGCCCAAGGGCCCGGGGTCAGTAAGGGGCCCCATGAGATGCCCCTGGTACCTTCTTCATGGGCTTTTTTGAGTTTGGGCAAGGACACAGGGGCACCATGATCCCCTATTCCCGGGGGCCCCATGAGTTGTCAGTCCGCCCCTGTTTACATGAACGTTATAGTGTCTACAAATGGCGGTATATATACTGAAATTTTTTTTTTATTATTTTGTATACTAGTAATGCCAGCGATCAGCAACTTATAGCGGAACTGCGGCAGACATTCTGACACTGGAGAGGAACTGACTAACTGCCACTGACATCCCAATAACACTAATACAGTGATCAGTGCTAATAAAAAGCACTGACACTGTACTAATGACACTGGGTTGGAAGGTGTTAACATCTGGGGCGATCAAAGGGATAACTGTGTGTGCTGTTTTACTAGGGAGAAATACTGCTTTGTATTGCTCTGTTATGCAGAGCAATACAAAGCATCATGTCAGTGCTGCCAGGGGAGAGATTTGTGTTGTTTACACACAGACACCTCCCCTTTTACTGTTTCTTGGCGAACGCATCAGTCCCTAACCCTCAAGGGGTGTACAATTTAAGGTCCCTAACTTACATTCATACATACACATACTAGGACCAATTTAGACAGGATCCAATTCAAGTACCAGCATGTCTTTGGAGTGTGGGAGGAAACTGGAGTACCTGGAGGAAACCCACACAGGCACAGGGAGAGCATGCAAACTCCAGGCAGGTGGTGCTGTGGTTTTGATTCGAACCAACGACCCTAGTACTGCCAGGTAGAAGTGCTAACCATTTGGCCACTGTGCTGCCCCACCCCACTACACATGCACACTGTGTCACAAACCAAACTATCTAGTATCGTGCATGTGAGATGCCAAGAGACATACAGTCAGGTCCATAAATATTGGGACATCGACACAATTCTAACGTTTTTGGCTCTATACACCACCACAATGGATTTGAAACGAACAAGATATGCTTTAACTGCAGACTGTCAGCTTTAATTTGAGGGTATTTACATCCAAATCAGGTGAATGGTGTAGGAATTACAACAGTTTGCATTTGTGCCTCCCACTTGTTAAGGGACCAAAAGTAATGGGACAGAATAATAATCATAAATTAAACTTTCACTTTTTAATACTTGGTTGCAAATCCTTTGCAGTCAATTACAGCCTGAAGTCTGGAACACATAGACATCACCAGACGCTGGGTTTCATCCCTGGTGATGCTCTGTCAGGCCTATACTGCAACTGTCTTCAGTTCCTGCTTGTTCTTGGGGCATTTTCCCTTCAGTTTTGTCTTCAGCAAGTGAGATGCATGCTCAATCGGATTCAGGTCAGGTGATTGACTTGGCCATTGCATAACATTCCACCTCTTTCCCTTAAAAAACTCTTTGGTTGCTTTTGCAGTATGCTTTGGGTCAATGCTTTGGCTGAATATGAGCAGATAATATTGCCCGAAACACTTCAGAATTCATCCTGCTGCTTTTGTCAGCAGTCACATCATCAATAAATACAAGAGAACCAGTTCCATTGGCAGCCATACATGCCCACGCCATGACACTACCACCGCCATGCTTCACTGATGAGGTGGTATGCTTAGGATCATGAGCAGTTCCTTTCCTTCTCCATACTCTTCTCTTCCCATCACTCTGGTACAAGTTGATCTTGGTCTCATCTGTCCATAGGATGTTCTTCCAGAACTGTGAAGGCTTTTTTAGATGTCATTTTGCAAACTCTAATCTGGCCTTCCTGTTTTTGAGGCTCACCAATGGTTTACATCTTGTGGTGAACCCTCTGTATTCACTCTGGTGAAGTCTTCTCTTGATTGTTGACTTTGACACACATACACCTACCTCCTGGAGAGTGTTCTTGATCTGGCCTACTGTTGTGAAGGGTGTTTTCTTCACCAGGGAAAGAATTCTTCGGTCATCCACCACAGTTGTTTTCTGTGGTCTTCTGGGTCTTTTGGTGTTGCTAAGCTCACCGGTGCGTTCCTTCTTTTTAAGAATGTTCCAAACAGTTGTTTTAGCCACGCCTAATGTTTTTGCTATCTCTCTGATGGGTTTGTTTTGTTTTTTCAGCCTAATGATGGCTTGCTTCACTGATAGTGACAGCTCTTTGGATCTCATCTTGAGAGTTGACAGCAACAGATTCCAAATGCAAATAGCACACTTGAAATTAACTCTGGACCTTTTATCTGCTCATTGTAATTGGGATGAGGGAATAACACATACCTGGCCATGGAACTGCTGAGAAGCCAATTGTTCCATTACTTTTGGTCCCTTAACAAGTGGGGGGCACATATGCAAACTGTTGTAATTCCTACACCGTTCACCTAATTTGCATGTAAATACCCTCAAATTAAAGCTGACAGTCTGCAGTTACAGCACATCTTGTTCGTTTCAAATCCATTGTGGTGGTGTATAGAGCCAAAAATGTTAGAATTGTGTCGATGTCCCAATATTTATGGACCTGACTGTACTTCTTTCACCAATCTTTAAACATATACATATATATCCAGAAGCTATGGGCAACAACAGCAGACTATTAAACACAGGAACACTTGCCTAATAATTCCTGGTTCTGACCGGGATTAGTAGCGGCTCCTCCATAGCAGGACATGTGTTTTTAGACTTTTTACTTCCTCCCTCTGGTGTTTTCAACCTAGATGCACAGAGACAGGAAGTGACCTACATAAAGAACTCTGTCAACATCAAGCAGCACATGCCACTTACAGGCAGTAGATGGAGGCAGATCCCTACATAGCTAAGGCATTTCAAGTGCTGTAGTGTAAGTCTGTAATATGAATAGATTCAACTTCTGGTCACTTGGTATCCTATGCCATAAGGACAAAAGAAAACTCAAAGCAAAAGATAATTTAAAAGTACAAGTCAGGAGATGGTTACAATAAAACTGAATATGCTTTGCAGTACGGTTATATCAGTCATTAAGAAATTAGATGTTTGGTGTAAATCTGCAAAAAACAGACTGTCCACCAAAAGTTAGTTACTATGCAAGGAGACTGGTATAGGAGGCTACCAAGAGACCTGACCAATTTGAAGAAGTTACAAGACTTAAATGCTACAATTGGATAGACTACACATACTGTACAATTGTTACTAGAGATGAGCGAATCGAAGTAGGCGAAGTGGAATTCGAGTCGAATATTGGAAAATTTTTCCTAAAATGGCAGCGGACATGTGCGGCGACGGAGCGGGGATGTCTGGGAAGGCGCGCAGACAAGGCGCGCTGACCCATAATGCATTCCTTAATGACATGTGATCGCATTAGCCAATCAGCAGCCAGCCAGCCAGCACTGTGTAATGGTCGAGCTATAAATAGCGGCCATTTTGGAATTCTTCATTTGCCTCCAGTCATTCAAGAGAGGCAGACCGCTCTGTATTAGGGACAGAGTTAGGGCCACAGAAACGTTACTTGGGGACAGAGAAACGTTACTTAGGGACAGAGAAGCATTACTCAGGGACACAGAATTGTTAATGAGGGCCACAGAATCGTTACTTAGGGCCAAAGAAACGCTAGTTAGGGCCACAGAATTGTTACTCAGGGACAGACAGAATTGTTACTGAGTGCCAGAGAATTGTTACTTAGGGCCACAGAAACGTTAGGGCCACAGAATTGTTACTCAGGGACAGACACAGAATTGTTACTGAGGGCCACAGAACTGTTACTTAGGGCCACAGAAACGTTATTAGGGCCACAGAATTGTTACTCAGGGACAGACAGAATTGTTACTGAGTGCCAGAGAATTGTTACTTAGGGCCACAGAAACGTTAGTTAGGGCCACAGAATTGTTACTCAGGGACAGACACAGAATTGTTACTGAGGGCCACAGAACTGTTACTGAGGGCCACAGAAACGTTAGTTAGGGCCACAGAATTGTTACTCAGGGACAGACACAGAATTGTTACTGAGGGCCACAGAACTGTTACTTAGGGCCACAGAAACGTTAGTTAGGGCCACAGAATTGTTACTCAGGGACAGACACAGAATTGTTACTGAGGGCCACAGAATTGTTACTTAGGGCCACAGAATTGTTACTCAGGGACAGACAGAATTGTTACTGAGTGCCAGAGAATTGTTACTTAGGGCCACAGAAACGTTACTCAGGGACACAGAATTGTTACTGAGGGCCACAGAACTGTTACTTAGGGCCACAGAAACGTTAGTTAGGGCCACAGAATTGTTACTCAGGGACAGACACAGAATTGTTACTCAGGGACACAGAATTGTTACTGAGGGCAACAGAACCGTTACTTAGGGCCACAGAAACGTTACTCAGGGACACAGAATTGTTACTGAGGGCCACATAACCATTACTTAGGGCCACATAATTGTTACTCAGGGACAGACACAGAATTGTTACTGAGGGACACAGAATTGTTACTGAGGGCCACAACCGTTACTTAGGGCCACAGAATTGTTACTCAGGGACACAGAATTGTTACTGAGGGCCACAGAACCGTTACTTAGGGCCACAGAATTGTTACTCAGGGACACAGAATTGTTACTGAGGGCCACAGAACCGTTACTTAGGGCCACAGAATTGTTACTCAGGGACAGACACAGAATTGTTACTGAGGGACACAGAATTGTTACTGAGGGCCACAGAAACGTTAATCAGGGACAGAATTGTTACTGAGGGCCACAGAACCGTTACTTAGGGCCACAGAATTGTTACTCAGGGACACAGAATTGTTACTGAGGGCCACAGAACCGTTACTTAGGGCCACAGAATTGTTACTCAGGGACAGACACAGAATTGTTACTGAGGGACACAGAATTGTTACTGAGGGCCACAGAAACGTTAATCAGGGACACAGAATTGTTACTGAGGGCCACAGAACCGTTACTTAGGGCCACATAAAAGTTAATCAGGGACACAGAATTGTTACTGAGGGCCACAGAACCGTTACTTAGGGCCACAGAATTGTTACTCAGGGACAGACACAGAATTGTTACTGAGGGATACAGAATTGTTACTGAGGGCCACAGAACCGTTACTTAGGGCCACAGAAACGTTAATCAGGGACACAGAATTGTTACTGAGGGCCACAGAACCGTTACTTAGGGCCACATAAACGTTAATCAGGGACACAGAATTGTTACTGAGGGCCACAGAACCGTTACTTAGGGCCACAGAATTGTTACTCACGGACAGACACAGAATTGTTTCTTGAGGGACACAGAATTGTTACTGAGGGCCACAGAACCGTTACTTAGGGCCACAGAAACGTTAATCAGGGACACAGAATTGTTACTGAGGGCCACAGAACCGTTACTTAGGGCCACGTAAACGTTAATCAGGGACAGACACAGAATTGTTACTGAGGGACACAGAATTGTTACTGAGGGACACAGAATTGTTACTGAGGGCCACAGAACCGTTACTTAGGGCCACAGAATTGTTACTTAGGGACACAGAATTGTTACTGAGGGCCACAGAACCGTTACTTAGGGCCACAGAATTGTTACTTAGGGACACAGAATTGTTACTGAGGGCCACAGAACCGTTACTTAGGGCCACAGATTTGTTACTTAGGGACACAGAATTGTTACTGAGGGCCACAGAACTGTTACTTAGGGCCACAGAATTGTTACTCGGACAGACACAGAATTGTTACTCAGGGATACAGAATTGTTACTGAGGGCCACAGAACCGTTACTTAGGGCCACAGAATTGTTACTCAGGGACACAGAATTGTTACTGAGGGCCACAGAACTGTTACTTAGGGCCACAGAATTGTTACTCAGGGACACAGAATTGTTACTGAGGGCCACAGAACTGTTACTTAGGGCCACAGAAAGGTTACTCAGGGACACAGAATTGTTACTCAGGGCCACAGAACTGTTACTTAGGGCCACAGAATTGTTACTCGGACAGACACAGAATTGTTACTCAGGGACACAGAATTGTTACTGAGGGCCACAGAACCGTTACTTAGGGCCACATAAACGTTAATCAGGGACACAGAATTGTTACTGAGGGCCACAGAACCGTTACTTAGGGCCACGTAAACGTTAATCAGGGACAGACACAGAATTGTTACTGAGGGACACAGAATTGTTACTGAGGGACACAGAATTGTTACTGAGGGCCACAGAACCGTTACTTAGGGCCACAGAATTGTTACTTAGGGACACAGAATTGTTACTGAGGGCCACAGAACCGTTACTTAGGGCCACAGATTTGTTACTTAGGGACACAGAATTGTTACTGAGGGCCACAGAACTGTTACTTAGGGCTACAGAATTGTTACTCGGACAGACACAGAATTGTTACTCAGGGATACAGAATTGTTACTGAGGGCCACAGAACCGTTACTTAGGGCCACAGAATTGTTACTCAGGGACACAGAATTGTTACTGAGGGCCACAGAACTGTTACTTAGGGCCACAGAATTGTTACTCAGGGACAGAATTGTTACTGAGGGCCACAGAACTGTTACTTAGGGCCACAGAAAGGTTACTCAGGGACACAGAATTGTTACTGAGGGCCACAGAACTGTTACTTAGGGCCACAGAATTGTTACTCGGACAGACACAGAATTGTTACTCAGGGACACAGAATTGTTACTGAGGGCCACAGAACCGTTACTTAGGGCCACATAAACGTTAATCAGGGACACAGAATTGTTACTCAGGGCCACAGAACCGTTACTTAGGGCCACATAATTGTTACTCAGGGACAGACACAGAATTGTTACTGAGGGACACAGAATTGTTACTGAGGGCCACAGAACTGTTACTTAGGGCCACAGAATTGTTACTCAGGGACAGACACAGAATTGTTACTCAGGGACACAGAATTGTTACTCAGGGACACAGAATCGTTGAATTAAAGAGTATGTCAGACAACATGCAGAGGAGTGGCAGAGGAGGCAATGTTTTAGGAGCGAGCAGACGTGGCAGCAGAGGAAGGGGTCGAGGCAGCACTATTCGCAGCCAGAGGCCAGTGCTCCCGGTGTCATCCAGCGGTCGTGTCTCCACCGACAACCCTGCCGTCGTCGATTGGTTGGCTCGGTCGTCTTCCTCTTCCCAGGTCACCTCTGACACCTACAGCCAACGGTCGGTGGGTACGTCAGACACAACCGTTAGTTGGCATGGCCCGGGACCAAGCCCACTGAAATCACGTGTCCTCTACCTGCCCCTGTCCTTTGGTGTTCCCTCACCAAGCGAAGTATCGCATGCTGTGGGCTCAGCCCCACTGTACAGTGAGGAAGAGCTAACAGAGGGCGGTCAGGAACGGGGGGAGACATCCGCCTTTTCAGCAGCCAGGCGAAGAAGTAGTGGCGAGGAGAGTGGCTCGGTAGCCGGTCTAGAGACAGGTCTGTCTCCTGACCCATACGCAGCCGAGGGGGCTAGTAGTGAGGCGGAGACCCTACTTGATGATGAGGAGGTTGATCGCACTTGGCAGCCTCGTCGTCATCAGGCAATTTCTTCCGCATCATCAGGAGAAGAGGGTGGCAGCTTGGCAGCGAGCAAAACAGTCGGTGGGTTGCCCAGGAGACAGCAGCAGGGTCGCAGCAGTGTCAGTGGAGCCAAACGGCCACGGAGTAGAGCACCAGCTCCACTGCAGCCTACCACCATGGCCAGTAGTGGTGCCGGTGTGCACGGAGGAAGCAGCAGTCAGCCAGTGAGGAGTATCGGGGGCAAAGTTTCCTACTCGGCGGTGTGGCAATTTTTTGTCAAGCCGCCCGAGGAAGTAAACGTAGCCGTATGTCGACTATGTGGCCAGAAAGTCAAGCGTGGCCAGGGGGCCCATGTTGGGACTACAGCGTTGCGGCAGCATATGCAGCGTCGCCATTTGGTGGCCTGGGAAAACCGTGATAAAGATACGGCGGTTCTGCCCGCCCCAGCCCCCGCTCCATCACCCGCTCCGTTACTTGCTCCGTCATCTGACGTCAATCGCCCTCCATCAGCCAGTCAAGGCTCCAACACCTCTGCTGAGGGGAGTTGTCGCTCGTTGGCATCTTCCGCTCGTTCAGATGCTCCTTCTCCTGCTACTCCTCTTCACGGATTCCGTCAGCAGTCTTTCTTGGAATCCGTTTCCAAGAGACAACAGTTTGCGAGCACGCACCCGACGGTGCAAAAGCTGAACGTCCTCCTGTCCAAGTTGCTGGTGCTGCAGTCCCTCCCTTTCCAAGTGGTGGACTCAGCACCTTTCCGAGAAATGATGGCTTGTGCCGCGCCGCGGTGGAGAGTGCCAAGCCGTCATTTCTTCGCCAAAAAGGCAGTGCCAGCCCTGCATTCACATGTAGAAGAGATGGTGGGCCAGTCTTTGAGCATGTCGGTCTCTGCCAAAGTGCACGGCAGCGCCGACGTGTGGAGCTGTAACTACGGTCAGGGACAGTACATGTCATTTACGGCCCACTGGGTGAACGTGGTGCCGTCACAGCCGCACCAGCAACTTGGACAGGTCACGCCGCTTTTGCCTCCACGTTTGCACGTCCTTGGTCCGGCAAAGATGTCCGCCTCTACCACCTCTTCTTCCGCCGTGTCCTCAGCCGCCACCCCCGTGCCAAGTCCCATTACCCGACCGGCATATCACATGTGCAGGGCGCAACGGTGTCACGCTGTGCTGCACCTGGTATGCCTTGGCGAACGTAGTCACACAGGGGAGGAACTTCTCAGTGTAATGAACAGAGAAATCGACAGATGGCTGTCTCCGCGCAAACTCAAAATCGGAACCATGTTGACCGACAACGGAAAGAACATGTTGTCTGCTCTGCGTCAAGGAAGGTTGTGCCATGCGCCATGCATGGCTCACGTGTTCAATCTGGTTGTCAAGCGGTTCTTAAAATCCACCATCCCACTGCAAGACATCCTTAAAATGTCACGTAAACTTTGCATGCATTTCAGCCATTCCTACACCGCAAAGCACACCCTCCTTGAGCTGCAGCGGCAGAACGGAATTGCACAGCATCGCCTGATCTGCGACGTTGCAACAAGGTGGAATTCAACCCTACACATGTTAGACCGCCTTTACGAACAGCGAAAGGCCATCACCGATTTCCTGATGTTACAAGCGGATAAAGGTACTCCCCTGTGTAACTTTGATGTCAGCCATTGGCAGCTCATGCGTGACACCTGCCGCTTGCTCAGGCCCTTTGAGGAGGCCACGCTATTCGTGAGTCGGCAGGACTATGGGATGAACGACGTCATTCCTCTGTTGCACGTCCTGGAACAAATGCTGTTAACAATGGCTGGTCAGGGTGCGGTAGACGTGGCGCACAGATATCAACGCCACATGACCCCTGTGGGGGCAGGACAGGAAGAAGAGGAGGAGGTAGAGGAGGACATTTGTGCTCAGGAATTATTGAGTGAAATGGGTGGTTTTTCCACTCAGCGGACAGGAGTGGAGGAGCAGGAGCATCTGGTAGAGGAGGAGGAGGAGGAGACAGAGGACCCAGACGCACCGTGGCAGTATGCTGTGGAGATGGAGGCAGGGAGTCCCTCGCATTCCTTGGCACAAATGGCCCATAGCATGCTCGGTTGCTTGCGTAGCGACAGCCGAATAATAACCATCAGACAGAGGGATGACTTTTGGCTGTCCACCTTGTTGGACCCTCGCTACCGTTCAAAAATGGTGGCCTTTTTCACACCTGCTGAGAGGGAGGCCAAAATAACGTACTATAAAAACCACCTATGTAGTCAGTTGGTCTCTGCCTTTGTGCGCCAACGTCCATCCTCAGACACTGTGGGCCCTGTGCGCTCGCGTTCCGCTGCCATGGCAGCAGGGGAGGGGTGGGGTGGTAGGAGCAGTGGCAGCTCCACCAGCAGCGGCTGCCTCAGTCTGCAGTCGATGATGAGTAGCTTTCTTCACCAGCGCAGTGAGGAAACTACTAACCAGCCGCAGCAGCAGCAGCAGCAGCATCAGGTGGACCTGGAGCAGGACCTCAAACAACAGGCTTGGGCCTACTTGGACAGCACCCTGCCAACCGAGGTAGACAATCCCCTTGACTACTGGGCAACGAAACTTGACCTTTGGCCCCAACTAGCTGAATTTGCCCTTGAAAGGCTGTCATGCCCGGCCAGTAGCGTGGCATCGGAGCGCGTGTTTAGTGCGGCAGGAGGTATTGTAACTCCGCGGAGGACACGACTGTCCACCCAAAGTGTGGAGAGACTCACGTTTGTGAAAATGAATCAGGCGTGGATTAGTCTGGATTTCAAACCACCAGTTCCTGACACAACTGACTAAATCCGCCATGAATCATGCCTCAAACATGTGCCACTTTCAGGTCTCCTCACACACTGCTGGTGTGTTCCATTTTTTGTCATAGGGTGCTGGCAGATTACGGGCCTCCCATAGCTGCTGCCAGGCCCCTAATCTGCCATGGGCCCCTATATACCGCCTCCTCATGCTGCTGCCAAGTCCAGAGTCTGTCATGGGTCCCTGTACGGCCTCCCATTGCTGCTGTCTCCATCCCCACACTCTGCCATGTGCCACTTTCAGGTCTCCTCACACTGCTGGTGTGTTGAATTTTTTGACATAGGGTGCTGGCAGATTACGGGCCTCCTATAGCTGCTGCCAGGCCCCTAATCTGCCATAGGCCCCTATATACCGCCTCCTCATGCTGCTGCCAGGTCCAGAGTCTCTCATGGGTCCCTGTACGGCCTCCCATTGCTGCTGTCTCCATCGCCACACTCTGCCATGTGCCACTTTCAGGTCTCCTCACACTGCTGGTGTGTTGAATTTTTTGACATAGGGTGCTGGCAGATTACGGGCTTCCTATAGCTGCTGCCAGGCCCCTAATCTGCCATAGGCCCCTATATACCGCCTCCTCATGCTGCTGCCAGGTCCAGAGTCTCTCATGGGTCCCTGTACGGCCTCCCATTGCTGCTGTCTCCATCGCCACACTCTGCCATGTGCCACTTTCAGGTCTCCTCACACACTGCTGGTGTGTTGAATTTTTTGACATAGGGTGCTGGCAGATTACGGGCCTCCCATAGCTGCTGCCAGGCCCCTAATCTGCCATGGGCCCCTATATACCGCCTCCTCATGCTGCTGCCAAGTCCAGAGTCTGTCATGGGTCCCTGTACGGCCTCCCAATGCTGCTGTCTCCATCGCCACACTCTGCCATGTGCCACTTTCAGGTCTCCTCACACTGCTGGTGTGTTGAATTTTTTGACATAGGGTGCTGGCAGATTACGGGCCTCCTATAGCTGCTGCCAGGCCCCTAATCTGCCATAGGCCCCTATATACCGCCTCCTCATGCTGCTGCCAGGTCCAGAGTCTCTCATGGGTCCCTGTACGGCCTCCCATTGCTGCTGTCTCCATCGCCACACTCTGCCATGTGCCACTTTCAGGTCTCCTCACACTGCTGGTGTGTTGAATTTTTTGACATAGGGTGCTGGCAGATTACGGGCCTCCTATAGCTGCTGCCAGGCCCCTAATCTGCCATAGGCCCCTATATACCGCCTCCTCATGCTGCTGCCAGGTCCAGAGTCTCTCATGGGTCCCTGTACGGCCTCCCATTGCTGCTGTCTCCATCGCCACACTCTGCCATGTGCCACTTTCAGGTCTCCTCACACACTGCTGGTGTGTTGAATTTTTTGACATAGGGTGCTGGCAGATTACGGGCCTCCCATAGCTGCTGCCAGGCCCCTAATCTGCCATGGGCCCCTATATACCGCCTCCTCATGCTGCTGCCAAGTCCAGAGTCTGTCATGGGTCCCTGTACGGCCTCCCATTGCTGCTGTCTCCATCGCCACACTCTGCCATGTGCCACTTTCAGGTCTCCTCACACTGCTGGTGTGTTGAATTTTTTGACATAGGGTGCTGGCAGATTACGGGCCTCCTATAGCTGCTGCCAGGCCCCTAATCTGCCATAGGCCCCTATATACCGCCTCCTCATGCTGCTGCCAGGTCCAGAGTCTCTCATGGGTCCCTGTACGGCCTCCCATTGCTGCTGTCTCCATCGCCACACTCTGCCATGTGCCACTTTCAGGTCTCCTCACACTGCTGGTGTGTTGAATTTTTTGACATAGGGTGCTGGCAGATTACGGGCCTCCTATAGCTGCTGCCAGGCCCCTAATCTGCCATAGGCCCCTATATACCGCCTCCTCATGCTGCTGCCAGGTCCAGAGTCTCTCATGGGTCCCTGTACGGCCTCCCATTGCTGCTGTCTCCATCGCCACACTCTGCCATGTGCCACTTTCAGGTCTCCTCACACTGCTGGTGTGTTGAATTTTTTGACATAGGGTGCTGGCAGATTACGGGCCTCCCATAGCTGCTGCCAGGCCCCTAATCTGCCATGGGCCCCTATACCGACTCCTCATGCTGTGACGTTGCAACAAGGTGGAATTCAACCCTACATATGTTAGACCGCCTTTACGAACAGCAAAAGGCCATCACAGATTTCCTGATGTTAAAAGCGGATAAAGGTACTCCCTGTGTAACTTAGATGTCAGCCATTGGCAGCTCATGAGTGACACCTGCGCTTGCTCAGGCCCTTTGAGGAGGCCACGCTATTCATGAGTCGGCAGGACTATGGGATGAACGACGTCATTCCTCTGTTGCACGTCCTGGAACAAATGCTGTTAACAATGGCTGGTCAGGGTGCGGTAGACATGGCGCACAGATCTCAACGCCACATGACCCCTGTGGGGGCAGGACAGGAAGAAGAGGAGGAGGTAGAGGAGGACATTGGTGCTCAGGAATTATTGAGTGAAATGGGTGGTTTTTCCACTCAGCGGACAGGAGTGGAGGAGCAGGAGCATCTGGTAGAGGAGGAGGAAGAGGAGACAGAGGACCCAGACGCACCGTGGCAGTATGCTGTGGAGATGGAGGCAGGGAGTCCCTCGCATTCCTTGGCACAAATGGCCCATAGCATGCTCGCTTGCTTGCGTAGCGACAGCCGAATAATAACCATCAGACAGAGGGATGACTTTTGGCTGTCCACCTTGTTGGACCCTCGCTACCGTTCAAAAATGGTGGCCTTTTTCACACCTGCTGAGAGGGAAGCCAAAATAACGTACTATAAAAACCACCTATGTAGTCAGCTGGTCTCTGCCTGTCTGCGCCAACGTCCATCCTCAGACACTGTGGGCCCTGTGCGCTCGCGTTCCGCTGCCATGGCAGCAGGGGAGGGGTGGGGTGGTAGGAGCACTGGCAGCTCCACCAGCAGCGGCTGCCTCAGTCTGCAGTCGATGATGAGTAGCTTTCTTCACCAGCGCAGTGAGGAAACTACTAACCAGCCGCAGCAGCAGCAGCAGCAGCATCAGGTGGACCTGGAGCAGGACCTCAAACAACAGGCTTAGGCCTACTTGGACAGCACCCTGCCAACCGAGGTAGACAATCCCCTTGACTACTGGGCAACGAAACTTGACCTTTGGCCCCAACTAGCTGAATTTGCCCTTGAAAGGCTGTCATGCCCGGCCAGTAGCGTGGCATCGGAGCGCGTGTTTAGTGCGGCAGGAGGTATTGCAACTCCGCGGAGGACACGACTGTCCACCCAAAGTGTGGAGAGACTCACGTTTGTGAAAATGAATCAGGCGTGGATTAGTCTGGATTTCAAACCACCAGTTCCTGACACAACTGACTAAATCCGCCATGAATCATGCCCCAAACATGTGCCACTTTCAGGTCTCCTCACACTGCTGGTGTGTTCCATTTTTTGTCATAGGGTGCTGGCAGATTACGGGCCTCCCATAGCTGCTGCCAGGCCCCTAATCTGCCATGGGCCCCTATACCGCCTCCTCATGCTGCTGCCAAGTCCAGAGTCTCTCATGGGTCCCTGTACGGCCTCCCATTGCTGCTGTCTCCATCGCCACACTCTGCCATGTGCCACTTTCAGGTCTCCTCACACTGCTGGTGTGTTCCATTTTTTGTCATAGGGTGCTGGCAGATTACGGGCCTCCCATAGCTGCTGCCAGGCCCCTAATCTGCCATGGGCCCCTATACCACCTCCTCATGCTGCTGCCAGGTCCAGAGTCTCTCATGGGTCCCTGTACAGCCTCCCATTGCTGCTGTCTCCATCGCCACACTCTGCCATGTGCCACTTTCAGGTCTCCTCACACTGCTGGTGTGTTGAATTTTTTGTCATAGGGTGCTGGCAGATTACGGGCCCCCCATAGCTGCTGCCAGGCCCCTAATCTGCCATGGGCCCCTATACCGCCTCCTCATGCTGCTGCCAGGTCCAGAGTCTCTCATGGGTCCCTGTACGGCCTCCCATTGCTGCTGTCTCCATCGCCACACTCTGCCATGTGCCACTTTCAGGTCTCCTCACACTGCTGGTGGGTTCCATTTTTTGTCATAGGGTGCTGGCAGATTACGGGGCTCCCATAGCTGCTGCCAGGGCCCTAATCTGCCATGGGCCCCCGTACCGACTCCTCGTGCTGCTGCCAGGCCCGTAATCTGTCATGGGCCCCTGTTGTCGCTTGTTGGCATATTCCGCTCGTTCAGATGCTCCTTCTCCTGCTACTCCTCTTCACGGATTCCGTCAGCAGTCTTTCTTGGAATCCGTTTCCAAGAGACAACAGTTTGCGAGCACGCACCGGACGGGGCAGAAGCTGAACGTCCTCCTGTCCAAGTTGCTGCTGCCAGGCTCGTAATCTGTCATGCGCCCCTGTACCGCCTCCTCATGCTGCTGCCAGGTCCAGAGTGTGTCATGGGCCCCCGTACCGACTCCTCATGCTGCTGCCAGGCCCGTAATCTGTCATGGGCCCCTGTACCGCCTCCCCATGCTGCTGCCAGGTCCAGAGTGTGTCATGGGTCCCTGTACGGCCTCCCATTGCTGCTGCCAGGCCCGTAATCTGCCACGGGCCCCCGTACCGACTCCTCATGCTGCTGCCAGGCCCGTAATCTGTCATGGGCCCCTGTACCGCCTCCTCATGCTGCTGCCAGGTCCAGAGTGTGTCATGGGTCCCTGTACGGCCTCCCATTGCTGCTGTCTCTATCGCCACACTCTGCCATGTGCCACTTTCAGGTCTCCTCACACTGCTGGTGGTTTCCATTTTTGTCATAGGGTGCTGTATGGCCTCCCATTGCTGCTGCCTCCACCGCCACACTGTGGCTCCACACTCTGGTTTTGGCCCCGTGACTGCCCAAATGAGTGAAGTGTGCGGTGATTCTAAGATCGACGGCACTCATCTGCATGTCATACTGACTGACAGTATTATTTCTCTTCCCCAGCAGACTCCAAGGGCATTTAAATTAAAGGTACAGTGTTCTGCACTAATATTAAGTCTCTCTGAAGCCTAGAAACACCCTTTTTTAAGTTAAATTCACAGCGAATATATTCGACTCGAATCGAAATTTTTCCACGAATTCGCCGAATCAGTCGAATCGAATTTTTGAATACTTCGCTCATCTCTAATTGTTACCACAGTGCTTCACCAGTCACAATTTTATAGAAAATCTCAAACTTGTATAACATCTCACCTACAATTTGCCAGAAGGCACCTTCAAGACACTGAATGACACCGACAGAAGGTTCTATGGTCCGATAAGACCAAAATTGAGCTTTGTGGTCATCAGACCAAACACTGCAGATAATTAAAACATGTCATTCCCAACGTGAAGAAGACAGCAAAATATAGGGAAACCCTAATGCAGTCTGCAAGAAACTTTAATTATAAGGTCAAAACCACACAAGAAACAAAAGAGTTTGTAGCTGGACTTGAAAAAAGCTGTTCACTCTCAATCTCCATGCAATCCCATGCAATCCCTGACAGAGCTGGTGATGTATTGGAATGAGGAAAATGTGCAATATCCAGAATTCAAAAGAAACCTATCACCTTTAAAGACTTACCACATTTTTTTTATTCCATAAGACACACCTGACCATAAGACGCACCTAGATTTTGGAGGAGGAAAACAAGAAAAAAAAATTCTGACCCAATGGACTGCGGACATAGTACAGGAAATGACCAGAGACTCCAGACATAGTACAGGAGATGACCAGAGATGGCGGACATAGTACAGGAGATGACCAGAAACTGCAGACACAGTACAGGAGATGACCAGAGACTGCAGACATACTACAGGAGTTGACCAGAGACTGCGGACATAGTACAGGAGATTACCAGAGACTGCAGACATAGTACAGGAGATGACCAGAGACTGCAGACATAGTTCAAAAGATGACCAGAGACTGCGGACATACAACAGGAGATGGCTAGAGACTGCGGACATACTACAGGGGATGACCAGAGACTGCGGACATTCTACAAGAGATGACCAGAGACTGCGGACACAGTACAGGAGATGACAAGACTGTGGACATAGTACAGGAGATGACAAGAGACTGCGGACATACTACAAGGGATCACCAGAGACTGCAGACCTATGGGGAGGGGATACCCGAATTTGACAGGTACTCGATCCCACTTCCACAGAGTTGTCCTCCCCCCTCCCTCCCCGTAGTCTTTTGGCACACGTGACAGGTCCCACAAGACTAGGAGGCCATTCACGAAGCGCAGCACTTCTTGCGCACTGAAGATGCTGGCGCCAGGGAGAGAAGACGGTCGGTGAAAGCAGGACACCAGTGGACCAAGGAACAGGTAGGACTGAGGAGCAGGTTTTTCTGCACAGTAGAGCCGAGCAGCCGGCCCGGTATTCTAACGTGGCAACGGGGGGAATACGGGGCCAGCCGCTCCATACTCGTTCCATAAGACACACAGACATTTCCCCCCATTTTTTGGGGGCAAAAAAAGTGTGTCTTATGGAGCAAAAAATACGATAAATTGCAGCTAATAAATCTGACTTGAAGGGGGTGTATACCTGTTATTCAGTTATTTTGTGTTTTTATTGTAATTGATTACAATCACTTTGCAGAGATTTGTTTCAGTTTGATATGAAAGATTTTATTTTTTCTTGATTAATGTATAAAATAAAATGATATCTATCTTGTTGAATCTATGGTCCTCCAGATAAGCAGAGTCAGAAAGCCACGATACAGACCCATCTAAGAGTAATATTTAGATATACATATTCCGAAAAAAAAATCATTGTTGCAAGACAATATTTATGAAATAACCCTTGTTTGTCCTTAAAAAACAATATATGTATTACCTTGTTATGTTATGTAATAACAAAGGTATTGCCAAATAAAGAGCTTCATAGCAGAATTGTAAAAATTGCTCTAGACCAGTGATGGCGAACCCGTGGCACGCGTGCCACAGCCGGCACGCCGAGCCTTATCTGTGGGCACACCAGGAGAATCCAGCGGCGCGCTGTCTTCCCGGCTGTAGTGTGCGTGACAGCCGGGTCCCAAGTGCGCATGCACAAGAAGCAGTGCTCTTTGTGAATGGTAAGGCGGTACCTGGGACACATGACAGATCCCAGAAGCCGCCGGACCAATCACAAAGCGCAGCGCTTCTCGCGCATGCGCACTGGGCATCCGGCTGTCCGACGAGCGCCCACACTACAGAAGCCGGGAAGACAGCGCGCAGCTGGATAAAGGAACAGGTAAGATAAAAAAAAAACTCTGCGGAAGTAAGAGCGGGTACCTGTCAAATTCAGGTACCCGCTCCCCCTCCCTCCCCAAACGTCAGCAGTCATCTCTGTACTGTCCGCAGTCTCTGGTCCTCCCTGTGCTGTCCGCAGTCTCTGGTCATCCCTGTGCTGTCCGCAGTCTCTGGTCATCCCTGTGCTGTCCGCAGTCTCTGGTCATCCCCTGTACTGTCCGCAGTCTCTGGTCATCTCCTGTACTGTCCGCAGTCTCTGGTCATCCCTGTGCTGTCCGCAGTCTCTGGTCATCCCTGTGCTGTCCGCAGTCTCTGGTCATCTCCTGTACTGTGTCCGCAGTCTCTGGTCATCCCTGTACTGTGTCCGCAGTCTCTGGTCATCTCCTGTACTGTGTCCGCAGTCTCTGGTCATCCCTGTACTGTGTCCGCAGTCTCTGGTCATCCCTGTACTGTGTCCGCAGTCTCTGGTCATCCCTGTACTGTCCGCAGTCTCTGGTCATCCCTGTACTGTGTCCGCAGTCTCTGGTCATCCCTGTACTGTCCGCAGTCTCTGGTCATCCCTGTACTGTCCGCAGTCACTGGTCATCCCTGTACTATGTCCGCAGTCTCTGGTCATCCCTGTACTGTCCGCAGTCTCTGGTCATCTCCTGTACTTTCCGCAGTCTCTGGTCATCCCTGTACTGTCCGCAGTCACTGGTCATCCCTGTACTGTGTCCGCAGTCTCTGGTCATCTCCTGTACTGTGTCCGCAGTCTCTGGTCATCCCTGTACTGTCCGCAGTCTCTGGTCATCCCTGTACTGTGTCCGCAGTCTCTGGTCATCCCTGTACTGTCCGCAGTCTCTGGTCATCTCCTGTACTGTCCGCAGTCTCTGGTCATCTCCTGTACTGTTCGCAGTCTCTGGTCATCTCCTGTACTGTGTCCGCAGTCTCTGGTCATCTCCTGTACTGTGTCCGCAGTCTCTGGTCATCTCCTGTACTGTCCTCAGTCTCTGGTCATCTCCTGTACTGTCCGCAGTCTCTGGTCATCCCTGTACTGTGTCCGCAGTCTCTGGTCATCCCTGTACTGTGTCCGCAGTCTCTGGTCATCTCCTGTACTGTGTCCGCAGTCTCTGGTCATCCCTGTACTGTCCGCAGTCTCTGGTCATCTCCTGTACTGTGTCCGCAGTCTCTGGTCATCCCTGTACTGTGTCCGCAGTCTCTGGTCATCCCTGTACTGTCCGCAGTCTCTGGTCATCCCTGTACTGTGTCCGCAGTCTCTGGTCATCCCTGTACTGTGTCTGCAGTCTCTGGTCATCCCTGTACTGTGTCTGCAGTCTCTGGTCATCCCTGTACTGTGTCTGCAGTCTCTGGTCATCCCTGTACTGTGTCCGCAGTCTCTGGTCATCCCTGTACTGTCCGCAGTCTCTGGTCATCTCCTGTACTGTGTCCGCAGTCTCTGGTCATCCCTGTACTGTCCGCAGTCTCTGGTCATCCCTGTACTGTGTCCGCAGTCTCTGGTCATCCCTGTACTGTGTCCGCAGTCTCTGGTCATCTCCTGTACTGTGTCCACAGTCTCTGGTCATCCCTGTACTGTCCGCAGTCTCTGGTCATCTCCTGTACTGTGTCTGCAGTCTCTGGTCATCCCTGTACTGTGTCCGCAGTCTCTGGTCATCCCTGTACTGTCCGCAGTCTCTGGTCATCCCTGTACTGTGTCTGCAGTCTCTGGTCATCCCTGTACTGTGTCCGCAGTCTCTGGTCATCCCTGTACTGTCCGCAGTCTCTGGTCATCCCTGTACTGTCCGCAGTCTCTGGTCATCTCCTGTACTGTGTCCGCAGTCTCTGGTCATCCCTGTACTGTGTCCGCAGTCTCTGGTCATCCCTGTACTGTGTCCGCAGTCTCTGGTCATCCCTGTACTGTGTCCGCAGTCTCTGGTCATCCCTGTACTGTCCGCAGTCTCTGGTCATCCCTGTACTGTCCGCAGTCTCTGGTCATCCCTGTACTGTGTCCGCAGTCTCTGGTCATCCCTGTACTGTCCGCAGTCTCTGGTCATCCCTGTACTGTCCGCAGTCTCTGGTCATCCCCTGTACTGTGTCCGCAGTCTCTGGTCATCCCTGTACTGTGTCCGCAGTCTCTGGTCATCCCTGTACTGTGTCCGCAGTCTCTGGTCATCCCTGTACTGTTAATTAGTTTGCACTACTGTACGAGTTGTTTTTTCTAAACCAAAAGCTCGATATTCAGGTTTCATTGCAGTGTTGGCACTTTGAAAGAAATAAGTTGCAGTTTTGGGTTGCAGTTTGGGCACTCGGGCTCAAAAAGGTTCGCCATCACTGCTCTAGTCCATAGGGGGTGAACAGGTGTGAGAGGAAAAGTTGGGAAACTATGCATAAAGTGATGGTTGATACTGTAATATTTTGTGATGATGATTGTATGGGTATAATCTCTTTTGTGCACTGAAGAGCCACAAAACAGGCTGACAGTTTTTTAACTCCTTGCCCTCTGGAAAGTTTAAGCCCTGATAGAGCTGGAGCTACTTTGGAAGGGGGAAATGTGCAACATCCACAATGCAAAAGAAATCTATCAACCTAGTTTAAAGACGTAAATTACATCTAAAAAATCTGACTTGCAGGGGGTTAATTCAGTTATTTTGTGTTTTAATGTAATGGATTAAAATCACTTTACAAAGATTTGCTTCAGTCTGATAGGAAAGATTTTATTTTTTGTTGATTAGTGGTCCTCCAGAAAGCCATGATAGAGATGCTTCTAAGAGTAGTATTCAGATATACATATGTGAAAAAACATTTCAAAAAGTGAAGTAAGCATATACTCACATTCACTGGAAACCCAACCTTGAGTAAAGCAACCTATTTTAGCACATGGGGAGAATATGACTGTCTCCACACAGAGTGTGGGCGGTCACATTTGATCTTTGTTGGGGTTTTCCGGAAGTTCTTTTACTGTGATAGGTTGTGGTCAGATCCGAAAAACAATAGTAAAAGGAAGGTTGGTATTTATGGAACATAAAAACAGGTTGAAACACCATCAATGGATTTTGTAGCTGTTTAGTGGCAACTTTGTTAGAAAACGGTGTACGGTGCACTAGATAAAATGTATAAAAACATCACACAAACAGATTCAATGTAAATCCAAAGGGTTAAAAATATATACAAGAAATAAATACATATAATTAACCACTTCAAGTCCGGACACTTTCACCCCCTTTCTGTCCAGGCCAATTTTCAGCTTTCAGTGCTATCACACTTTGAATGACAATTGCGCAGTCATGAAACACTGTACCCATATGAATTTTTTAGCATTTTTTTGAGACATATAAAACTTTGTTTTGGTGGTATTTATTCACCACTGGGACTTTTATTTTTTTGCTATATAAATGACAATTTAAAAAAAAGTGTTTTTCTTATGAAATTTAGCAAATAAATAATCTTTCTTTATAAATCTTGGCCAAAATGTATTCAACTATCTTTTTAGTGAAAAAAACCCCAAAATTAGTTTATAACCAAAAAGTATAATTTTTCAAAATTGTTTTTTACGTTTTAATTTTTTTTTTTGTATTATTATGATTTTTTTTTTTTAACATACTGTCACCCTAGCAGTATAGTGTCACCATAGTGACACTGTACTACTTGTGCAGGGTGATGAAGATTTTTTTTTTTATTTTACACTGATTGCTTTTACACCCATAAAGGCTGTAAAAGCAATCATTTCTCCTTCTCTCTGGCTGCATTCTTGCAGCCATTGAGAAATACTGTGTGAGCTGTGATTGGTCACAGCTTGTCACATGGTACAAGGCTGTTGTGAATAGCCTTGTACCATGTGACCTCTGTGATCATTCACAGATTTCACACGTAGTAAGCAATGATGTCAGTTAGTGACATCTTGCTTAGTACTATTCATGTGACCACTGTTTGGCCAATCAGTGATCACATGATCGGGACCTCACACAGATCGTGGTGCCGCATGCTCCCAGGGAGCACGCACAGGCAGGGAAGCGGTAGGACGTTTATAAACTGCCACCTGCTCCTGCACTGCTCCCATCCGGCCGATTATGTACATGGGCCAGACAGGAAGTGGTTAATAAAGTGATAAAAAAGCCCTTTAGTTATGGTGATTGTAGGTAAAATGTATAAAAATCAAACTTAAAGTGTAGTTGATGTATGTATATTAACTAGTTCCATAAATTGGGTGTGCTACACACACCCAATAAAGGTCATCACAGGACACGTGTTGCATGTCTAATTCTTCTGCCCTGCTCTCCCCTCCCAGTACACAGCAATTTGGATCTGATTAATCGAAGCCGGATTAATGTGTACACAGAGAATGCCTGAGAACCTGCACCTGTCAGAAAAAAGCTGCTCAGACACTATTTAAAAATAGATTCAAAGGGAGCTATTTACTAAAACTGGGGCGTGCAAAATCTGGTGCAGCTCTACAAAGAAACCAATCAGCTTCCTGGTTTTGTCAAAGTTTTGTTGAACAAGCTGAAGTTCGAAGCTGATTGGCTGCCCTGCACAGCTGCACCAGATTCTGAGCACTCTAGTTTTAGCAAATCTCTCCTAAATAACATGTTGTTACTTTTGTATCTTTCTGTTCATTCATCTACAGATAATCCCAGTTAAATCAATCTGGCAAGCAATTTTTTTTTTAAATAAAATGTTTCTCTGTTTCTGTCTCTGTCCCTTATTAACCCTTAGTTTACTCTCATCAGCCCTAATTAACTCCTTATTCTCCTTATCCATTCCATTATTAGTTTTCTGATTTTTTTTGTTCATTTCTTTTTTTACTAACCATTAATATTTAAACTTTTTTGTTTTTGTTTATTTTGCTTTTTACTCATTTTCACACACTTAACATATAATTACACGTTTCACATTTAAAAAGGTACAAAACTGAAAAAAAACCCCACTTTATTTCATTTGTAAATAACTTTGTAAAACCATTTATTTTTAAACTAACTCTGGTCAAAAATTAAAAAGTGCATTTTGTTATGTTTAATTTTCATTGTTGCAAGACAATAATTATGATAAAAACATTGTTTGTCCTTAAAAAAACCAATATATGTATTACCATGTTATCTTTAGTAATGACAAGGTTATTGCCGAATAAACAGGTTCATAGCAGAATTGTAAAAATTGCTCTGGTCCATAGGGATTGAACAGGTGTGAGAGGAAAAGTTGGGAACTATGCATAAAGTGATGGTTTCTACTGTAATATTTTGTAATGATGAGTACATGGGTATAATCTTTTTCATGCACTAAAAAGCCACAAATGCTCTAATGGTGTTTTAACCTTTTTTTATAATCAATAAAAACAACCGTCCTGGAGAATCCACATTGAAGCACCTATTTTTTAATGGACACCTCTGCTGACCACACGTTGGTTCCATTTTGGAGTCTCATTCCTTTTACTTTTTGTTCTATGACAGTAAAACCTGAAATATTCTAAAGGGTAAATACGTTTTACAGGCTCTTTTCCTGCCTCTTTCTATTTCTGTTTTTGTCTTTCTATGTCCTTGTATCAGAGTTGAGCTAGTTATTGTACTATACTCTTTGTCTGTGTCTGTCCCTGTCTCTGCCTTTATTTGTCCTCTACTGTCCATATCTCTGTTGTTATCCATGCTCTTTTTTCCTAGCTGTCATTGTGCAGACTCCATCTTTCCCCAACCTACCTGACTCTCTCTATCCCTATCTCTGTTCTACCTGCATATGTCTCTTTGCCAGAGTATAGCTAGCTATCCTACTCTGTTCTACCATTACTCTCCATCTGGTGTATATTGTGATTGATTGCCAAATGTCTAGTTTACATATAAACACAACATTGTGTGATTGTATGATAATAAAGTCCTAATTTACTAAACTAATTGGGAAAATATTATGTAACTATCTGAAAAACAAAATATCTGTAATCAATATTGCAAAATCTTTTTTGCTCTTTTTTTTGGTGAAGATCAGCAGCTACCGGGTTAAAAAAAACACTGAACAGAAGATGCTCATTAACATTTTACAACAGCTGCTCAGTCCCAGAATCTGTCTTTTCTTCTAGTGGTGTCTACCACTAGTCAGCTGGAAACATGCAAATTGTCTGTTGTGTGTACCAAAGCCATACAGATTCACACACACATCACAATTTTAAATACCCAGTGTAAATTGGATTCCAGCTTTCTATGTAAACCTATTAAGCTTATTTATATAAATATTTTTTTTTATTGCATTCTTCTATATTATAACAGTAGCAAAGCAGTTCTAAGTGGGATTGGGAGGAGACCCAGAGATTAATCAGTTGAACAGAATAAGTCTTTTGAAAGTGAACGTATGCATTGCTGCCAGGGCTGCTCTTAAAAACCATGGGGCTCCATATAGCCAACCCGACAGGGCCCCCCAAAAAACACAGTTTACTAGGCTCCAGCTATGAATGAACCCAGTGAGTGATCTGTACTGATCACTCATTGTGTTCATTCAGGAAAGGAAGAGACTGGTAAATGTGACATATTTACTGGACCCTACTCCCACGCTCCATCTTGAAGGATCCTATTGTGTGCTTACAGTTGTAAGTGGGAAGGAAAGCAGGAAGCTGGCAACACTGTGGGGGTGGGGGCACACAGGGGTGCTTGGGCAGCACGGGAACACGTATTGTGCACATGGAGGGTGCAACGGGGGGAATTACTGGAAACAATCCCCTGTATGGCTCTCTCTGCAGCAGCTGAAAGCCAGTGGGAGGGAAAGGGGAAGAATCCAGCTTTCAGCTGCCAAGAGAGAGCCATACAGAGGATCAGTTCCAGTAATTGTTGCCTACCGTGATGGTCACCCTCCCTGCTAACATCCAATTCACCGAGCTGCCTGAGCTTCCACAGCTGTCTTGGGCCTCATACAGGAGGACTGGTGATACCCCCATATCCACAGCCCTGATTGCTGCATACATTTAGTTTTTTTGTATTTTGGTGGGGATATTGTTTCATTTTTTTAAAGGTAAATCTAAAATATTTTTTATACACATTTTTTAATTTTTACAAATACAGCCATTGGGTTCTTTCCACCTGTTTACCAGGTTAAATCAGGCTCACTTCTGCATAGAAACCAATCAGCTTCTAACTTCAGCTTGTTCAAATAAGCTTTGGCAATAAAACCTGGAAGCTGATTGGTTTCTATGCAGAAGTGAGCCTGGTTTTGCAGTCTCCAGCTTTAGTAAATAAATCCCACAGTATCAGTCAAACGTTGCAGGGAATAATATCTAAAAAAAATCTAATAAAAACTTACACTTTAGTTACATCACATAAAAGCAAAGTAATATACTTACAGTATAAAGGCTGGTAGTTCACATACTGTATATAGCCACAATTTTTCTGAATGCTTCTTAAAGATGTGTAGTCATTTCAATTTATCCTGATCTATTTTAACATCTCTTTGTATATTACGTTTTGGTGCTTTATAAGAATTTGACATGATCCAGAAATTTGGGATTTCCCTCAATGCAATGTTCACTTCCTCAGGGGGATTTTGTTAGTGGGAACAAAACTAGAACTATATCCAGCCAAATTATAATCAAAGTGCTCTATTACCCACATGGCATAAACAAACACTTGATCCTTAAAACTGCTCACAGGTATCTGTGACAAGTGCAGCTGCAGCTGACACACAGTAGGGGGAGCTAATGGCATTTTCCCAAACTTGTTGTGCAATGTGTAAGGGCACAGTTGGCCACCCCCTTGAGGCCACATTGCACCCATGGAGGATATGGCAATGGTACAGCCACAACCTGTCATTGTTTTGCTGTATGCAAACACCTGTCACTGCAAAGAGACGCTTGTTTTTCACAGTGTATGGTTCTCTGAACCTGTGAGAATGGGCCCTTGGATCCCAGTAAAACTTTCAGTTTATATTAGCTAAATACATTCCAGGAGCATCCAAACAAAAGGTATGCAAATGATCACAATGTGTGTTCTTTAGAAAGCAGCCAGTAGAAAGCCTGTCTCTTGCCAGTAAATGCAGAGAAGGAACTTTGTGTGAAATTTGTGGTATTCCTGCTGATTAATGAACCCTGTTCTTGACTTAGCAAGGGCAGGGGCATATTTACCACAAAGCAAAGAAGGCACTTGCCTAGGGCGGCATTATTTTTGGGGGGGCAGCACCTCCCCCCAGAAGAAGGAATGAAAGAAGGGACATGCGCACCATGGGAATCAGGTGGGATCCAAGAGAGGCTGTAGGCTGCTTCATGATGTATGTAGAGCCTGACTCTAGTTTCCGGGGATGTCCAGAGCTTTGAAGATGATTCTCTCTATAACTGGGGTGGTAGTGGAAGGCTCTCCCAGGTGGGGTGCAGGGGTGTTGTTGGTCAATGTCAGGCTCTCTCCACAGGAAGAGGAAAGGGGGGTTGTGTTGGTCGGTGTCCATGGGGGCAGATGATTTTTGTGTGCCTAGGGCAACACAAAACCTAAATAAACCACTGAGCAAGGGTAGTGTCAGACCTCTACAGAAAGGCCACTGATAGCACCAAAGCAAGGGCCTTCTCTACAACATGCTGGGGCACAGGCTTTTCTTCTCAGGCTGTGGCTGCTCTCTAAAGAAAACTGTTGCACATTACTCACCTTTTGTTTTGAGGCACATGGAATATATTTAGATGATTTAACCACTTGCCCTCCAGAGGATTTACCTCCCTTCCTGACCAGGCCATTTTTTGTGATACAGTGTACCTAAATGAATACGGTATACATAAATTACACTGTATATTAAATTTATGTACTTTTTTCCCCACAAATAGAGCTTTCTTTCGGTGGTATTTGATCACCTGTGTAATTTTTATTTTTTGCGCTATAAACATAAAAAGATCGACAATTTAGAAAAAACTCAATATTTTTTACTTTTTGCTATAAAACATATCCAGTAAACAAAATTGTAAAAATCAAATTCCTTCATAATTTTAGGCCAAAATGTATTCTGCTACATGTTTTTGATAAAAAAAATCCTAGTACATGTAAATTAATTGGTTTACATGAAAGTTATAGCGTCTACAAATGATGGTAGTATATATATATATATATATATATGTATATACTGAAATTTAAAAAAAATTATTATACTAGTAAAGGCGATCATCAGCGACTTATAGCAGGACTGTGGAGGGCATTCTGACACTGGGGAGGACTGACTAACTGCCACTGACATCCCCAGTGACACTAATACAGTGATCAGTGCTAATAAAAGGCACTGACACTGCACTAATGACACTGCGCAGGAAGGGGTTAACATTTGGGGCAATCAAAGGGTTAACTGTGTGCTGTTTTGCTAAGTGTGCTGTGTGTGTTTTACTTGGGAAACATACTGCTGTGCAGAGAAATAAACAGCAGCATGTTCTTGCTGGCAGGAGAGAGACCTGTGTTATTTACATACAGATCTCTCCCCTGTCGGTGATACTCGGCGATTGCTGGGGGTCGGCAGGGAAATCCAGTCAGGACTCGGTGATCCACATCTAAAGCTGCCATTGGCGGCGCGGGCGTGGTGGCGCGCGCACCCCCTACCCGGAAATGTGAAAATATGTGATTTTGTGCAGCCCTGCCGCCCTGTAGCAGTATTTCTGCTATAGGGCAGTAGGGAAGCGGTTAAACTAAAGTTCATTTGGGCTTCGTACTATCACGTGTAGCAGGGAATAAGCTTCCTCTATGCTTCATTGCCTGTAGAATATAAAGTTCTCTGTCCATGCTAACCTGTGTCTATTTGACATTAAAAATCAACCTCACTATGTATAAATAAATGTAATTTTTCTTCCACTTCACTTCCACTCTTTCCAGGCCTTCATGTTTGCTGTAGAGTTTGTAGTACTTTATACATGCTGCAGTTTTTGCAGAGCTGAATGTGCTGTAGTATCTGCTGCTGTATCCAGCATATTGTAGTGTGTGGGAGGTGTTCTAGATACAGACAGTAATATATGCAGTGTGACCTTCTTATATAAAGTTTGCTACCATATTTTAGTGCCCACTGCAGCATTAAAATACAGTGAGTACTGTTAAAATGCATGTTTCAAATCCGTTGAGTTAAACTCACAAGGTTTTCTTACTAAAACTGGTTCAATAAGAATCTCGTGCAGAGAAACCAATCAGCTTCCAGGTTTTATTGCTAAAGCTTAATTGAACAAGCTGAGGTTAGAAGCTGATTGGTTTCCATGCACAGGTGCACCAGATTCAGCTTTAGTAAATAAACCCCACTGTGTCAAAAATGTTTTTTTTTCTAATGCTCATTATTTATTTATTTCAGGTATTTGTATAGCGCAGTCAAATTTACGCAGCGCTTTACATATATACATATATTGTACATTCACATCAGTCTCTAACCCTCATGGGGCGTACAATTTAAGATAATATTCATTAAATACAGAAAATTATAATACGACGGCTTGCAATAGGACGCTTTAACTTTGAAAAGCATGATAACACGTGCAAATTGTGGAATTATTTCTAAACTATGTAATGTTTTTTATATATATATATATATATATATATATATATATTTATTTTTTTTTAATTATTATTATTATTATACTATTGGCCTAAGACACAACAATCACATGTAAAGATGCAGATTAAACATTTTTATAGGTCTATATTATTGCCTATTGATGTTGAACACTGAACTGCACAGTTGCTAAGGTCACATCAACCACAACCCTAACCAAGCCTTCTCACACTCCAAAGCATGTGAAATGCCAGCCATTCCCTGATGGGTTTAAAATGGAAGAACACATTCACATCCTTTTTTTTCTGCTGATTAGGTGCTGTAGAAGGCTGGGACAATGTTTTTAGATCAGAGTGGATGAGGGGAAGTGTGCAACTGTTACAATAAACGCCCATTGCAGCATCATGCATTGCAGTGTCTGCATGTCTTCTGAGTTGACCCCATCCACCGTGGTCTTTGCCTTGCACAGAAATTGTTCATCCATACGTATAAATATTACTAGCCCAATAATGTGCATGTTACATGTTTATGTTGTAACTACGTTGGGAAGACATAATCGGAATAACAACACCGGACCCTGCGTCTTCAAAAACAGGTAATGGGTTAGTATAAAAATTAGAGACCAATTGTAAGCTGGTATATTCATCAATGCCTAGATCAAATAGATCTAATACTGTAGAATGTACAAAAAAGCAAACTTATCCAAATGGTACAACCTGGCGCAACACTATAACCCTCCGCAATTAGAAAATACATGTATATAATAATAAAAGAGTGAGCGCTAATCCAAAAAAGCAGCTAAGCACTCTAAGCAACCAAAAAATACTTAAACAGAGTAATATCTATAAAAGTGCAGCGCTAGATAATAAAGTCTGAAAGAAAGTCCACTAAAGTCTATTCATAAAAATGTGCCAGATGACAAGTAGAAAATCAATGGTGGCAGTCCGTGAAGAAAAGCAGAAATGCGCACTCACCAGAAGACAGATGTAAGTAAGCGGTATGCATCAAAGCCCATAGATCCTCAATCAAGGAGAGAACTGGTCCGGTCAAAGTGGGCTGATCTTCCCTTAAGGATGCAGAGCTAATCCAAAGCAGATCCAGGTAGCCAGAGGTCTCCTACAGCTGGATGGACGGAAGGGGTCTCCTGCTTAAAGGGGGGGTCTTCCTCCTCTTGGTAAAGGCCTGAGTTCTCAGTAAAGGACTCTGCAAAAAGGTACTCCTCTCAGGGAGTCAGGGAGGGACGCCCATAGTGTAGTATTCATAGAATCAATTATTTTATTAAGGACAATAGTAACAACTTTGAAAAACATGTGTCATCCAGGTGTAAAGGTTGAACTAACCCTAGAAGATGAAATAGTGGCCTTCTAGGATGTCGTTAACCTTCTCCCTTACTTATTGTGACTATCTCTATTCCCTCCATATGGCATCCTATTGTGCCTTATGCCACAAGTGGGACTCCAAATGGTAAATGTATTTCCATGCAGGATACTTATTTTTAGACGCTTATATCTTTTGCCTTGTTTCTTCATGACGTCCACTTCTAGTCATATAAAATCATCTCTATGTGAAGTATACCAAGCATGGAATCTTGTTTTCTGTTTTGTTGTGTCCTAGTTTTGGGTAGGAGACCCTATTATTACTTTATAAAACCTGCCAACTTCTCCAGTTGCTGTTTGAAAAATGTTGTGTACTGCAGTGTCATGTGGGGAGGCTGTAGACAGTGGCGACTCTAGGAACAATACATAGGGGGCACATAAGATACCACTAATAATTTTCACCACTAAATCATACCACTGAAAAAAACGAAATAAGTACTGTATGAAAATAAGATTACAAAATACAAGAGTAATGCGGCCTGCAATGATACCTTTTTATTGTGCTAACCTAACACTTAAAAGACAAGCTTTCAAGAGTTTTCCTTTCTTCAGTATTCATTATTGCTTCAGCCCTGAGAAAGAGAGGAAACTCTCAAAAGCCGTTATTTATAGTTTAAAGCAATTTCAGCAAAGGCTCTGTAAAGGAAGTATGCAGAGGGTATGGCGGGGGAAGTATGCACAGGAAAGGAGTGCGAAGTGTATGGCGGGGGAAGTATGCACAGAAAAGGAGTGCGAAGTGTATGGCGGGGGAAGTATGCACAGAAAAGGAGTGCGAAGTGTATGGCGGGGGGAAGTATGCACAGCAAAGGAGTGCGAAGTGTATGGTGGGGGAAGTTCTCTTGCTTTTTAAGTTTGACATAAAAAGGTAGAGGTTTAATAAAGGACCATACAAAATCGCAATTTGATTTGGAAAGCTACATTTTATTGAAGGTACAAAATGAGCTGCCAAAAGTATCACACATTTGCATTTGACACAATCTCATATAAAAAAAATAATAATTTATAACTCATGTAGTCTGTTCCTTTCTCAGAAGGACGAGACAAGTAGATAAATAAATCTGAAATGATAAAAAAATAGACTACAGTCCATTTCATGCTTTGACTTGTAACATCCAGGAAACATATGGAGTCATCTGACATTGGAAAACACTTTGATCATGCAATGGGAAGATTGACCAACTCTGTCTTGGACAGAGAGGAGCAGTTAGGGTTTAACTGCTGGCTCCCATACTGAAGACATTTGCACAAAATAAGGTATGGGCTCTTATAAAACCAGAACTGAGAAAATCATTTTATACCATGGCAAATACTCCACAAGCTTATGTCAGCAAATAAATCACTTTAGTAAAACACCAACCCAGTTTAAAACTGGACAAGTAATAACCAAATGACCCTAATAATGTAATATTTAACTCATTTTAGAGGTTTTCTAAACAAAACTTGAGATGTAATAGTGATTCAAGAATTATAACCATTATTTATCAAAGCATGTGAAGGAAAAAAATATTCTTTTTGCCCACATCAACCACTCAGTACAGCACGGATACATTGTAACTGGCTCCTATAAGTATCAAAACAAGTCATCCTTCAATTTTTTAGTAGATGTATTTCAACCCAAAATGATCAATATTTTACCTTTTATATCAACTTATCATTACAGTTGACAACTCTCCAAATTTGCCATGAAGAATCCAGAACTGACATAACAGTAGTAATAACAGTAATGATTACAATAATATGGCACCCATTAAACAGCTGTCAGATATAAGGCTTACAAGTGAAGGACAGTAGACCTTGTTGGCACGAGACCAATCTCTATCCATGAAACAACAGATCTTGAGAGTACTTTACTGTAGAGTTAATGGTCCATTCTTTAAGACTGAGAGCCACAGATATGTAAGACATCATAAGATTATCAGTTAATAAGCAGAGACATTAAATTGTACAGACATGTTACAGACCAACAGCTGTATTCTGTCCCTAAAGTACCATGATGCATCTGCCATTAGAGCATAATGACTGTATTCTTATACATATTGCAAAGTAGATCAAATAGACAAAATATAAAGAAAACACAAAACACAATAGTGCAAAATAAAGATTCTTGCCCATGTTTTCTATTATTCAGGTACTAAAAAAACCTCCACTGAGATTCTAAATTCTTCATGGGATAAATTATTTAGGTTCCTGTAGTCTTGTTGACTTCTGTGCAGATTAAGTAATGTGCATATTTAAAAAGGGGCACATGCAGGACCTTCATGAATTTTATGCCAGTCCTATTATTTATCATACAAACAAAATGCTTTTTTGCATTCGGTACCTGGAAAGATATTAGTAAACAACACCGCATAGGGCAAAAAGCAATATTTATGGCCTCTTTCTTTCCATTTCTTTAAAATAAATATTTTGAACTTCTGTTTAGCTTATACAAAGAGTGATAATATAGGTTTCACTGTTACTGTTAAGGTCTTTTAACCTGCTTTAACTACATGTTTATTGGGGGTCTATAGTAACTATCCTCTTCACTAGTGCTACTATACCCATATGTTCCTCGGTCATTTCTTTTTATTTTGGGCTTGAAAAGGTAATCCTATGAGGTTGTTTTCACATACATTGTCAGTTTTTATATAGAATTTTGATGGTTACCATCAGGGGCGGACTGACAACTCATGGGGCCCCTGGGCAATAGGAGATCATGGGGCCCCTGTTTCCTTGCCCACACTCAAAAAAGCCTATGAAAAAGGTACCACGGGCATCTCATGGGGCCCCCTACTGACCCCGGGCCCTCGGCAGTGCCCGAGTTTCCAAATGGTCAGTCCGCCCCTGGTTACCATCAAGACTTAGGTGTTATTTTATTAAGAACATTCAAATTAAAAATCCTTAGTTCTGCACTAATTCTTTTGCAATGTGCAGTGGGAATTCTCCTCTATCAGGATTGTATAAATAAAGAAATAACCCTTCTTTGGCAACATGGCTACTGAAAGTTTTTTGCAATGTTAGTGACAGTGACATCTATATATACATTATGGAGCTCTTCTTAGTAAATTGGACCTTCTGCAAAAAGACTACATCATTATGCTATCAATAATATCCTCTTTATAACTCAATATCAATACTTTGTAAATCTTTACAAAAAGACTTAAAATTATAACACATTTTGCACATATGAGGTTACCCTTTTGTATACATGTTACTTTCCAGTTAAATAAGTATTTGATGTTAAGGTAACAGACTATGTGAAAGGATCAGTCCTACCAAAACTGACCCCATTGTAATAGCCACAGCAGGTGTGAAGGACTGAAGGACCTCACCATCATGGGTATAAGCCCTCATGAACACTTGATGTTTTGATAACGCTGGTAACGTTAGTTGTGTAAAATCATGTTAAAAATGTGAGTTTGTCAGCTTTTTTAAGCGTTTTTGCATTAGGGTTTAGTGGTGTTTTGCCGAATTTTGCTGCGTTTTTACAACTAAAAAACGCCTCTAGAAACCCACTAGTTTTGCGGTTTTTTTACCAGCCAAAAAACATCCCAGCCAAAAAACGTTGATTGCAACCTATGTGTGCATGGACGCATAGGATAACATGCTGGGGATTTACTATCTGTAGAAATAAACAACAAAAGCCAAAAACAGCAGCTGAAAAAACCTCAAGTGTGCATGAGGGCTAAAAGAAATTGGCAGGTGGTTTAACCCCACATTTATCAGAAATTTAGTTGACTGACATTTTAATGATGATAGCCAACATATTTCTTTGAATTGTCAGTAGACTCAGAAAGAATTGATCCTCTGCTGGTTTCTATTGTTGACCATGACCCCATTAGGTTGATTTCCCTCACTTCAAATATAGTCACAAGGCAGGGATTGAGTGGAAATCTCCATAACAGGGACACAGACTGCAATAAAAAACTGAGGTTTTAACAACTTTATAATTTGTCCTAATCTAAATGTAAATTGTTTGGGCTATAGATAGGTTTTTGGTTGCCCTGCTGTGAATTTTGGTAAAGTCTATGATATGACGTAATTAATAAAATAGTCACACGGTGCACAAGAAAATACTAAACATATTAATAATAAAATTTGCCACTGCTCACCAGCACCATGCTGAACAACGTACAAGACTGCCAAATAATACAGAGTTACTACACTGAGATTTATCATTGTACAGTATTCAGATTCAAAAATGTTTTGATGCATACCGCTGCTAAACACATAATGAGGCACTGAAGAGGTTCTATACAGCATTGACAAAGTGCATTGTTTTGTTCTTAAGTGCATCATAGCTTGTTACCAGTCTTCTTCCATAACAGTTCTTTAGGTAAATATGATTTTGTGTCCTAAACAATATTCTGTCTTGTGCCAGACATTGGTGCTTTCCAGGGACAATAAAGGAAACTGGAGATAATGAAATATGTCTCCCATAACAGTTATTCTGTTTCTTGTTTTCTTTTTTAAACCTGAGGTAGAAAAATTAAACTCAAACTGTTGTTTGTTACTAATATACCCAAGTCTCATTACCTCCACTTCAATAGATTGCCCCTTGTTTCATCTGAGAACAAACATTCTGTTGTTCGCATTGCACACCTGTTCACTATACTTTTATAACAGAGATTATATTACTTGAGTGCCACTCTGGTAGCAGTTGTAGTGAACTTATGCTAAATTGAAGGTTTGAGAAAATCATAGTTAAGATGGCAGCCTCAAGATGACCAACCAAATCTGTCTAAATATTTAGAGGTGCAATGGAACAGATGATCTTTGGATCCTCCATAGCAGATCATTTTGGAGAAGTGTAAAATCAGCGCACAACAATTTTTGGATGCTTTGCCCAGGATGTAAGTCTAGGTGAAACAAGTTCAAAAACTTGAGTCATTTGAAACAAAGTTTAACACTATTTCATTAAATAGTGCCCCCTTTATCGGGTTTTGAATTGATAAAATACATATAATAATGTATATTAATTCACAATGTATAGTGTAAATATAAAGACAAAGGTTAAAGGCATTGCAACATACATGGTGCACATATCAATCAAGGTCCATAACCTAATATAATCAATGGCACTCACAAGATTTGACAGGCTTTGTAAAACACATATTTTTACAGTATGTCTTTGTAACAACCTTCAGAAAGGTGAGGCAACCTATTGAACCATTTATAGAATAAACCATAGCTTTATTTCAGTAACTGACAAGTCCTGCAAAAGCCTCTGTTCTCATGAGTATATTGAGGGGGCACTACTACCCCAAAGTGTTTTAGCTACTTATCAGAATTGACCCCACTCTTCAGATCTCCTTTTTCTCTATTTTCTGCAAATCAGGAGTGACCACCATCTATGATTGTGCGCTGGTTTTATGCTTCTACAAATGTAATAATCAGCAAGGGTATTTTGTTAATTTGGAGAAGAAAAGAAACATAATCTTAAAAAAATCATGATGTGTAAACTGCAGTAACCCATAGCAAACTATTAGAGATCAGTGCTTGACTGGCCAAACTACAGTATTCATGGAAAACTCTGCCTTACATGCCATCATCATTACCACGTCACGCTTTCATAAGACAGGTCAGCAAAGGATGAATTCTGATAGGTTACTTTGTGCATTTCTCTCTTAATTATTCTCAGTTTGTATTCATCCAGCTCCATACACAAGTACAGTTAGATGCTCAGAATTTTTGACCCAAACAATGCTTGCTCTACAACTTAGGCCTCATGCACATAGACATTTGCTAATCAAAATATGCCTGGCATAAATATCCCACCATCCTCCCACACCAAATGGGGCATACAGCTGGCCATAGAAGTGAATGGATGTATGTCCCTGTACTTATATAAATGCTGATGCTTCTGCCAATTGGTGTTAACCCACATATGTGCACACAGCATGCTTCCTGATTGTGAAACTATGGGGCATACAGCCATTCACTTCTATGGTCAGCTGTTGCTCACTTCTGGTACCTTTGGCATGGAACAATGCTGGAAATTTTATGCCGGCAAACGTTCATGTGCATGTAGCCTAAGGCCCCTCTCCAGCTACAGAAGCTTGTTGAGACCAATGACAATGATATTTATTCAACTGAAATCTGGGAACAAAACTTCCTTACGTTAATACTACCCAAGATTGTTATATAAAATTCTGAACAAAACACAGTTTTAGTCCTTGAATTAAATAAAAATAATCCTGGCAGAAAAAATAATATAGAATAATGGGGATCATGAAATAATATTTTGTTCCCTATTGTTATTTTAGATAGATATTTTAGACTAATTTAGTTTTTAGCTGTTTGTTAGGTTTGTAGTAAATACTAACGCGACTAGTGGGCTGATTTTTGCAGCCTTGTAAGCAACTGTTTGGCTGTGAATGATACTCTTAGCTTTATAAAGCAAGCCTTCTTGACTGCTGAACTTGCAGTGGTGAGTAATCAATTAACATTTTTGAGATGTAAAGCCAACATCATAAATAGCAGTAGCAATGGGGAGACAGAATATTAGAAAGTTCTTTTGGAGGCACTATAATTAAATGAAATACCATCAAGGTAATGCAAAAGCTACTGAATTCAGTAAACAGAAAATATTCACTATAATATTCCATTTAAATTGCCACATGAGTTTGGTAAGCAAACTATTGATAGCAATCAAAAATAATTTTTTAATCAATGTGCAACATAAAAAAGTTTTCATTGTACTGCATAGCATATTGCAATCATCTTTATAGATGTGGGGTGACTAAGAGGTCAGGAACATCTCATAAGCCTTCAGATCTTCAACCGGACCAGAAACTCCATTACAACCTTTCTCTAAACATCCTATCAGCTTCGTTAAAACTATCTTACTACCTAGGAAACCTGTCAAGCCTGAATGTCTGAGTGTCAATCACTGCAGAAATGTACAACCCTCCCGCAAAGCAAAGCAATACTCAAAAAATACAAACAGGTTAAATTTTGAAGACAGGAGCAGCCAGAATCTGAAGCAACTGTGCATGGCAACCAATCAGCTTTCATCTTTCATTTTTCAAGCTTAAATGCAGAACTAAACCATCCTATCCTTGATAACTAATGAGGCTGCCATCTTAGCCTGTGTTTGATCTGCAGTTGCCATGATGCCACACATGTGATTAGTTTATTACATCAGCCATCGATGGCTTAACAATGAGAGCACAAGCAACTGTGACAGTTATCATTCACGGCAGGACTTGAGTATAACTATTTTTGTGGAATGACTAAATTGATGAGTTTAGTTCCACTTTAAGGCTGACCATACATTATACCATTTTCTTGTACAATTTTCCTTTAGATTTACCAAAGCCATATAATATGAGGTCAAACCTAAACACTTTCAATTTGTATGCAATCAGACAGGCTCTTGCAGTACATAGTTGAACGTAAATCTAAAGGAAATTGAACAAGAAAATTGAATAATGTATGGCCAGCTTTAGTACTGCAATGCATCACCCTCCAAACAAGGAGGGAACATTTGGCACAAATGCCATTTACCTTAAGGAGGATTAATAAAAAGCTGCAAGGATTGTGATGTATATACAGTGGCAGCAGGGGCGGACTGACCATTTGGAAACTCGGGCACTGCCCGAGGGCCCGGGGTCAGTAGGGGGCCCCATGAGATGCCCCTGGTACCTTTTTCATAGGCTTTTTTGAGTTTGGGCAAGGACACAGGGGCCCCATGATCCCCTATTGCCCGGGGGCCCCATGAGTTGTCAGTCCGCCCCTGAGTGGCAGTATTAACATGGACAATGAGCAAGACTTGAGCTACCATAGCTAAAATCTATAGCCAAAACTTTTTTCTTAGCTGCAGATAAAGTGGGGAAGGGTTCCTTAAAGAGATTTCTCTTCGCTCCCTGTTTTGGGGATGTTTTACCAGACAGGAAGTGATGAAAAATCTACAACAGAAAAACAGACAACAGTAAAGCTGACAGTGGTTCTAGCATCCCACTACATTTGTACTTCTATCTGTGTTGCTGGGAGTGAGTGTCCTTCACTTCCTGTCTGGTGAAAAGGTTATCCCCTGGAACGGAAGAGTGACAAATGTGTTTCACTGAGCCCCTGGTATCAGTAAAAACCCTGAAAGATGTTCAAATCCTTCTCCATGCTATTTACATCAGAAAAACAATTTGGGCTATAGATACACATTCAGCACAAGGTGCCACAGATATTAGGAATGGCTCTGAGTTCAGTAATCCATGAAAACTCTCTTCGCACCACTTCTTAACATATTTGGAATAAACGTTATTAAAATGAAGGAGATACAGAGAAATTGATGTTTACTGAAAATATTGAAATTTGTATGGAAAGAGAGGAATAAAGAGGGTTCATAGCAGTTTGGACACCTTGATTCTGTGAAATAAATATAAAATAAAAATAATAAATATAAAATAAAAATACAATATAATTTGTTTTTTTTTGTAAAAGACCAATTATTAATATTCATGGATTACCGTGCAAAACTTTAGATTTTATCAAAACTGGAGATGATATAGAGGGTTTTGGGTAAGTGATATTTTTTTACATGGCTCAAAGTGTCCACAAGTACCAGTGTAGATTTTTGCAGATAAAACTTGTTTGAGACCACCACATTGTGATGTTGATGACTGTCCTGCCTGGTAGTAATCTATAGAAATAAATATCTATATATCATTTAGATAAGATGGCAGTTGGCCTATATGTTTGCTGCTCTTAAAGTGGAACTAAACCCTTCTATCCTTTCCAGCCAAAAAAGCTGCCATTTAAGTTTCTGTTTGATCTTCAGCTGCCATGGGGCTGCACATGTGATCAGTTATGAGACCAGTCATTTGATGGTTTGACAGTTTGGTTGAGAGCACAAGCAAATGTGACAGTTACCAATCCCAGCAAGCTGGAAATATAACTGATTTTTTCAAACCGTTAAATTGATGGGTTTAGTTCTGTTTTGAATGACCACATCAATACTTTTTTGAAAATTACGGATAGTCAGCATTCACTAGGGCTGCGTAAATCTGCCAAATCTGCTCTTCTTGAAGGATGGCCAATTAATAAAATGGGATCTTTCCCACTAAGGAGAAGCCCCCTTCTGTACATCTGTGGGGTGCTTAACTGTCTGTAAAGTAAACCCAAAGAACAATTCTGTCTCTAGTTAACTTCCTTCCCCTTGGGATGACGGATAACAAGCACACTGCACAGAAAAATAAATACAGGGATGTATCAATGTGTGTGCCGGTATTGGATTTTTCATACTCTGTATATTATGAATTGCTCTGCTGCCTGCAAATTCTTGTGTTATTATGTCTGCTGGTTATTTAAATAATGCTTATTCAGTATACATCTCCAATATGATATTAGTGTTTCGGGCAATAATGTGCTTAGGGAGGTGTTTAAGGAAGTTCTTTTGACAACAATCTAAGCTGGCACTGGAAGATAGAGTGGATATGTCTGTCTTTGTAACCAATGCTGAACAGCTATACATGCAAACATTTTTTTTCCAAAAGGAGTCTGTAAAAACAATTATATTCCATTTTTTCTTTTAAGCTGAATAGTCTCACAATTCATGTTAAAAGGTGCAACTCAAAATCAAAGAAGCTACATTATTAATACTGTTGCAAGTAAACATAGCTTACAAACCAGACTGCAGCTATTACCTTTTCAGTACTTGGATGGTTGATGAGGATTATGTCACATATTTGACTCCAGTTATAAAATACTTTATAGGTCAATTATTTTAACCCTAGGAGCTCACATGAATGGCTCACAAATGTTTGTAACCATGTCAGACCGCTAAAAAGAGGACCAATTATTTGTAGCTTATATTACTGATTCACCATTTTGAATAATTGCAGAGTTCAATAACTGAATTTAAAGTGATAGCAGGAGGTGTTGTATGAATTGCTCCTGATGCCACTGAGTAGGGTAGACTGGACAATAGACTTAGAGGTTCTTCTAGATGATTGCATTCCCATAGCATTCAGCTTAATAGGAAGAATGGTGAGGGCCAAAGTTTATCTCCATAAGCAAAACTGGATATTTAGCTAATGTTCCTATGGGCATCTGGAAAACCATTTGAATAGTTAAAACAGTAAGTGCATCTTTGCATTTTCCATTGACAATCTAAAGCAATACATCTATATAAACTGTAAAAAATAAAGCAACAATTTGACATCTTTTTTTTTCCTCCTTCCCAGCTTGGCACAATCAGTCTCCAAAGTACTCTTTCGGTCCCTATACATCACTGGAAGTTCTAGGACCAGATAGGAACCTGGGTGGGATACAACCACAGCAGGCAAGCCATAGAGATTTCTGTATGTCTGGGTTTCTGAAAGCATAAATAATGGGGTTGATGACTGAATTGAAAGTGGCTGGCAGAACCAGTGAGTACGTGTATATCATAGGGTAACTTGAGTCAGCGACCAATGAATACACCGCAAAGGGAATCCAGCAAAGTGCAAAAGTACCCAAAATGAGAGACAAGGTTGAAACTCCCTTCCTGGTGCTGGAGGCCTGAGATGTGGCCATAAACTGGTGCTGCACTGCAATCTGCTGGGCATGGCGGAAAGCGATCCTGCATATTTGCAGGTAGAGTTGCATCATCAGGGCGAAGAGAAGGAGGAAGGTCACTGCCAATACAGCTGCATTGTTTTTGGTCACCGGTCTCAGGACACTGCAGGAGGACTGTTCTCTAACACAGTTCCAGCCCATGATGGGTAATAAACCAATGCAGATACACAGGGCCCACAGCAGAATTAGCATTATGTAGGTGAAAGTCAGTGTTCTCTCTGTGTGGTAGGTAAGGGCATTGTATAGAGACAGGTATCTGTCCACTGTGATAGCTAGAAGGCTGCAGACAGAGGCTGAGAAAGCAGCTAATAGCAGCCCTGCAGAGCTCAGTGTGGCCACTTCACTATTAAACACATATAGGACTACAAAATTCACAATAAGTCCCACACCAGCAAATAGATCTGCCAGTGCCAGGCTGCCGATGAGTATAAACATGGGGGCACGAAGTGTGGGTGTATAGAAGAGTATAGCTATCACAATTGCGTTTTCACATGCCATGATGGTTCCTGTTACACAGAGAATAATGTCCCACGGATTGACAGTCTCATCTGGAGACAGGTCGGATGTGGTAACAGTGGAGGTGTTGGTGTCCCATGGGTCGTAGTGGTGCTGGGACATCCTCCCAGAGGAAGCATTGTGGAAATACAGCAGTTGATCCATGGCTGCAGCCGCAGGCTGGTGAAGCATTTCTGCACATCAAAGCAGATGGAAAGAGAAAGAGAAAGAAAAGTGATAAGAGAGGGCCACCATCCAGAGACACAGAGATGGAACCCTCAATGTCACATTTTATATGCATACATTGTAGAGTGTAGCTTTGGTGTGCTAATCACTGAAAATGATTCTACTACAGGGTGTCACGGCCTAATGATTTTATGTCATTATTAACGGAAAATAAGACTCATTCTAGAAAACAGCTAACTACAAAGAGAATATATGGGTACGATTTTCATTCATGTCTACTCAATGTATAGAACTTGACCCATCAGCTGCCAATGAGAATCAACACTGCCCTCTTCTGAGGGTAAAATCCTACTTTTTCTAGACGTATTTTCAGCTTTCTGTTTTTGCCTTTCAGATGTAAAGTGGTCAGGCCACATGTGCGGTGTATAAAAGATCTGGATCTTGCAGGTTCTGGGTCCCTTTGTGCTAGCAGTCTCCTTCCTCCCCAGCCAAGGTGAGCTGAAAAAGAGGTTTTCTGTGCATGTCTGTTCCTACAGAGATGATTACACAGTTTATGCCTGTGCTTCGCCTGCTTGTGAAAGCTGAAAACGATAGGATATATTTATCTTAATAACAATAGATCCCAGGATAAGCTACGGCGCAACCTTCCCAGCTAAAATCTCCCATCCCTGGATATATCCATGTGTTTACCCAGCACCTAGGATGGCTACTATCTATTTGTTGTGTGGATTAGACTGATCATAAAGGATTTCTCTAAGGTAAGGCTGTGATATATACATCTCCTTGTGCTGGAGACAGATCATTAACGCCGCCGTTCCACGCTCTGCAGCCTGCTATCGCAGGACACCCTCTGCGTTTAACCTGCTTCTTGGAACAGCTGCTGCCATACCTTGAGCCTACATATGATGTGAGCTGTGACCACATGAAGGATTTCATATAAATCTCAAGAAAAATACATTTGTCTGGTCCTTTTTATTGCACTGACTACAACTGACATAAGACTGCACAGAAGATGACTCTCTCCTGGAGGGGCCTGCACTGCAGCTCCTAATGTGCAACATCAATGCACTGCTAGGCAGCATGCTCAGCCCTGCTTCATATCAGAGTGGCAAGGCTAGGGCTACCTACGTCATACGCCGTGTACTATGGATGCATAGCGCTGCATAGGAACTACTTGTATCATACAGCTCTAAAATGTGCATGGAAATGTCATACCACAAATCTATTACTAGGTGCCTATTTATGTTTGTAAAGAAGAGTGAATGTGTGTGCTCTATTATATCAATACCTGTTGTTCTACACAGTCATGACAATAACTATTAATAGCAGGATAGTGCTAAAAATAAGTGCCTTCCCTCACCTGGATTATCTCCAAATAAAGCAGATTTCTATTTCCATCAATGATCTAACCCAATGAGGAGCCCCCATGGCAGTGTGCTGTGCCCTATGGGCAGACCCTCAGCCCAGCAGACATGTCATGTTCTTACCTCCCTCCGGGTCTGTCCAGCTCGGTGGTCCTCCTTGTCTTGGTGCTGCCAGTCCTCCCTGATCACTCTCACTCCTCGGTTACCATTGCTAATGCCGCTGCTGACAGAGCTCTGCCTTTGACTTGCACTTAATATTCTTGCCCCATTGGGTCTGCTGAGAAATCTCAGCTCTGACGTCAAAGTGGTCGCTGATATTCATGATCGGCTCCCGAGTCTGTGAATCAGAAGGGGGCTGTGAGCGGAATAACAACGAGTCGCTGCGCAGGGCGCTGGAATTTCATTCATAAGATTGTGTGTGCGGGGACACACCTCCTGGGGGTCAGCTACACACCCACCGCACTGCCTACTCACTGCTGATCGATGCCCACTGACTACTGATCAATGCCCACTGACTACTGATCGATGCCCACTGACTACTGATCGATGCCTACCGACTGACTACTGATCAATGCCCACTGACTACTGATCGATGCCTACTGACTACTGATCGATGCCTACTGACTACTGATCGATGCCCACTGACTACTGATCGATGCCTACTGACTACTGATCGATGCCTAATGACTGCCTACTGACTACTGATCAATGCCCACTGACTACTGATCAATGCCTACTGACTGCCTACTGATCAATGCCCACTGACTACTGATCAATGCCCACTGACTACTGATCGATGCCCACTGACTACTGATCGATGCCTACCGACTGACTACTGATCAATGCCCACTGACTACTGATCGATGCCTACTGACTACTGATCGATGCCTACTGACTACTGATCGATGCCCACTGACTACTGATCGATGCCTACTGACTACTGATCGATGCCTAATGACTGCCTACTGACTACTGATCAATGCCCACTGACTACTGATCAATGCCTACTGACTGCCTACTGATCAATGCCCACTGACTACTGATCAATGCCCACTGACTACTGATCAATGCCTACTGACTGCCTACTGATCAATGCCCACTGACTACTGATCAATGCCTACTGACCGACTACTGATCAATGCCTACTGACTGGCTACTGATCAGTGCGTACTGACTGACTACTGACTACTGATCAATGCCCACTGACTACTGATCAATGCCCACTGACTACTGATCAATGCCTACTGACTGCCTACTGATCAATGCCCACTGACTACTGATCAATGCCTACTGACCGACTACTGATCAATGCCTACTGACTGGCTACTGATCAGTGCGTACTGACTGACTACTGACTACTGATCAATGCCTACTGACTACTGATCAATGCCTACTGACTGACTACTGATCAGTGCCTACTTACTGACTACTGATCAGTGCCTACTGATCAATGCCTACTGACTTACTACTGATCAATGCCTACTGACTACTTCTGCCCACTTATCAATGCCTACTGACTACTGATCAATGCCTACTGACTGCTACTGATCAATGCCTACTGACTGCCTGACGGCTACTGCCTACTGATCAATGCTTATTGACTACAGATCACTGCCTACCGACTACTGCCTACTGATCGTTGACTACTGATCACTGCCTGATAACTGCCTACCGATCACTGACTGATCACTGCCTACTGACTGACTACTGCCTGCTGATCACTAATGATCACTACCTAATGACTGCCTACCGGCTACTGATCACTGCCTACTGGCTGCCTACCTACTAATGATCACTGCCTACTGGCTGCCTACCTGCTACTGATCACTGCCTACTGGCTGCCTACCGACTACTGATCACTGCCTACTGCCTGCCTATTGATTAATGACTACTGAACCAATGCCTACTGCCTACCGACTACTGATCACTGACTACTGATCACTGTCTAATGACTGCCTACCGACTACTGCCTACTGATTACTGATCAATGCTTGCCTACTGACTGCCTATTGACTATTGATCACTACCTACTGATTACTGACTAGTGATCACGGTCTACTGACTACTGATCACTGACTTCTGATTACTGCCTACTGATTTCTGATTAGTGATCACTGTCTACTGATCAGTGACCACTGACTACCGATTACTGCCTATTGATCACTGCCTACAGATTACTGACAACCGATCACTGCCTTCTCATTACCAACTAGTGATCACTGTCTACTGACTACTGATCAATGACTACCGATTACTGCCTACTGATCACTTCCTTCTTATCACTTCCCTATGATCACTGCCTACAGATCACTGACAATCGATCATTGCCTGCTGATTACTGACTAGTGATCACTGAGTGTCTACTGACTACTGATTACTACCGATTGCTGACTACTGATCACTGCCTACAGATTACTGACAAACGATCAGTGCATTCTCATTACCAATTAGTGATCACTGTCTACTGACTACCGATTGCTGACTACTGATCACTGCCTACAGATTACTGACAACCGATCAGTGCCTATTGATCACTGCCTACCACTGCAACTCCGACCTGGTATCTGACCCAGCAGCTGTCACAGCAGCATGGCTTCCATCTTCCGCAGACACTTGTGAGGACATGGTAACTGTCAGCACTCATCATGCACGTTGTAGTGAGCGCAGTGTGAACAGTAAGCAGCACCTTCTGTTTGTTCTCATGGGGTTTATTCTATTACTTATTCTTCTGAATATTCGCATTATACCCGGAGTGTTCCCCGACCCTTGTCGTTGTCAGTCTTGCTTTCTCCTCCAGACCAGACCCTCATTAAGCATATGTAAGGGACAGAAAATGGCAACGGCTGTCAATCCCAGCTCAGGCCCCGCCCAGCATCCTTTAAGCCCACCCCCTGGGGGCTGACGTCCGATGGATGATGTCATCGGCTCAAAGCTGTCATTATTAACCCTGGTGGGGCTAGGGGATGAGGTGGTCCCCGGCTCTCCTGCGTCATGTGTGCTGCCCCCCCCTCCCCCACGTCCATACACTGCCCCCCTCCCCTCCCTGACAATACCTGTTTCCATAGGAATGAGGAATCCCTGACCCCCCTCCATCCATGGCTGGCCCTGCCGCACAGTGCCGGAGATAATTAGATCGCTCATTGAGCTCACAGGGATCTCTCCATGTAGTTTCAGCAGTCCATGTCATTGGGAGTCCCCGGGGACGGTGTGCGGTCCCTGCAGTGTGTAGAGTTCATGCGATGTCCTCCTAGTCCCTGATCCCAGCCCAATCCCCGTCCCCGGAGGTGACCCGGCAGGGCGAGCCTGTCCCCCGCTGTCTGTGGGCGCCATGTACTAAGACCGCGATCCGAGACTTGACGCAATGCACCAGATCGGTAGTCAGGTCACCGACACCGTCTATGGGGACAGGCCGACAATAGGGGCGCTGGGCTGATCCTCTGTCATCCCAGTCCTCCTAATGACAACAACCAGAAATGACAGGAGGAAATCACAGAGCAAGGATGACCCTGACAGGTCTGCCACTAATAATTCACATTCTCTATGATGAAGGATGGACAGCCAGGTAGAGATGTGCACAACAAAAACATCCTTTTCGGATTCATTCCCGAAGTAAATCCTTTTGTTTCATCATACTCCTTAGGCTAGAATCATTCGTTTTGGAATTCATTTCCTATATTGAGAATTCATTGCATATGTTTGGTGCTCGGAATCCATTCATATTTTCAGAAGTTATTTCTGGAGATTACTCATTATTATTTATTATTATTATTGTTATTATTTTTATTATTTATTATTATTATTAATATTGTTGTTATGCACTCTGAGTCTTCCCTGCTAGTCTAGCCCACAAAGAAAAACGGAATGAGCTGATTGGACGATATTGACTGGAGTCGCATGCTTGCGAAAGTAACAAATGGACAAATTTAGGATTTAATCCTTATGTTACGATTTGGAAACTCTGATGGATCCTCCTCCATCCAATCCAAACACAATAAGTACGAATTGTCCTATTTCACTTTTATACCTGACTGTATTTATTGCAATATGTTTTTTATTTCATATGTAGTGCATTTTTTTAAACCACTTGAGCTCTGGAAGATTTTACCCCCTTCGTGACCAGGCTATTTTTTACTATAAATAAGAAAAATTAATAATAGCGCCTATGGTCAAAATTATATAACTTACTCATAGTGTACCAGCTGCAAAAAATCACCATATATAAAGTGTACCAATAAATAAATAATTTGCGCTAGTAAATGTGTATAAATATATAAATATATATAAAGAAATCATCAAATCATAAGTCCAGAAAAAATATATATATGCCAATACCACAAAAAAATATAAAAAAACTTTTAAGTGCAAAAAACTTTTGTGCAAAAAAAAAAAGTGTCTAAATATGAAAAATTTCACCAAAAAACCTTGATAATATAATGGCAGATCATCCATAAATATATCTTCAGAAATGGAAACTCTGCAACACACCGATCCTCATCGATCGAAATAACAGGATGAAAAACTTTGTAGTTAATCGAAAATCCACTTCTCCAATAGATAAAGGACCACCTTCAAACGTATCCATGGGGGGAAATGCCAAGCACTCGAGAGAAACAGAAAGACTTCATGGTGCAATATTATAAAAACCAATTCCTTTATTAGGTACTCATTGCACTTACTCAAGAGGTGTCCCAGCCGACACCAGCATCAACAGCATAACAGCAATCACATAAACGAGCCTGGCTACTCAGCACATGCGCAGTAGCTGGCAGCCAAAAACGTAATGACGTCACATCAATCAAGCTCCGCCCTACGCGTTTCATCATCGACGTCCTCACGGAGCGGATGGATTTTTTGGTGAAATTTTTCATATTTAGACACTTTTTTTTTTTTGCACAAAAGTTTTTTGCACTTAAAAGTTTTTTTTATATTTTTTTGTGGTATTGGCATATATATATTTTTTTCTGGACTTATGATTTGATGATTTCTTTATATATATTTATACACATTTACTAGCACAAATTATTTATTTATTGGTATATTTTTTACTATACCTTGCGTCAGGGGCGGACTGACAACTCTTGGGGCCCCCGAGCAATAGGGGATCATGGGGCCCCTTTGTCCTTGCCCAAACTCAAAAAAGCCTATGAAAAAGGTACCAGGGGCATCTCATGGGGCCCCCTACTGACCCCGGGCCCTCGGGCAGTGCCCGAGTTTCCAAATGGTCAGTCCGCCCCTGCCTTGCACTGTTCTATTCTAAATTGGAGTTCCAGTCGCACTGTGAAAAAATAAATGTCAGCAGCTACAAAAACTGGAGCTACAAAAACTGGAGCTGCTGACTTTAAAAAAAAACAGCCACTCACCTGTCCCACGGTCCTGCAGTGTCCTCCCAGCAGCTCGTTTCACCAGATATCTGGTGTTCCAGACACCGGCATCTTCAGTGTGGGCGCCCACTGCATAAGCGTGAGTAGTGCTGTACTTCCTGAATGGTCCGGTAGTCTTCTGGGACCTGTCCTGTGTCCCAGAGGACTACGGGGAGGGAGGGTAGGAGGACAACTTCCACTTCCGATTGCCTAGGTGATCGCAGCGGAAGTGGGAGCAGGAGGTACCTGTTAATTTTGGGTATCCGCTCACCAAGGATGTCAATACTTAATGGGGAGCGGGGGACCAGTCTTTAAAGTGGAACTTCCCCTTTTGGGTGGAGCTCCGCTTTCAGTGGTAATTGCACGGTCATGCAACACATATCCAAACAAACTTTATATCATTATTTTCACATAAATAGAGCTTTTTTGTGGTGGTATTTGATCACCACTGGATTTTTTTATTTTTTGCAATATAACCGGAAAAAAAATATATTTTACTCTCTGCTTTAAAACATATCCTAAAAAAAATAAAAATAAAAATGAAGTGTATATCGATTGGTTTGCATGAAAGTTATATCACCTAGAAACTACAGCATATATGCTGGAATTTTTATTTTTATTTATTTTTCAATACTACTAATGGCAGGGACTGTGATAGTGCAGCAGGCAATCTAACACTAACTGACACGGGGCGGGGGGGGGGGGGGTAGGGGTACTGGCTAACTGCCACTGACATCACCAGTGACACTAATGTGGAGATCAGTGATAATATTATACACTGTCACTTAACATCTAGGGCGATCCAGGGGTTAAATGTGTGCCTGACTATCTGTAATATGTGTAATGTGTACTGCTTTTACTAAGAGATCTATCAGTTTCCTATCCCTGAGGAACGTACAGATCGTCCCCTCTATACAGAGCTCTGTGTTGATTGCTAACACAGATCTGGGCTGTGATTGTACATAGCTGATCAGCATGTCCCAGCTGTGAATCATTGGTCTGGACTTGCTGACAGGCTCCCCCTGTGTACAATCCTGCATGCGCACCCCAGAACTTGGAAGTAGGCAGCAATATACAGGTATGTCACTTTGCAAACAGCGGCCGCCCATCCACAGTACACTGCGGGCAGGCAGTGGCTAAGTGGTTAATCATTAAAAATGTTAAAGCAAAATGGATGCAAATCAATGTGGATCATTCGTTATGTTGTTACATTATTTTGGATGCTTCAAACATTAACAAGAGGCCCAAATGGCCGCATTCTGTCATCCAAATGAAATGAATGAATACAAGGAATTTGTTGTTTTGTTATCATTTATTTCAGACTCGTTGAAGTTAGTTACTATTGTGATTCGGAGATTCAGATACATCCAAATCCCGAACAACACAAATTGTGTCTGAACTTTGACTTCCTAGCAAAATGAATCGCACATATCTAGGACCAGGACTGTGCTCACTATGACAGCACCTGTCAGCCCATACCTAAGGCAGGCAGCACCCAGCCTCTGACTACGCCAATATCATTTCTCCTTCATTTGTCTGACCATCTCTGGACATGTGTAGAGAAATTCAGCTGTACAACTGAAGGGGAAAGATGGTGCAGGAGATATTGAGAGGAGTCAGTAGACTCTCAATGGCTCATTTAGGGCATGGTTACACCAGATGCAGTTTAATCTATTTTAAAACACGGTGCAAACACATATGCAAGAAAAATGAATGTATCTCAGTGAGCCTATTTGACACCATTGAGGTGCTATCGTATGCATTACAAGTCCCAGTATACTGCATTTTATTCACACATAAAATCACCAGAATGTATGTAGAGTCTTATTGGAGGGCCAGTTCACACTGCATGTGTTTTGGTTGCTTTTTTTCTGCATTCAAAATGCACAGAAAGTAAGTTATATGGTTGTCAATGTCATAGTTCACATCAGTGCTTGCAGTTGCAGAAAAAAACATGCTACATTTTTTCTGCACAGAACTGTACTGGAATGTGGTAAAATGCATCAAAAATGCACTGCAACACACCAAAACATACCAAAAATGCACTGGAATGCATATGTCCCTATTTAAATTGAAGAAAAAGAGAGGGGGAAAAAATGAACTGGAATGCCTCAAAAATGCAGCAGAATGCACCAAAAATACATCAAAAACACTAATGCAAAAAACGTATCCAAAATGCATCTGGACTGCATTTCTATAGTTAGAACCAGCCCGGAGGCATTGTAAATGCAGGTAAATGCAACTCAGTAGAAAAAAAATCATAAATCATGTCTAAAAACAGCCATAAATGCACTGCAATCACGGCAAATATACGCTGGAAACACAAACTCACTGCAAAAGCATTACAAATGCATTTAAACACACACATGGAACTGCACAGTGACTATGGGGATTGTGGTGTAAACAAGCCTTGAGGAACATGAAACCATCCCTTCTTTTTTTGTTGCCTGTACAGCAAAGAGTGTATTTATTTAAAAAAAAAAAAAGGTCCATCAAAACTGCACGTAAATTTGTTCTGCAGGAATGGGGCAAAAAAAATGTTCTTCACCTATATTCTCTACAATTCAAATTTGTGAATGTAGAAAATACTGTATTGTGACCACTAGATGGCACTGACTATCATAGGAAATACAGTGAGGAACAGAAGTATTTGAACACACTGCGATTTTGCAAGTTCTCCCACTTAGAAATCATGGAGGGGTCTGAAATTTACATTGTAGGTGCATTCCCACTCTGAGAGACAGAATTTAAAAAACAAATTCAGGAAATCACATTGTATGATTTTTAAAGAATGTATTTGTCTTGCACTGCTGAACATAAGTATTTGAACACCTAAGAAACAGCAAGAATTCTGGCTCTCAAAGACTGGTTACTGTGCCTTTAAAAAGTCCACCTCTACTCCACTCATTAATCTAACTTAGTAGCACCTGTCTGAGCTCTTTAATGACACCTGTCCACCCCACAGTCAGTCAGACACCAACTACTACCGTGGGCAAGACCTAAGAGTTGTCAAAAGACACCAGAGACAAAATTGTGGACCTCCACAAGGCTGGAAAGGGCTATGGGGCAATTGTCAAGCAGCTTGGCGAAAATAGATCAACTGTTGGAGCAATTGTTAGAAAATGTAAGAGGCTAAAGATGACTATCAGTCTCCCTCAGACTGGGGCTCCATGCAAGATCTCACCTCGTGGGGTATCACTGATGATAAGAAAGGTGAGGAATCAGCCCAGAACTACAAGGGAGGAGCTGGTCAATGACATGAAGAGAGCTAGGACCACAGTTTCAAAGGTCACTGTCGGTAGAACACTATGCCGTCATGGTTTCAAATCATGCATTGCACAGAAGGTTCTCCTGCTCAAGTAATCACATGTCCAGGCCCGTCTGAAGTTTGCCAATGACCATCTGGATGATCCAGAGGAGGCATGGGAGAAAGTCATGTGGTCAGATGAGACCAAAGTAGAACTTTTTGGTCTGAACTTTACTCGTCGTGTTTGGAGGAAAAAGGATGAGTTGCATCCCAAGAACACCATCCCTACTGTGAAGCATGGGGGTGGTAACATCATGCTTTGGGGATGCTTTTCTGCAAAGGGGACAGGACGACTGCACTGTATTAAGGAGAGGATGAATGCACATGTCCCTATTTAAATTGAAGATCTCATTTATTGTGAGATTTTGAGCAACAACCTCCGTCCCTCAGTCAGAGCATTGAAGATGGGTCGTGGCTGGGTGTTCCAACATGACAACGACCCAAAGCACACAGCCAGGATAACCAAGGAGTGACTCCGTAAGAAGCATATCAAGGTTCTGGAGTGGCCTAGCCAGTCTCCAGACCTAAATGCAATAGAACATCTTTGGAGGGAGCTGAAACTCCGTGTTGCTCAGCGACAGCCCCAAAACCTGACCGATCTAGAGGAGATCTGTGTGGAGGAGTGGGCCAAGATCCCTGTTGCAGTGTAAACCTGGTCAAGAACTACAGGAAACGTTTGACCTCTGTAATTGCAAACAAAGGCTTCTGTACCAAATATTAACACTGATTTTCTCAGGTGTTCAAATACTTATGTTCAGCAGTGCAAGACAAATAAATTCTTTACAAATCATACAATGTGATTTCCTGATTTTTTTTTTTTTAAATTCTGTCTCTCTGAGTGGGAATGCACCTACAATGTGAATTTCAGACCCCTCCATGATTTCTAAGTGGGAGAACTTGCAAAATCGCAGGGTGTTCAAGTACTTCTGTTCCTCACTGTAAGCATGCTCCTCAGTAAAGTCTAGAAACCATAATGCTGTATTTTTTCACAGTCACATATTTGAATAGCAAAGAATATAGCAGGAGAACATTTGATTTTGCTCAGGACAAATTTACAATGTAGTGCTTGAACAGCTACAGTATATCAATTTTTAATATTTTTTTTTGTAACACAGACAGCGTGGAAAAAGTGGAGTAAGAAACAGTATGAGGATTTGAAATGTCACTAAGCCCTGGTTCACACTGGATGCAACTTGGCATGCGATTTGCATGCCCTGCGACTTGCAAATTGCATGCCAAGTTGCACCCTTCTGTCCGCAATTGGAGCCGTCATATTGGTGCGGTTCCAACTTGGTCGGACCTGAACCGATTTCAAAAGTAGTGTATGCACTACTTTTGGTGCGATTTGCATAGACATCTGTATCAGGTGTCTTGCAAATCGCATCTGAAATCAGCAGGTCCCCTGACTTTCAAATCGTGCGACTTCACTGTAAGTCGCACGATTTCAAAGTCGGGCTTGATTTCAAAGTCGGGCTTGATGTGACTGCAATTGGAGCGGTCATATTGGTGCTGTTCCAACTTGGTCGGTGCTGCACCGATTTCAAAAGTAGTACATGCACTACTTTTGGTGCAATTTGCATAGCCATCTGTATTAGATGTCTTGCAAATCGCATCTGAAATCAGCGGGTCACTGTAAGTCATACGATTTCAAAGTTGGGCTTGATGTGAACGGAGGGTAAGTCCTGGTTCACACTGGATGCAACTTGGCATGCAAATTGCATGGCCTGCGACTTGCAAATTGCAGGCCAAGTTGCACCCTATTGTCCACAATTGGAGCGGTCATATTGGTGCGGTTCCGACTTGGTCGGACCCCCACCGATTTCAAAAGTAGTACATGCACTACTTTTGGTGCAATTTGCATAGACATCTGTATCAGATGTCTTGAAAATCGCACCTAAACTTTGAAAACGTGCAACTTCACTGTAAGTCACACGATTTCAAAGTCGGGCTTGATGTGAATGGAGGGTAAGTGCCTGGTCACACCGGTGCGATTTCAGGTGCAATTTGTGAATTGAAATCGCACCTGAAATTGCATCTAGTGAATGTCAGTGTCTTAACATTTGCGATTTTCTGCAGCCCGATTTCTAAAGTAGTTCTTGCATTACTTTTTCTGCAGTTTTGTTGCGATTTCACACGCATAGAATATAATGGAAATCACACTGGAAATTGCAAGAAATCGTTGAAAAATCTTCACAAATAGCAATAAAGTCTTCAGAAATTGCACCTTAAATTGCACTGAAATTTCACACAAATCGTGCAACTTTAAATCGCAGCTGTATGACCAAGGGTCCTTTTACACTGATCCATTTTTTATGTGTTTTTGGGGTAAAAAAAAGTGGAAGAAAAATGCAAAAAATGTTCCCCTTTAAATCCTATGCAACTCATCAAACACCAGTGCTCTGCGTTTTAAAAGTCCTGCATGCTGCATCTTTGTTGTACCTTTCAAAAGTGCACCAAAACCACATCTCCCATTGCTTCCTATAGAAAATGCACCAAAAATACATCAACATATCCAGATTTCACAGGTGCATAATTGGAGTCCAGAAAATACAGCAAAAACACAGCAAAAACATTTTGCAATGTAAAAAATAGCCCCCCAAAAGTTCAAACCAAACTCTCATTAAGTAGCATGGTGATCTGGTATGTATTTCGATCCTCATGCCATTAAAAAAAATCTGTTTGGGAAAACTAAATTATTGGCTAATATTTTCTTTTCTTTCTGTCATTTTTGCTGTAAAAAATGCGTGGGGTCCCCCAAAAACCCCAAAATGTTGATAAGGACAAGGCACTCTTTCCCACAGCCCTGGTCCAATAGTTTTGGGGATGGTGAGGGTCTGTCATGTATTTGGGAGGCCCAATGCTGTTCTTTACAAAATAAAGAAAGCTTGCAAAAATGTAAATTACTTACAGTTTAAGTGGCATCCTCAGGGGTAAATGCCACTTTTGCTGTAGTATTTTGCAAACATCTTAGAGATTAACCCAGCTACTATAGAGGGGGTTGGTAAACTTTTTTTCTAAAGCCCACCTAACCACCCGTCCCCTGGACACTGATCCCTCACAAATACTACTTAACTCATATCTTCAATCTCTCCCTTTCTACTGGCATCTTCCTCAACTCTCTAAAACATGTGCTAATCACCCCCATACTTTAAATGGCCTCACTGGACCTTGCCAATCTTAGCAACCTAAGACTCATCTCCTTACTGCCTTTTGCCTCCAAACTCCTTGAACGTCTAGTCTACAACTGGCTGAGCTGCCACCTTATTGAGATTAACCTTCTCAATCCCATTCAGTCTGGATTTCGCCCACAACACTCCACAGAAACTGCTCTCCTAAAACTTACAAACGACTTGCTAACTGCTAAAACTGATAGTCACTATTCCGTACTCTTACTCTTGGACCTCGCCATTGCCTTTGACACAGTTGACCACCCCCTCCTCCTATTTACTTGGTCTCCATGACCATAACTGTACTCTCCATTGGTTCGAATCTTACCTATCTCACCGCAACTTCAGTGTCACTTACAACTCTACCGCCAGCTCTCCTACTACTCTTACCATTGGGGTCCCCTAAGGTTCTGTCCTTGGACCTCTCCTATTCTTGATCTACACCTCTTCCTTGGGTCAGCTGATAGCTTCCCATGGTTTCCAATACCATTTACAGTCAGGTCCATAAATATTGGGACATCGACACAATGCAAACTGTTGTAATTCCTACACCGTTCACCTGATTTGGATGTAAATACCCTCAAATTAAAACCGACAGTCTGCAGTTAAAGCACATCTTGTTTGTTTCATTTCAAATCCATTGTGGTGGTGTATAGAGCCAAAAATTTTAGAATTGTGTCGATGTCCCAATATTTATGGACCTGACTGTATATGCTGATGACACACAAATCTCTCTACTCCTCAACTCACCCCATCAGTTTCCTCACGTATCACCGATTTACTAACAGACATATCAGACTGGATGTTACACCATTTCCTAAAACTCAGTCTATCCGAAACTGAGCTCAGAATATTTCCTCCCCCACTTGCCTCTTCCCCTGATTTCTTGGTCAGGATCAATAGCACCACTATCAACCCATCCCCGCATGCCAGAGTGCTACGGATAACCCTGGATTCTGAACTATCCTTTCAGGCCCACATCCAATCACTATCTAAATCATGCTGCCTCAACCTCCGCAACATCTCCAGAATATGCCCTTTTTAACCAATGATACCACAAAGCTCCTAATTCACTCCTTGGTTACCTCCTCTCACCTAAACTACTGCAACTCCCTCCTCATTGGCTTAACATTACATAAGCTATCCCCCCTCCAGTCCATCATGAATACTGCTACCAGGCTCATCCACCTTACTAACCATTCAGTGTCTGCTACCCCTCTCTGCGAATCCCTCCACTGGCTTCCACTCGCCCAACAAGTAAAATTCAAAATACTAACAACAACTTACAAAGCCATCCACAACTCTGCCCCCAGCTACATCACTAACCTGGTCTCAAAATATCTACCAAACCGCTCTCTTTGATCCTCCCAGACCTTCTGCTCTCTAGTTCCTGTGTCACCTTCTCCTATGTCCGCCTCCAGGACTTCTCCCATCCTATGGAACTCCCTACCCCAATCTGTCCGACTATCTCCTAATCTATCCACCATCAGACGATCCCTGAAAACCGTTCTCTTTAAAGAAGCCTATCCTGCTTCTAACTAGTAAACTGCCTTTTATTTCTTCCATCAGCTCATCCCCTCACAGCTATTACCTTTTGTATCACTCAGCTCTTCTTCCTAGATTGTAAGCTCTAATGAGCAGGGCCCTCTGTTTCCTCTTGTACCAAATTGTATTGTAACTGTTGTGTCTAGCTTCATTTTGTAAAGCGCTGCGCAGACTGTTGGCGCTATATAAATCCTGTATAATAATAATATATGATAGTGGATTATATAGAATGCTTGGTGAAGTATTTATAGAGGTCAAAACAATGTTTTTGATCGTGTTCAGGAGATTTGAGAGACTTGAGAAAATATTAGTTGGAGATGACAATCCAGGTTGTGCTGCAGCTTTATTTTGCATAGTGTTACAAGGTCATTTTTGGCCGTAGTCATTAGGTTACCATTACTGAGCAATGTCTATATTTCAAAATATCTTTGCTTATCAGTTATGTTCCTTCAAATTCTTAAAACAGCCCATTCAATTGGCAGCATTTAATGCAGCCAACTATTAACTATTCAGTTTATAAACACCATAATCCCTAGTGAGTGAATAAAAACGCTGCTTGAGTTTGTCCCCAGAGACCCATTTGTTTCCCCATTGGGTACTGATAACTATCACACAATCTTGAGAATGTGAAGCCAAGTTGGCAGTCACAGTCTGAACACCAAAGACACCTGGACTTTCCTGTAATAGCAATCTTTCACTGTCAGAATTTGCTTATTAGTAGCAATGCTGTTTAGTCCAAACATTTTAGGGAAAGAAGAAGTGCATTTGAAAGAGGTAATAGAATGGACAATGAAGGTAATAAATAGTTTACATACTCAATGAAAGGAAAGAGTTACTTTAACCAGGGAAGTGCCATCCCCCTGGAATCTCTGTTTTAGTCATGGTTCTCTTCTGGAAGAAAGATTTAGATTACATGGCATTGGTTGCTATTGGGGAATCCCCACCTCCAGAATACTGTCTATTCATTCAATTACAACATAACTGTTTCCCTAATAAATTGTTCATTTTCAGTTCTGTATGGCATATTGTAGTAAGTTCCCCTATTTCTAGTACAGTGTTTACTTCTAGCAGGCATACTTTTACATAATATATAAGATGCATGTGTCTTGGGAAACAGAAGTCCCATATAATTATCATAAAATTATGCAAATATTCACCCCTTCAAAACAAGGGGTAATTCATGGATTCAAGTTATACATTTTATTACAGTAAGAAGAAAGAGCAATTCCATAAATGAAAGGAAAATGTTGTATTTCCCAGGGACAGAGAGCTGCAGCGAGAGACAAATCCTTCTATTAGCTGTATAAACAGAAGAAACGATTAGAAGAAAGGAAAGTATAAGAACAAAATATGAAAGCAGAACTCAAGTCAACCATAAAATTAAATTAGGAACTGTACAAATATTTCTTAATTCTTTATCCAGACAGTTATGCGCATTACATACGTTTTACAAGATGTGTAGCATACAGCAAAATAACAGACTAATAAAACAAAAGGTACCAAGTGAAATATGACCCACTATTACAGTATAACCTTTAAAATATCAACTAATATATCCAAACCAAACCTTCCAACCAAAATATCAACCAAACTGTCCTCTTCACTCTCCCCTAGACCTCCAGCTCTCTAGTTTCCTCGTTATGTTCTCTCCTGGACTTCACCAGATCCTCCCCCATCCTCTGGAGCACTTTATCCCAGTGACTTTACTTGAAACGACTATCTCCTACTCTGTCTGCCATTAGACAATTCCTGAAAACTCATCGCTATAGGGAAGCCTATCTCACCTCTATCTCTATCTAACATTTGCATTTTATTTTATTAAACATTTCATTCCCCCACCGTTAATTCCTTTTGTATCACACACCCTTACCTTTAGATTGTAATCTATCATGAGCAGGGCCCCTTGCCCTCATATATTGAATTGTATTGTAACTGTACTGCCTCCCTTTATTTTATATATGTAGTACCGTCCTAGCTAGGCTTGTAGGCAGGCTGCCTACTGAGTAGTTAGTTGCTGCCCCAGCCGGGAGGGATGATTCTCTGTTTCTGTTCCCATGATGTTCTTCACAGACTTTCTGGACCTGGGACACCAGTGCTGTGTGGCTATAAAAGGGATATGGATCTGGTATCTGGGGGGGGGGGGTTCCAAGGTTCAAGTGCGCTGTTATTGGTGTTAAGCTCTTGCATTCCTGTCCTGATTCCAGGACAGGAATGCTACTCACTTGTGTCCAGGAAACTTAAGCAATGTTGGAGGATTGCTGAGACCTGCAATCCACCCTGAAGCCACCAATGTGTTGGAGTATCACCTTCATGGACTTCCCTGACCATGGATTCTCACCTGTGCAGGTATGCTGGGGCAGCTTAAAGCCTGAGCTAGAGACTTGGGCAGATAGGGAAAAGACTGTTGCACCTTCTTGGAACTATTATGCCAAAAATCTTCAATAAAGTTTTTAAACTTTGCCTATGCCTGGTCTGAAGTTATTCTAAAGGGGTGTATGTAGGTAACCAGCACACATGTGGTTTCCAGTGTGGGTCAGAAGGCATATTGGGATATGAAGACAGAAAGTGGTTACTAAGGGTAATGGAGATCCAGCAAGTAGCCTGTCGTGAAGCTTGTACCTGAGATAAGCGGGATGTCCTCTTGCAGTGAGGGAGTTGTTGTCAGCATTATCCCTCCTGTTGGTCCGCCTACAATAGCAATGAGAGATTCCTTTAAAGTTGGAGGTCAACTTTAAGGTTGAGTTATCCCTGAAAGCGACCCCCTGTCTTGTCTGGGACATTGGTGAGCATGGCACAAGTAAAGGTATATCATGTGTAAGGTAAGTGACTTGTCTTAGGTGCCCAGCATAGCCCAGAAGAACTAAACCCAGGGTAGGCCTTTTATGTTACCCACACTTGTCAAAGCAGCAGCAGAACCCTTTCCTTCTTGGGAACAGTGGCATGGGAAAATGGCCTTTCCTTCCACAGTGGTGGAATGCCAGGGCCCGTTTGCAAGGGTGACCTTTGTGACTCTGATAGTTCCACCATTGTGTGCCACTGCGGATCTTATCTGGGATCTCTACAGAGGAGTCTGCCTGCTGGAGTCCGAAGAAGGCATCCAAGCCCTGGGGCACTGTGAGTACAGACCAGGGGGAGAGAGATCCTAGAGACTGTTGCTGCTGTTAACCCCTGCCACATTCAGTTAAGGCTTGACTGGCCTGGGAAATTGTTAATGGTGTACTAGTGCTATCTACTTCATGTCCTAATACTTGGCGGACTGTGTTAAGAAGCTGCAGCTAAGGGGATAGTGTCTTTGTATTCTTGTTCAGTGTCCTGTAGTATCCTACAGCTCCCTATTGCCCATCCAAGTTGATCTGCAAAGAACTTTTACAAATGCAACTCCTAGACTGTTTCTTGAGTTACTGGAGTGTAAGCTGCTGTTTGCTTGGCTGTGCTGCACTAGCAGTTAGAGAACCTGGGACACAAATCAGAGGTTCTTGCGGGGGTAGCACTATATAAAATAATAATGATGTTCAGGTACTCCAATCTGGAGTTTTCTAACCCTGGTCTAAATTTTTGCAGATCTCCTCCTCAATTAGTTAAACTTGTCTGGAAAACCTTAGACTGGACTAGCAAAGTCTTCCTCTCTTTGATCAATTCCTTCCTATCAAAGCCCATGTTGCAGCAGTACACAGTTGTTGAGATAATGATATGAGAATATACTCCAGCCAGCCAGAAAGGTGTGCACCACAGTGTTTGCAGTATACATACATTCACAACCATTGCCATTACAGTTTACGCTACAGTGAGGAATTAAACAACAATTACAAAATGTAACAGCTATTTGGAGCTGCAAATTGGATATTACAGATAACAGCTAAAGAGGTTACTTTCAAATGTAGGAAGAAAATCTCACCCAGTGCAACATAAATAACTCATTAAAACATTTTCTGCTGGAACCGAAGAGAATAACTTTCAAAGCAAATTAGTGAATACAGCTTAGCTTTCTGTCCTGTAGCTTAATCTGACCAACAGAGAACCAGCGAAGAATAGGCTTTAGAAGGACCTAAATCCACTCTTCGATTTTTATAATTGTGCATCTTACATAACAGACATAGGCGTGTGAAAAAATATAGTACATATGTTAAAGTCTCTTCAAAATTCTTCAGATCCAGTAATAACGGTGCTGAGTGAAACCAAAACCAGAAAAAGAGAATTCTTCACCTTTCACCCAATCAATTGGCCTCTTACTGGAAAGTTTGATCACCCAAATGACTGGTCAAACAAAGCAGATATCAAGCCCAACAGATGAGTCCAGGATTCCCAGAAGTATCTCCCCAGATGCCAGGATGAATTAGGAACTTCTCACTGAACAGTGTGGTCAAGGATGGCAAATACCTCTCCACATAGTGAACAAAGGAAATGTGCTTGTTTAAATGGCAAAGGTTTGCCAGCCGTCTCAGTTTGTGGTGCCGTTACTTCGACCAAAGGTTTGCCAGCCACCTCAGTTTGTGGTGCCGTTGCTTTGACTGAAGCAACGGCACCACAAACTGAGATGGCTGGTAAACCTTTGCCGTTTAAACAAGTGCATTTCCTTTATTCACTATGCGGAGAGGTATTTGCCATCCTAGACTGCATGTTCAGTGAGAAGTTCTTAATTCATCCTGGTATCTGGAGAGATCCTTCTGGGAATCCTGGACTGATCTGTTGGGCTTGATATCTGCTTTATTTGACCAGTCCTTCGGGTGGTCAAACTTTCCGGTAAGAGGCCAAATGCTTGGGTGAAAGGCGAAGAATTCTCTTATTCTGGTTTTGGTTTCACTCGGCACCATTTTTACTGGATCTGAAGAATTTTGTAGAGACTTTATTATATGTATTATATTTCACCAATATCCTTTTCTTGTGGTGATTTGGACATTATTATTCTTTATTTGTTAATCACAAGCGCTACACTAAGTGTTTTTTATTTGTTTATTTTCACCTATATATTGTGTAAGCTGCTAATTATATTAGCAAATTCCTGAGCGCAGGTTTTCTCTTTTATTAGGTATAGGAGTGTGCACTGTAATTTAGACATATTCTGCTTCTGTCAAAGTAGAAAATCCTGCTCACAGAGAGACTGCAAGGAACACACATATGCTGTTCCATCTCCTGCCTGAACTTAGTCCTGAAACTGACATTCTTTGGGCATTCACAAATGTATTGCTATCAGAAGAGTAATCTGCAGTGGATCACTTTTAAGGCAGTGAGAGGAAAATATGTTGCCTCCTCACCACCTGTTTAACCTCTAAAAGCCTACACCATCCCCCCCACCATTGTGTGCATTGCATGAAGGTCGCAGGGTGGTTTCAGTGCAGCCCCATTCACTTGAATGGGTCATGTTCCGAGGGTGGAATCACCCACCAAATGCAATAGAGGGTATAATTCTTAATGTGCAGTGAAGCAAAGCATTGCGAACATGGCATATATACAACCCCCTGGCTGCCTTCCCAGTTTAAGAGGGGTGGTTTGAGTGCAGTAAAAATGCATCTTAACACCTTGTTTTTACTACCACCAACCTGAAGTAGAAAAGTTGTCTTTCTGGGCTGTAGGAAGGCAAGACTGTTGCTTATGGTGCCCACACTAGATGAAAAATCATTTGAAAATCTGTCATTTGGACAGTTCATTAATTTTTCATCCAGTTAATGGACACAAATAGAAAATCGTTATTTCCGTTTTTGAACAAAAAAATTGAAGGGAAAGTTTGAAAAACTTCTTCCGAATGGACAATAAATTGAAAGGTTAATGTGTTTCTCACCTGTTAAAAATGAAACTGTTTGTACTGCGCTTATGTGCCAAAACAAGCGAAAAACTGATTCATTTATTTCCATTGAATGATTTATTGTTCGAAATTCGGTCATTCCATGATGGCAATCTCATTTGCTCTCATGGACAAATGTTGAATATTCAAAAATGACTCGGAATGATTTTTCAACTAGTGTATGGTCAGCATTAATACAAGCTTTTGATTTCTTTCATGTCATTTTGACAGCACCTGTTAGGTAAGTTATTTACTAGAACAGGAGTGTGGGCAGCCTTGCAGCCTGATACTTCTGCTCAGACTCGGGGAGAAAATACAAGTTAAATACAAAAAAGTGATCCTGGTAAGGATGTACTGTAATAACAATTCTTGGATAAGGGAACATGTTACTACTGATGACCATTGACTTTCGGTTCTCTTTAAGGGATTAGCTAAGGTGAAAATCAGCAGTAATCAATAAATCATTATGGGGCTGATTTACTAAAGTCAAATAGACTGTGCACTTTCCAAAGTGCAGTTGCTCCAGAGCTTGGTAAATGAGTAGAAGCTCTGCTGATTTCTATCATCCAGTTATGTGTTAGCAAAAATGCTGTTTTCTAATTTCCTTGTATGTGATTGGGTATTCTTTGTAAAGTGACGCTTTACCTAATTTACTAAGCTCTGGAGCAACTGCACTTGCAAAGTGTACAGTCTATTTGCCTTTAGTAAATCAACCCCTATGTGTTTAAAATCTGAGGCTCCTGGGGTCAAAGGAGGCAAGATTAATCATGCAACCCTCAGCAATCTTTTCTACAACAATGAGTTGGAAGAGGCAGTGCTGTAGGCCACTCAATGTCTTTCCCCATGCACAATCATGTTCATCTAAACCAGTAGCTTCCTGACAGGAGTAGAGAACAATGGGGTTGATTTACTAAAGGCAAATAGAATGTGCACTTTGCAAAGTACAATTTTACTCTACAAGTGCAGTTGCTCCAGAGCTTAGTAAATGAGGTAAAGCTTCACTTTACAAAGAATACCCAATCACGTGCAAGGAAAATATAAAAAACAGCATCTTTGCTTTGACATGATTGGATGATGGACGTCAGCAGAGCTTCTGCTCATTTACTAAGCTCTGGAGCAACTGCTCTTGCAGAGTGCAACTGCACTTTGCAAAGTGCACAGTCTATTCTCCTTTAGTAAATGAACCCCAATGTGATGATCTAAGCTATGTATCGGGTATTGTCCAGTCACAGGCTGAGGTGGGTCCTATACAATGCTGAATTGCTAAACTGCAGTGTGGTCTACAGGAAGCTCAAAAGGAGGACAGGCCATGGCTAGGCAGGGCACTTTGAAGACATGATTGACTGATAAGAATTACAAATATTTTTCCAGCTAAGACAACTCACATATACAGTACATATATATTAATAGTCCTAGGTTCTCTTCATGCCAATACAGCAGCAGCCAGGCAAACAGCAGCATTCATTCCATTGGCTCAAAAACAGTCTAGGGGTTGCCTTTTTAAAGTTTATTGCAGATTCATTTGGATGGGACTTAGGGAAGATATGAGATACTCCAGAACACTTGACAAGAATGTGAGGACACTCTTCCCTTTGCAGCTATTTCTTAGAACAATCTTTTGAGCAGTAAGACATAAAGTGGACAACACTGGGACACCATTAGCAATGTTCCAGGCCAGGCAAGCCTTAAAGTTGAAGTAAACCCACTCTGGTAACTTTTACCTACAAGTAAGCCTTTAATAAGGCGTACCTGTAAGTACTGTAAATATCTCCATAACTTGGAATTTTTACTGTCGAAGCACAGGTGTGCCATCCATTGAGAGAGCATTGCCATGGCCGAAATTCCCTTTGCGCATGCGCAGGAGTGACGTCATCGCGACTCAGCCAATAAGATGGCTTCAGCTCAAATCTGGAAGGAAGACTGGGTGAAGATGGAGGCCTTGGGGAGCCCTGACAGCGCTCTGCTGGATGGCATCATTTTCAGGCACGTTTTTCATAATCTGCTAGTATGCGATGCAGTTTTGGCAGTTCCCTAACGCTTTAAAGTGTTACTAAACCCACAACAGTACAATCAGTCTGTATATGCAGTAAAACATGCTTGTTATAATCACTGTGGAACCTAAGGGGTTAATCCTCTGCATTGTATAAAAAGGATGCTTGATCCTGTCTTCTCTGATCCTCCCCTTCTTCCACAGTCCCCAATCCATCTGCTGATAGAACAGAGCCTTGGGGGCAAGCTGCACATGCTCAGTTTGGTGTGTATTGCTAGAGAGTTTTTTTTCTTGGGAGAGTGCATGTGATCAGCACAAGGCCAATCAGTGCTGTCCAGATAGAGGGTCAGGGATTATGCAGCCTCATAGGACAATCAGGGGAAAATGAAAACTCCTCCTACAAGCTTTAACCAGTGCTCTGCTAGACACTGATAGAAGTCACAAGACTGCTCTGACTGCTGATGAGAAAAGGTATTTAGCAGTTTATATTTACTAAAATAATTGCACTTCCATGCTTTGTGTACTGTAGGAGGCCAGATATAGTGAATGCAGGGTCCTGGGTCTAGTAACAATTTACAACATGAGGGGTTAACAGCAGAAAATGTCACAAAGATCCTTCAACCTCAGGAATGTCCTCAAAGTGTTCCATGGCTTGAATGTCTCCCCCAGATACAGACAAGCTCCTAGGTTAGATCCTCAGTGGTAAACTCATTTTGGCTCCCAAATGAAATGTAGCAGGATAGGCCTCCCAGCTAGGGACAGCTGGGACCTCAGTATGTAAGGTTGGGATCCACAGCAGGACAGCCAAGAAGGGATGGCAGTCATTCCAGCTGGGAACCTCTTCCCCTGGGAAAAAAAGAACCCTGCTCTCCCAGGGTAAAGCCTATTTATGTCCTCTCTCATCCATCATCTGGGCACCCTCCCACAGGGATTGGCTGGGGCTGCATAAATGTTCAAGGCTGCTAATCTGGTTCTCCCACCCACTATATTCTTAAAGCCTCCAGAAGACAGAGGGATGCAATCAAAGCAGCCTGTAGATCCCCGAGAAGGCCAAAGCAATCACTTGCTGCTCTGCCTATTACATCAGAGCCACAAAACTACATTTGCCTATCCTAACTAGCAGAGTGTTATATTAAAGAGTAATTGAAGGGAAAACTTTTTTCTAGTTTTGGATAAAAGTGGAGGGGGATTAGAACGAGTGTCATTTTTTATTACCATCTGTGCCCCCTGTTAGAGTGATTCACCCTCTCCATTTGTCCTGTTTATCAGCATCATTGAAAGTGAAAGTAAAAGAAATTCCCAAATTTTGATTTGACTTCAGTAATGGGGGGGAATCTTCCAATGGAGATACTCGATCTGGTGACCATAGTGACATACTGGGACTCCCTCTCACTTCCTGTTTTGGCAATGGGACAGGAAGTGAAGGGAAGTCTCCCCTATGGGACACAGATGACAAAAAAATGACAGTTATCATAATCCTTACTCTATTCAAAATCAAAGAAAAGGTTTTGCTTTTAGTTACACTTTAAGCTTTTAACCTGGTGTTCAGCTTAATTTTGCATAATTATGCAATACCAGAGTTATGTGTGGTTAAAAAGACATTATCACTTTATCAATTACTTAGGACTCAGGAACAGTGTCTATGAAATTGCCCCCACTTTATACTCACATTTTGAATGATTTCCCATTAGGCACTGCAATAATGTGCCTACAGGCGCCCTTCCCAGATGGGCGTCTATCTGTATAAGCAGACCTCTCTCTCTCGCCCCCTATCTCTCTCTCTGTCGCCCTCTCTTTATACTAGTACTAGGGTTGCTTGTTCAAATCCCAACCATGGCACCACCTGCCTGGAGTTTGCACGTTCTCCCTGTAAAAAAAGAAAAAAACAGCGCAAACATAGACCTTTACATGAAATCAATATTACAAAGTGCAAACATAAGTGAAAAATTAATCAGTGATAAAGTCCATCAAAATAAACCAAAGTTCAAAAAATATTAGTGCAAAAAAGAAAAAGAAAAAAAAAGAAAAAATATTTTCAAATTCTTCTTCTAATATAGAGGAACTTCCACCTTCCACCCATGAAAACCAATATCAAATGCACTCACCAGATAAAGGTGAAAAAAACGCCTCTTAGGAATTTTATGGGATCCTACACCCTCTTTCGTATCCACTCTATAGGAATCCTCCTCTCCACCATAGGCTCCACCATCCGACCAGGGAGAAAAAAATCTCAGATAGTGTAATATTGTAAGACACCATTCATAAGTGAAATCAAGGATTAAGGTGACTCACATTCAATTCAATTTAAAAAGGCATATTTATTAGAATCAGCTTCTTCCAGATAAACAGTAGATGCAAGGCAACCTCCCACGGAATCTCACATCACAGCTCCAGGTTTCAGCAGAAGCTCTACAGAGACACCGCATATACAGATCCCAAAAGATGGCCGCTGGAACGCACCGCTCAGCGTGCGCTCCACTCACCGGAAGTGACGTCAGACGTACGGAGTACAAACCGGAAATGCGTCAACGCGTTTCGCCCCTCCCATCGGGCGTTCTCAAGTTGGAAGTTCCTCTATATTAGAAGAAGAATTTGAAAATATTTTTTCTTTTTTTTCTTTTTCTTTTTTGCACTAATATTTTTTGAACTTTGGTTTATTTTGATGGACTTTATCACTGATTAATTTTTCACTTATGTTTGCACTTTGTAATATTGATTTCATGTAAAGGTCTATGTTTGCGCTGTTTTTTTCTTTTTTTCATTGTTTGTGTTGATCACAGTGCACAGCAGCAGGATAGAACCTGTATTAGAGTGTTTTACTAGGCGCAGGAAGAATTTTTAGTTTTTTGTGTGTTCAGAGGTCATAGTATTTATATATATTTCATCTGTACTTGATCCTGCAGCCATGGATTTATTTAGTTTTGTGTCCTTAAAAAGGGTGAATGTAGAAGATATTTTTTCACAGAATGTAGAAAACACTGATTTGTCTAAGGATTTTAGAACACTCAAAAATTCTTTGGACAAGCAGGTGAGGGCGTGGTGGGATGTAGTGACACTTGAAAAATACATTAAAGAAGGAATCACCCCAAGAAGGCTCAGATGGGAAATTGCTCCCAGTGATGGTCTTGTGGGGAAAGAGGTGGATGAGGAGTGGTTTTCATTAAAGGAAGGTGGAAGTTCCTCTATATTAGAAGAAGAATTTGAAAATATTTTTTCTTTTTTTTCTTTTTCTTTTTTGCACTAATATTTTTTGAACTTTGGTTTATTTTGATGGACTTTATCACTGATTAATTTTTCACTTATGTTTGCACTTTGTAATATTGATTTCATGTAAAGGTCTATGTTTGCGCTGTTTTTTTCTTTTTTTCATTGTTTGTGTTGATCACAGTGCACAGCAGCAGGATAGAACCTGTATTAGAGTGTTTTACTAGGCGCAGGAAGAATTTTTAGTTTTTAACGTTCTCCCTGTGCCTGCGTTGGTTTCCTCCGGTTACTCCAGTTTCCTCCCACACTCCAAAGACATGCTGGTAGGTTAATTGGATCCTGTCTAAATTGGCCCTAGTATGTGTATGTATGAATGTGAGTTAGGGACCTTAGATTATACACCCCCAGAGAGTTAGGGACTGATGTGAATGTACAATATATGTATATAAAGCACTGCATAAATTGAGAGCACTATATAAGTACCTGAAATAAATAAATTTAAGTGGACTTTACCATGCCTATGAACTTCACTCATGTAAAAAAAATTAAAAACATTTTAAAGAGAAAACCTGTCATAACAGAAACCTGGAGGGTGCCATTACTGACCCCTCCTTCCGAAAATGATAGTTGCCTTGAAATAATGCTGACTCTTTGGTTTTAATATTTGAGTCAGTCACCAAGAACTAGCTTGCAGATACAGCTGTCTGACAATTCTCTGAATTTCCAGCTTTGAATATTTTTACCAGGTCACTGACTCAGAGTATTAAAGAAAACATAACAGACTTGCAACAAGTACATTGTGAAGGTCAGCAATTGCAGCTGACCTTTTCAAAGCTGTACAAACCATTATAAATTATTTTTAAAAATAGAAAAGGTATTTTAAAGTGAGGGACTAATGGTTTTGTAAAACATTCTCGTTTTACTTATCATGGTCAGTACTACTTTTTTTTTTAGTTAGGAAAACATGTCAAATTGTATATCAATATGATTTAGTCTTCTATCCAGGCAGCTGGTGGAGTGGCAGTATGCATTTCACATATTAAAGTGGAACAATACTCACCTCAGCTCCAGCGATGCGGCATCCCCGAGCTCCCCAATGGGTTGCTGACATCTTTGGGCAGCTGGCTTCTGGGTCTCAGTCATCGGCCACTGTCATGAGCCGGGTGGGGATAACATGGTGGAAGTTCAGTTGGATTTGGCTTTGCCAAATTTGTACAGTGAGCTGCACGTGCTTGGCTCATTGGGAGGACAGGCAGGTAAGTAGCTCCAATGCAGTAGAGATAAAGCATGTCTCTTCTGCATTATAAATCCTGCCTGTCTGACAATTTGAATTCCTTAGTCTAAAGTTCCACTTTAAGCTATTTTAGCTAGAAACCCCTTGATTTCAAATCTTAGTGAGGCACAATGGTAGGATGTATAAATCAGACAAACAAGGCTTCAAAGTAAACTGTGCTATCTCTTAGCTAACCCACAGTGTTTTGGAAATCCTTTCTCTATTTTTAAAGATATAAAGCATAATTTAAAAAAATGGAAAATATAAAACATCATTTAAAAAATAAAGAGACTAAAAAAACTAAAATGGACCCAACAACATTGTAGTTTCCATTTAAACACTAAATATACAATATAAAAAAAAACAACTGAGGACAATCTGAGCAAAAAAAAAAAGACAAATGTAAAGAAAGTGATGAGTGTTTCACACAGAATAGAAATGAGACTATTCTATTCACAGGTCTGAAAGACAGAATTCTATTTTCATCACTTACACTCATATTATTTAAAATGTACAGAAAATTAAAACATGTAAAAAATGTTAAATCCATAAAATTTATCGTATCCAGAAAGTATTCACAGCTCTTAACTTTTGGCTCATTTTGTTATGTTACAGCCTTATTCCAAAATGGATTAAATTTATGTTTTTCCTCAACATTCTACAAACAATACCCCATAATGACAACGTGAAAGAAGTTCGTTTTGAAATCTTTGCAATTTATTAAAAATAAAAAAGTATTCACGGCCTTTGCTCAATACTTTGTTGAAGCACCTTTAGCACCATTTACAGCCTCAAGTCGTTTTGAGTATGATACTATAAGCTTGGCACACCTATTTTTGGGCAATTTCTTCAATTCTTCTTTGCAGAATCTCTCAAGCTCCATCTGGCTGGATGGCAGCGTCAGTGCACTGCCATTTTCAGATCTCTCAAGAGATGTTTAATTGGGTTCAAGTCTTGGCTCTGGCTGGGCCACTCCGGGACATTCACAGAGTTGGCCCATAGCCACTCCTTTGTTATGTAGGCTGTGTGCTTAGGGTCATTGTCCTGTTGAAAGATGAACTGTTGCCCCAGTCTAAGTTCCAGAGCACTCTGGAACAGGTTTTCATCAAGGATGTCTCTGTACATTGCTGCATTCATCTTTCCTTCCATCCTGACTAGTCTCCCAGTTCCTGCCACTGAAAAACATGCCCACAGCATGATGCTGCCACCACCATGCTTCACTTTAGGGATGGAATTGGCCAGGTGGTGAGCGGTGCCTCGTTTCCTCCAGACATGATGCATTCAGGCCAAAGAGTTCAATCTTTGTTTCATGAGACCAGAGAGTTTTGTTTCTCATGGTTTGAGTTTCCCTCAGGTGCCTTTTGGCAAACTTCAGGTGGGCTGCCATTTGCCTTTTACTAAGGAGTGGCTTCCATCTGGCCACTCTACCATACAGGCCTGATTGGTGGAGTGCTGCAGAGATGATTGTTCTTCTGGAAGGTTCTCCTCTCTCCACAGAGAAACGCTGGAGCTCTTTCAGTGATCATTGCGTGCTTGGTTACCTCCCTGGCTATGGCCCTTCTCCCTCGATTGCTTATTTGGGCTGGGTGGCCCGCTCTAGGAGGATTCCTGGTGGCTCCAAACTGCTTGATGATAGAGGACTGTCAGGGCTCCGAGTATGACCAGAGGTATGTGAACTGACGCAGGGAAACGCAGGCTTCAGATATGTTATAAACAATATAATTTATTAATACTAACAATACAAAACGCAGTGCAATACTAAAACATAAACACAGTGCAAATGAACCAAACCAAAACACCCCAGATAACAATACATACAATGCAAGCGAAGTCAGGCAGGCCGGGTCAATAACAATCGGGCAGGTAGGAACAGGAGGAGCAGGCAGAGAGTAGTCAGGTCACGAGCCGGGTACAGCAACTAACGGGCAGGTAGGTACAGGGGGTCAGGCAGAGAATGGTCGGGGTCACAAGCCAGGGATCAAACAGGAGAAGTCAGCAGAGGTCAGGATCAGGCTGGGTCGGCAACAAGTCAGTCAGGCAGGAACAGGAACAGGAATGCAGGTAACAAGATACAGGGGCCCATGGAAAAACACACACCAAAGCACAGACTGCAGGTCTGGCCATCCCTTAAATACACCTGCAATCAGCCTCAGGTGTTTGGCTGACTGCAGGGTTGAGTCTCTGATTGCTGAGAGCACCCGGTGGCCAACGCTGGTACTGCAGCCCACAAGGCAGGTGAGTCCCACCATTATTGGCAAGTTCATTCCTGACAAGGACGCTGTGCTCATTGGGACCTTCAATGCTGCTGACATTTTTCTGTACCCTTCCCCAGATCTGTGCCTTGATACAATCCTGTCTGGGAGATCTACGGACAATTCCTTGGACTTCATGGCTTGGTTTTTGCTCTGACATGCACTGTTAACTGTGGGACCTTATATACACAGGTTTATGCCTTTCCTAATCATGTCCAATCATCTGAATTTTCCGCAGGTGGACTCCAATCAAGTTGTGGAAACATCTCAAGGATGATCAGTGGGAACAAGATGCACCAGAGCTCAACTTTGAGTGTCATGGCAAAGGCTGTGAATACTTACGTACATGTGGGTTTTTTTCGCTTTTTATTTTTAATAAATTGCAAAGATTTCAAAACAAACTTCTTTCACATTGTCATTATGGGGTATTGTTTGTAAAATGTTGAGGAAAAAAATAAATTTAATCAATTTTGGAGAAAGGCTGTAACATAACAAAATGTGGCAAAAGTTAAGTGCTGTGAATACTTTCTGGATGCACTGTAATGGCCAGCTTTATTTATTTATGTAATACCCAAATGGAAAAAGTTGTACAAATGCCCTTTAAGTGATTAAAGCTAAACTCCAGGTAAATAATAACATATATTCAACATTTCAGATCCTTTAGTAAATGAAAAATGTTCATTTTTTGTTTTAACTCGCATAGATTTGTTGAAACTAAAAACCCAGTGACGTCATTGTTGTAAACAGGAAACATCTGCAATGCCTAGGCACCATGAGGAGGGATTTCAGAAATAGTGACATCACTTCCTATTTAGTATTTGTTGCTGCTTGTTGGGACCACAATTCCTATAATTCACTGAGCCTAGTCTTCTGGCCCGTCAGTCAGCACAGTTACAATTGGCGGTTCACACTGGGATGACCAGGTATAGCAGCCATATAGCAGGCATAGCAGCCATCAGTTTTATGAACAGACTGTTAGGAGGACAGTGGGCTTTTCATTTAGCCAAGAAGGCTTGTATTATTAATGCCTGCATGAGTATGCGTGCAAACAAGAAGAAATTCTTTGAAAGGTACGTAAGCTCCTTTAAATACCTCAGTTCTTTTTATGTACCATGTGTCTTTTTTGTGTCTGAATAAATTATATGATTGGTAAATAATTATTGGCAAACCCTACACAATTTTTGAAACGTATATTCTATTGTGTTTTGTATTTACAATAATGCTATTTTCATGGAAAAAATATAGAAAATAAAAAAATAGCTTTTCTTTTCAAACTGCTGCGCTGTAAATTTCTGTAAAATTCAAAGCAATATGGCAGTGTGGTGACATTCTGTATACGGAATGCCTCCAAAAATGTCATTTTCTTCTTGGGTAAAGATACAAGTCAAGTTTTAGGCATCCTCTGAAACATAAATTTCATTTTAGTGAGACTGTCCCTAAAGGTAATCACTTCCAGAGGGATGCAGGCACTGCAACTATTCTCATCATAACGCTGAAACTGCATCAGCTAATTAAAATGAATTAGTCACTCCATTTCAGAATCACTCTGCATAGGATATTATCTAATAAAGAGTTAATCGTTCAGAGCAGAAACAGGTAGGAATCTGCAAAAATGTTTGTTAAAATCCTTGCAGTATACATTGATCATCCAGAGGGGATTTTTTTCCGCAACAAACGTTTAGCAGGAGCTTCTTTTAGATGACAAGCTGCGCGTAATGCAACACATAATGAGATTTGTAATTTTTGCAGGAAGAATTGTGGCATTTCTCCCAGAGATTGCAAAGACCCAGACGTGAACAGAGCCTAAATATTCAGAACTGGATGGAAAACCAAAAATTGCAAACCAAAAAAAACATTTCAAGTAAATTTCCTTCATCAGGGTTTTAAGAATCCTGGGGTTATTACAAAGGTTATATAGTACTACTTGTGCTCAGGTATCAAATCATATCAACAGCTAGCATGATTTGTTGACAGCAAATCTTAAAACATATTATAAAAGTCCAAAATAAAGTCTAAGGAAGGATATACCATTCCTTGGAATTTATTTTGGACTTTTATAATATTTTACGTTTATTGTGTTGTTGTTATCATTAGAGATGAGCGAATCGAACCAGGCGAACCGGAATTCGATACGAATTTCAGGAAAAATTCGATTCGCGTCGAATCCGAATATTTGCCTACTTCGGGTGCGCGAATCGGATTTTTCCCGATCAGCCGGCAAAAGTGTCCCTGCAGAGAGCTCCGCTATTTCTGACAGTTCTCTGACAGAAGGAACACATGTACAGCGGTTGAAACATTGTATCTATTTGTTTCCATTTAGGATACAGATGTTTTTATTCGGAAACAGATGTTTCAACCGCTGTACATGTGAAGGAGCTGTCAGAAAACTGTCAGAAATAGAGGAACTCTGCAGATACACTTTTTGCCGGTTTGGAATTCTTATTTTCATCCTACTTCTTCTTCTTCTTCTTCTTCTTCATCCTCATCCTCATCCTCAGAAGAAGAAGAAGAGGATGAGGATGAAGAAGAAGAAGAAGAAGTAGGATGAAAATAAGAATAATTCCAAGCCAGCAAAAAGTGTATCTGCAGAGCTCCTCTAAGTGTATCTGCAGAATAGAGGAGCTCTGCAGATACACTTTTTGCCGGCTTGGAATTATTCTTATTTTCATCCTACTTCTTCTTCTTCTTCTTCCTCTTCATCCTCATCCTCATCCTCTTCTTCTTCTTCTGAGGATGAGGATGAAGAAGAAGAAGAAGTAGGATGAAAATAAGAATAATTCCAAGCCGGCAAAAAGTGTATCTGCAGAGCTCCTCTATTCTGCAGATACACTTAGAGGAGCTCTGCAGATACACTTTTTGCCGGCTTGGAATTAATCTTATTTTCATCCTACTTCTTCTTCTTCTTCATCCTCATCCTCATCCTCAGAAGAAGAAGAAGAGGATGAGGATGAAGAAGAAGAAAAAGAAGAAGTAGGATGAAAATAAGAATAATTCCAAGCCGGCAAAAAGTGTATCTGCAGAGCTCCTCTAAGTGTATCTGCAGAATAGAGGAGCTCTGCAGATACACTTTTTGCCGGCTTGGAATTATTCTAATTTTCATCCTACTTCTTCTTCTTCCTCTTCATCCTCATCCTCTTCTTCTTCTTCTGAGGATGAGGATGAAGATGAAGAAGAAGAAGTAGGATGAAAATAAGAATAATTCCAAGCCGGCAAACAGTGTATCTGCAGAGCTCCTCTATTCTGCAGATACACTTAGAGGAGCTCTGCAGATACACTTTTTGCCGGCTTGGAATTCTTCTTATTTTCATCCTACTTCTTCTTCTTCTTCTTCATCCTCATCCTCATCCTCAGAAGAAGAGGATGAGGATGAAGAAGAAGAAGAAGAAGAAGTAGGATGAAAATAAGAATAATTCCAAGCCGGCAAAAAGTGTATCTGCAGAGCTCCTCTAAGTGTATCTGCAGAATAGAGGAGCTCTGCAGATACACTTTTTGCCGGCTTGGAATTATTCTTATTTTCATCCTACTTCTTCTTCTTCTTCTTCTTCTTCCTCTTCATCCTCATCCTCATCCTCTTCTTCTTCTTCTGAGGATGAGGATGAAGAAGAAGAAGAAGAAGAAGAAGTAGGATGAAAATAAGAATAATTCCAAGCCGGCAAAAAGTGCATCTGCAGAGCTCCTCTATTCTGCAGATACACTTAGAGGAGCTCTGCAGATACACTTTTTGCCGGCTTGGAATTAATCTTATTTTCATCCTACTTCTTCTTCTTCTTCTTCATCCTCATCCTCATCCTCAGAAGAAAAAGAAGAGGATGAGGATGAAGAAGAAGAAGAAGTAGGATGAAAATAAGAATAATTCCAAGCCGGCAAAAAGTGTATCTGCGGAGCTCCTCTAAGTGTATCTGCAGAATAGAGGAGCTCTGCAGATACACTTTTTGCCGGCTTGGAATTATTCTTATTTTCATCCTACTTCTTCTTATTCTTCTTCTTCCTCTTCATCCTCATCCTCATCCTCTTCTTCTTCTTCTGAGGATGAGGATGAAGAAGAAGAAGAAGAAGTAGGATGAAAATAAGAATAATTCCAAGCCGGCAAAAAGTGTATCTGCAGAGCTCCTCTATTCTGCAGATACACTTAGAGGAGCTCTGCAGATACACTTTTTGCCGGCTTGGAATTAATCTTATTTTCATCCTACTTCTTCTTCTTCTTCTTCTTCTTCTTCTTCATCCTCATCCTCATCCTCAGAAGAAGAAGAAGAGGATGAGGATGAAGAAGAAGAAGAAGAAGAAGAAGTAGGAAGAAAATAAGAATAATTCCAAGCCGGCAAAAAGTGTATCTGCAGAACTCCGCTAAGTGTATCTGCAGAGCTCCGCTATTTCTGACAGTTCTGTGACATTCACTCCATACAGCGGTTGAAACATTGTATCTATTTGTTTCCATAAATGGATCCATTTATGGAAACAAATAGATACAATGTTTCAACCGCTGTATGGAGTGAATGTCACAGAACTGTCAGAAATAGCCTATTTCTGACAGTTCTGTGACATTCACTCCATACAGCGGTTTCAACCGCTGTATGGAGTGAATGTTACAGAACTGTCAGAAATAGCCTAAGAAATAGCGGAGCTCTGCAGATACACTTTTTGCCGGCTTGGAATTCTCCTTCTTCTCATCCTTCTTCTTCTTCTCATCCTTCTTCTTCTTCTCATCCTTCTCCTTCTTCTCATCCTTCTCCTTCTTCTCATCCTTCTTCTTCTTCTCATCCTTCTCCTTCTTCTCATCCTTCTTCTTCTCATCCTTCTCCTTCTTCTCATCCTTCTTCTCATCCTTCTCCTTCTTCTCAACCTTCTTCTCATCCTTCTTCTCATCCTTCTCCTTCTTCTCATCCTTCTCCTTCTTCTCATCCTTCTCCTTCTCCTTCTTCTCATCCTTCTCCTTCTCCTTCTTCTCATCCTTCTCCATCTTCTCATCCTTCTCCTTCTCCTTCTTCTCATCCTTCTCCTTCTCCTTCTTCTCATCCTTCTCCTTCTTCTCATCCTTCTCCTTCTCCTTCTTCTCATCCTTCTCCTTCTCCTTCTTCTCATCCTTCTACTTCTTCTCATCCTTCTTCTCATCCTTCTCCTTCTTCTCATCCTTCTCCTTCTTCTCATCCTTCTTCTCATCCTTCTCCTTCTTCTCATCCTTCTTCTCATCCTTCTCCTTCTTCTCATCCTTCTTCTCATCCTTCTCCTTCTCCTTCTCCTTCTTCTCATCCTTCTCCTTCTTCTCATCCTTCTCCTTCTCCTTCTTCTCATCCTTCTCCTCCTTCTTCTCATCCTTCTCCTTCTCCTTCTTCTCATCCTTCTCCTTCTCCATCTTCTCATCCTTCTCCTTCTCCTTCTTCTCATCCTTCTCCTTCTCCTTCTCCTTATCCTTCTTCTCATCCTTCTCCTTCTTCTCATCCTTCTCCTTCTCCTTCTTCTCATCCTTCTCCTTCTTCTCATCCTTCTCCTTCTCCTCCTTCTCATCCTTCTCCTTCTCCTTCTTCTCATCCTTCTCCTTCTCCTTCTTCTCATCCTTCTCCTTCTCCTTCTTCTCATCCTTCTCCTTCTCCTTCCTCATCTCCAAGGGCATTTAAATTAAAGGTACAGTGTTCTGCACTAATTTAAAGGCTCTCTGAAGCCTAGAAACCCTTTTTATAAGTTAACTTCGTAGCGAATAAATTTGCATCGAATCGAATTTCTTCCTGAAATTCGGCGAATCAGCCGAATCGAATTTTTGAATAATTCGCTCATCTCTAGTTATCATACCTGAAGTGCTACACTTTTTTTTCTTTGTATATTACAAGGGTTGTTAGGAGCTCCTTGAGCAGGGAGTAATTTCTGCCTCTCAGATAAGCGACCAGTGGCACCAGTGATCTTTTAGGATGTTTACAACAGAGCATTTTTTCCACAGACTACCAATGTATTCTTTCCACTGACCACCAGTATAAGCAAGCCCTTTATCCACTGACCACTAATGCAATGGTCAATTTTCCACCGATCACCATTGTAAGAGGACATGTTTGTCAAATATGCAAGTATGGCACATTCCTTATTTGTTTATTCCTACATCTACAATTTACTGTTCAAACTAATGTACCTTGGGATGTTGATATAATATTTATTTGCAAGGAGTCCTGCATGTTAAAAAGGTTGAGAAAGGCTGGGTTGGAGGAATGTGTTATAGACCAAATCAAGGAGCTAAACTTCCAGAAAGGAATACTGAAACCATTATGGTGTTGCAATGAATTAATTTTTCTTTACTATAATGCTTTGTAAAGTACTTGAAAATTTAAACTATGGCTGTAAAGCAAAATTAAATTATATTGTATATCAGAATCCATGTTAATGTTTAATTACATTGTATATCAAAGTATCTAATTAACAAGCAACAGTTCTATATATGTTTTAGTTGGATGCAGATAGTGATTTACTACTACAAAAGTAGATGTGTTCACCTGGGAGCATACATGAATTATTAATTTAAATACACTTTAAATAAATTTAAAATATATGAAATACATAACAAGTTTTTAAAATACATCCTGATGATACATTAATAGAAGAAGTACTTTTGTGAGGATAAATTAATATTAGCAGACATTACTAATTGGTGGTTGCATAAAGGGAATCTATTTGGTAATTTCAGTGAAAATTGTTTTGAAAATAGTTTGTCATTTTATATTTTATCCTTTCAAGAAAAGCATTTCTTGAATGTCAACAGATGTACAGTATATATGTGAGACAAACATATTTGTTTACTGTACATTATTTTTCCTGTTCCTTAGCACAGTTGATGTACAGTATCTTATTCTGCCTATTTTGATGAAAATCTATGGGTAGCCTTAACTATATTAAAAATTATCTGGAACACACTACTTTCTATAGTTTCATGTTCTTTAATTGGATTTTTTCATGTAGCTTTTCAGTAAGGATCTTTCTGATAAAACCCTCTGAGCCTGGCTTTTATTAAAGGGGAAAGATAATATTGCCTCTGGCAACCACAATATACCAGCTTGTTATAACCTGCAATCATTCTCAGATGTTATAGAAAAAAAAGAAAGGCATTTTCTATTTTATTTCTTTTTTCTTTTCTCTATTGTGCTTCTGAAGTGTCATTGCAGTGTCTTGGAGAAGCTTTTGCTATCTGTGGTTTATTAACTGGCTGCTGGATGGGTGTGTGTAGTCTAAAGATTTGAAAAGATCCCCTCCCTTCTTCTAGAACTAGTACTTCCCCCCTTCCATTCCCCCTACATTTTCTTTCTTTCTTTTCTGTATGCTGTTCTTTTTCGCTGCCTTTACCCCATTTTGTAAAATTGGGTGGGCATTGGTAACCAAACTAGTTTGTAGCAGCCACAGAACTTTACATACCACATGGCCAGGTACTTAAAGCGGTAGTAAACTGCACCTAAAAAAAAAATAAAAATAATCCCTTGCAAGGTAATGCCATGCATCGCATACTAGAACATTATGAAGTACTTACCCTAAAATGAAGCCCTCCAGCGGCGCACTGTCACCACTGCAGGGGCTTCCATCTTCACCCTATCTCCCTTCCGGCCATCTGACTGGCTGAGCCATCATGACGTCACTCCTGTGCATGCGCATGGGAGTCCCAGGATGCGGCACAGTGCTCTGAAGGAACTGCATGGGTATGCTGTTCCTTCAGAGCGCATGCGCTGGCTGTCAAAAAGGGAGAATATCTCCTAAACGGGCATTTAGGAGATATTCATTTTTACCAGATAATATTTATTATAAGCCTACCTATAGGTAAAAGTATACAAAAAGAGTTTACTACCATTTTAATTCCTTGTTACCACAAGGTTTGCTATTCAGTACTCTGATGGTTGTGCTTTGAGGTGACTGGTCCTAATGTCAATGCTGTGTTCTTTGGATATGTTGACTTGGTGTATATTCATTCCTCAGCTGTGCCTAAGTTGCCATGTTCTGAGACTTGGTTTGTTAAACTTTGCCTTTCCATAAATAAAGAACTTAAAAAAACTGTGCTGAATAGGTTAAAGGGAAAGTACTTCTCTGTCCATCAACAGAATGGGAAAAAAAAACTTTGTGATTGTCATGGCAACAGGCACGTTGGTTATTGTGAGTCACAGGGGAGCGGAGTACTGAGGGGAGAAGATTATCCATGACAATCTACAGAAAGAGCCTTCCGCCTTAATATCTCTTGCTGAACTCTCAGTAACATGGAGACACGAAGACAGGGAGTTCTTTGCTGTTTGTTCCATATCCACATATTTATTTTTATTTCCTTATATACACATTTTATTAATTTAGTGCTGGTTTGCATTCATGTGGTGTGGGATTTGCAGCGATTCCTGTGCATTTCCCACACCGCATCACAATCGCACTCCATTCATGCGAGCCGCTGCAGGTGTCAATGTTAAGTTAACGACAGGTCACAAAATGCAGTGCGATTGGCTGAAATGGATCGCAAGGGTGTTCACACCCATGTGATCCAATTCCGGTGCAGCAATAAAAAGGCACCTGCACTTTTTTTTGTGGAGTTCAGTGCAATCTGAGCCATACAAAATGAATGGGCTCAAATCGCACAACGGAGAAATGAAAGTGATTTGAACAGGAATGTGGTGCGATTCGTGTCTGAATCACATGCGGTTCCTCGCACTGCATCAGTGTGAACCAGCACTAAGTACAGCGTTGTGATCTCTGCTCTAAATTCACAGGAAGCAAAAAAACAGAAGACCCTTAGTACTGGTTCACACTGATGTGATGCGGGATGTGCAGTAATTCCTGTGCTATTCCAGCACCATCAAACTCCATTCTTGCGAGCCACTGCAGGCGTGTGGATGTTAAGTTAACGACACCCCAAAAACAGTTCGCAAAATGCAGTGTGATTGGCTGAAATGCAGTGTGATTGGCTGAAATGGATCACATGGGTGTGAACATCATGTGCAAAGAATCGCATTTGATTTGAACAGAAATGTGGTGCGATTCCTGTCAGAATCACATACAGTTTCCTGCACCGCATCAGTGTGAACCAACACTTAGCAGAATTCCAGTTACTGTATGTTCCCCTGTGCATGGGCTTCTGGAAAGTAGACTTGCATTCCTAGTAGCAGGTATTGATGGTCAGAATACATTCAGTGATTAAATAGATTAAATACAATAATGTTATTAGAGAAAAAAAGACTGTAATTATAACAATATACACTATATTGCCAAAAGTATTGGGACGCCTGCTTTTACACGTACATGAACTTTAATGGCATCCCAGTCTTAGTCCATAGGGTTCAGTATTGAGTTGGCCCACCCTTTGCAGCTATAACAGCTTCAACTCTTCTGGGAAGGCTGTCCACAAGGTTTAGGAGTGTGTCTATGGGAATGTTTGACCATTCTTCCAGAAGTGCATTTGTGAGGTCAGGCACTGATGTCAGAAGAGAAGGCCTGGCTCGCAGTCTCTGCTCTAATTCATTCCAAAGGTGTTCGGGTTGAGATCAGGACTCTGTGCAGTTCAGTTAAGTTCCTCCACCCCAAACTTGCTCATCCATGTCTTTATGGACCTTGCTTTGTGCACTGGTGTGCAGTCATGTTAGAACAGGAAGGGGCCATCCCCAAACTGTTCCAACAAGTTGGGAGCATGAAATTGTCCAAAATGTCTTAGTATGCTGATGTCTTAAGAGTTCTCTTCACTGGAACTAAGGGGCCAAGCCTAAACCCTGAAAAACAACCCCACACCATAATCCCCCTGCGCCAAACTTTACACTTAACACAATGCAGTCAGGCAAGTACCGTTCTCCTGGCAACCTCCAAACTCAGACACATCCATTGGATTGCCAGACAGAGAAGCGTGATTTTTCACTCCGGAGAACACGTCTCAACTGCTCTAGAGTCCAGTGGCAGCGTGCTTTACACCACTGCATCCAACGCTTTGCATTGCATTTGGTGATGTAAGTCTTGGATGCAGCTGCTCAGCCATGGAAACCTATTTCATGAAGCTCTCTACGCACTGTTGTTGTGCTAAGCTGAAGGCCACATGACTTTTGGAGGTCTTTAGCTATTGACTCTGCAGACAGTTGGCTACTTCTGCACACTGTGTGCTTCAGCATGCGCTGATCCTGCTCAGTCATTTTACGTGGCCTACCACTTAGCGGCTGAGCTGCTGCTTTTCCCAGTTGCTTCCACTTTGTTATAATATCACTAACAGTTGACTGTGGAATATTTAGTAGCCAGGAAATGTCACGGATGGAGTTATTGCACAGGTGGCAACCTATCACAGTACCACGCTTGAATTCACTGAGCTCCTGAGAGTGACCCATTCTTTCAAAAATGTGTGTAGAAGCAGCCTGCATACCTAGGTGCTTGATTTTATACACCTGTGGCCATGGAGGTGATTGGAACACCTGAATACAATGATTTAGAGGGGTGTCCCAATACTTTTGGCAACATAGTGTATCATTGTTAATAGGTTTTCATAGCTCATACTTTGAAGAGTTAGAAATTAATGTCAGGAAAAGAGAAAATTTTAGGGGAAAAAAGGTCATTTATGCTAATCTTTTATTAGCACTGTGACACAAGGCTGTTGTGTTTGATAATTTACATGATATATTGAGGGTTTTTGTGTGCGCCATAATGCACTGACACCTCCTGACACTGGTCCTGTACTGCAGTGGCAGAGTGGCAGCGGGGTGACCACTACTAGAACTCTCTCTGTGTTCCAGCACCCAGGAACCCAGGACTGAAAGACGTGTCTCTCCAGGGTCCAATCAGATGCTGGCAGAGGGAGGCAAGTGTACGCAGCTCTGTGCCGCAAGGCATCTTATTGCATTGCTCTGTGATGGGAGTCTGCGGTTGCCAGGAAACCTGGACTTGACAGCAGACTGTCTGACCCAGAATGAGCGCTGGGTGGATGAGGGAGCTGGGACTGCAGCAGTACTCACAGGGTTGACGAGCTGCTTGTTTCCTTTGCAGTCAGGCTGAGATACTATGCCACTTTTACCTGTGAATGATCTTACAGTCTGTTTGCAAGCAAGTGTTTATGGACTGCAGGGAGAGGATCATCCCTCTAAAAAACATATTATAACAGAGGTTGCTGTCTATCCCAGGCTATGTGGAACATATTTACAGTGACTGATTTGAGAATGCATATGGAAAATAGAGAAAATTTGCAGCTGTGTGATTTGGAGATTTTATTGATTGGTGCTTCTGCTACAGTGATTTGGTGAAGTACATTCTGGACACTGGAATGTTGATAATGTGCAAAATTCATAACTCTTTATTACATATAGGTGAAACTCGAAAAATTTGAATATCATGCAAAAGTTCATTTATTTCAGTAATGCAACTTAAAAGGTGAAACTAATAGATGAGATAGACTCATTACATGCAAAGCAAGATAGTTCAACATGTGATTTGTCATAATTGTGATGATTATGGCTTACAGCTCATGAAAACCCCAAATCCACAATCTCAGAAAATTAGAATTTTACATGCAATCAATAAAACAAGGATTGTACATAGAACAATATCGGACCTCTGAAAAGTATAAGCATGCATATGTACTCAGTACTTGGTTTGGGCCCCTTTTGCAGCAATTACTGCCTCAATGCGGCGTGGCATGGAAGGCATCAGCCTGTGGCACTGCTGAGGAGTTATGGAAGACCAGGATGCTTCAATAGCGGCCTTCAGCTCTTCTGCATTGTTCAGTCTCATGTCTCTCATCTTTCTCTTGGCAATGCCCCATAGATTCTCTATGGAGTTCAGGTCAGGCGAGTTTGCTGGCCACTCAAGCACAGTAATCCCACGGTCATTGATCCAGGTTTTGGTGCTTTTGGCAGTGTGGGCAGGTGCCAAGTCCTGCTGGAAAATGAAGTCAGCATCCCCATAAAGCTGGTCTGTGGAAGGAAGCATGAAGTGCTCCAAAATCTCCTGGTAGACGGCTGCGTTGATCCTGGACTTAATGAAGCACAGTGGACCAACACCAGCAGATGACATGGCTCCCCAAATCAACACAGACTGTGGAAACTTCACACTGCACTTCAAGCATCTTGCAGTGTGTGCCTCTCCATTCTTCCTCCATACTCTGGGTCCTTGGTTTCCAAATGAGATGCAAACATTGCTCTCATCAGAAAAGAGGACTTTGGACCACTGAGCAACAGACCAGGTCTGTTTTTCTTTAGCCCAGGTGAGACGCTTCTGACATTATTTGTTGTTCAGGAGTGGCTTGACAAGAGGAATACGACATTTGAAGCCCATGTCCAGGATCCATCTGTGTGTGGTGGGTCTTGATGCACTGACTCCAGCCTCAGTCCACTCCTTGTGAAAGTCCACAACACTTTTAAATGGCCTTTTCCTGACAATCCTCTCCAGGCTGTGGTCATCCCTGCTGCTTGTGCACCTTTTTCTTCCACACTTTTCCCTTCCACATAACTTTCTATTAATGTGCTTTGATACAGCACTTTGGGAACATCCAACTTCTTTTGCAATTACCTTTTGAGGCTTTCCCTCCTTATGGAGGGTGTCAATGATGGTTTTCTGCACAACTGTCAGGTCAGCAGTCTTTCCCATGATTGTGATTCCTACTGAACCAGACTGAGAGACCATTTAAAGGCTCAGGAACCCTTTGTAGGAGTTATGGCTTAATTAGCTGATTAGAGTGGAACACTTTGAGCCTAGAATATTGCACCTTTTCACAATATTCTAATTTTCTGAGATTGTGAATTTGGGGTTTTCATGAGCTGTAACCCATAATCATCACAACTATGACTAATCATGGCTTGAACCATCTTGCTTTGCATGTAATGAGTCTATCTCATATATTAGTAACATCTTTTAAGTTGCATTACTGAAATAAATGAACTTTTGCACGATATTCTAATTTTTTGAGTTTCACCTGTAGATTGCAAGCCGACGATTACCGCAAGATGGATCGGATCTGCAGATTGGGGAGCATAATGGATCGGACTGCGATCCATTATGCTCAATCCACAGATCTGATCCATCCTGCAGGGATCGCCAGAGGGGTGACACCAAGTGTTACCGCACCGGGTGACATCAACCCTAGAGACGCCCCTGCTTATCCTTTAAAGGATACTGGCTCTCCCAATTAAAATAGCTCTTTTCTATCTCAGATTTAAACCTTGTCCTCATGTTCTGAGAGTCCAAAGCTAGTCCTACCATTTTACAGCTTTCCTTGCTCACTTTCGAGACCCAAAAAGAACACTTCAGACTTGAGGCTTTGAGGTAAATTCTGATTAGTAGGCCTGCTAGCACTGATTGATACTTTGCTGTATGTGCCATTTTCTTTGTTTAGAGTGGTTGAGAGTGATAACCTGCATTGCATGCACACACATTGTTTTATGTTGTTTACTGTGCTTGCAGCCAAGCCTATCGTAAACTACATACCAGTTCACTCTAATCTGTGTGCTAGTCTGTTTTCTGGTCATATTCTACTCTGGTCAAAAGAGTACGGTGGTGACAGCAGGGATTGGGCTTTCAGAGTGGGGTCCAGAGAGGCAGGGAGTCCGAAAATCACTCCTAAGGGGGTAGTGCTACACCAGTATAGGGTTTAGGGTCATTCTCCGACCTTCTTGCTTATTACGGTTGTATACTTTATTTTGCCACTCTTTCACATACTTGGAGTAATTACTGCTGTTTTGATTTGTTTTGGAATTGTATTATTGTGCATGTTGTTGCAATAAATATCCACTCTTCAGCCCAGGTGTGTCAGCAACCACGGTGCTGCTTGCAGAGTCATAGGCACTAGTCACAGGGGAACTGAGATAACAGTAGCTCCTTGGGGGGTAAGTGTCAGAACAGAGCAGGGAACAGGGGCACAAGTAAGAAGTCTGGCATGATCACCAGGCTGGTGCAGTAAGGCTAAAAAAAACATTTTTCAAATTAATATAATATTTAGATTTTTTGCATTTACATACTCTCTAATTCCACCCAAAAAGCACAAGTGCAAGCAGTGCTTAAAGAGACTAAATGTAATGCTTCATTGTTTCTGTAAGAGATATTCAGTAAGTATTAGGAAATAAACTTCAGGTTTATTCCAAAAAAAAAAAAGACTTTAAGCCTCCAACGCTGATATTTCTGTACTTTCTCACTTCATATTTATTTAAAATGACACAGTGCTATGTTGCAGCTGCAGCAGTTATAAGTGGAATAAAACATTCATTGCTTTTATCCTGTGAGCTCCCACATCTCTTCCTTTTCCCATCCTACACTGTATGAAATAATTAAAGAATTTATTCTGGGTATCACAACAGAAAGAAGAATTCCTTTAGCAGCTCAGGGAATAATGTAAACTGGTCTCAGATGTCAGTGGCATTGGCAGTGCCTGCAGGAGCCACTATAAATACTCATATGCAGGGCGGCTTACTGGTCAGGGGATTTCACGGCTGTCAGTCTGAGGCTTGTCATATAGCTTTTCATCAGATGGGAAAAAGTACAGAGGCTCGGGAGAGTGTGCCTTGTCTTACACAGTGACGTCACAAGACAGCTCTGCAGTCAGACCCAGCCACACCAAATACAGATATTCTGCATAAAATATTGGTACCTCTGTGCTATTCAGTATGTACAGGAAGATGCTGTATGGTCTGTTTCGTTTTTAGGTACATGTGAATGATCTGCATTAACAAATGCTAGTCTGAATAGATAGGGTATGTCAGTATGTTTTTCTATTTCAATGGTTTTTATTAAATTTTTTAAACAGTATAAACAGAGGCAATAAAACATGCCCACGCAGGGGCTATCAATTGCACAGATAAACAAAATGCAAAATAAAAAAAAAAAAGGGGGAAAAACAATGCTCTAATGCCAACAGGGCAAAAGGTACGCCCACGCAGGGGCTATCAATGGTACATACAAAACATTAATGTAACTGATTATAACAACTAAATGCATCTGTCCTAGTCACACCAAAAACAGAGAGAGAGAGAAAAAGGAAAAGAGAAAAAAAAAAGAAAAAAGGGGAGGGCAAAGAGCAGGGATTCAAGAGCGCCAACACCGAACGCCATTACATCCCCAGACTAGCCGGGGAGAGTGAGGGAAGGGCATATTGCAACCACGGCTCCCATATTTTAAAAAATTTATGTTGGGAGTCATTGCGGATACTCGACATCTGTTCGTTGAGCATCATAGTGGTCATACGATCCCGCACCCCCTGAAGAGGGACAAACGGACTCTTCCAGGCCTGAGCAATTGTTCTAGTGGCGGATAAAAACAGATAGGAAGCCAACTTCTGCTGGTGAGCCAAGAGGCCCGGTATGGGGCAATGAAGCAAAGCATACCAAACATCCCGGCGTATGGAGAGATGGAACAAGGTGAAAAGGAGGCCAAATACACGAGACCAAAAACGAAACAGTCTCGGGCATGACCACCAGATATGCAATACATCACCACGATGACCACAACCCCAAAAACATTGATCACTACAGGCAGGGTTAGCCCGGGCCAACCGAGCCGGAACCCAGTACCAACGATACCTTATAGGCTGCCTCCAGTGTGGTCGTATTAAATGAGCATTTAGCTATGAGTGACCAGGCCTTATTCCAGTCCTCTGGATCCACAGCCACTCCCAAGGTCGCGCTCCCACTGAACAACATATGAAAGAGAAGTATGCGACGAGCGTCTGTTCAGAGCTGCATAAAGAAGGGATATAAGGCCCGGAGCGCCCGGACGCTGTTGGCAAAGCTGTTCAAAGGCAGATTTCTGGTACGGGAACGCAGAAGTACCCCGCAGCGAGAGCAGCCAGTGTCGCAATTGAAGATATCGAAAACATTCCGCTGGGGGGATATTCCGGGATTCCCGAAGAGAGTCCCAGGTGGGAAAGGACCGAAAAATCAAAAAGTGTGGCACCTGCGAAAAACCATTAGTCACCCACCAAGAAAACGCCCCTGGGTGATCCAAACCCGGCGGGAAAAGAGGGTTGTTAATAATTGGTAGCAAAGGCAGAAAAGGTGACATCAGACCACCAGAATAACGTACCGAGTCCCAAACTTGTAGGCCATGAAGTAACATCGGACTCAGTGCCATAGGGCGCAGGGCAGGGGGAAGCCATAGAAGCGTCGACAGTGCGATAGGGGCACAATTAGGTAGTTCCAACAGGACCCAGAGGGGGACGTCGGAAGAGGCGTGCAACATAGACAGTGGGGCAATCTGGCTCGCTTGATAATACTTAGTCACATTAGGCACCCCAAGACCACCCTGAAGTCTATGGGCAAAAAGCGTACTTTTGGATACTCTGGGGTGCTTGTCAGTATGTTTTTAAAATAAAATAACCCAACCCATAGTTTATATTCTAATTGTCCCTATAGGTTATATGCACGTTTGGTTCAAGGGGGGCTCAACAGACCCAGAGAGCTATTTGTAGCACATTATGCCCAAAACTGGCATCAGAAAAGGCCTGAACATCCAGCCTCATAAAACTTAAGAAATGTGTGAACAGAGATGGAAGCTTGCAAATCTGAGAAACAGATGCCTGGTTTTGAAAAGCCCATAAAGCACTAACAGAACTAGTAGACTGCACCTTAACACAGAAGAAAGGAACCCAGACCTTTAGACAAGTGGTATTTCAACTTTCTGAACAAAGGAACAGTTTACTGTCCTTCAGACGTTACAGGGGCTGAACTGTTGCCAGTGGAGTAGAAAATTCCATAGTGTCAGTGGGAGTAGGCAATGTCTCAGGCTTTGTGGTCAGGGGAGTAAAAAAAGTACATAGCGCCTGGGTCAGTAGGAGGAGGAATAGTGTCCAAACATTTATATCAGTGGGAGGAATTGTACCCCATCATTCCCATCAGTGGGAGGAATAATGCTTCATCACTGGTGTTAGTGGTTGTAATAGTGCCCCGCAAAAATAGTGCCTTGCATCAGTGGGAAGCACAGTGCCTCATATCAGTGGGAGGAACAATGCCCCAAGGGCCAGATAAAGCCAGATGTAGGAATATCCCTAATAGGTTGGTAAGGTAGGCTCTGAACAGCTGAAAGAACCATAATAAGGTCCCAAAGAATCACAGGAGAAAGTACTTGGGGGGGGGAGACGTGTTTGACACCCTGCACGAATGCCTTAACCAAAGAAAGAGAGGCCAACTGTCTCTGAAACAGAACAGCCAAGGCAGAGATTTGTCTTTTCATGGGATGCAAGGCGAGATTAAAACATACCTTGTGGAGTCTAGAGCTTTGTGGGGGCTTCTCTTTCACTGCCCACCCAACATTCCTCATGGTGGAGACAGAGAATGTGAGGGCATGAAATGGCATGAGTGCCGGAGTAGCTGGCTAGTGGTGTCCACTCTTTAAGTGGGTACAAGAGTCATATCATTAAAGTCAGTGATTAAGATGCAGGATGGAGGATTGGCCCTTGGGACAGAATGTCCTGATGATCTGGAAGGGCCCATGGAGAGTCTGCCAGGAGTTTAAGTATGTCTGAGTACTGTGCCCTGTTCAGTTTGTTGCTAAAACTGGATGCCAGAAGATTAATGTGTGGCATCCCCCATCTGCGGCAAAGGACTTGGAGCACCTTTGGATGGAGAGTCCATTCCCTCAGGTCCAGGGGCTGACAACTGGGAAATTCCACCTGCCAATTTCCACACTTAGGATATGAGCAATAGACAGGGCTGGAGCAGCAGTTCTGCCCAAGAGAGGATCAAGTCTGCCTCCATTTGAGTGGTTGTGGCATTATCTGACTATATTCTTGTCAGGTGACCTCGCAATTGAGGCGCTCCGCTTTAAAGGGACAACTATACCACTCTGTGTACCAGGATGTTGATGGAAAGACAGGCTCCACTAATCAACAGGTCACCTGCACCAGTAGGCCATTTAAGACTCCTCCCAAATCTGATAGGCTGGCATCAATCATAAGAACTTTGAAAGTCTTTGAGAGAAAGGGTTTTTCTGACTCCAGCACTGGGTTGAAAATCCACCACATCAGGAACAGTCTAGCCTTATGATGCATGAAATGGTCCAAGGGCTGAGTCTGTTTGCCACACACTGCCAGGATGTTGAATTGCAATGGTCTAGAATGAAACTGGCATATGGTACTGCCTCAAAGAAGGCTACCATCAGGCCGTGGGATTAAAGGGCTCAGGCACGTGACCGAAGAAACAGAAGTTTGTCCCAAGGCAGAGAGGGCCTGGACGAGGCTATATGTAATGACAGGTCCATGTTCCAGAGATTAATTCCAAGGGTTGAGGATCCAATCTAATCAGTGCAGAATCTAAACATTGGCTGATAGGGATAGGGAGGGCTGATCCTATAGCAGGAAATTGTGTAACTCACAAAATGTATCCCCTGAGAACAGAACAGACCTAGGATTGGAGAAAGCAATTTGGTGGAAAGTCATGGGGGGCCAAAGAGAATGGCAAGCAATTGGTAATGTACAGCACCCACAGAAAAATGCTCACAGCATTGGTGAGAAGGAAAGGGAATGTGCTAATAAGTACCCCGCCTATCAACTGAGGCCAGAAATTCCCCTGGAATGAGAGAGACTGATTTGGCGGATTCCTCCTCCCAGGAACAAGTTGAGAATTTTCAGACCCAGAATGGGCCAAACTCCTCCATTTGGCATGGGAACTGTGAAGAGGTTTGAGTAGAAGCCCTGAAAGCCTTCCATGTTCAGAACTAGGGCAATGACCCATACAAGAGGAGCTTCTGAACAGCAGCAGGAAGATCTACCTATCTTTGCCGAGAGAGAGAGAGAGAGGGTGGATTTGAGAGCATAAAGTGGGGAGGAAACAGTCTAAAACTATAGTTTGTATTCCCTGAAAATGACACTCTGGACCCAAACATCACAAAATTATTGGGACTAAAAAACCAAAAAGGCCAACAGATGTCCCCTGCTCTGACAAGTGGGGACACCCCATTGCTAAGATGAGAACTTAAAATGGCCATACACTAATCGAAATTCACACAGTTCTGCAGAGACCAGCCAAAGTTCGATCAAAGTTCAATCAAAGTGCATTCCTGCTTGACAGAAGTAGATTGTTTGATCTGAATGTAGGAGATTTGGTGCGCTTTTAGAAAGTGCACCACACCTGCATGATATAATAGAAGTCTATGGCAAAGCACAGATAACACTCAGAAAAGTTGCAGGTGCACTGTGCTGCACCTGTGGTGCAGGTAGACTGCAGCTCATCAGTGTGAAAACAGCCTTATAGGGGGCTCAGAACAGTAAGGGCTCATTAACATTTGCTGGTTTTACCACACCCCCCAACCACTGCTTTACCATCAGCGGTCACAATGGTGACCCTGCCCCATGCTCCAGGGGGCCCATGTGGCCTCCCTGTCACATTCTTTTGTACAGTTGGACAGGAGGGGCAGTGAGGATGCATATACAGGAATAGTATTCCATTTTCCTCCTGCAACAGCTGAAAGCCAGCCTCTCCTCCTCTCCCTTCTGCCGGCATTCAGTAGCTGCTGGCATTCAGCATAATGCTATTAAAAATAAAACAAAATGTAAATTCTGAACCATTTCATTTCATTGTGGTCACGAACAGTTACTAAACCTCTTAATTGGTCCTCACTCTTTATAGGGTTGAGCACTTCTGCCCTAGAGCAATGTTCTAAGTCTGGGCTTGCGAGGCCATCTAACCGGGCCAGTTTTTTCATTAGGCACTGTAGGCACGTGCCTACAGGCGCTCTTCCTAGAGGGGTGCCTGTCTGTACATGGCCAGACCTGGGGTGGCTTTCCAGTGTACCATTTGCTGTCCATTTTTCAACTGGTTTTCATTTTTTTTTTGCATTGAAATAAGCTACATTTATAAAAGGACATATATAAAGTCTGAGCACACAGGTTTGCTTGATTAATACAGCACCATGATTGTGACAAATGTAATTAATTGTAATACAGCTGTTCCCTTTTGCTTACATTTTTTTTAACCAAAAAAAGCAACACATATGGGACTTTTGTCAAAATTGTCAAAACAGAATTTGCTGTTTTTCATTTCATTAAATATTTATTTGTTTTACCATAACAGGTAACTTATCTGACAGGTTACAACTCTTGTTGCAACTGATTTGCAATAGTAGAAAATGAACATGTTTCCCAACAAAAAGAAGGAATTTTGTCAGTTTTGTGGGCATATTAAATGTTACCATTAAAAACAGAAAAGATACGAGCGCTGGATAAACAACCAAAGAGCGACTAGCATGAAAGGCAAACACCAGGAGCCTCAAAAGAAAATGTATCAAACAACCATGCAGCGCTAATAAATACAATGATGCATGCAACTAATCATACAGTGCATATAATAAATGGTAAAGTGAACACCACTTAATACTGAAATAAATCTTAGAAATTGTCTTAAAAGTCCAGGAATAATAATGATGGTGAATAAAAATCTTCAACAAGAGTGTTCTTGCGTGCATAATATAAAAAATTTCAAGGCAAAAAGGTGACATAATAAGTGACTTCTGTGACCATATTCCTCCCACAGAAATGAGTGTAGATTGCACTAACCAGAAAGCCCAATGGTAATGCGCATTTGAATGTTAACCAACTCCTGGTCATACGGCTACTGAAACTGGAACTGGATCACAGAGAGTGGTCATCTGGCCTGCATCAGCTGGGCAAACATCACAACCTCAGGGTCTCCAGATATCAGAGGATGTGTAGTCGTCTCGCCACCGGGGGGAGTCTAACCAATCATGATGTGGCCACCAGATCATCCCAATAAGCCTTGAAGGAGGAGGGGGGGCTCGGAAGTAACGAGCCAAGACAACAGAAGATTCTGATAGTGTAGTACTTTATTATCCAAAATGGAAAAATAGACAAATAGCTGAAAAATACTACTCACATATATAGTGAGCAACTGGTAGCAGGGAATTCCAAAATGGGCGCCGGCCGTCCACGGGGGCCATGCGGTGTGACGTCACAGGGTCTAAGGCACCTCTCTAACGCATTTCGTGTGATGGCACATTATCAAACGAAACGCGTTAGGGGGGTGCCTTAGACCCTGTGACGGCACACCGCATGGCCCCCGTGGACGGCCGGTGGCCATTTTGGAATTCCCTGCTACCAGCTGCTCACTATATATGTGAGTAGTATTTTTCAGCTATTTGTCTATTTTTCCATTTTGGATAATAAAGTACTACACTATCAGAATCTTCTGTTGTCTTGGCTCGTTACTTCCGAGCCCCCCCTCCTCCTTCAAGGCTTATTGGGATGATCTGGTGGCCACATCATGATTGGTTAGACTCCCCCCCGGTGGCGAGACGACTACACGTCCTCTGATATCTGGAGACCCTGAGGCTGTGATGTTTTGGATAATTTGGATGTAGGGATGCACTGGATGCCTTTGCTGTAATTTTGTTATAGCTGGGCGTCACGTGTGTCCCTGTACCTTTAATGAGGGATGGGCTCTTCCAGGCACACCTGCCCTTAACCCATCCATTAATAAATGTGCTCCTACTATGGAGGCTCTGGAAATTTTAGAGTTAGGTCCACAGTATACAGAGGATGCTTGATGTGGGACTGTGGCTTATGCATGTATTTGCAAATGTGTGCAACCAAAACCCTCTGTTTTTAATGCAAACTGTTAGACAGGGCAAAATTGATTGTTGTGCAGGGTGGTAAGTGTTGCTGGGAAATCCTTTGTTTGTGATGTTCCTTGTAAAGTACCCTGAAGCCAGAAGAGTGTGTAACTGCTTCAGGTAGTTATATTCAGCAAGTGTTCGGTTGGCTGACTTTCAGTGTCAACTCAAACTGCCTAAAAATCACCTGATACGTTAAATGCTCACACTCTGGATCTCCACCTTGGCCATGCTGTGCTGCACTTGCATAAGCTAGCCAATAATAAGTATTTGTGCAAGTATGGCAGGAGGACAGATCTATGTTTTTTGAACATGTCAGTGGCTCCCCATCAACACTTGTACTGTTTTGTCACCATTTGAAGAGGCAACAAGAAGGGTGAGCAATTGCCACTGGTGACACTATCCCTCTAGTGTTACTGCTGGAGCACACATGTATATATTAGACCAAACACTGAAGGCACAGCAGCAGGGTGAAGAAGACTTCCTTGTGCCTCAGGGTCTGCTTTATCCTGATTTTGATGCTGCACCAGGCACAGGAGGAGCACAGGAAGGGATGGGTTTGTGGTGCTGGTGTTCATTCTGCTCATTCTACTATCACAGAGGAAGCAAAAATAAAAAACCTGAAGGATGTGGTGTGGAGAAACCTTCAATATCCTTTCCAGAGACTGGCAGTATCCCTTTTCATGGCCAACATGGTTTAAATCCTCCAGTTAGTGAAAAAAGGGGCAGAAGTGGCAGTGACTGCCTAAGTGAGGCTTACAAGTCTTTTTTTATTACCCAGCTCCCAGGGATGTCTGCCACCAGTAGTGCCTGAACCATAAGGTGGATGAGTATATGGGGTCAAGGGTGAATGTTGACACGTTCAATATAGCAGACTGCCTAGACTATTGGTTATCACTGTAATTTTTTATTTCCAGATTAAATATGCCTACACTCTCCCTCTTAAATAGCAACCTATGAAAAAACGATTCAAATATATGCTGCAAATCTGTCCAATTTTTCTTCAGTCTAAAAAAACACTGTCATCTTTTATTTCCAGACAAAATCTGCCTGCTCTCTCTCTTTCTCTCTCTGTAATAGCAGATTATCAAGAAAAAAAAATAGAAGCTGTGCTAAAGATCTGTCAAACTTTTCTTTTTTAAGTCTCAGAAAAGAAGACACTCTATTTTTTATTGATTTCCAGATAAAATCTGCCTGTCCTCGCCCTCTGAAATTGCATCCAAGCTAAAAGCAGAGCATATACTGTACTAAGATCTCTCCAAATGTTCTGTAGAGTAGGGCCAATTCACACAGCCTGGCTCAGATTCAAGCCCACGTGTGCCATCATAGGAAGTTGCTTCCTATGGTGGCACAGGGAGAAAAGGAGAAGCCAGGAGCACCAGAGAGGAGGGGGCGAGGGACCTGAGGAGGATCGAGGCTGCTCTATGCTTGGTCCCCCTCTGCAGTCCGTGGTTCCTTTCGCTGGCCCCATGTTCTGCAGTGATACATGTGTAAGCACATAGAACCACAGAGTGCAGTAGAGAATGCTGGTATCCAACACTCTCAAAAACGATGAATGTAGAAAATCATTCAAACAACATATTTTCACAGAGAATCTTGGTGTTGTTGCACTAGTACTAGTTTGGCAGTGCAGGCCTTCCTTTAAGGAATCTTTACATGAGTGCACTGGTACTTGAGTGTCCACAACAACTTGTGTGATGGTTTGTAGAAGCTTGGTGGGGGGTTGTAGCTTCCTGGGAGAAAGCCATAACTAAAGTGCTAACAACAATCCAGAAACAGCAATAGTGATACAAAGGGTTTACAGGAAGTAGTTGGTAAACTAGCTGGGGTCAAAACCAGCCAGGCTAATACACGTCAAAGCATGCAACTGAAACATAGTTGAGAATATCATTGGAAGTTGTTGCCAAGGGTAGCAAAGCAATAAAACTTCAAATTGCGTAGATAGCCTGACCATTAGAAAATCATTCCAATGCCTTCTGACATGTGGGTGTTCCTAATCATTCCCCTCCAGGTGGATAACAAATAGAAGAACAGCTGATCAAATTATATAATTAATACATACCTTGGCCTACATACTTTTTTTGTTAATAGATTAGAAATGACTACTAGGTATGACCACAAAAAAGCTGGAGAATATACATTTGTTATAAATGGCTGTCATAGCCACAAAGGCCACCTGTTCTGTATGTTACTTTTTATAATATACTGTACAAAAAAAACTGTATCTGAATGATCAGATGTCAGTATGTAAAGAAACAGGAGGTAGGGGCCAAAGGTAAGAACACCACCATATCAGTGAAAAGAAGGATTGTGCATTTTCTTGAAAATGTGGAATTCCCTTTAATCAATGTATTTCTGCCAACAGAGAATTGGTGGAAGATTTGAGAAAAGTGGAAAGATAGAAAAGATGTGAGCAGACGGAAGTGTAGAGGAATTAGAGTAATTACTTAAGAAAGCTTGAAGGCAGACGAAAATCTAATGTTTTTAATACAATTCATTTAGATAATTAAACAAATTACAGCTGCAGACATCAATATCTAGGGTGACAGGAACTGAATAAGCACATTTAGTGCGTCACTGGCCAAACATCCCTAACAGTATTTCAGTTATGTAACGTACCTGGAGGCTGCTGAATTAAATCACCTCTTTAGCTGACTTTGTAAAATAGCAGGATGTAAAGGCTTTCCCTGACATACTGAGACACCATTGAAAGTAGGGGTTTTAAAATATAAGCAAATGAACCTTTGACAATATTTATGCCTCTATAATTAAAAAAGAGCTCACATCATCAAATGTGACCCTGTAGCAATGTAGGATACAATGATAACCTCAACCAGTTCTGGCACAAAAATGTTGCCTTTAATAAAAATGTGCAAAGTATTAATATGTTCTCACTCAGCACTATTTCTGGAAATGTAGATAAGATCATGTATGAGGAATTGAGCACAAGATTAGATCATTGGACAATTATATTTGCTGTTGGTTAACATTTGTGTTTGCATCTACTGAATATGCCAAATCACACTTGCATTCACCTTAAAGTGGAAGTCCAGCCTATTCCTAACTAAGCTTCAATCTGATCCCACCCACTAAACCTTATTCTATTTACCCTCTGAAAGAAAGATGTGTTGAGGGATGGTGGCAGCCACAAATGTTGTCAGGGACCGTGGGTCTCGCCGCGGCACACAGGTCTGCACATGCGCAGATTGCCTAGGCACACCAATGTGCAGGCTTTAGGACCTGGGCAGTACTAGGGTCATTGGTTTGAATCCCAACCACAGCACCACCTGCCTGGAGTTTGCATGTTCTCCCTGTGCCTGCATGGGCTTCTTCCAGGCACGCCAGACTCCCCCCCACACCCCAAAGACATGCTAGTAGGCCAATTGGCTCCTGTCTAAATTGGCCCTAGTATGTGTATGTAGCACAGTGGCTAAATGGTAAGCACTTCCACCTGGCAGTACTAGGGTTGTTTGTTTGAATCCCAACCACAGCACCACCTGCCTGGAGTTTGCATGTTCTCCCTGTGCCTGTGTGGGTTTTCTTCCAGGTACTCCAGTTTCCTCCCACACTCCAAAGACATGCTGGTAGGTTAATTGCCTCCTGTCTAAATTAGCCCTAGTGTGTGTATGTATGAATGTAAGCTAGGGACCTTAGATTGTACACCCCTTGAGGGTTAGGGACTGATGTGAATGTACAATATATATGTAAAGCGCTGTGTAAATTGACAGCACTTTATAAGTACCTGTAATAAATAATAAAAAACAAATAGGGTCACTACTTTCAAACATTCAAGTAACAAGCATTCAAAATAGGAGCTTTAATTCAACTCTTTTCTAATCTGAATGCCTGTTCCAGGTCAGTATCTCAGAAAATATTAAAGTGCTTCTAAAGACTGAAGGTTTTTTACCTTCATGCATTCTATGCATGAAGGTAAAAAAACCTTCTCTGTGCAGCATCCCCCTCCAGCCCCCCCCAATACTCACCTAAGCCCCTCTCGATCCAGCGATGTGCACTGGCTATACTGGGACTCCCTCTCCGCATTAGCTGAGACAGAAGGGGAAGCCATTGGCTCCCACTCCTGTCAATCACAGTCAGTGAGCCAATGAGAAGAGAGAAGGGGCGGCGCCAAGCCGCGGCTCTGTGTGTGAATGGATACACAGATCAGCAGGTGCCCCAATAGCAAGCTGCTTGCTGTGGGGGGCACCCGACAGGAGGGAGGGGCCAGGAGCACCGGCTGGGGACCAGAGAAGAGGAGGATCCAGGCTGCTCTTTGCAAAACCACTACATAGAGCTGGTAAGTATAACATGTTTTTTGTTTTTTAATAAGCCTTCAAAATTATTTTAATAGCAGAATCAATCAGGAAGCTAAAATTTTAAGATGTTAGTCTGCAATGGCAGCCAAACTACTGAGCACAGAGGAAAACCAGGCACCCAACATTCCCGGTGTTGGATGCCGAAGATTGTTCAGCGAGTTTTAGCTCTTCAAGAGAGCAGTAATTTTCCTTACAGGTGAGCCATATCTACAAGTTTATACTCTAATGAAAAGGTCACTTTATAGATTGAAATTAACTTGAAATTTCTTAAATTGTACAATACCATGTAAAAAAAATGCTTAGTGAATGTTTATCAAATTAAGCCTATGATTTCTTTTATTACTTTTACTATTCCTTCATCCAGTAATAGAAATAAGAATTCTGAACATACCTGGCAATCTTTCATTTTATTGTATAAATATATTGCAGCAGAAAGCGCAGCTGCTTTTTATTCCACACTTTTGTAGTTTGACTTTTCAGTTGATTTACTGCACAACTTTTGGTCCTTTGTTATAGTATAATCAAAATATCACAATGTAACAAATAATCTTCTGGATTGACTGAAAGAAGAATTATGCCAAGAGCAATTACTGCACAATTATATGTTATTTTTATCTCGGCTGCCTACACTTTATTATGACAAATTATCCATTACCTGAAGCAAGTGCACTGCCACTGAGTAACCTTGGCAGAGATGTGCTAATTTAGATTTTGTATTATACAAACTTCGCCAAACTATCAGGCTGTCAGGACAAAAAAAAATAAGAAAAAAAGATATTTCCTGAGTTGAAACCAATACGCAAAATGCATTGTACATGATATGGAAAACAGTGTGGCTACAAAAAAAATAGTCTAAGAGGGGCATCATCATGAAAATAACAAGGGTGTCACAAAACTGAAATCATTTGATTACAGATGCCAAGCAAAGAAGGATGTTCAGGAAAAGCAGATTGAAGCAGTGGATACTTCTGACATTCAAGGTCTGTTTGTACTAGGTGCTAATGTGTACTGGCAAAGATCAGTCAAAATACTGTACATTGTACATATATGTGAATTTTGTTACCTACCAAAGTATTTGTAGTAGTATTAGTAGTATTTTGTCCATCCAGTCCTGAGATACACACCTACTAGGTAACACAGGTCGGTGACCTGCCTTTTCTCTACTTCAGTTTTGGTTCCCTTCACATCTGGGTGTTACAGTATCATGCACTAAGATGCAAGTTTTACTATATATTACAGCAATAAGGATTATTGCATGTTCTTGTGTGCGGTAAATTTTTCTGCCTTTCATTTAGAATGAAACCTCAATGCACTATTGTTTCGTGTGCTACATTAAAAATGAGGTCAGATGAGATTTCTAGGCCATTGCAATGTGTTTGCAGCCCATCTACTGTATAGCAACGTACGTTATCAATATAATACGCGTTAATGCACCACAACTGTCTGCAGCAAGGTGAAAGACAAATGCAAAGTTGAGTTCTTCATTAAGGCAGGCCATATATTACGCAATTTTCTTTCCTTTCACCACTGGTGAAAGGAAAGAAAATTGCTCGATTCTCCCATCAACACAGTCAGAGGAGCCTTCCCTGCCAGCAGAACACAATGATTACTGTTGCTGGCCATAGCCAGCGGCAATTATTCAGGAAAAACCCAAACAGGCTGGTTGTACACAAGTCAATGAACAGAGCGTACAACCAGGGTGCCCGTACATGCATCAAAATTCGTCAGGTCCCTATATGACCAGCTTTAAAATGATGATTTTAAATGCAGCTAATGTAATTACCTGTACATGTGTTTATATCAGCTTCCTGTAATCCCCTGTACAACTGCATTAAGACTGGGAGAGGCAGGAGAAGCATTACAAGCCAATAAGGTGCACCTCATGCACATGTAGTGGTGTCTCTAGGTGGGTGCGGGGGGTGTGCGCCGCACCAGGTGACACCTATCGCACGGTGTGACACCGGATCCTCTCCATGAGCTCCACAAAAAGGAAAGTTTTAAAGCAAGCCGACGATCCCCACAAGATGGATCAGATCTGTGGACTGAGCATCATGGATCGGAGTCCGATCCATTATGCTCGCCAATTCGCAGATCTGATTCATCTTGCGGTGATCATCGGCTTGCAACCTATATGGGGTTAACTGATCTAGGTAAGGCTGTGCAAGATCCAGGACTTGTCTGTAACCAAGAAATGTGGCTACGTTAGCAGGAACCTTCTCCATCTGACATCATTTCACGAGTATGTGCAGACCGGACCGGTGTTGAAAGATCCTTTTAACCCCGTATAGGTTGTAAACTGACGATCCACGCAAGATGGATCGGATCTTTGGATTGGGGAGCATATGGATCGGACTCCGATCCATTATGCTCAATCCGCAGATCCGATCCATCCTGCGGGGATTGTCGGAGGGGTGATACCAAGTGTTACCACACCAGGTGACACCAACCCTAGGGATGTGCACATGTACTGATAAGCAATATTCTAATAGGTAGAATGAGGAACATATTAACCGGCTGCTGCTTCTTCACTGTCCAACAGGCAAAGGATGGGATGGTGACTTAGCTTTATAACAGTGAAGTCAGGTCATTACTTTGGTTGTGCTGTCTGACAGGACTGTGCAAATCTCAGGACTCGACAGTTAAAACTGCAATCCAAGGAAAGGAAAAATTCTCCCTTACAGTGCTGCTGCCGCCACAAGGCTTCAATGGTCTTTTTAGTACAGCAAAAAGCAATTTTACTTATCTGATCCTCCACTCCCACAAGCTCCCTCCAGGCAGTCTCTTCTCTGAGTTCTGGTGGCCAAAGGATCTTCATCATCAGACTTTATCAAGTCTAACGCAGAGCCCATAGCCCTGTTTTCTACATAAGGACACCAAGAGATAGTCCACTGCCAGAACCTAGGGGAGTAGAGGAGAGTTCTGGCTGTATTTGGTGGCCCCCTAGATCTAATGAGTACTTACCTGAGTCTGATCTCGATCCAACACTGTGCTTGCACTCTCTCTCCCTCCTCACTGGACTCAGTGAGAGCAGTGGGAACCATTGGCTCCTCCTGCTGTTAATTAAAACCAGTGACAAAGGAGTGGGGGGCGGAGCTGAGCCACATTCTGTGTCAAAAGACAGAATGGAGCCCATGCAAGTGCCCCTTTAGCGATTTGCTATAGGGGCACTCAGAAGGCAGGAGGAGCCAGGGGGCAGGAGGAGCGAGGAGCCGATCCATTATGCTCAATCTGCAGATCCAATGCATCCTGCGGGGATCGTCGGCTTTCTTTACAACTTACCTTTTCTTGGAATGGGTCTGGTGTCACCCCGTATAGGTTGCATGCATCATGTAGGAGATATTTATTTTAGTAGAAGCCGGTGACTTCACTGAAACATGCGCACATCACTCTCACTGGACAGCATGCTGTCCATTAATACGGGGAGGGAGTGACGTCATCGTGGCTCGGCCATTCAAACATCCAGAGCCCGCAAACCCAGAAGGAAGACCAGTAAAGTTGGAAGCTTTTGTCAGCGGTGGCAGCACCTCTGCACTTTGTTTTAAGGAAAGTCTGCCATAATGTGCTAGTATGAGATGCATACTAGCACATTATGTCATTATCCTGCAGGGGCCTAATTTTTTTTTTTTTTTTGCGGTTTACTACCACTTTAATGGCATTTATTTTAAGGATTTTTTTTCTTTAGAACTTCACTATTACTTTTTTAAAAAGCTGCGCCGCTGACATTTTACAATGAAAAGCAAAATGCAATAACGCTTGTATTTCGCAAGATAGCTAGTAAAATGATCTATAACAAGTTGTAGCTATCATTTCCAGTATAGTGAACATTTGCTTTGGCGGCACTTCAGCTAAGCACTAGGGTTAACCACAAGAAATACTGCAGCAAATGAAAGGGAATTCCCAGGGCAATAATTGGGTAATATCACTGGCTGAGAGTCAAAGAACAGCACAGAAAAACCTCCCACTAGTTATTTCAGTCTTCTATTCCTCTGTACTGAGTTCTCTGCAGGATAAAAAGAGGCTCTTGTGCTGGCTCTCTGCCAATACCAGCACTGAGAAGCATCTTCATGAGGTCAGAAGGAAAGAGGCATCAGCAATTATGGGAGACAGAATTCACTGAAATCCCTGTATGAAGAGCATGCAGACACATTGAGCGTGTCACTCAAACTGCGCACAACTAAAGCCGGCTGCCATTAACCCACTCTTTTCATCCTGAGCATAAAAGATGGCATTTCTTCCCTTAAGCAGAGCAAAAGTATTACTTATTTAACAGCTATGTGTCATCAGACAGAACTGGCTTTAGAAAAATATATGTTCTAAGATCATGCCCCCCCCCTGCAGCTTGAATATTTAAAGAGTCACTACACCAAAATATTTTAGGTTTAAAGCGTAACTAAAGGCAAAACTTTTTCTATGTTTTGGATAGAGTGAAGGTGTATTAGAACCCCTGTCAGGTTTTTAGTGCTGCCTTTGTCCCCATTTCACCCTCTCTATTTGTCCTGTTCACCATTCTCATTGAAATGAAAGTAAAAGAAAATCCCAAATTTTTGGATTGTCCTAGAAAAGTTATAGAGGGGAAATCATCTAATGGGGACAGTAGTTCTGGTAACCTGGGGGGCCCCAAGAGATTCCATTAATTTGCAGGGATTTCCTCTCACTTCCTGTTTAAGCTATGGGACAGGAAGTGAAGTTAAAGTGTTCCTAAACCCACAATACTAAAAATCGGTCTGTATTTGCAATAAAGCATCCTTGTTTCACTCACTGTGAAACCTAAGGGGTTAATCCTCTGCATTGTGTAAAAAGGCTGGTGGATCGTACTCAATCCTCCTGTACTTTTACTGTCCCCAATCCATCTGCCGATAGTACAGAGCAGCGGTGGCAAGTCTGCACATGCTCTGTTTTGTGTGTATTGTTAGAGGGTGCATGTGATCGGCACAGCACCAATCAGCATTGTCCAGACAGAGGATCATGGGTCATGCTGCCTCTGCTGACATACAGAGGAATCGTGAAAGGAGAATGAAAACTCCTCCTAGCAGCAGAACCAGCATTCGGCAGGACACAGACACCAGTCACATGATGCTGTATACAGCTGCTGAGATAAGGTATTATTTAGTGGCTTAACTTTGCTAAATCATTACCATGTTTTGTATTGTAGGAGATCCTTTATTGTAAATTCAGTGTCATGTGTTTATTATCACTTTAAATCTCCACAATGGGACAAAGATGGCATAATTAAACCTGACAGAGGTTATAACCCTCCCTAATCTATCCAAAATGAAAATAAAAAGGTTTGCCTATAGTTCTACTTTAATCACTTATTGGCTAGTTTTGTGTTTGGGACATTCAACAGAGAGAATTCCAGTTTTTACCTCATCGTCAGCATGGACTCTCAATCTCCCCTGGACATTCTCTATAATTTAAAGTAAACCTGTGCTGAAAGAAATATGAAAGCTTCAAGTTCTGTCCTTCTTCTAAAGCTGGCCAAACACTGTACGAAATCCATCTGATTCCTGAGAACTGGACAAAACTCACTCAATGGGTGGCCCTGTTGGTCCCCTCCTGCCCAACATCCATCAACTAAAACATCAAAGGAGCCAGGCAGAAAAATTATGTGGATTTCATCCAATCAAATCAGCTGTCAAAATACAAGAGGCAAAACGGAAGATTTTTTGTATCTAATGCCCCGTACACATGATCAGAAAATCGGATGACAAAATTCACTTTCTGAGGGATCGTCCAATAATCTGATAGTTAGTATACAGCTTTCAACAACCAATCATGACAGTTCATGCAATAATATTCGAAGGAACAAGCGCAAACTTTTTTCTCTTACGATAGCAGCGCAAACGATTTTAGTTTAATCAGTACAGTAATCTTCCAAAAGAAATCGAGAGACCAGAAATGAAAAAATACATTTCAATACAATACAATGCTTTGCATCACTTCTGAAGTTGTATTTTGTTGTACGAGAATTTTCGTAACTTTAGTAGCCACTTCATTTCTGATATGAGACTAGCAAGCAACAAAAAACCAATGATAAGCTGTCTGATTATCTGATTGTATGTACTAGGCATAAGTATTGCCAGATTAAGAATACTTGATACATAATTATCTGTGGCTGCAGTACTTTCAGAGTCAGGTAACAAGGGTGCAAACTAGAAACTCAAAGCAAAATCAGAGTTCTTGATCTGCATCAGGGGTGGATTGACCATTTGGAAACTCGGCACTGCCCGAGGGCCCAGGGTCAGTAGGGGGCCCCATGAGATGCCTCTGGTACCTTTTTCATAGGCTTTTTTGAGTTTTGGCAAGGACACAGGGGCCCCATGATCCCCTATTGCCCCGGGGCCCCATGAGTTGTCAGTCCGCCCCTGATCTGCATACATATTGTAGGTAAGGGCCCTGGTAAGTATTGAAAATACCTGATCAGCAGGATAAATAGCATTTTAAGAAGATGTTTTAGCTGTGGCAGTTGCTCCTTTCTTTCAGTACCAGCTTCTTTGAAAGTTTGTGAATAATTCATCATGGAAGCTCCAGCTGCTGTCAATTAAATTATGTGAGGAAGGAGTGGAGGGCATGGCTGAGCTGTGCTTTTTGTGTCTATAGATGTACATTGCCCAGTTTAGGAGTGCCCACATAGAACACAGCTTGCAATGGGGGCACTTGGAAGAAAAGAGGTGTAGAGATCGCCAGCGCAGGACTACCAAAGAGAAGGTAAAGGACCGGTCTGTGCAATATCATTGCACAGAGCAGGTAAGTATATCCTGTATCATTAAAACTAAAAATTCTTCCTGCGCCTAGTGAAACATCACAGCTCCAGGTTCTGCTGTAACCTGGAGCTGTGATGTGAGATTCCGTGGGAGGTTGCCTTGCATCTACTGTTCATCTGAAAGAAGCTGGTCCTAATAAATATGCCTTTTTAAAGTGAATTTAATGTGAGTGGCCTTAATCCTTGATTTCACTTATGAATGGTGTCTTACAATATTACACTATCTGAGATTTTTTTCTCCCTGGTCGGATGGTGGAGCCTATGCTGGAGAGGAGGATTCCTATAGAGTGGATACGAAAGAGGGTTTAGGATCCCATAAATTCCTAAGAGGCGTTTTATTCACCTTTATCTGGTGAGTGTATTTGATATTGGTTTTCACGGGTGGAAGGTGGAAGTTCCTTTATAATAGAAGAAGAATTTGAAAAATATTTCTTTTTGCACAAATATTTTTTGATATTTTTTGAACTTTGGTTTATCTTGATGGACTTCACCATTGATCAATTTTTTATTTATGTTTGCACTTTGTATATTGAGTCTATTTAGAGGTCTATTTTTTCATATCCTGTATCATGTTTTTTGTTTTAATATTACTTTAACCACTTGCCCTCCCACCTTCCTGACCAGGCCATTTTTTGCGATATGGTGCTCCGTTATTTTAACTGACAATTGTGCAGTCATGCAATGCTGCACCCAAATGAAATTTATGTCCTTTTTTGCCCTCAAATAGAACTTTCTTTCGGTGGTATTTGATCACCTGTGCGTTTATAATTTTTTTGTGCTATAAAAAAAAAGACCGACAATTTTGAAAAAAAAAACAATATTTTTGACTTTTTGCTATTAAACATGTCCAGTAAAAAAAAATTCAAAATCACATTTCGTAATAAATTTACGCCAAAATGTATTCAGCTACATGCCTTTGCTAAAAAAAAATCCCAATACATGTAAATCAATTGAAACAAAAACAATCTGCGCCACAAGAACTATGTGAACAATTTGAAAGTGAATGCTGCTGTGCCTTGATAAGAATCAAAAAGATTGATAAAAATCAAAAAATCAGTGAAACAATAAAACAGTGCAAAACATGAAATGAATCAAATAGAATTATACACAAATCATAATAAATTCTGTGGTTATAAAATAAATGTTCAAAACAACCGAAATTAAAAAAATATAACAATTGTGTCCAAGTACAAAAAGTGATGAAACCAAAAACAAAGAAAGTCTCCTTTAAACATGCAAATAGTGCTCCAAAAAAATTTAGGATAAGTGTAATACAGAGAAAAGACTCCATGGATCCACACCTTCCTGTGAATACTAATGTATTCTGCACTCACCAGAGATCAGAATAAATTGCACTTTATGGATACAATAATATCCTCCAATTCCCAGGGAAAATTTCCTCTCCATAGCCTCGTCCATATACAAGAGCTTCCTTACATCCAACTTCAAAAGGGATTTCCCCTTATAACGATGTGTTATATAGAAGACAAAGGAGAACCAATAGTGCAATATTGCAAAGACTTTTAATTGAATAAAATAGTGCTCAATCTACTCACATTATAACTTAAAATAAGTCACCAATTGACAAAATTCTCCAAAACAGATTTCTTGTATAAAACGGATTCCAGAAAGTAAACCAAACTGGCAGCGCCGGATATGATGTCACACGCTCAACATAGGAAACCGGAAGTACGTCTGTCTGACGTGTTTTGCCCCTCCTCCAGGGCAAACACCATTAGCGTTTACAAATGGTGGTATAGATACTGGATTTTTTTTTCACTAGTAATGGCAGCAATCAGCGACTTATAGCAGGACTGCCTTGGGCATTCTGACACAGGGGGAACTGACTTGGTGTCACTGACATCCCAAGTGACACCAATACAGTGATCAGTGCTAATAAAAAGCACTGACACTGTACTAATGGCACTGGGCAGGAAGGGGTTAACATGCAGGCGATCAAAGGGTTAACTGTGTGCTGTTTTACTATGTGTGCTGTGCTTGTGCTTTACACTGTAAGCACACTGCTTTGTATATAAATACAAAGCAGTGTGCTGGAGCTGACAGAGGAGAGATCTGTATTGTTTGTATACAGGTCTCTCCCCTGTTGATAATACTTGGAGATCGCCGGGTGCCAGCGGGGATTCACCGGCCAGGACCCGGTGATTGACAGCCAAGGCATGCTCGCACACCCCCTGCCCGGAGTGGCAAAATCACGTAAATATACGTGATTTTGCACGCCCGTGCCACCTTGATGCAGTATTTCTGCAATAGGGTGGCGGGGAAGCAGTTAATTTTTTTAGCATTTATTTTTCCCCTCTTGTATTTTTAAAGCCTATGTATGTATTTGCTTTCAAAGTCCTATATGCAGACAGCTAAATCATTTATCTGGAAACAGGAATCAATGGAGGAGGCTCATGTGCACTTTTCAGACAGCACGATGACCTTCCTGTCAGTATGAGAAAATGTGAACTATATTTGGTAACCAGTTTTAGTTTTGCATGGAAAAATACATGATCTCAGCCACCCAATGTTGGAAAAGATATAAGGTAACAATGGGATTGACACCCGTCCTGAAGGGACTACACACAGTACAAGCAATGAGGTCTTGACAACATAACCTCATTACTGAAAGCATTTTTCCTATGGCAATGATGGGGCTGCATACCAAGATCCTCTTTACTTTTTTGGCTCAGCTGGAACAACCATCTGTTCATACAGCAGTACAAATAACTGTCACTTTAACAAAAAAGCAAGCTGCTGAAATGTATGAAGAGGGGACTGTTTATATCTATAGCAGCTTTTATTGCTTCTGCTCTGACTAAATGTCAGGCAGTTGTCATCAGGCAAAGTCCCAACCAGGGGCGGACTGACCATTTGGAAACTTGGGCACTGCCCGAGGGCCCGGGGTCAGTAGGGGTCCCATGAGATGTCCCCGGTACCCTTTTCATAGGCTTTTTTGAGTTTGGGCAAAGACACAGGGCCCCATGATCTCCTATTGTCCCATGAGTTGTCAGTCCGCCCCTAGTCCCAACACTTCCTAGCTGTGTGTTAGAGCTTCTCAACTCCCTCCTTCCCCTTGCATTCCTACTGGTCCATTACTACGAAGGACTGTTTCACTGCCCAATAGGAATGTGTAGATGACAGACCGAGGCAGGCAACTTTAAGGAAGGGGCTTAAATCCTAAAGAAAAAAAAATGCTATATTGTAGCTTACCAATACTTAAATGCAGTGGCTTCGTTAATTTACTTATTTTTGTATTTTTTTTACACTTATTTTTACCTGTGATCCAGCCAATAAATCTTTTATTTTGCAACTTCCTTTAACAGACCAAGCTGTCCAGCAAAAGTGTCCGTTAGAGGGTTGAAACAAACTATTATGCTGACATACACAGATGGTGTTTCTTTCATAGAAGCTGTAGTAAAGCTTCTATGAATGGCACAACTAGGCAAACAGTGCTGGCATAGTGTTGGGCTCTCTTGATGACAGCCTATGATGGCCCGTTAATTGTGCTACTGCCCCCACTGTGCCAGAAAACAATGGCAGCAGGGGTGGGAAGGTGAGGGAGAGTGTAGGATTTGAACTACAAAAAGAGGAATCAGTACAAAGGACACATCCTACTGACTGTCAGTTACGTCCCTTGTGCTGATTTTTCTGTTTTTAATTTTTGCTACACTTAGAGGTTTAATGCCAAGTTATCACAGGGGAAAACTATGACTGGTTTCCGTACCCAATATCTATTTTCCTGTTGAGCTGGGGGTATCTACTAACATCTAATAGTATCCATAGACATAGAAAACATTTTCCATCAGCTTGAAATCAGTTGTATTGGGCAATGATAAACTCATATCTATGTGTACCTTAAAGTAGACCCTTTCTATAAGAATTTTGGGGGCTGCTGTCACTGACCTTCTTCAGAAAATGCTAGGGCAATAGATTTTATGCTGACACCATGCATTAAACGCTTTCTAACACATGCACAGTTATTTCTTATGTATTGGTTACATACCAGCTTGTCTTTAAAATGACACTAAATGGAAGTGTTAATTGCCATAATTCATTCACATAAATCATATATACTTATCATGCCACTGTATTTTTTATTAATCCTCTAGGTACCTTATTCCTGCTTCACTGCTGTGTGGGCACATTGTCATGATAGGAGATTGAAATGACGAGTTCGGCCTCACTTGTATCTCCAGCCCAAACCCCATTGGAAATGGAACAGAGGGTACCGAGGGACAAGAGGGACATGACTAGTGTAGAAGAGATGTGTTGGCAAAGACTGAAGCAACTAAAAAACCATACCAAGCCGACTCTCGAAATACCCCTTCCCCCCAACTCTCCCTCTACCAATAAAGGAGACCAAACACCATTGGAGTAAAATGGCCTTCACGGCCTTTTATTAACAATTCAACTTAAATCACAAAAACATTCCTTAAAACAGAAACATTCAGGATAAGTTGTTGGTCTACAAAGGCACCAAACAATATTGATATCCCCCTGCGGAACCTTAACCCAAATATTCATATTAGGCCTCCAGCCGCAACTCACCAACTCGGAGATAAAAACACACCTTCTGTAGTGTAGATCCTCCACCTTCCAGTTAAACCTTGGTTAACTGGAATGCACCCGGGCACACCATACCACAGATGGGTCCCAACCGTACACTTTTGCTTAAAACAATTTGCTGCATCCAAAGACCAACAACTGCCCCCAAAATGAAACAAAGCAAGTATGGAAAGACCCAAAACACCCCACGGGAGGGAAATTTCCTCTTCAGCTGCTATACCAGCAATGGATCGTCTGACCCCCCAACACTCCCCAAAATCATCAAGGATCCCACCCCGTGCTACCATCACCAATCAGGTAAACGTCCTGTTTTAAACCATCCCCTTTAACTTAACCCCTTCCTGTCATTTTTTCCCCTCTTCACCTAGTCATGTCTGCGCTCCACTTTTCTTCTCTATTCTTTTCCGCTACGGGCACCACTCGAGTGTCAATAAATGTTGATAGGAGACCTTGCAGCAGGAGATGTGGTCCCCAGGAGACTGCCAGACCATTGGTTCAGGATTTGTAGCTGTGCTCAGGAGTCCAGGTTAAAGGAGCAGTTTGCTTGGTCTGCAGGTTCAGGATGAGTGGCTTGTCAGAGCCCCCAGCAGACACTCAGGATTAGAGTGCACAGAGCTTCCCCCACAGAGGAATACTCAGCGGTACACAGAGTTTGTACAGCAGACAGCCAGGCAGGCACTTGAAGAGGACGGGAAGCCAGGATCAGAGACAAGAACGTGGTCACAGGAAAAGCCAGCATCATCAACAGGAACAGAGTCAGGTCAGGAACTTGTGACAAGTGAGGAGCAGAATCCGAGATCAAGCAGGGTCAGCAACAAGGGAATCATACAAGCACAATGCAGGACACAGGGAACAGCTGAAGACCAGTCAGCGCTGACAGTGAGCACGAGCATCCTTTAAATAGCCCGTCTGGCGCCAGAAACTATAGGCACGCTCTCGCATGCATCAACACGCATGCTCGCATTCCTGTGCACATGCCTTAGCCTACGCTCAGGGCTCCCGGTAAGACCAGAGATGCGTGAACTGACACAGGGAAACGCAGGCTCAAGTATGGTGTAACAATATAATTTATTAAGGGTTATACACAAATATAACGCACAGTATAACAAAACCAAACCTCCAACTGATAACGGAATGTACACAGATAAGAGCAGTCAGGGCTGGTGAGGTGGAGTGGTCAGGGGGGCCGGGTCAGGAATCATCGGGCAGACAAGACACAAAGGAGTAGGCAGAGCGTAGTCAGATGGGCCGGGTCAGGAACAATCAGGCAGACAAGGTACCAAAGGAGCAGGCTGGAGAGTGGTCAGGAATAGCCGAAGTCAGGACAGGCGGAGTTCATTCAGGGTCAGGATCAAGCAGAATCAGGAATCAGGCAGGAAGCAGACAGGATGCAGGTACAGGGGCTCATGGGAAACATACACCAAGGCCCTGACTGCAGGTCTGGCCATTCCTTAAATACACCTCCTGCAATCAGCCTCAGGTGATGGCCGACTGCAGGAGTGAGCTTCTGGTTGCTGAGAGCACCCGCTGGCCAGCCCTGGTACTGCAGCCCATAAGGCAGGTGAGTCCCTCCACCATTGGCAAGTCCATTCCTGACAGCTCATTTCTATTAGCAATGCGTCTATGCATATTTCTACAAGTGTTGCTATTTGCATGGGCATACCTATGCTTCAGTTGCCATGCTGGAATTCCCATACATTTAGCCAGCCGTCTCTCAGGAATTCCCTGACACACATAATCTTTCCCTGTTCTTTGGTATCTGCAGGGAAAGATCATTGAGAGGAGCTTCTCTTACTGCAGTAATTCTGTCTGCACAGCCCTGATTGGGGTGTGCGGATCACATAACTAAACAAAAACATCTTCAGAAGAGCAATTCAAATTAAACTATAAATATCTATTCTGACTCAGCTACAGGACGATAAATGTAATCTCCAGCCATGTATACAGCTATACCAAGTATTGTTGAATTTATCCTTTGCATCAGGTCAGATAGTTTAACTCAATGAATAAACTCACATGTTGAGGAAGTCGGATGAGGAAACCCATTCGAATGTTCCGTTTAATGGAGAATATCATAGGTAGAAAAACGTTAATGTTGAAACGTCATGGAATGATGCATTCAGGAAGACAGGATACAGTGGAATGACTACCAGAGAGAGGCAGGGGGGAGGGATATACACAAGTATGGTGAGAGAAAGAGTTCAGCTTAGGCAGGAGAAGACAACTTAACCACTTGCCTACCAGGCACTTATACCCCCTTATTTACCAGGCCAATTTTCAGCTTTCAGCGCTGCCGCACTTTGATTGACAATGGCGCGGTCATGCAACATTGTACCCATATGAAATTTTGATCATTTTTTTCCCACAAATAGAGCTTTCTTTTGGTGGTATTTAATCGCCACTGGGCACTTTACTTTTTGCGCTATAAAAAAAAAAATGCAAAAAATTTGAAAAAAAAAAAAAGTTTCTTTGTTTCTATTATAAAATTTTTCAAACAGGTATTTTTTCTCCTTCACTGATGTGCGTTGATGAGGCAACACTGATGGGCACTGATAGGCGGCACTGATGGGCACTGATAGGCAGCACTGATGGGCACTGATAGGCAGCACTGAAGGGCACTGATAGGCAGTACTAATGAGGTGGCACGGATAGGCGGCACTGATAGACAGCACTAATGAGGTGGCACGGATAGGCGGCACTAATATGCAGCACTGATAGGCGGCACTGATAGGTGACACTGATGATGGGTACTGATAGACGGCACTGACTGGCATCACTGCTGGGCACTGACTGGCAGCACTGACTGGCACAACCCCTGGGCACTGACTGGCGACACTGACTGGCAGCACTGCTGGGCTGCACTGGTGGGCAGCACTGGTGGGTGGGCACAGGTGGGTGGCACTGGTGGGCACAGGTGAGTGGGCACAGGTGGGTGGCACTGCTGGGCACAGGTAGGTGGCACTTCTGGGCACAGGTAGGTGGCACTGCAGAGTGGCACAGGTGGGTGCACTGCTGGGCACAGGTGGGTGCACTGCTGGACACAGGTGGGTGATCTGCTGGGCACAGGTGGGCGGAGCTAGTGGGCGCACTGCTGGGCACAGGTGGGCAGAACTTGCGGGTGGCACTGCTGGGCACCGATCATCAGGGCACTGATCATCAGTGCCCTGATGATCGGTGCCGATCCTCGCTCTGACAACTGCTGGTTCTCGGCAGTACTTTCCTCACGATCTGACAGCGTGAGGAAAGTGCAGCCGAGAACCGGCACTTGCATTTCCCTCTGATCAGCGTGTCATTGGACACCGCTGATCACGTGGTAAAAGGCCGCTGTGATTGGCCTTTTACCACATCACGTGATCAGCTGTGTCCGTAGGACACAGCGATCACGGAGATCGCCGGGTGCGCGCCCCCTGGGGCGCGCAGGAGAGCGCGTTCTGGGAGGACGTCATATGACGTCCACTCAGAACTGGCCGGCCGCAGTGTAGCCATCATTCGGCTATCTGCGGTCGGCAGCTAGTTAAAGACACAGAGCAACAATAAAAAAGTGATGGTCACAGAGAAATAATAATAAATCAAATACTGTAACATAACAATACCCAAAAACTGTTTTACAGCTTCCTATATATCCTTATTGAACATCAAATGTGTTGTGCATAAATATGGTGTAGGTAGAGTCGAGGATGATTGGCTTTAGCTTTCATTTTGTTCAGATGGCATCTGCATCCAAGGCTCTTTCCTTTTACTGTGCAGGTATTAGCAATTACATTTAATATATTTAATACAGATTTTTTTTTAAACTACACTTTTTTGTTAGTTTCTTGGTGAATGTAATCGAGCAGCATACTATATCCCACCCTATAGTGTTTAGTGTGTATACGCCCACGTTTGACTCTATAGTCATGTGGGTTACTTAAATGCAAAAAAGAGCAAACAAAGTGCTTCAAAGGAAAATGAAAGTGGAGTATGCTCAGTACCTGACAACAGCTGATCTGCACAATCTCAGGGTGCAGTGGGAACACAGAGAAGATGGGAGGGACAGCTGAAGGCAGGATCAACCCGGTATATTTTACTCTAAACAAAATTTATGCTTTAGTGGCTTTGCATATGCACACTGATATATAACATGTAATGAGAGTTTTTCATAGTCTGGGTTTAATAGCACTTTAAGGAAGTTGCCCTTTGACACACTATCTCTAGGATTTATGAATAAACTGTGGCACTTTTGGATCGGATAATATTATATATGTTCATAATTGTGGAATACATGTCTGATTTGTTCATGTTGGCGCATGTACCTAGTGATCAATTTAATTGGTGTCTTGACCTGGAACAAGTAAACCGGTTCAGAATGAAAGTCAGAAGTTCTGGGTTAGTGACTCAAAGTAAGAAACCAAACGTACGACAGCAAGGTATCTGGCATTTGCCTAATGAGAATATGGCAATAATCTGCTCCATGTTTTCCTCTCAAGAAACATTGTCATTAAAAGATAAGTTCACCCTTCGTAACATGTTACATGTTACCCCCCCGATCCCATTTGTGACAGCTAATGGGGGATCTCCTCCTCCCCGCTAGCTGGATCTTCTCCTCCTCACTAGCTGTCACAATTAAAAAAAAACTCACTCATTCACAGCATTCTGTGTATTCTTTGCAGCTGTCAACTTGTAGTTAAGTGTTCTTGCATGGCAAGACCACTTACTGTTATTTCACATATATATTCTTATTATTATAGCCAAATTTACAACCCTAACTCCTCCCACAGTTTTTACACTACATGGACAGTAATATACCGAAACGTGCGGATTGTTCCCGATTGGTGTGCTATTACTTTGTGGAACGTTTCGCCGAATGGTTCACGAAATATCAGCGTTTTTGTGGTGAAATTGGTCCCATAGGAATGAATGGCGGAATGTTCAAAACTAGAAAAGCTACAATTTCTGGGGAAATTGTGTGAAGTGTTCTTGCCTCCACCAGTAGTCTACAACTGGAGTGGGCGGAGTAACTGGGTGGAGTGGCTGGAGTAACTGTGAAAAGGTTTTGTCAGCTCCCACTCTAGTTTTGAACATCCCGCCATTCATTCCTATGGGACCAAAAAAACCCTACATTTGCCTGCGTTAAAGTGCATTACAGCCCATTCATTTTGAGTGAAATATGCATCTTTGTGTAAACAGACCCTAAATTATACATTTAAAATAAAAATAACCTGGGTTAACCATACTATGATAAGTACTGGATTTTGGCAACAGACTAACCCAGAACTGTTTTAAAGAAATAATGTATTTCAGAGAATACACTATTATACTTTTGACCTCCCCTTCAGCCAAAGGATCTCCCTGTTCCAAGTGTATACTTACCTGAATCGGATGGCCCTGGCCTTCAGGGATTTACAAATCATCTCTATAAAACCTTCCCTGCACTGGCCATGCCTGCAGGGTTGAGAACCATAAACTGCAAAGAAGATTTTGGGTGGTAGATTTGGAGATTTCTGTGGGTCATGGCCATCTGATTAAAGGTAAGTATACATCTGGGGTAATGGAGTGATCTACCTTTAGCTGGGGGGGAGGGGGTGGTAAGGAAAATTGATAACTGTAATTCGTTGAAGGAAAAATATAAGGTGGTAGCCATATACTGTATAACAAAAGAATGTACATTCAACCCACTTAGAAATTACAATATTGTCTCATGCTATACCAGTGCAACTCTGCACATAGGGGAGATTTACTACAACTGGTGCAGCAGCTGTGTATGGTAGCCAGTCAGCTTCTAACTTCAGCTTGTTCAATGAAGCTTTGGAAATAAAACCTGGAAGCTGATTGGTTTCTATGCAGAGCTGCACCAGATTTTACACTCTCCAGTTTTAGTAAATAATCCCCATAGTCTCCTAACTGGCAAAATGGGATGTATGTAGAGTACAAGAAATATAATTATACTAAATCAACCGTAAATGAAAAAAAAAACAAAACAAACAAGAAGACATAACCACGGTGTGCATAAGGCCATTACAAAAAGTGAGTTTAAAAAAAACGACTATCAGAATTGTACCTCAGAGGGTCATGACTGTGTTAACTAAAAGCATTGCTATATAGCATAGATGAAATGTGATTTATGAATACATGGGTGCAAACGTAGTCTGTGGATCCAGCTGTAGTACTGCATTAATTAATCATATCATGATTCAAATTGCAAATGTGCCTTTCAGAGAAATGAAAGCATTAAATAACACGAGGAAAACAGTTGTTATTGCATAAAGTAGCTTTACATTTTAATAGTAAGCATTCAAGTCCAAGAGCAAAAATAACAAATTAAATCTGATGAATGGTTGTAGATTCCAGGTCCCAGTAATACTCCCTAAGGAAGTATAACCTACAAGGCTTTAATTCACAAAGTCCAAGTACTCAAGCTAAGGGGAAGTCTAAAAATGTAATCATAGGTCTATAGGTCTTTATTGGTCTATACATCCCATAAAAAAAGGGATAAATGAGAAGGAAAGAAGGATAATGCTCCAAAGGAGTGCCAGTCCTTCCAACTGTTAGGAGCTAAAGCATCTGTGTATAAAGTCACTAAAATAGACATTTACTGTAGTCTTACCTCCTTGGTAGAACTGTTGCACAGTGTGTTTACATAAGATCTGGCAAATCCAAAAGGCAACAAAGTTTATGATTGTGCTGCCCAGTGCACTCTGGAATCTCCAGCCCTAGTCAGACACATCTGTAGGCAGGTGAGGTTTACCCCCTCTCTGTAGGTGGTGCTGTATTGCTTGTTATTTATTTATTGCAGGTACTTATATAGCGCTTTCAATTTATGCAGTGCTATATATATATTGTACATTTACATCAGTCCCTAACCCTCAAGGGGTGTACAATGTAAAGTCCCTAATTTACATTCATACATACACATACTAGGGACAATTTAGACAGGATCCAATTAACCTACCAGCATGTCTTTGGAGTGTGGGAGGAAACCGGGGTACCTGGAGGAAACCCACACAGGCACAAGGAGAACATGCAAACTCCAGGCAGGTGGTGCCGCGGTTGGGATTCGAACAAACAACCCTAGTACTGCCAGGCGGAAGTGCTTACCATTTAGCCACTGTGCTGCCCCTATGCAAACAGCAGTGCGCCTCTTCGTATTCCAATCTTCTCAATTACCCATCAAGATTCACTTTCATCCCGTTGTGATATATGCTGTGCAATCTCTCTCACTTCTCTGATCTTACACTGTGCCAATACGAAACTCCAAAAAGAAAAACTGATATAGTGTAGTATGTTTAAACTCAAACAATGTTCAAAACACTATGTGCAAGACACAAAAGCACATGCCTCTTCCCCTAAATACTCTTACCCTCTGCAGGGAAAAAATTGTGCATTTCACTTAAACATGACCAAATCTACAAGTGAAATCACAGACACCAATGGGTCAAACCACAGCAACGTGTGTGATCTCTTCCCCTTCAGTCATGCACCTTACCCTGCATGTCTTTGTAAATAGCCTTTGCGTAATCCAAATGTTAACGTGACCAATCGCCTCCTCACTCCTTCACAAGTTCTCAGTGACCATGTAGAATAAGTATACTTCCATAGTGTAATATGCATAAAGTCCACTTTAATAATAACAAAATTATGCTTACATGTGTTTTGGGATGTAAAGCAGCTTGTTTTCAAATATTCAAAATGGCCACCACAGAGCTTCCGGTTGCGTCTGACGTCACATCCCTCTGACACATTTCGTCATAAGATCAACATCCTCATAGGCATTACTTTATTTTGCATTAACCTTGTGGTGCTTTATATATTATTATATGGCGCTGTATTGCTGACCGCTGTACAGAGGGAATGGGGATGAGAAACCTTGTACCTCTGACACCTCCATAGGTGTCACCAGGGGGCAGTGGTCCAATTCCATGCTGCAACACTGGATGACCTCAGTGGCCATCTTAATGAGGGCAATGCTAATAAATTGCACTACCCCACTGCAGTTGGCATGCATTTACAAGGTAGATCTTGTGTAAAATGTACTTGTGAGCCACTGAGGAGTACAAATATCTGTGTGTATATAAACAAAGTGTCACAGGCTTCCTTGCTCACCCTCACGTGATGTGCGTTAGAAAAATAGCTATAAAGAGATTGGATGCTGCGCTCTATTCATTGTTTTAAAAAAAAAAAATCAATATATATTCTCAATTAACACCGTGAGTAACTATTCATGCACCTTGTGCCAATATTTGCAATATATATATAAGACAAAGAATCCTTATAAAAAATGATAATGATACTAAATTAAAAATAAAATATAATATAAATGAATAGTCCCATATTCACTGAGATGATGACAATTTCCATATGAGTTCAACAGAGAAGATGAATACAGTATACTCTCCTTTGTAGTAGCCTGTGCTGTGTGGCTGTAATGGTTAACAATAAGAGCTGCACTGTGAATCCCTGTGATAGACGAAATCTCTCCTTCCCCAGCACTTTCCTCAATCCAACTCTCCTCCCATGGATCATAAGGAAAAGAAGAAAAGATACATAGTGTCTTATCCTGGGTAAGAAACTTTAATGTGCACCAATATTGCACTCACATGTAGATAAAATATAATGCACTTTTCGTATATATATATATACACAACCGCGGATAGCGGTGAGGACAGCATTGTTGGTACAAGGTAGATAGGTTAGGGACAGGATCCACACTGGATAGGGACAGTGTATTTAACTCTAGGGAGCAGTTTCTGACGAAGAGGGACAGAATAGAAATACCACTGCTGACCCTATCTCTGCAACTTTAGTGCTGTGACAGATCTTGTAAATGGTTTCCAAAGTGCCATTTACATTGCTACACTCCAAATTACATGGAAAAAAAGGGGAGTACCACAATAAAAACAATGAGTAGAAGAATAGTAACAGTTCGTGATAGGTGAACTATTCAGAAGTCGATAGTGACTTTTCCAAACCTGTGGTCTGGTGACAAATAGTGAAAATGCGCACTCACCAGATGCGTATTTTCAATACGCCTGTGATAAATAAATCAGAGGTCCCCCTCATGGGATGGGATGGATGAGCTGGGCCGTTTAGCGGACTCTCCTTCCTCTGGGTATAGAGTGACCAGACTGTTGCCTCCCTCTAGGAAATGGACGGGATACTGGGCAGTCTACATCACGGCGTGCGTCATTCTTAAAGTGGTATCAGGTGTCACAGGCTTCTGATGCTTGGGCTGAAATGTGCAAATGTCCCAATAGACAAGTAGACGTCATGGCGTGCAGGCCTCTTTAACGCGTTTCGTGCGATAGCACATCATCCTATTTATTTATGGTTTACTATCTAAAAAATCATTAAAGCTGAAGTTTATACAGATTGTAGCACTACCCCCTTTGGGGCTGCTGATGAACTGTGTCCCCCTATAGTCCTTCACAGCCAGGCAATCGCATTCTCCACACAAACTTGCATTCAAAGTCAGAAATGAGTCCTTGAGCTTCTGTTTTGTTGTTTATTGAGGGGATTTAGAACTGGGATAGGGTAAGGGTTGTATAGGAAGCCCAAGAGAACTGATAACTGAGGACAACTTCCTGAAGCTATTCACAAGCTTCTCTTCTGCAACACAGTCTCTGTTGGAGCATTAGCCAGCATCTACGTGTTGTACCACCCAAGACCCCGGGTGAACTCCTCTTCACCCAGCAATCTGGAGACTTTTCCTCAGCAGGGGATCTGGCTCCTGTCCTAAATGAGGTAAACAGTCACCAGTATGGGGCTAATCTGATATCCCACCAGAGTGCTTCTTCCCCTATCCATCCAGGGGGTGCAGGTGAATTCTCTCAGATTCTCTCCTGTACCATTTGTGGGTTGGCTGCTGCTACGAGGCCTATTAGCTGGGCTGCTCCTTCCCTGCCATACAGGTAGTCTTCACTCAGGGAGCCAGTGAGCTCCAAGTTTTCTGCCTTTCCAGCTCCAGGCTCACAGGCAGGCCCCATCCCACTAGGCCTCCTGGCATCCTTCCTTCTCCAGCCTCACATCTTCCTACTCCTTACACCCGACTCTCCACACTCATGCTACTGAGCAAGCTCCTACATTTTTAAGGGATCCTCAGCCCCTTGCCAAGCATTCTGTTGGGAATTGGCTGAGGTGCCTCAAGAGTACAGCCAGCCACTCCTCAAATCCACCCACTGCCTCCAAGGCCCTCCTCCTCGGAGCAGGGGATATTCCAGAGTGGCTGGCTTGCAGAGCCTTAGCCCTAACCACAATAAGACTCCTCTGGCTATTACACCTAGCTGCAAACCAGCTCCTGTCTAACCATTAGGATCTAGTTCCCCCTAGATAAACTAGGAGGGTGCTACATGATTATATTTTGCTTTTCCTAGCCCCATTAATATGTTAATGAAATTTTCAAATAAAGGCTTTCAATTTTTATTACACACCTTATTTTAGACCCTGTGATTTCCAGTTGTGACTTTCAATATAGCATTAAAATATTTCCTGACTATGTGATAAAGTAGCTTAAAGCGGATGTCACCCAAAAAGGAAAGTTCCACTTTTCTGCCTCCCCCTTCCTCCTCCTACATTTGGCACAATTTTGGGGGGAGAAGGGTACCAGGTTTTAACAGGTACCCTCTCCCACTCCCCTCCCTCCCTGCAGCTTTCTGGAACACATTACAGATTCCATTCACAGAGCGCAGCATGATGCATGTGCAGTGAGAAGGCAGCCGTGAAGCCGCAAGGAGTCACAACTAGCTTCCCACATCTAAAGATGCTGGCACGGGGCACCCGAAGACTAGTGAAGAACTGACCTGGGTGTGGATAGTGCTGGATCCCTGGACAGATAAGTGTACTTTTATTAAAAGTCAGCAGCTACAGCACAATTTCCTTTAATGTGTTACTAAACCCAGGACTCTGCATTCACTATATCTGGTCTCCCACAGTACACAGAACATGGAAAGTCAATTCATTTAGAAAATACTGTATAAACTGCTAAATACCTTTTCTCAGCAGCAGTATTTAGCAAGCTTGTGATTTTAACAGTGTCCATCAGACCACTGGTTAAAGCTTGTTGGAGGAGTTTTCCTTCTCTCCTGATTGTTCTATGAGGCTGCAGGATCCGGAGCGTCTGTATGGACAGTGCTGATTGGCCCTGTGCTGATCACATGCACTCTCCCAAGAAAAAAAAAAACTCTCTAGCAATAACACACCTAACTGAGCAGGTGCAGCTTGCCCCCAAGGCTCTGTTCTATCAGCAGATGGATTGGGAACAACAGAAGGATGGGAGGATCAGAGAAGACAGGATCAAACATCCTTTGTACACAATGCAGAGGATTACCCCCTTAGGTTCCACAGTGAGTAGAACATGCTTTACTGCATTTACAGACTGATTTTACTGTTGTAGGTTTAGTAACACTTTAACAGGAAAACATACTACCTGAAACCTGCAATATTGACTGAAAAATATGCTCAATTCCATGCCTTCCAGCTGGTTCTCCCAAAGTAGAAGGATCAGGGCTTTCTTTCTGCCGGAACGCGGCGGTACTGCGTTCCGCCACCTTTTTCTTCTTGTCCCCGCTCACCGACTGCCTCTGCAGAGCTGACAAGCTATGCAGAGCAGCGAAAGTGACAGGTGCCGGACGCGGCTTGTTTATGTCATGCTTGCGCGTGCCCGGCACCTGTCACTGCCGCTGCTCACAGCCGGTGAGCGGGGACATGCACGCTTCACCCCCCCCCCCTCTACCGCCAGCGTGTAAACATCGGGGGCGCGGACGATGGGCGAGGACACTATGCACGCTTCACCGCCCCCCCCCGCCGGCGTGTAAACATCGGGGGCGGCGCGGCGACATCAACGGCAGTGACAGCGTGGACGCAGGGGCCGTACAGCTTGGAGTAGGTAAGCTGCGCTCGGCTCCCTGTCACTGACTGCAGTATCATGTATTGCTCTAAATTTTTACTCTCTCCCCAGCCTGTGCCCACCTAAACTATCCCAACCACCTGTGCCCACCTAAACTATCTGAGCCCACCTAAACTATCCTCACCCACCTGAGCCCACCTAAACTATTTCAGAACGCAATTGCTCAGCGCTCAGCGGCGCCGATCGAGAGCGCCCCTCCTGTGCATGAGGAACAGGAAAGATAAATTCAGTGATGGACGGTATTTTTTGGAGGAAAAGGTGGCAACCCTAGGGGAGCCTGTAGGAGCAGGCACATCTACCAGACAGGGTACACATGCATGCTAGACTGATTTTATATCTATGCTGGACGTTTACAAACGGCCTGCCATGATTTTATATCTATGCATGTGTTCCTGGTGTCAGTACGGTACTGATTTTATATCTATGCGTGTGTTTCTGGTGTCAGTACGGTACTGATTTTATATCTATGCATGTGTTTCTGGTGTCAGTACGGTACTGATTTTATATCTATGCGTGTGTTTCTGGTGTCAGTACGGTACTGATTTTATATCTATGCATGTGTTTCTGGTGTCAGTACATTAGTCATTTTATATCTATGCATGTGTTTCTGGTGTCAGTACGGTACTGATTTTATATCTATGCGTGTGTTTCTGGTGTCAGTACGGTATTCATTTTATATCTATGCATGTGTTTCTGGTGTCAGTACATTAGTCATTTTATATCTATGCATGTGTTTCTGGTGTCAGTACATTAGTCATTTTATATCTATGCATGTGTTTCATGCAGATCATGCAAGAGGCAGCCGGGGGTCCGATGACATCATTTCCCTTATATGGTATGTACGGGAAATGATGTCATCGGAAGCCCCTCCCAAATTTTACTTGCATTCCTGTTCTCTAAAGGGGTGGTCCTAGGGTTTGATGGGGGCGTGGCCAGGTTTGGGTGGGGGAGTTCCACCACCTTTCCTCTGAGAAAAAAAGCCCTGAGAAGGATTATTTACTTTTTATATTTAATGGGGACTGAATATCCCAATTTGGCATGATAAGATTTATATTATCGTATAGTCAGGAAATATTTTGAAGCTACAGTAAAACAACTAATGGATGCCATAAAAACTCTTGCATGCAAGCAGACGTTGACTTTAAAATGATGCTTTGAGGAGGCACGGAAATAGTTTATGCAGGCCATGAGCCAAATGTAGAACTGTAAACTTTGCAATCTGCATATCTTCTGCCAGAATTGGTGTGAATTAATAATAAGGACCTGGAAAGATGACAGATTTTTTCTGCCTGGTGCATGTGTAACAGCTGGGATGCAGAAAGTCACTTGGCTAAAAAAAACAAAGAGCCTAACATACACTAAATTGCCAAAAGTATTGGGACGCCTGCCTTTACACGCACATGAACTTTAAAGGATAAGTTCACTTTTGCAATACGTTACATGTTCCATCCGTTTTTAGGGTGGAGCATATAACATGCTCCCATAGACGCTGCCGCGCCCACCACCCCCCTTCCCTCTGACAGGTAGTACGGGGAAACTTCTCCCCTTACTATCTGTCAGATTTGAAAACACACGGCCACATCACTCATTCACAGGCAGCTGTCGGCTTGTGGTTTTTAATGAACTACCACAGCGCTATGGAGCACCGTGGTAGTTCTTGAAGCTTCCTGTCAGTATATCTGCTTAGTCGTACATCCCGTACGGCAAGCAGATTACACTCTCCTAAGAAAATGCATTCCATTCATTTAGAAAATGCAAAACATTATCTGAATGGCACCCCTAATTAAGGGGTGACCTCTTATGTTCACAATGCACAGGTCAATAGCACAGAGCACACAGAAAGGTCAGGAGCATAATGTCACTACTCCCTCCACCTCATCCGACCAGCAAACGCTTTGCACTTATTGAGAGAATGCAAAGAGATCATTGAATGGCACCTGTGCTGAGCAGGTGATCTCTTGCATTCTATAAGCAGCACAGCAGTCACTTGGCATGGGGCCTGAAATCTAGCTTCTATCTAAAAAATAAAAAAAGGTGCTGCACGCTGGTAATCTTTGATTTTTTTCACGATGTTTAGGTATATCTCCACCTCTTAACCCCTTGAGGCCGAGCGCACGCAAATATGCAGCCTCTCGGCATCTGGGCCTTGACGCTGAATGGCTGCATATTTACGTGCAATTAGAAAATATATATGTGCTGAGAGCGCGCGCCCCTGACTCACGGAAAGGTCCCGATCTCCCCTTTCGATCGGGACCTTTTCCAATCATGTGACGGAGAATCACGGTGGTCACATGACCCTAAAACCCCCACCTCCTGGCTTCTGAAACTCTTAAAGGGCCGGGAGGCGCCGGCACGAAATGGTTAATATCCCATCTTGATCATATATTGATCATTGCTGTGTAGTTTGTAACTAATGAAGTTCTTCTTTAAGGTAGGCTCAGAGTAAGAGTTGGCTCTCTTTGTATATTCTTTTTTTACTCTGATCCTTTAGGTTTATGTGAGAATCTTACTCATAGTACAATAAGAAAAGTAGAAACAATGAACAAGCTGTGGTTAAATCTTTAGATTCCTTGTTAAACCCCAAAACGTTAATGTAAATGAGTCCATGTAAGTCCATAATGTCTATATATCCTGCTCCACACTACACCAGCGGCTGCTCCTAATAAGAGTGAAGTACCTCTGAGAAAATAAAAAACCAGCAGAGAGCGCCTCAGTTTTTATTAAAAGACAATTGGCAACTCACTTTTAGATGTGAAGACAAAGCATATATCCATGATATTGATCATTGATCATTACTCTCAGTAGGTCAGCAAGATGGATGGTGAGGATGCTGCTAGGGTAACCAGTAGGATCAGATGAGGGGGTACTGGACAGGAAATTATGTCACCATGGGTAGAACATGAAGCCCCTCTGCTTCCTGTTCTGCCTGCTCTCTGCTGTTCTTTTTTACGCCCAATATTTAGCACAATATAGCCATGTCCATTTTTTCTGCTCAATCACTGCAAAGTGGCCCTCATTCTCAAGGTTGGAAGATGTGATCTTTCTAGTAATGAGAGATCTTGTCAAACCTTGCATGTGTACATCACCACCATCAATCCCGCCCCGCAAGCCAAAGTCCTTGGGGTCATTCTGGACTCTAACCTCTCCTTCCAACCTCATGTCAAATCACTGACAAACACATGCAGGCTCCACCTCCGCAATATCGCCAAAATACGCACCTTCCTTACCCCAGACACCGCTAAACTACTTGTGCACTCCCTGATTATCTCACGCCTTGACTACTGCAACTCCCTCCTCACCGGCCTACCCCAGTGCAAACTCTCCCCGCTTCAGACCATCCTGAACTCAGCTGCCAGACTCATCCACCTCACCAGCCGCTCCACCTCTGCCACCCCCCTCTGCCTCTCCCTCCACTGGCTCCCTATCGCCCAACGCATCAAATTCAAACTACTCACTCTGACCTACAAAGCCATTCACAACACTGCCCCTAACTACCTCACCGACCTGATTCCCAAGTACCACCCTACCCGTACCCTTCGCTCTTCACAGGACCTCCTTCTATCTTGCTCCCTGGTCTCCTCCTCACACGCACGTCTGCAAGACTTCTCCAGGTCCTCCCCCATCCTCTGGAACTCACTACCCCAATCCATCAGACTGTCACCTTCCCTCCTCACCTTCAGGCGCTCCCTGAAAACCCACCTCTTCAGGGAAGCCTACCCCACCCTCACCTAACTGCTGCTCTCCTTCATTCCTCCTACCACTCCATCCCCCACAGCCACTTCCTCCTGTACCACTACCCCCTCCCTCCCAGATTGTACGCTCGAAAGAGTAGGGCCCTCTTACCCCTCGTGTGCTGTTCGTAGCTGCTGTAATGTTTCATGTATTGTCCCCCCCTCTATTGTACAGTGCTGAGCAAACCCTTTGGCGCTATATAAACTCAATGTAATGTAATGTAATGTAATGTGTAGCACTATCCCATAGGTGTTTCTGAGTTTTGGGTCCCCCTATAGTCCTGTACAGCCAGGCAACACACATTTTCCATACAGGCTTGCATCCAGGAGGCAGTAAGCAGTCTTTGAGCTTGTTTTTTGGGGGATTTTATTAGGGGAATTGAACTTGAATGGGGTAAAGGGTGTATGGGATGCCCAAGGGAACGACAAATGAGGACAATTTCCCTGGTCTCTTTAACAGCAAAAATCCTCTTCTGGAGAGCTAGCCAGCATCTCCTGGTGTACCACCCCAGACCCCAGATTCTCCTTTATGCAGCTGGGCAGGGTATCCAGTCCCTGTCACTTTTAATAGAAGACAGTCTAATACAGTTTTGCACTAGAGTGCTCCGTCCCCTTTGTGGCCCAGGGGGAGTAGGTCTACTCATTCAGTCCTTTGTCTGTGAGCTGAAGGTTCAGTGGCTGCTCTCAGGCCTTCCCCTGGGCCTCTATTTCCCTGATCCACAGATGGTCCTAGCTCTGGGGGCCGATAAGGTCCTAACCTTTCCTCCTTTCCAGCTTCTCTGCCTGTAGGTGAGCACCTTCCCATTGGGGTCCCTCCCAGGCTCCTGCTCTCCAGCCTCTCACTCCATCTTCCACCGAAATTCTCCTGCTGCTGAGCAGGCTGTCACATTTGAAGGCTGCCCTGGCCCCATGCCAAGCCTCCTGATTGGGGATTGGCCACAGTCCTCCAAGTGTGCAGGCCAGCCCCTCCTTTCATCCGTCCACTGCTTCTAGAATCTTCTCCAAGATCTCTAGAGCGGGAGGGGCGGAGTATCAAGGAACTGATCTGCACAGGCTTTCAGCAGTGACTGAAATTTGACTTCCCTCTGATTATCACCGAAGGCTGCTACTCAGCCTCTGACTAACAATTTGACATTAACTCCCTCTAGCTATCCAGGAGGGTGCTACACATGCCTTGCTACAGTGAAGCAAAACTAGGCAAACTGCAAGCAGGAGATTAGACTTTTATAGGTAAGTGTTCTGATTGTTATAAATAAATACTAGAGTTTTTAATGTCTGTGCTAGCTCCAAACTAGAACTACTATTGCCATTACAAAGGTTATGTGTAAAGATGTTAAAGCTAAGCTCTGGGTATACTGAGGGACCTTGCTGGAGCCAGGAATAAGGTAGGTAATACATTATTAGATGAGCATTTAATTCTTGCAGTTGTGGGGGCACTTCATGGGGACATTTTGTCTGTTTTCTGGAGTTCTGTTTTAACAAGACCATTTCTATTTTATTCATAGCAATCCATTAGAATCCTTGTTTCATTTTTTTTTCTGCACCACAGAGAGGATAGTCAGAAAAGTCTGGAAAGTGTTGGAGATGTGTTTTCTCCATACAAGTATTAAATATATACAGGTAATTTTGGATAGCTATGGATGACACATAATTGTCTTGCAAAGCCACTTTCAATACAGAAATCCACAAATATTCCCAGAACATAAGAAGTAGTTACCACATGGTAGCAGAGTAAACAGTTTTTAAACCCCTTTTCTACCTCCTCTGTATGCCCAAATATACCAGCTACGACGTAAATAATCTGTTTATAGACTGGCTGGGATGAATCATCCAAGGTAAAAAAAAATGGCAAAGCTGAGTGAAAAGACAGCTGGCTGTAATTTTATATTTCTTGCTGAGTTGTGTTATTCCACTTAATGTACCTTGGGCTGATCACACCCATAAAAAGGCAGTTGGATATTCCAAATATCTACCCTTCCCATCCCCTCCCCTCCCAGGTGTGCACTGCAGGTCACTGTCAAAAGCAAGGGCAAGACAGCAAATAATCCACTAATCCACATTCTTACTTCCAGCAATGAAGACTGCACAAGCCAAGAGAGAAGGAACTGGGAAGACCACACTATATAAGCATGTGACATCATCAATAACCCCGAATACAGCCAGGAGCAGACACACCCCTCCCCTCCCTCCTCCTGCTCCTGGCCAATCATAGAAATGGTGCTAAACTGGACTACCAAGCAGTCATCATGGACACCATTATTGAAGCTGGAAAGAAATCAGAGACACATTCTTTTAACGTGGGATGAAATCAGAAACATTGGTCGGATGTCGGGTTACCCTACTCTAAAGCTGTTCCTTTCATAACAACCCTTTCCTTTACTTAGGAAGGCCATACGTGATTCATTTTTATGTAATTCAACCAGTGGGTTGAACAAAAAAAAAATTAGCCAAGTCCCCTATCCACACATTCTTTTTTTTTTTTTCGTTCAACCAGCGGGTTGAACAAAGAAAAAATGAGCTAAGTCTCCCTTCCACACATCCAATATGTGGATAGGGGAATCTTCTCACTGTGCTATTGTATTCTACCAGCAGGGAGCCTTCAGAATACAATGATCAGTGTGACCAGCTCAGGAAAAAGTACAATAGACTTGTGTACAGTGATAGACTTGTGTACAGCTAGCCCATGCATAGTTCAAAATTCATCCAGTCCCTGCTGAACCCAACAGGCTGGTTGTACACATGTTGGTCGATGGATCAACTTGTATGGGCTAGCTGGTTGTACACAAGGATTGAAATTTGGCCAGTCCCTGCTGAATCGGCCAAATTTTGATCCATGTATGGCTCTCTTTAGATTCTGTACCCATCTCTCCTAAGAGATTGGTCCCACTAAGCAAAATGCTTTATTGTCAGCACTTAGTGACATCATCCAAAATGACAGTAAAGTGGACAGAGTTTAGAAAGCTCTTTTCTCTGAGATAAATGAGATAAATCACAGTCACATAGATAATAAATCCTACTTGCTTTGTACCATGTGAAAAACAAATAACGCTGCTTATTCTACCAGCCCACAGCCTATTTTGCGTCAACCAGAGTCTTATTCATTAGATATCAATAAACAGCAATAGTAGTTGGAACTAGCCTATAGATATTAACCCTTCCCTGCAAGACCAGGCACAGCTTGTTTGTAATCTGCTCCTGTCATTAGCTAATAGACAGATGCATGTGACACCTTCACATCATGTATTAAAAGCACAGAGGAAAAAATGAAGCATTAAGCAACTTTAGTTACTATACAATCTTCCATGGTTTGTGCTGCTCTAATTTCTTGTTAAATAATTAAGTATAAGGCTTGGTTCACATCTGTGCGGGTGGTGCTGCTGTGGATCTGAACAAATATCCATGCAGCCACACCACCCACACAGAAGAATGCGGACCCGCGGGTGGGTGCCATTAGTTCTAATGGCACGCCTCCCGCACTGGAAATCGCAACCGTACTGGGAACCGTGTGGGCTACGGTTTCCAAAGAAGTGCAGGGACTTCTTCCCTGCATGTCCTGGGGCACAGGAGTCCATGCAAATGAATAGGCTCTTGTGCCCACAGGCACGCAGATATGTGAACCAGGGGTTAAGGTAGATCTTAGAGAGAACAAGTCTGAAATTTGCATTGATAAGAATCGGAATCTCCACCCCTAAAGGTGAAGACAAACAGCTAAATTTACAGCTGAAATATGCAAGTGTGAAGTGTACCTGCCAAAAAATTTAAGATTTCGTTTAGAGCCCATTCATATTATCATGTAGTGGGAATGAGCACTCCTGCTACGTGATTTTGACAGTGCACTTTTCTCATAATTCTGCGTGTTGCATAGAGCCAGCCCATTCACTTGAATGCTTGCTATGTTTTTCACCAGAAAAGAAGTTCAAGATCATTTTAGGGCGACAAGCTTCATTCGATTTTTGTCATTCTACCACTGAGGCAGAATTGCTATACATTTGCGATTCCAAATTCCAACTTGGGAATGGAGCCTTTAACTTTTTCTTTTTGTTCAATTTTTTTTTTGTTGACAATCAGAGTACACAGGCAATTGGATACTGATACTCATACAGGAATGTAATATAATATTCAGCTATATTGGGGTGATAACAATAAAGAACAATATAAGAAATGTCTGTGAGAACCTAGCCCATCAGAAATCAGTAATCAGAAATTTGGAAACATAGTAAACCTAAGCACCTAAGGATGCATAGGTGTTAGCAAGAATGGAATAGGGAAAGAATCAGTAAGGAGGATTGAATACCTTAGAGCCAAGGTGAATTACAGTGGGCCCATAGGACGTAATTCATCAACATCACAAGTCTATAAGTCGACAGTCACAGTCTGCCAGTAAGAAGTGTGGAACCCGAAGATTACAATTTTTTTTAATTTCGGTATCATTTCAGAGAGGTACTCCTTCCTCTCACCGCGATCAGGGATTTCATAAAACAGAGGAGATAAAGGGCTCCAATAGTATAAAAAAACTTTTTTATCTAGGCAACTGACATAACCAGCTTAAAATCTATAAGCCGTCATGCTCACATTAGACTGTACATTCCACTCTGCACCCGGGTTATGCAGCGTTTTTTATCTTACAACACTGGCTTCACTATGACAAGCACAAGCCCTATTAGTGTCTCCCATTACTCGGACCTCTCACCACAGCCGGGTGTCTCCAACAGACCAACGTTTTTCCTGTAACCCAGCCTCGACGTATGTTTTGTAGTACTGACATCATCAGGAGGTATTCTAGGGTTGCCACCTCATCCTTTTAAAAGTGAACACTTACACAGGTGCTGAGGCTAGTTTATTGCAGATAAGGCACTAAGTGCATTTAATTACCACATTAATCAGCCACAGAACCTGTGTAATTAATATGTGTTCGGTTTTAAAGGGATGAAGTGGCAACCCTAAGGTATCGGATGTTAAGTTGTATGTCAGTTACCTAAATAAAAATATTGGAGCCCTTTATCTCCTCTGTTTAATAAAATCCATGACTGTGGTGAGAGGAAGGAGTGGTGGTATCTTGGATGGTCAACCCTTTGGGGGAAAGCACTGATTGACCTACTCTACCAGGGGGTCATTTTTGTCTGTTGAGTTTTCGCATGTGGTGGTGGCTCACTGGTGAACACAAGGGGACTTTTTGAAGGACAATTCATGATTAACAGAATTTGGTTTGCACAGTCTCCAAGGAGCACTTTTTGAACTGTGTTGCAAAAGATAGAGGATAGCTGCAAGCAGCACTTGACGGATGAAGGGCGTTATTAATTAATGGATGTTTAGTTGCATTACATGGGATATTATCAGTTAACTATTAATTATTTAGTATTCTGCACAATTGTTGGTTGGTGGTTTGAACCGCTGTGATTAAGGATGAAATGTTATGTAAGTACAAATAGTGTTACACACGGCAGCTTATTTTTTTAGGTATTTAGCTAATAATTGCAGTCACTGAGCACAAGTGTTTAATAGGTATTTATCATGTCAGAGAGTTTTACTTTTTACCTGGAGATTGTCTAATGAAGTTGAGTTTTAACCTGGGATAACAAGAGTGAGTCAGATAGCCAGGCTTTTGCTATAGTTTGGTTTCCATCAAAACACATTTCAAAGCGGTTTTCTAAGGCTCCATGTACACGGGACACTTCTGAATGATGGAAAATGACTGCTGGAAAACGTAGGTTAAAAAACGTCTGTTTAGCCACGTTTGCATACTGCGTTTATGCATGTTTGCGTTTAGAAGCGTTTTTTAAGGATAACCTCAGGAGACCTTCCAAAATGCCCAGAATGCACTGAAAAACAATAAAAAATTACCTATTTCAAACATTTTGAGAGAAATAGAGAGAGCAGAAGCAGAGAGAGCAGTATTTGGTGAGATTAGCTGTCTTTTTTATTTTTTTGTGGTGTTTGGATGTGTTCCAGCTCATTTCTGTGCAGAAATTATTGCAGCAGTGTCTAACATATTTTCTTTCATGCGAAACCTCAAAGTATGGTGTACCAGGTCCATTTGAGTACCGGGAAAACACTTTGCATGCATTTTTCATGATGAAAAAAGGCTCTGGACAACATCTGGAAATGGAAGAGTTAAAAACATTTTGCAAACGCTTATAAACGTGGTTAGCTGTGTTTACACGTTGTGACAGTAGGCAGGTGAAATCACCTGGTTGCGTCCTGGATGGACGATATATTTGTCCGAGATTCAGGGTTTATGGGGATTTGTACCACTAGAGGGAAGTGCTGAGTCCTTCAGCACTGAGATAATGAGCCCAGCTGAAGGTAGTGGGCTCATTAACACTTGTATAAAGCTTCCCAGAGTGCTTAGGGAGTTGCTCCACCCTGGAACCAGATCTGTGCCTGAACTGTCTGGGGAGCTGACCTGTTATCTGTGTGCAGAGAGACCAAAGCCTGTGTGGCTAACCTCCCAGTACTAGCAACTAGGTATAGCAGCAGGCTGTACCTAGTGGGTAGCTAGGGAAAAGCTGTTGTTGCAGTAAGTAGCCAAGTTGGCCAGGATTTATTTTGATGTCTCTTTTTGTTTATCAATTTTTCTGTAAATATTGTAAATAAATTGCACCTGTTTGTTTTCCCCTCCACTATTGTTGTGCTGTGCCTATCTTTTTTTTGTGTTGTGCACCCATCCAGGGGGTCACACACACCCGCTGCCGAGCTAACCCTGTTACATATGGTGGAGGATGCGGGCAGTTGTGGTAACTAAAGGCCAGCATGGAGGAGATAATCAGACAGTTGGCTCTGGCAAATGCCAATCAACAACAGGCAAATGCCAATCAACAGCAGGCAAATGCAAGTTTCCAGCAGAGCATTGCAGCCCAGCAGAAGGCCTTGGAACAAGCAGAGGTCCGCCATAGGGAATTGCTGGTGCAACAGGACCAGAAACACCAGAAACAAATTGAGGCTGTTTTGAAGCAGCTCCAGCAGAGGCAGCAGACTGAGGCTGGTGATGATTCTGGTAAAACACTATCATTTTCTGTGGGCCGTTTATTGCCAAAAATGACGGGAGAGGATGATCCGGAGGTGTTTCTAACCACCTTTGAAAGGACTGCTGAAAGGGAAAAGTGGCCTAAAGAACAGTGGGCTGGATTGATGGCCCCATTATTAACTGGAGAGTCGCAAAAAGCTTACTATGACCTGGAGCCAGACCAAGCCAAAAACTATGATGTGCTAAAAGTGGAAATTTTGGCCCGGTTGGGTGTTACCCTCGCTGTCCGTGCTCAGCGGGTACATAATTGGACTTTTCGGCTTGGGAAACCTCCCAGGTCACAGATGTATGATCTCATTCACCTGAGCAGGAAGTGGCTGCAGCCAGAGACTTTGACCGCCCCAAAAATTGTGGAACGTGTCGTCATGGATCGGTTCCTAAGGTCTCTGCCTAATACTATTCAAAAGTGGGTCAGCCATGGAGACCCAGAAACTGCAGACAAGCTGGTGGATCTAGTGGAGAGATACTTGGCTACTGAGAACCTGACCTCCTCTTCCAGAGACTCACGGACTTTCCACCCTAAGACCAGACCATCCCCAGCGGCGGGTAAGATGACTACAAGGGGTGAGGGTGGAGAGAGTGAGAGGGTGGGAGTATTACCCAATGTCTGGCAAGAGCGGCCAGGAAGGCCAAGGCTGCAAGAAGCGGTGAAAAAAATTATTTGTTACCGCTGCTGGCAAGAGGGACATATTGCAGCTAATTGCCCAGTGGTGGATGAGCCTATGCAGTGTGACTTTCTGAGCAATAGACGTCAGTCGCTGTTTGCGACAGTGGTATGCACGGCCAGCCCGGGCACTGAGAAACATTTGTGCAAAATGACTGTTAATGGAAATAATATTGTGGGGTTGCTGGATTCAGGTAGCTTGGTAACCTTGATAAGAGAGGAGATGGTCACTACAAAGGTCTCTGGGCATAAAAAGGTGGCAGTGATTTGTGTGCATGGGGACACTAGGGAGTATCCCGTGGCTACTGTGTTTTTTGAGACCCCCAAAGGTAACCTGTCTCATCAGGTAGGATTGGTACCTCATTTACCACATGATGCCATTGTGGGGAGGGATTTTCCAAAATTCTGGGAACTCTGGGATTGTTCTGACCCCCCCACTGTCTCCCCTGCAGACCAGGAAGGTGAATCCCAGAAAGCGTCTGAGTGTGGTGAGGTCTCTCCCAAGTTCCCCTTGTCGGTACTAGCTGGGGAGACCCAAGGAACTGGGGAGGAGCCCACCTCCTCAGATGAAAATCTGCCGGTTTTGGATTTCTTGGACTTAGAGGTGCATAGGGAAAATTTTGCCACCGAACAGCTGAAAGACCCCACGCTGATAAAAGCCCGGGAAAATGTAGTAAAAGTAGATGGCCAACTAGTGAGTCCTGAGAAAACTGCTGCTTATCCATACTTCCTTGTGGAAAGGGACCTACTCTATCGAGTTGCTCAGGGGGCAGAAGAAACCATTGAGCAACTGGTGGTGCCCAGACCTTACAGGAAGTTGGTGTTGGAGTTGGCCCATGGACACATCCTTGGGGGTCATTTGGGGGCGGAGAAAACACGGGAAAGAGTACTGCAGCGGTTCTATTGGCCTGGGGTCATTAAGGAGGTGGAAAATTACTGTTCCTCTTGCCCTGTGTGTCAGAAGTCGGCCCCTATGCCCCATTTCCGTAGTCCACTGGTACCTCTTCCCATCATTGAGGTCCCCTTTGAAAGGATTGCCATGGATTTGGTAGGTCCGCTGGTGAAATCCGCTAGGGGGCATCAGTACCTGTTGGTCATACTCGACTATGCCACCCGCTATCCAGAAGCAATTCCACTCCGAAATACCTCTGCCAAGACAATAGCTAAGGAGCTATTCCTCGTTTTCAGCCGAGTGGGTATTTCAAAGGAACTGCTGACGGACCAGGGAACCCCCTTTATGTCCCGGGTGATGAAAGAGCTCTGCAAACTGTTCAAGGTAAAACAGTTGCGCACCTCTGTGTATCATCCCCAAACTGACGGGTTGGTGGAAAGGTTCAACAAAACCCTGAAACAAATGCTAAGGAAGGTGGTAGATAAGGATGGAAAGGGTTGGAATTATTTAGTACCCTATTTGATGTTTGCCATCCGGGAGGTACCCCAGTCCTCCACAGGGTTTTCACCATTTGAGTTGCTCTATGGGAGACACCCAAGGGGGCTGTTAGATATCGCCAAGGAAACTTGGGAAAGTGAGAGTTCTCCCCACCGGAGTGTGATTGAGCACGTCGCCCAAATGCAAGATAGAATTGCCCAGGTCATGCCTATCGTAAAGGAACATTTGTCCCAAGCACAGTTAGCGCAGCAGAGGGTGTACAATCGGGGGGCCCGGACCAGGTCGTTTGCTGAAGGAGATAGAGTGCTAGTGCTAATCCCTACGGTTGAAAGCAAATTCCTGGCCAAATGGCATGGCCCATACGAGGTGATTGAGAAAGTGAGTGAGGTGAATTACAGGGTCAGACAACCAGGAAGGCGGAAACCGGAGCAGATCTACCACATCAATCTGCTAAAGGCCTGGAGGGACAGGGAATCCCTAGTTGCTGAGGGTTTGTCACCAGCGCCATCTAACTGCTTGGTTCCGGAGGTTGGAATAGCAGTCACCTTGTCTACAATTCAAAAACAGGAGGCTAAAGAGTTTGTGCTCCGCAACACAGAGGTTTTTTCTGAGCTGCCGGGACAAACCTCGGGGGTGGAGCATGACATTATCACCCCACCGGGTGAAAGAGTAAAACTGAAACCCTATAGAATCCCAGAGGCTCGACGGGAGGCAATACGTGGGGAAGTACAGAGAATGCTAGATTTGGGGGTGATAGAGGAGTCCCAAAGTCCAGCCCCATAGAGGAGTCCAGCCCCATAGTGTTGGTGCCCAAACCAGATGGGAGCTGGCGATTTTGTAACGACTTTCGACAGTTGAATAAAGTTACAAAATTTGACACCTACCCCATGCCAAGGATAGATGAACTAATCGACCGACTGGGAGCAGCCCGGTACATGACAACACTAGACTTGACGAAAGGTTATTGGCAAATTCCCCTAGCTAAGTCGGCAAAGGAGAAGACTGCATTTGTAACCCCAGAAGGGTCATTCCAGTATAAAAGAATGCCGTTCGGGTTACAGAATGCACCGGCCACCTTTCAGCGAAAAATGGATCAGATTCTTCGTCCCCATCAGAAGTATGCTGCAGCGTACTTGGACGATGTGATTATCCATAGCGCAGACTGGGCCTCACATTTGCCAAAAGTTCAGGCTGTGCTAGACTCAATATGGAAAGCTGGGTTTACGGCCAACCCAAAGAAGTGTACGATTGGACAGGAGGAGACCAAGTACCTGGGGTACACTATTGGGAGAGGGGTGATAAAACCTCAGATAAACAAAGTGGAAGCAATACAGAATTGGCCACGCCCAAATAACAAAAAGCAGGTACGGGCTTTTCTAGGAATTGCTGGCTACTATCGGCGATTCATTCCCCATTTTGCTTCTATGGCAGTACCCCTAACCAACCTGACAAAAGGGAAGGAGTCTGTCATGGTTAAGTGGTCCCCTGATGCTGAAGCAGCCTTCCTGTCTTTAAAAAGGGCCTTATGTAGCCAGCCAGTCCTATACTCACCAGACTTCTCAAAAGACTTTGTGGTCCAGACAGATGCATCCAATGTTGGCTTAGGAGCAGTGCTGTCCCAGGTTTGGCAGGGGGAGGAGCACCCGGTAATCTATCTCAGCCGAAAGCTAAAGTCTCACGAGGAAAATTACGCCACAATTGAGAAGGAGTGTTTAGCGGTAAAGTGGGCCCTAGATTCCCTTCGGTACTATCTGCTGGGCAGACATTTTGACCTGATCACAGATCACGCTCCCTTGAAATGGATGGCTCAAAATAAGGAGACCAATAGAAGGGTAAATAGGTGGTTTCTGGCCCTACAGGAATTTACCTTCACGGTGAAGCATCGCCTCGGTGTTCAGATGGGAAATGTGGATGCTTTATCCCGGGTATATGCCTGCCTGGCTACTGGTGTTACAACCCCAAGGTTGAAACAAGAGGGGGGGGGTATGTGACAGTAGGCAGGTGAAATCACCTGGTTGCGTCCTGGATGGACGATATATTTGTCCGAGATTCAGGGTTTATGGGGATTTGTACCAATAGAGGGAAGTGCTGAGTCCTTCAGCACTGAGATAATGAGCCCAGCTGAAGGTAGTGGGCTCATTAACACTTGTATAAAGCTTCCCAGAGTGCTTAGGGAGTTGCTCCACCCTGGAACCAGATCTGTGCCTGAACTGTCTGGGGAGCTGACCTGTTATCTGTGTGCAGAGAGACCAAAGCCTGTGTGGCTAACCTCCCAGTACTAGCAACTAGGTATAGCAGCAGGCTGTACCTAGTGGGTAGCTAGGGAAAAGCTGTTGTTGCAGTAAGTAGCCAAGTTGGCCAGGATTTATTTTGATGTCTCTTTTTGTTTATCAATTTTTCTGTAAATATTGTAAATAAATTGCACCTGTTTGTTTTCACCTCCACTATTGTTGTGCTGTGCCTATCTTTTTTTTGTGTTGTGCACCCATCCAGGGGGTCACACACACCCGCTGCCGAGCTAACCCTGTTACAACGTGTTTACAAGCGTTTGAAACGCTAATAAAATCTACTCCTGAACGCAAGTTTGGTGCGTTCAAAAAAACAACTGTAAACGACATAGTGTATATGGATACATAGGAAGACATTAGGGAGAGTTTAGGGGCTGCTGAAAAAAAAATGCAGAAAAGCTCCTAAACGTGAGTTTATCAGCTGCCATGTACATGGAGCCTAATACAGAAACCCCTGTCAAAAATCTCTGCTAGGGTCTGACTTCCCCTTTCTTACAGCTTTGTAAAACTCCACTCCAGCCTGTGATTGGATAATGAGAAAGCAGCAACACATCGATCAGGTCAACCTTGTGCTCTCCGTTTATTAGTTTAGAACTCCCTTGACAAAGATTGCAGAAGTTCGAGAAAGGTTTACCCCAGTCAAACTTAATACAGTATCTAGTATGGTACACAGAATATTTCGGCGGTCATTCATATCACATCTTTTGCCTAATTATTTTTATATTGAAATCAATTGAAATGCTTTTCAACATGTATTGAAATGTGTTGCTGCGCATTTCACAGAACTTTGCAATGCATTTTACACTGCACATTAATGTGCATCTTAATGCATTTCATGAAACTCTATCAGGCTAACAAAAAACCCCAAAGGTGTAAACTGAAGTTGAGCCTGCATGTGTAGGCATCTACTGCTCTGTATTGTTTGTATTTGTGACTAACCTATCATAGAGTTATATATGATTATGTGTCAGTGCTTCCTGTTTCTGGGCCTGGCTTGGAAACCTCAGAAGGAAGAAGTGGAGAGCGAGAAAGAAGAGCTGAGACCACAACTGTGGCTATTTCAGACCAGAAGCAGGGACTATTAGGCAAGTGTCCCTATGATAATAGCTTAGTATTGTTGTCCATAGCTTCTGGGTTTTATATATATATATATATATATATATATATATATATATACTGTATATATATATATATATATATATATATATATATATAAACAACTGTAGGTGAACCTGTTTATTGCAATAGCGTTTATATGCAGCTCTTGTTTGCCTAGTTAACCCTAAACCTTCTGACCTTTGCTACTATAGCTACTTTTAGCTCAGGGCTCAATAACTAGCATAGGCTAGAGCCAGGTTGGGCATAGGACAGCCACTTCTGGCAGTTAGAGGTTCAGTTGCATGTCGGATTAGATGCTACCAGGGACTAAGCACAGAATAGATAGGCTGACTCTGAGTTCCAGTGCAACACCATGGTTTCCATTGATGAGAAGCTGTGTTCCAGGCTGGTTTGACAACAGTTAGATAGCCTCCTCATCACCACAGACCTTGTCTTCAGGTCTCCAACACCATGATGAAAGCCACATTGTGATCATCCTTAGGGGTACCTGCAAGTGGACATTCTACTAGAGGTATCTCTATTAAAAACTATAAACTCGGGTATATGTGCACAGTTCCACCAGGACGCTTGTTGGGCCCTTTATTTACTATACCTGTTTGTACATTGTATTATTGTACATTATTTTGTATTATTATTGTTTTTATATCTAAAGTTTGTATTGTTCCCATACTGGTGTGCATCTGTATGGTTATTGTTAAATTTATATGCTGGTTGCAGTAGTTCCTCTGCTCCCCTGTCCTGGGTGGAGACACCACCAACTTTATTATCACACTCTCTCTTCAACTTAGAGAAGGTTCTGGTTCTCTTATTTACCTATAGGTTTAGTGCAATATCCCCTTTTGGGAGGGCCATTTGTTAGATTAGAACCCCCCCCCCCCCCCCCGCACAAAAAAAAAAAGGCTATACCTGTTGCCATTTGCCATCTGATTGTACAATCTCTGTACAAACTTTTATAGATTTACCAAAATGACATAACGTGAGAGCTTGTTGAAACAATGTAATTAATTTGTATCAAATCAGGGCACTGCACTATATACAGTTGTGTTCAAAATAATGGCAGTCAGACATCACTAACCTGATCAATCACTGTTTTTGGTAGAAATCATATTTCTATATGGCAAATCATTTACTAGCAGGTGTAGTAGAGTAATAGAAATCCAACAGACCCAACAGTCATGACATGCATGCTGCTGATTCTGTGTAATTGAATCACTAATTGAAAGGGGCATGTTCAAAATAATAGCAGTGTGGAGTTCTATTAGTGAGGTCATTCATTCTTTGAAAAACAGGTGGCAATTATTGCCCTTATTTAAGGAAGGAAGGCAGAAAATGTTGTACTAGCTGGTTACAGTGCATTTCTCTCTGAAATTCTGAGGAAAATGGGTCGTTCCAGACATTGTTCAGAAGAACAACGTACCTTGATTAAAAAGTTGATTGGAGAGGGGAAAACATATAAAGAAGTGCAGAAAATGATAGGCTGCTCAGCTAAAATGATCGCAATGCTTTAAAATGGCAACCAAAACCTGAAAGACGTGGAAGAAAGCGAAAAACTACCATTCAAATGGATAGAAGAATAGCCAAAATGGCAAGGACTCAGCCAACAATCAGCTCCAGGAAGATCAAAGAAGGTGTAAAGTTACCTGTGAGTACTGTTACAATCAGAAGACGCCTATGTGAAGCCAAGCTATCTGCAAGAAGCCCCTGCAAAGTCCCACTGTTGAAAAAAAAATGTGCTGAAGAGGTTACAATTTGCCAAAGAGCACATTGACTGGCCTAAAGAGAAATGGCGCAACATTTTGTGGACTGATGAAAGTAAGATTGTTCTTTTTGGGTCTAGTGGCCAGAGACAGTTTGTCAGACGACCCCCAAACACTGAATTCAAGCCACAGTACACTGTGAAGACAGTGAAGCATGGTTGCGCAAGCATCGTGATATGGGGATGTTTCTCATACTACGGTGTTGGGCCTATTTATCGCATACCAGGGATCATGGATCAGTTTGAATACATCAGAATACTTGAAGAGGTCATGCTGCCTTATGCTGAAGAGGAAATGCCCTTGAAATGGGTGTTCCAACAAGACAACGACCCCAAACACACCAGTAAACCTGCAACATCTTGGTTCCAGACCAACAAGATTGATGTTATGGAGTGGCCAGCCCAATCCCTGGATCTTAATCCAATAGAAAACTTGTGGGGTGACATCAAAAATGCAGTTTCTGAGGCAAAACCAAGAAATAGAGAAGAACTGTGGAATGTAGTCCAATCATCCTGGGCTGGAATACCTGTTCACAGGTGCCAGAAGTTGGGTGACTCCATACAACACAGATGTACAGCAGTTGTCAGAAACAGTGCTTATACAACTAAATATTCATTAAGTGATTCAAAGGAAAGCAAAATCTTCAAACATTTTTCAGTTTATATAGTGAATGTTTGAGTTTGTAAAGAAGAATACAAACACTGCTATTTTTTTGAACAGTCTAATATTCACTTTTCTTCAATTTGTTTTAGAGGAACAACACAAATTTGATCTATTTTTCTTCATGTTTTGATTTGGAATAGAATGTGTAGTGTTCCCAATGCATTTGTGTGTATGGAAATAAAAGCTATTAGAAGGATTTTGAGCTTTATTCACTTTTTTCAACACACTGCTATTATTTTGAACACAACTGTAGGTGTCAGGGGTTCTAAAGCAGATTGTAATGTGTATGGTCAATTTAATATCTTTTTTTTGTCTCTACATTTTACTTTGCACAGCAACCATATCTCTGTGTTTTCTCAATGATTCAGATATAATCAATCAACAGTTTATAGCAAGAAACTATTAATCTCATCATATGCAGATAACTAAGATACCGTTTGGATGGTTTTATTTTTATTATGGTACCATGTTTAAGGCTTTCTGGCGAGGTCACCTATGAGTAAAATGCAGTGATTGTGTATGTCAGGTTAAAAATAAAAAAAGACAGCTACCAGCTATGGAATCTACATAGATAGATGGGGACAAGCAGGAAATAAGATTTGAATTTGAAAATATAGACACTATAAGCAATATGATTGACAAAAATACTTTTCAGGTTGGCGGTCCACACTTCAGGGGATTTAGAGACCCACCATGTTTGCTGCTCAATTTACCATCAGATACAGGCTCTTGAGCATCTGTAAAGCTGCCATTAGGCAGGAAAAAAGCAGAACTGTAAAACACATAAAAATAAAGTAACCATTACATAGGGTCAAGTTGACATATCGTTTGTGGTTTCTCAGCTGTCAGATGTGGCTCTCTTCTTACCCATTGCGAGATGTTTTGTTTGCCAGCTGTGCCCAAGGCTCATGTTAGGATTGTGACAGCGAGATCCACAGCTCATCCCCACATGCGCCATCAGACTTGCTTTGTGAGTCATCCAGAAGCACGATGGGTAGCCTTATCGGGTGCTCTGCACACCTCTCACCTTGACATTTCAGAGGATGCAGACCAATATAATGACACATTAACAGCCTCTGTCCCCCGCCTACACACAGTCACAGTGAGGGGCTGCCAGGGAATCTCCTGCTATGACAGCAATTGTTAACCCTTTCCCAGGAGGCTTTGTCTCTGTGTACAACAAACCTTGCTGCAGAATACACTTTAGAGTTGGGTAGATGAGAATCAGGAAAAAGACATGTTAATTTAAGAAACCCCTACAGCATAGCCACCCACACTACACCTAACCCCATTAGTTCTGTCAGTAATGGAAGGTTCACTAATACTGCGGGCATGTAAGGCTAACAATACTAGACACACATTAGCACCCACGCGTCATTAGAAAAAAAAAAAAACAATAAAAATCAATGATCTACTTAAGAGTTGAAGACAACTAAATATCCCAGCATCACAAATAAGTTACATTATTTCAGTCATTGATCTGTGATTGGTAGATCCCCTCTAACTTTGTACACCTTCTATACACACCTACTATATCCAGAATCTCAGGGCCACTTTAACCATATGGGCAAAAGGGGGAAATAAGCCAGGCCCACCAGTCCAGAGCAGGGCTGGATCTAGCCCAGATCTGGGATTGCAGTAAAAAAAAGTCAGGGTTCCGAATGTCAACACTGTGTGTGTCACTGAGAATCTGTCACACAGTGTTACGACCTGGGAAACACTAGTGTGTATTAGGCTGGTACAGAACCTGTCCTCCTTATATCAGATATCCCTATCAGAGTCTCCCTTTAAATCAGGAGTCCTCATCAGCGTCCCCCTTTACATTGGGTTTCTATCAGCTTGCCCCCTTACATCAGGTGTCCCCATCAGAGTTCTCCCTTGCATCAGGAACCCTATCAGAGTTCCCCCTTACATCAGGGTCCCTGTCAGTGTGCCCCCTTACATCAGGGTCCCAATCAGAGTGCTCCCTATCATCAGAATCTCCATCAAAGTTCCCCCTTACATCAGGTGTCCCATCAGAGTCCCTCTTACATCAATTGTCCCCAATAAAGTGCCCCCTTACATCAACTGTCTCCATCGGGCTGACTCAGGGATCAGTGGATGCTAAAATCTGGGTGGGCCTAGCCCACCTCAGCACCTTCCTAGATCCGGCGCTGGTCTAGAGGGTCTGCCAGAGGCAGTGCTAGTTCTAGCCCTGGGCAAGCTGCTATTAGGCCCACAGGCTGTCAAACTATTTGAACAGCAGCTGTACCTGATTAGATACAACCAACTTCATCTGACAATCTTCAGCTCCATTAATTTTTCAATCAAGGGATATCAGGCAGGAGGCACTCAATGCAGTCATCCAATGAGCAAATTGTATGTGTTCCTGATGAACTGTACAGTGTATGACCAGTTTTAGTGTTAGAAAATGCTTTTGGTTTTTTTTTTTTTTTTTAAAGTAACACCTCGTTATTTAGCACCCTAGCTGTACATACATGGTGCCAACCTAGAGTGAGAAGTCACCTTTTTCTCATTTTAGAGGAGCTGCCAGAGCTCTTGCGTATAAAGTTAGTTCTACATGAAAGTCTGTCCTCCAGGGTCACCAAGATCTGAGGTCTCTTTGTACATGCGTATAACAATCTACGACTAATAAAAACTAGACCACCAAAGTAATAAACACATCAGCAGGGGCGAACTGACCATTTGGAAACTCGGGCACTGCCCAAGGGCCCGAGGTCAGTAGGGGGCCCCATGAGATGCCCCTGGTACCTTTTTCGTAGGCTTTTTTGTGTTTGGGCAAGGACACAGGGGCCCTATGATCTCCTATTGCCCGGGGGCCCCATGAGTTGTCAGTCCGCCCCTGCACATCAGTGTTCTACAGGACCTCCTGCTTAGCACATTGAGTAGAGGGATACTGTACAATCTATGTGGGACTTGATTGATGAGACTTGTACCTCTCCACACCCTGCAACCCATTTTCTCTATGTATTTAAAGAGGAACTACACTTTTGTTGAGACAAAAACAATCCACTCTAGATGATTAATGTATACTGCAAGGATTTTAACAAACTTTGTTACAGATTACTACCAGTTTCTACTCTGAAGAAAAAGCTGTTTGTTGATTTGCAAAGTAAATCTGAATGGATGTGTGTTTTTCATCAATCAGCTGATGCACTTGCAGTGTTCTAATGAGGAAATTGTAGTGCCTGCATACCTATAGAAGTGATTAACCCTTTGGAAGTATCTTACCAAAACTGACATTTTTGCTGCAGAGAATGCCTAAAATCTGACTTCTGGGAAAATCAGTGAGCCAATCACACTAGCAGGAATTGACCTTTCCGGGAGTGTTCTGTACATCTCCAGGTAGCCATATTGGATTGAATTTTACAGATAATTACAATGCTGCAGCTTAAATGTTAGTAAAAACTACCTTTAATTTTCAATTACAATATAGCTTGTGTAGCAATAATTTTTTTTTTTTCCCCTCAAGAGTAATTTACTATCAAGGATTACTATCTGTGTCTCCCTGCCACAGTGGCAAGCACTCCACTCATTTCTTGATGTAGTTTGACAAGGACAAGAAGTACAATCACTGCAATGGGGTAACATACATTAAAGTGGTTGTAAAGGCAAAAGGTTTTTTATTATTTTACTGCAATCTATACAGTAAGATAAAAAAAAAAACCTTCTGTATGCAGCTTTCTCCACAGCCCCCTCTAAATACATACTTGAGCCCAATCTCAATCTAGCAATGTGGACAAGAGCAGGCCATACATGGGTCGAATTCCGAACAATTTTTCGTCCGAAAATCAAAAACGTAATTTGCTCGGTAATCCGATGGTGCCATTAATGATTTTGAAAATCATCCGACCAAGTCAAAGTTCACCCCATATAACAGGTGAAACTTCTGTTCCTTCCAGGTCGTTTTTCACAAATTTTCCAACATGCCTGATCACCAAAAAGGGGAGAAACCACGAAAATCGGCCGGTGCAATTGACTCACTAACAGTGCAAAAATCGTTCCGATTTTCGGACGAAAAATCGGACGAATTTCGACCCATGCATGACTGGCATTATTCTCTCCTTCCTTGGTTCAGATACAGCAGCAGGAGCCATTGGCTCTTGCTTCTATCAATCAAAGTCAGTGACAAGGAGCAAGGGGTACACAGAGCAGGGCTCGGGAGCTAGCACGCACGCTCTGGGGGCACTCGGGAAGGGGGGGGAGCCAGAGCACCAGCAGGGGACCCGAGAGAAGGAGGATTACTCTGTGCACAACAATTGGTCAGAGCAGGTAAGTAAACCATGTTTGTAAAGGTTGATTTTTTATATATATATTAAAATACCAATCACTTTAATAAAATATAAGCAAAAATGCAACAAAAGATATAGCAGGACGTGGGCATTTAAGTGGTTTTGCACAGAGTAGCCCTGATCCTCCTCTTCTCGGATCCCCCGCTGGCGCACTGGGTTCCACCACCCCTTCCATCGAGTGCCCTCAGAGCACCAGCGGGGGCCCCGAGGAGAAGAGGATCAGGGCTACTCTGTGCAAAACCATTGCACAGAGCAGGCTGTAGAACAGGTTTGTTATTTTAATATTAAAATAAAAATCAACCTTTACAATCACTTAAATAAAATACAAGCAAAAATGCACCAAAGATATAACATGACTTGGGCATTTAAATTAAAATTCTGTTTTGATGACTAAAAAAAATTCTCTTTGGGTCAAATATATGTAATGAATATTGAATTGCCTTTAGAGGTCAAAGAATTTTGTTTATTAATGTTAATTGAACAATGCTTTCTAAGCTTTTTTTTTTATTTTTTAACATTCTAAATCAGTTAAGGGTTAGAGGTCCTGAGAATGCTAGGTTGAAAAAAAGGAAGAATTCAATTTGCAGAGGACGTGTGTCAACCCATGTAAGCATATGCCATGCATTATCCTACATAGCAAGACACGACAGATTGTTACTTCTCCCCACCCCCTGGTTCTTAACCACTTCCTGTCCGGACACTTTTACCCCCTTCCTGTCCAGAGCAATTTTCAGCTTTCAGCGCTATCACAGTTTGAATGACAATTGCGCGGTCATGCAATACTGTACCCATATGAATTTTTTACTATTTTTTTGAGACAGATAAAGCTTTATTTTGGTGGTATTTATTCACCGCTGGGATTTTTATTTTTTTTACTATGTAAATGAAAAAGTCCACAAATTTTGAAAAAAAGTGTTTTTTTTAATAAAATTTTGCAAATAAATAATATTTCATCATAAATTTTGGCCAAAATTTATTCCGTTATTTTTTTAGTAAAAAAAAAATCCAAATTAGTTTATAACCAAAAATTATAATTTTTAAACATTTTTTTTTACATTTTTATTTTATTTTTTTATATTATTATTTTTTATTTTTATTTTATTTTTTTTTACATACTGTCACCCTAGCAGTACAGTGTCACCATGTTGACACTGTACTACTTGTGGGGGGTGATGAAGATTTTTTTTTTACACTGATTGCTTTTACACCCATATAGGATGTAAAAGCAATCATTTTTCTTTCTCTCTGTCTGCATTCTTGCAGTCATTGAGAAGTACTGAGTGAGCTGTGATTGGTCACAGCTTGCAACATGGTACAAGGCTGTTGTGAATAGCCTTGTACCATGTGACCTCTGTGATCATTCACAGATTTCACACGTAGTAAGCAATGATGTCACAAGTGACATCTTGCTTACTACTTTGCATGTGATCACTGATTCAGCAATCAGTAATCACATGATCGGGACCTCACACAGAGGTCCCGTCCGACGATCGGTGTTTCACTGTGTCCGGAGGACACAGCGGGCACCGGATCGCGGTGCTGCGCGCTCCCAGGGAGCGCGCACAGCTAGAAAAGGCGGGTGCCGTTTAGGAACGGCAACCTGTCCCTGGACTGCCACCGCCCTGCCGTTTATCAACAGCAGGCGGACGGCAAGAGGTTAACCACTTGCCTACCGAGCAGTTTTACCCCCTTCCTGCCCAGGCCAATTTTTAATTTTCAGTGCTGTTGCACTTTGAATGACAATTGCGGCAACATTGTAATCATATGAAATTTTTATCATTTTTTTCACACAAATAGCGATTTCTTTTGGTTGTATTTAATCGCCACTGGGGTTTTTATTTTTTGAACTGTAAACACAAAAAGAGAGGAAAAAAAAGGTTTCTTTGAATCTATTATAAAATTTAGCAAACAGGCAATTTTTCTCCTTCACTGATGTGCATTGATAAGGCGGCACTCACGGGCATTGATGAGGAGGCACTGCATTGCGGCACTGACAGACAGCACTGTTGGGCAGCACTGATAATCAAGGCATGGATAATCAGTGCCCTGATTATTAGTGCAGATCTCCCGTCACATTTGCAGGTTATTGGCAGAAATTTTCTCATGCTGTGACAGCGTGAGAAAAGTGCAGCCGATAACTGGCAACTGTATTTACATTGACCTGCTGTGTCATTGGACACAGCTGATCACCTGGTAAAAGGCCACTGTGATTGCCCTTTTACCTCGTCACCGACAGCGCCGGGTGTGCGCTGCTGGGGGCATGTTCTGGGAGGACATCCATGGACACCCTCCCAGAACTGGACAACCGCGCTGTAGCCGTGTTTCGTCTATAGTGTAGTTGGGAAGTGGTTAAAAAAGGAACTTCACCCTGATCACAAATACGACAACAAGAGCACGTTTAGGAATGACAATTTACAGATCCTTATAGAGAATCAATTCTTTGCATACCCTTTTAGTTCCCTCCCCATTCTTCTCATGGTGGCCATTTTTACAAAGAGAAGATGAATTCATCTCCATTTACTTCCTTGAACTCTGCCTAGAACCCTTGATATGCCTCCTGGAACATGTGACAGGAATGTCCCAGGATGCCATCATGGGGGCTTAGTTATCTCGCCAGTGCATCAATTAACCAAGAAATGGGAAATCAGTAATTTTAAATAAGTACAGTGGGGATCGAAAGTTTGGGCACCCCAGCTAAAAATTTGTATTAATGTGCATAAAGAAGCCAAGGAAAGATGGAAAAATCTCCAAAAGGCATCAAATTACAGATTAGACATTCTTATAATATGTCAACAAAAAATAGATTTTATTTCCATCATTTACACTTTCAAAATAACAGAAAACAAAAAAATGGCGTCTGCAAAAGTTTGGGCACCCTGCAGAATTTATAGCATGTACTGCCCCTTTGCAAAGCTGAGACCTGCCAGTGTCATGGATTGTTCTCAATCATCGTCTGGGAAGATCAGGTGATGTCAATCTCAAAGGTTTTAAATGCCCAGACTCATCTGACCTTGCCCCAACAATCAGCACCATGGGTTCTTCTAAGCAGTTGTCTAGAAAACTGAAACTGAAAATAGTTGACGCTCACAAAGCTGGAGAAGGCTATAAGAAGATAGCAAAGCGTTTTCAGATGTCAATATCCTCTGTTCGGAATGTAATTAAGAAATGGCAGACATCAGGAACAGTGGAAGGTAAAGCAAGATCTGGAAGACCAAGAAAAATATCAGACAGAACAGCTCGCAGGATTGTGAGAAAAACAATTCAAAACCCACGTTTGACTGCACGATCCCTCCAGAAAGATCTGGCAGACACTGGAGTTGTGGTACACTATTCCACTATAAAGAGATACTTGTACAAATATGGTCTTCATGGAAGAGTCATCAGAAGAAAACCTCTTCTATGTCCTCACCACAAAAATCATCGTTTGAACTTTGCAAATGAACATATAGACAAGCCTGATGCATTTTGGAAACAAGTTCTGTGGACCGATGAGGTTAAAATTGAACTTTTTGGCCGGAATGAGCAAAGGTACGTTTGGAGAAGAAGGGGCACAGAATTTAATGAAAAGAACCTCTGTCCAACTGTTAAGCATGGGGTTGGATCAATCATGCTTTGGGGTTGTGTTGCAGCCAGTGGCACAGGGAACATCTCACGAGTAGAAGGAAAAATGGATTCAATAAAATTTCAGCCAATTTTGGATGGTAACTTGATGCCATCTGTGAAAAAACTGAAGTTAAAGAGAGGATGGCTTCTACAAATGGATAATGATCCTAAACACACCTCGAAATCCACGGGGGATTACATCAAGAGGCGTAAACTGAAGGTTTTGCCATGGCCTTCACAATCTCCTGACCTCAACATAATTGAAAATCTATGGATAGACCTTAAAAGAGCAGTGCGTGACAGACAGCCCAGAAATCTCAAAGAACTGGAAGACTTTTGTAAGGAAGAATGGGCAAAGATACCTCAAACAAGAATTGAAAGACTCTTGGCTGGCTACAAAAAGTGTTTACAAGCTGTGATACTTGCCAAAGGGGGCAGTACAAGATATTAACTCTGCAGGGTGCCCAAACTTTTGCAGATGCCATTTTTTTGTTTTCTGTTATTTTGAAAGTGTAAATGATGGAAATAAAATCTAACTTTTGTTGACATATTATAAGAATGTCTAATCTGTAATTTGATGCCTTTTGGAGATTTTTCCATCTTTCCTTGGCTTCTTTATGCACATTAATACAAATTTTTAGCTGGGGTGCCCAAACTTTCGATCCCCACTGTATTTGTTCAACCAGTCATTTGACTACAGGCCAGGCGGGACATTCACCATCTTATGATGTCCTCTTGGAATAGGCCGTGCTGCAGTGGGATCTACCACTCACTTCCAGCACCATGTGATCACTGTTACCAATCACAGTAGATCACATGACAACTGTACACAATCAATGGCTTTCATTCATACCATCCATTAGGTACTATTGTGTTGATCTCTGTGATTGATCACAGTGATCACATGGTACAGACAGAGCCAATCACAGCCCATCTGTACTATGTGATTAGTTGTGGCTAATCACAGCTAACCAGAATAGTAAACACTGAATGAATCAATTTCATTCAGTAAAAATGGTTGTTTATAACAGTGAAATTAACTGGTATAAGCAATCACAATGAGTTTAAAAAAACTTCACTTCTCTAGAGTAGTACAATGTTACTATGGTAACATTTGTCCTGGTCACACTGTTGAAAAAAGTCATAATAAAAGAAAAAAAAATTTAATAAAAAGGAAGAAAAAAAATCAGTTATATGATGGCTCTTGCACTGCACTGGTGACCATATTAAAAAAGAAAAAAAAGTGATAATTTTTTTTTTCTAAAAATTGTTTATTTTCCAGAAAATTGCGACAAAAGATTACAACTTAAAAAAAAATTCGCTATGCCTCTTGCTAAATAGCTAGGACTGTCTACTTTCCAAAAAGGGGTCATTTGGGGGATATCTGTACTGTCCTAGAATTTTCAGGCCTCAAGAAAGGATAGGCAGTCATTACATCAGGAATGATCAATTTTCATATACGGTATACAGTCATGGCCGAAATTGTTGGCACCCTTGATATTTTTCCTGAAAATCAAGTATTTCACACAAAAAAGGTATTGCATTAACACATGTTTTGCTATACACATGTTTATTCCCTTTGTATGTATTGGAACAAATATAAAACAGAGGCAGAAAAGCAAATATGACATAATGTCACACAAAACCCCAAAAATGGGCTGGACAAAAGTATTGGCACCCTTAACTTAATATTTGGTTGCACACCCTTTGGAAAACATAACTGAAATCAGTCGCTTCCTATAACCATCAATAAGCTTCTGACACCTCTCACCCGGAATTTTGGACCACTCTTCCTTTGCAAACAGCTCCAGGTCTCTCTTATTGGAAGGACACCTTTTCCCAACAGCAATTTTAAGATCTCTCCACAGGTGTTCAATGGGATTTAGATCTGGGCTCATTGCTGGCCACTTCAGAACTCTCCAGCGCTTCTTTGCCATCCATTTCTGAGTGCTTTTTGACGTATGTTTGGGGTCATTGTCCTGCTGGAAGACCCAGGATCTTGGACGCAAACCCAGCTTTCTGACACTGGGCCCTACAGTGCGACCCAAAATCCTTTGGTAATCCTCAGATTTCATGATGCCTTGCACACAGTCAAGGCACCCAGTGCCAGAGGCAGCAAAACAACCCCAAAACATCATTGAACCTCCACCATATTTTACCGTAGGTACTGTGTTTTGTTCTTTGTAGGCCTCATTCCGTTTTCGGTAAACAGTAGAATGATGTGCTTTACCGAAAAGCTCTATCTTGGTCTCATCTGTCCACAAGACGTTTTCCCAGAAGGCTTTTGGCTTACTCAAGTACATTTTGGCAAACTGTAGTCTTGCTTTTTTATGTCTCTGTGTCAGCAGTGGGGTCCTCCTGGGTCTCCTGCCATAGCGTTTCATTTCATTTAAATGTCGACGGATAGTTCGCGCTGACACTGATGCTCCCTGAGCCTGCAGGACAGCTTGAATGTCTTTGGAACATGTTTGGGGCTGCTTATCCACCATCCGGACTATTCTGCGTTGCAATCTTTCATCAATTTTCCTCATCCGTCCACGACCAGGGAGATTAGCTACAGTGCCATGGGTTGCAAACTTCTTGATAATGTTGCGCACTGTGGACAAAGGCAAATCTAGTTCTCTGGAGATGGACTTGTAACCTTGAGATTGTTGATATTTTGCCACAATTTTGGTTCTCAGGTCCTCAGACAGTTCTCGTCTCCTCTTTCTGTTGTCCATGCTTAGTGTGGCACAGACAGACACACAATGCAAAGGTTAAGTGAACGTCTCTCCTTTTTATCTGCTTTCAGGTGTGATTTCTATATTGCCCACACCTGTTACTTGCCCCAGGTGAGTTTACAGGAGCATCACATGCTTGTAACATTCTTATTTATCCGCAGTTGTGAAAGGGTGCCAATACTTTTGTCCAGCCCATTTTTGGAGGTTTGTGTGACATTATGTCGAATTTGCTTTCTTTCCTCCCTTTTTTTGTTTTGTCCCAATACACACAAAGGGAATAAACATGTGTATAGCAAAACATGTGTTAATGCAATACGTTTCGTGAGAAATACATGATTTCCTGGAGAAATATCAAGGGTGCCAACAATTTCGGCCATGACTGTATATATATATATATATATATATATACATACATACACACCATAGTTTGTGGACTCTGTCTAAACCTTTCCTATAAACTACATAATATACACTGACTTGGGTTATTCCCACCAAAGAAATATAGCAGAATACAGTGTGGCTACATTTACAAAGAAACATTGTGTATTTGCAAAATTTGATAACAGGTTATTATTTATTCAAAGTTTTGGGTCTTTTTTTATTTAGCAAAAAAACAAAAAACTCAGAAGTGATTAAATACTACCAAAAAAAACATATTTGTGTGAAAAAAATTATAAAAATTTATTATGGGTACAGTGTTGCATGTGAAAGCTAAAAATTGGCTTGGGCAGGAAGGGGCTGAAAGTGCCCAGTATTGAATTGGTTAGAGAATGTTTGGTGATTTCATATCAGCATGCAGAAATGTCGGCTAATAAGGCCTTAACTGCCTCCCGCCCGCCATATAAGTTAAGGTGGTTCCCTCATTCTGGGAGGACGTCATATGATGTCCTCCCACTCTAACCGCACATGCACGGCTCCAGGAGTGCGCAGTGCGGCGATCGGCGGTGCGCTGTGTCCCTTGGATCACCGATCAATGAAAAGAGCCAAAGATGTCGGCTCGGTCATGTGATCAGCTGTGTTCAATCACAGCTGATCGCATGTAAATAGGGAAATGCCGCTTATCGGCATTTCTCTCCTCACGAGCTGTCACACTGACAGCTCGAGAGGAGAGCCAGTAATTGGCATTCCTCGGAGGGGACATGTACACTGATCATCAGGGCACTAATGATCACTGTGCCCTGATGATCAGTGTAGCCCTAGCAGTGCCACCTGTCAGTGCCCATCAATGCCACCTGCCAGTACCCATCAGTGCCACATATCAGTGCCTACAAGCGCACATCAATGCCACATATCAGTGCCCATCTGAGCTGCCTTTCAGTGTCACCTATCAGTGCCAGTCAGTGCCACCTATCAGTGTCACCTATCAGTGCTGCCAGTGTCGCCTATCAGTGTGCATCAGTGCCTGTCAGTGCTGCCTATCATTGCTATCTAACAGTGCCAGTCAGTGCCACCTAACAGTTCCAGTCAGTGCCGCCTATCAGTGCCAGTCAGTGCCATATATGAGTGCTGCCTTTCGGTGCCCATCAGTGATGCCTGTCAATGCCCATCAGTGCCACCTACTAGTGCCTCCTCATCAGTGCCCATCAGCGCCACCTGTCAGTGCCCATCAGTGCACTCTATCAGTGCCCATCACTGCAGCCTCATTAGAGCACATCGGTGAAGGAGAAAATAACTTATTTACAAAATTTTATAACAAAAACTAAGAAAAACATTTTTTTCCCAAATTTTTTGTGGTTTTTGGTTTGTTTAGCAAAAAATAAAAAACCCAGAGATGATTAAATACCACCAAAAGAAAGCTCTGTCTCAAAAAATTTTTTTTATATGGGTACAGTGTTGACCGCGCGATTGTCATTCAAAGTGCAACAGCACTGAACGCTGAAAACTGGCCTGGGCAGGAAGGGGGTATAACTGCCCTGTAGGCAAGTGGTTAAGTGGTTGTAAAGGCAGAAATTACTTTTCTTACCTTCATGCATTATACTCTCTAAACTTACCCGAGTCCGATCTCAGTGCATGAGAGCCAAGGCTTTCTTGGTTCTCTCCCTCCTCACTGGCTCCTGCTGCTGAAAATCCCAGACAGTGTGGGTGGGGCAGGGCCGAGTCAGCCCACATGAGTACCCCCAAATCAAGCAGCTTTCTATGGTGGGCACTCGGCGGGAGGAGGAACTAGGATTTTCAGCAAGGTACCTGAGAAGATCTGATCTATTCTCTGCAAAACCATTAGACACAGCAGCTAAGAATATCGTGTTTGTTATTTAAAAACAATACAGAACCTTTAAAATGGCTTTAAGGCTTCATTGGCACAGAGGCTATGGCTGTTTATGCGGCTGGGGCTGTGTGCAGGCAACCTATATTACTCTAGAAGGATGAAGAGGTGGTATGGACACCTAACCTGAAAGGTGCGCAGGGCATTTGGGGCAGTTCGCCCACCCTTGAATCCCTGTCAAATAAGGACACATGGCTGTGGTGATATACCCTCTGTGTCCCCATAGTGTAACTTAGACTGCCTGCAAGTAGCACTATCTGCATTAAAAAAAATGGAGAAGACCACTTTAATATCCAATATATCTTCTCCTTCTAAACTTTGTAATGACATATGCTTATACCAACTTACATTTTTCTTTTTTTTTTTTATAGTAGTGGCGATGAATCATCAAACTTTCCTGCCTACGGTGCATCTCTCTAGAGACTTTTGTAAACTTGCACTGTGGTAGGCTTCATTTAACTGGCAGTTACAGTGTGGATAGGAGGACTCCATCAACCTTTTATCTGTCAACGTATCATGACAGATTATCCCTCTCCATGGCAATAAATACATTGTGAAGCTGCGGGAAAGGCTAGAAGGGTGAAGAAAACTAAAGCATTATGAAAAAGAGCAAAATGAATAAAACATCAATCTCCAGCAGATTCTTCCTCCAGTTCAGGTCCATACAGAAGTAAAAACCTTTGTTACAGAGCTGGAAGTGTTAATAGATTACAAGTGTGGTGACATCATAGCACTTGCGCTCCTTTGAGAGGTACCTCTGTTGTGGTGGCAGATGGGACTTGTAGTTTTTTAAATTTACAGATCTCTGTGAATGATTGATGGGGCTGTGTAGGTGAAGCCACGCACAGGTGCGTTAAATTCATATATGAAATGAGCAGGCAGGGAGATGAACCCACAGGTTCTTGAAGTGTAGGGGCTGTGGACTCTGCCCATCTTTCATGTTGCACCCTAAATATGGATGCCACATGGCACATGGTCTTAAAGATGAACTTCTCTTTTAAAGGGGAAAAAAAAGGCTGTAATGCAAGAATCAGCCATTTAAAGCACGGGAATCATGTTGGGCATGTGACGCCACATTGCTCCTAGATCTTTAGTCACATTTACCTAACTATAATAAAGGCTGTTAAATAATACATAGTCTGTAGTGTAGAGAATTTACCAGACAAATTCTTAGGTTAATGCAAAGGCCACCTTTTTTCAACATCTGTATTTGGATCCACTTATATGTGCGATCAGGGGCGGACTGACAACTCATGGGGCCGCCGGGCAATAGGGGATCATGGGGCCCCGTGTCCTTGCCCAAACTCAAAAAAGCCTATGAAAAAGGTACCAGGGGCATCTCATGGGGCCCCCTACTGACCCCCCGCCTTCGGGCAGTGTCCAAATTTCCAAATGGTCAGGCCGCCCCTGTGTGCGATCATTTTTTCACACCTGAAGACAGTATTAAGTGTATCTGGAACCGGACTTACAAAAGATAATTCAGCAGCATGTATGTAGCTGAAATCCTATAAGGCCCGAATAGCATGGAAAATGGAAAAAGGTTTCCGACCACTGCTATAAAAAGCATTGTACATAGGGGCTGCTGCATGTGAAAGAGCAAGATGTTCTCTTGTTCTTACACTATATTTGCAACCTTTTAAAATAGACATCAATTCCAGGAAATATGGATCTTTAAGCCCAACTACAGGAGTAAGAAAAAAAATCTACCCTTGCAATGGGCCTTTCCCCCCAAACCCCCACACTGCCATGGGTTAAATGTTCATTATTTGTAAAGGTGCCAGAACAAGAATTGCTTACTATATTCCACGCTCCAGCAGGATTCCTCCAGCCCTGCAATGCTTCCCCTCCAAACCTCCATTTAATAATTATGTCAGGTACTTATATAGCAATGTCAATTTAAGCAACAATTACGTTTCATTCCTTGCCTCCATGGAGCTTACAATCTAAGGTCCCTAACTCACATTCATACATACACATACTAGGGCCAATTTAGACAGGAGCTAAGTAACCTGTCACAAATTGCGGCCATAATACTCATGCACTGCCACAAACAGATGATGAGCTGCTGCAAGCACCTAAATGTGTTCCCATATCAAAAGACCAAATACCACCCCCCAAAAAAGTGCAGCTCAGCCCCCTGATGAACCAGAAACAAACTATTTAATAAACACCCTCCGGAGTGTCCAACCCAATGGGTATCTAAATAAAAAAAAAAACCTCCCAAACAAATATGGAAAACTAGTGTGATCAATAATTTATGAATAAATACCTGGCAGAGCCACTAAATACAAATAGTATATAAGTGTGTCACATGTAATAAGTATTAAAATACCAAAGTGCAACAACAGTATCAATATATACAGTATAAATGAACATAAACATCTGGCCGCGAAAAAAAAAAACCACCCGGCTGGGCTAAGAAATATAAAGTGTAAAATACAAAGGAAAAATTATAGGTCATGCAATAAACACCCAGCTAAGCAATCAACCCCCAAAAGTATTGGGACACCCCTCCAAATCATTGGATTCAGGTGTTCCAATCACCTCCATGGCCACAGGTGTATAAAATCAAGCACCTAGGCATGCAGACTGCTTCTATAAACATTTGTGAAAGAATGGGTTGCTCTCAGAAGCTCAGTGAATTCAAGTGTGGTACCATGAATGGTTGCCACCTGTGCAATAAGTCCATCCATGAAATTTCCTTGCTACTAAATATTCCACAGTCAACTGTTAGTGGTATTATAGCAAAGTGGAAAAAAAACTGGAAACAACAACAGTAACTCAGCCGAAAAGTGGTAGGCCATGTAAAATGACAGAGTGGGGTCAGCACATAGTACGCAGAAGTCACCAACTGTCTGCAGAGTCAATAGTTAAAGACCTCCAAACTTGGTGTGGCCTTCAGATTACCACAACAGTGTGTAGAGAGCTTCATGGAATAGGTTTCCATTGCCAAGCAGCTGCATCCAAGCCTTACATCACCAAATGCAACGCAAAGCCTTGGATGCAGTGGTGTAAAGCATGCTGCCACTGGAAGCTAGAGCAGTGGAGACATGTTCTCTGGAGTGACAAGTCACGCTTCTCAATCTGATGGATGTGCCTGGATTTGGCGGTTGCCAAAAGACAGGTACTTGCCTTACTGCACTGTGGCAAGTGTAAAGTTTGGTGGAGGGGGGATTATAGTGTGGGGTTGCATCAGCATAGCAAGACATTTTGGAAAAATTCATGCTCCCAACTTTGTGGGAACAGTTTGGAGATGGCTTTCTGTTCCAACATGACTGCACACCAGTTCCCAAGGCAAGGACCATAAAGACATGGATGGAGTTTGGGGTGGAGGAACTTCACTGGCCTGCACAGAGTCTTCACCTCAACCTAATAGAACACCTTTGGGATGAATTAGAGCGGAGACTTCAAGCCGGGCTCGTCCGACATCAGTACCTGACCTCACAAATGCGCTTCTGGAAGAATGGTCAAACAATTCCATAGACACACTCCTAAACCTTGTGGGCAGCCTTCCCAGAAGAGTTGAAGCTGTTATAGCTGCAAAGGGTGGGCTACCTCAATACCTTTGGCAATATAGTGTGCATGTAAATCAGCAACTAAAGTGCATAATGAGTCAAATTAGGAATAATATATGAAACTGCTACTAAAAACCAATCAAGTAAGCAAAAAAGTGAAGTGGGTAATGAATAACTAATAAAGTGCAAAATGCTGTCCAATAGTGACTATACAGTCTTTCTTTCAATATTTAAAATAGTGCACCAGTGACTTCATAAGATGTTAAACTCAATGGTGCGCCCACCTTCCAGCATGCACGTTCACCTTAAGAGCTGACTGATAAAAAATATAGGTCAACATGCGCTCAATATAAATCATATCCTACTGGGTCCTCTGGTTCCACAGGTCTCTCCAGGTGCAATCTGGATCAGTACCTTGCACTACCACTCCGATGGAAGAGTGCTTAAAAGATAAGGAACATGGAACGCCTCATAGTGTAGTAAAGTTTTATTAACATAAAATGTTATATAAAATGCCACTCACACATACAAGGCTCTCAGAACCTATTAAAAGCATGTATGGTAAACGGGGTGAACAAAGATGGCAGCTTTTGCCCACACAGGAAATGGTATCACACACTTCCATACTACAAGTTACATCACAAGTCACCATTTATTTACTCATTTTTATTTATATATTTTAATTGGGATTGATTGCTCAGCCAGGTGTTTATTGCAGATATTTTTCCATTGGATTTTACACTTTACATTTCTTAGCCCAGTCAGGTGTTTATTTTAGCTAGGCCAGGTGTTTATGTATGATCATTTATATAATTGATGCACTTTGGTATTTTAATATCCATTACACGTGACACACATATGCTCTTTGGATTTAGTGGCTCTGCCAGGTATTTATTCACGAATTACTGATTACACAGTTTTTCCACATTAGTTTAGGAAGTTTTTGTTTTCTATTTATATCCATTGGGTTAGACACTCAGGAGGGTGCTTATTTATTAAGTTTGTTTCTGGTTCACTAGGGGGAAGCGCAGCACTTTTTTGGGATGTATCAAGTAACCTACCAGCACGCCTTTGGAGTGTGAGAGGAAATCAGAGTACCCGGAGGAAATCAATGCAGGCAGAGGGTGAACAAGCAGACTCCAAAGTGCTGTTGGCCGTGTTCGCACTCACCCCCACCAATACAGGGTTAATTAGTCCTGCAATCTACATGATGACACTGAAAGACTGCCTACCCATGGACTGGCACTTAGGGTAATAAAAAAAAAAAAAAAGGACAGTATCAGAGTGAGGGATAGGGTAAGGAACCCTGACTGTTCCTGAACCCCCCAGACATAAACATTTACCATTCTAGCACCGGAGGTCACCACTGCAAGGGTAGATTTTTTTCCCAATTCCTGGAGTTGGGCCTTAAAGAAGAACTGAACTCTAGTTGCTGTGCATTCAGAGGCCAAAGAACTAATTGCCTAATCTTTTCCCCATTACTGGCTTACCATGCCTTGCTCTGTAATCTATAATTCCCACCTGCCATGGCGGCAAATATTCTCTCTGGGTAGAAGCAGTCATCTTAACAGAGGCAGCACTCTCCTTCCATGTCAGAGATTCAAGAATAATGAACAGCACAGCAATGACATCACAAAATCTCTCTCCAAATCTCCTAAAATGAGATTATTAGAAGCATTTGGAGGCAGCAGCTCCCTAGACCTCTCACTGCAGATACAGTGCCTTGAAAAAGTATTCATGCCCCTTGAATTTTTCCACATTTTGTCATGTTACAACCAAAAACATAAATGTATTTTATTGGGATTTTATGTGATAGACCAACACAAAAGTGGCACATAATTGTGAAGTGGAAGGAAAGTGATAAATGAATTTCAAAATTTGTGGCAACTCTGGAGGAGTTGCAGAGATCCACAGCTCAGGTGGGAGAACCACAGGACAACTATTAGTAGTGCACTCCAAAAATCTGGCTTTTATGGAAGAATGGCAAGAAGAAAGCCATTGTTGAAAGAAAGCTGTAAGAAGTCCCATTTGCGGTTTCCCTCACATGACTTCTTGCAAACACGTGGAAGAAAGTGCACTGGTCAGCTAAGACCAAAATTAAATTTTTTGGCCTAAAAGCAAACACTATGTGTGGCAGAAAACTAACACTGCACATCACCCTGAACACACCATCCCCAACTTGAAACAAGGTGGTGGCAGCATCATATTGTGGGAATGCTTTTCTCTAGCAGGGACAGGGAAGCTGGCCAGATTTGATGAGAAGATGGATGGAACCAAATACAGGCAATCTTGGAAGAAAACCTGTGAGCCTGCAAAAGACCTGAGACTGGGGTGGAGGTTCCCCTTCCAGCAGGACAACGACCCTAAACATACAGCCAGAGCTACAATGGAATGGTTTAGATCAAAACATATTCATCTGTTAGAATGGTCCAGTCAAAGTGCAGACCTAAATCCAATTGAGAATCTGTGGCAAGACTTGAAAATTACTGTTCACAGGCGCTCTTCATCGAATTTGCCAGAGCTTGAGCTATTTTGCAAAGAAGAATGGGCAAAAAGTTATTTCTCTAGATGTGCAAAGCTGGTAGAGACATCCCCAAAAATACTTGCAGCTGTAATTGCAGGTGGTTCTACAAAGTATTGACTAAGGGGGGCTGAACACAAATGCACGCCACACTTTTCAGATATTTGTAAAAAATTTTGAAAACTATTTATCACTTTCCTTCCACAATTATGTGCCACTTTGTGTTGTTCTATCACATAAAATTCCAATAAAGTACATTTACGTTTTTGGTTGTAGCATGACAAAATGTGAAAAAGTTTATGGGGGTATAAATACTTTTTCAAGGCACTGTCTATAGTAATGAGGCTGTTGGTACAGGGATGCCTAGGCACATTTACAGTACATACCAGGAATTGCACTGCTACTGTTCAGTAGGAATTCCAGGGATAAGATACATTTTGTTTTTTGGGGTGCTATTTAGGGACAATCAGCATTTATAGATCAAATCTTCGCTTTTTGAGCTCAGGTCCCCTTTGATGAGAGTGGTGACTGTCACCATCAGACTAGCAGGCTTTAAACATGCTTCAAATGGTGTTAAAAGTTTACTTAAACCATTAAAAACTTGTTTAGAGCACATTTGCATATTTTAGTGCATTGCAGTAATGCATGCATTACCTCAACAGCAAAACATGCAATAGTATTTTGCAGTGCACTTCATTTTCAAAGGCAGCCCAATGCACGTGTGCTGTAGCACATGCTAACACACGAACATGCCAGAGTGTGCTGCATCAAAAAACATTGTGCAGTGGCAGTACATTCATTTGAAGAAGCTGCCTAAAGGCAACAAAGGTAACACAACACACCAGAACAAGAAGGTGTGAATGGGCAATTAACCCTTTCACCGCCAGAGCTGTGTTTTGCATTTTTTGCACACATTTAAAAATTCATTTTAGGTCTGAAGATTGCTTAAAAATCCTAAAACATTGTGCATTTTTTGAATGCAGACACCCTGGAGGATAAAACAGCGGTGGCTCTAACTTTTTATCAAGTGCAGAATGTAAAAAAATACACTCTATTCAATTTTAGAGCACACAAATTAAACATATTACCCATTTTTTTGTAAAATATAAATATTGAGGTTGTGCCAAGTAAACCGATGTCTAACCTTAAATGTCCACCTTAAAATTGCATGCACCCGTGAAATGGCAATGCACTTTGGTACTCTAGACTTTCCATAGGTGATGCTAAGGTCATCAGTTTAGAATTGACCATAAACAATGGCCCCAGAAATATTGATCTCAATTTGGTGTGCATGGCAACATATAACGCGTGTAGCGCAATCACCATTTTTGTATGTAGGCACCCCCCCCCCATGTGTGTGTTTATGTGCGTATGCAAGTGGGAGAGAGGGGTGTTGGCAATTTAAAGTGCTTGGGTGTAACTATTTTTATCACATAAGAAGATAAGGTCCCCTATGTGATTTTGCAACAGGGTCTCTTTAAAGCAGAATTAAACCTAAAAAAAAATAAAAAAAAAATAAGACAGTTAAGATTTTTGACAGAAGAGATCCAAGTGGACTTTTCCCTGCCTGTCAGTGTTTATGTACACTCTGCCATGTATACATAGCTCAGTGTACATTTCTGGCATCACCCTGTGCTGCGATTATTGAACTCTTAAGCCAATCAAGCAGCTGAAGAGTCCAAATCCGGAAGTAACACTGGGAGAGGATGGAAGTACCCATGAAAACCAAGAGTGCTGACACCGCAGCATTGGAGGGGATTGCTTAGCAGATAAGTCTGGCATAATGTGCCATCTTGCTGTACATACTAATAGCTTATGGTATAAAGCTCTTTTTTATGGGAAGGTTTGATTCATCATTATTGATCACACTCCACTAGTTTCGCAAAAGGGAACAGCCCTGAAACATGTTGAACCTTGACAGGCTGCCAGCTTCTGTCATATACTCTGAGGCTTGCTGGCACAGAGAATGGCGAAGATTCTTTTTACGAAAATGCATTTATTTGAATGCAAGTCATATACAGGCTGTCCCTGAGTTACAAACATCCGACTTACATACAACTCGTACTTAAGAACGGAGGCAGCATGATGTCACGCTGGTCCCAAAAACCACTAGGCGGCCATCTTGCTGCTCACCACATGCTGCCACTTACTGTGTCATTAATCCCACATCACTGCATGGCCAGTTAACTTCCCTATTCTATTCAAAACTTAGTATTTTTTGGCTGTTCCAACGTACATACAAATTCAACCTAAAGTGGAACTGCACTAAAACCAAGTTCCACAAACCAAAAATGCTATTGAATATTCAAAGCAAACTCATCCATCCATTCAGGTCTCCATGCTTTATTTTACTAAGAATTCATTTTGAAAAATACCCCCTGGTATTTCTGCCAGTGGACATTTAGAGTAAGAGCAGATGATTCATGTAGCATTTACTTCCTGGAATCCATCTGTCCACATGACATCATTTGCCTAGGCATGGAAACCAGGAAGTAACTGAAGAAAAAGTATAAAACAAGTAAATATGATATACTTTTCTATTTACTAATGCTAGCAGCATAAGGATTAAAATAGTCAATGTTGATTGAGCGAGTGACATTCCACTTTAAGAACAAGTCTACAGAACCTACCTTGTTTGTAACCCAGGGACTGACAGTATTGTTTTAATTTAAATTTGTTACCTTTTAACACATTATTGTGCCATGTCTTGTCTATATCAGCTGGATTACCCCAGGCATACAGGGGTTGATTTAGGAAACCTGGAGTACGTAAAATCTGGTGCAGCTGTGCACAGAAATCAATCCATTTCTAGGTATTTTTGTCAAAGCTTAACTGAACAAGCTGAAGTTAGAAGATGATTGCCTACCACACACAGCTGCACCAGATTTTGCACTCTCCAGTTTTAGCAAATTACCCCCAGAGTCATTTCTGTGACAAAAAGAATGTTGGTCAATGTTTTCTTTTTCAACAGCTTACTTCCACTTTTATTTTCAAAGGTGACAGACGTGTCATTAAAATGTGCTGCGATAATGCTCCCACCAAACCATTCTTATCCACAAATGAGGAATAAAACCACTGCTTATCTTGATTTGCGATATAAACACCTTCTGTTTAAGAACATTTTACTAAGAAATTCTCTATAACACCACCATTCTCTATAACACCACCACCACCAGGGAAGAAAGTATTGCATACATTCACCTTCATACCCCTTCAGTAGGTTGCTTGAAATCCAGGTGAAATTGCTTTAGGAGAGGTTCACCAAGGACTGCTATTGGGAAGTGCAAGACGAAAGAATTGGCGCTGTGGAAAATGCTCTCAGTCAAGCACCTTAATGAAGGTGCATCTTTATTGGGTGAGACAAAGTAGCAAATTTGACCAGCGTGAAGTGAACAGTGTGACTCCAACGGCCCATCCGCTCTGGAGGGAGCTGATATCGGAGAACGCTCCTGATGGCTTCAAATCACGTGGTGTCAGCGTACCGGCGTCCCAGGTGGCGTCATCACGTTTTATCTTTAGCAGAATTAATGTAATAATAAAACAATAAAATAAAGGAAAAACCTTCTTGTGGGAGAACTCTAAGTTAAATATGACATCGCTGGTACATGGAAACTATGTCAAAAAATGCATTTATAGTGAGGTAATTTTGGGTATATGGACGAAGAAGGGGGGGGGAGGGGGGGGTTGGCATATGAAGATAAAAATGACTGTATAAAAAGGTACTGCTAAAAGAAATGGAGTAAAATCAATATGGGTATCAAATTAGGTAGCTCATATGTTCGTAATCAAGGCTATCCCCCTTCCCTTATTAAAAACGCATACACCAAACACAGCGTATTGAAAGACCGAATACATACTCAGGCCCGTGACCAGTCCAACTCGGTTAGGTTCATCACTGGTTTCAACACATCACATTGTGACATTACCAACATCATTCGCAAACACTGGCACATTTTACAATTAGATCCTAGACTAGCACCTATTCTCCCATGCGCCCCACAAGTAACTTTCAAGAGAGCCCATCCTTTGAAAAATATTCCAGCCCCAAGCAAAATGTCACCATCCACCTACAAAGATAACGGCCCCCTTCCTACATTTGACGACAGAACAGGTATCTATAGATGCAACAAAAGAGGTTGTCTCACCTGTTAGTCCATCACCCATGGCATATCACAGGTGTTGAACTCCCAGGGCAACAGCTATCACATTCGTCAGTTTATTACGTGTGCAACTGACCACGTCCTATACGTCCTCACATGCCCGTGTAAGCTCCTATACGTGGGCCGAACCACACGCCCTCTACGCAAACGCATAGGGGAGCATTGAAGACTTATAAGAGACGGTTGTGATAAGCATAGTGTCCCCAGGCACTTTTTGCACTCTCATCAAAACAATTTCAGTCTTCTTGAGGTCTTAGCAATTGAACATATTCCAAAGGGTACATTTACTGACAACGAAAAACTAGCCCGTTTATGTAAGAGAGAGACCTTCTGGATCTACAAGTTAGGTTCTATGACCCCCAATGGTCTCAATGAGGATCTTGAAATCCATAGCATTATCTAACAAGTATGACCAATAGTCCCCGAAACTAGGATCCTCCTGGTTTTTTTTTCGCTCAACCATTATTTACGGTTATGTACTGATATTTCTTTTATATACAGAATTGTCTTTTAACACTTGTTATTTTAACTTCCACTGTTCCACGTATATATTGTGTTCACTCAATTATGAATACATGTTACTACGCATCTATTGCGTTTACTTGATTACGAACATATGAGCTACCCAATTTGATACCCATATTGATTTTACTCTATTTCTTTTAGCAGTACCTTTTATAGTAATTTTTATCTTCATATGCCAACCTTTCCCCCCCCCCTTCTTCGTCCAAATACCCAAAATTACCTCACTATAAATGCATTTTTTTACATAGCTTCCATGTACCAGCGATGTCATTTTTAACTTAGAGTTCTCCCACAAGAAATTTTTTCCTTTATTATTACATTAATTCTGCTAAAGATAAAAGTATATCATGTTTTCCAATAGTGTTTTTATACATATCACTCCATTAATTGGCACCACTTTCTATAATTTGCAATTTGTACTTTTAAAATTTGTGTTCAGCATTGCTTCAGGACGAGCCGTCCGCTCTGATTGACACCCCATCCCCTGCTAATTACACTCAGCCAGCCTTCCCTTTAATGGTCTTCTATATAATGGCCGCTGGCCAGGGTTACCAGAGACTTGACAAAGCTCAGCTGCGAGGAAACATGTCGTCTTGGTAACCCTACATATGCTCCCAGCTGAAGCCGACGCCGGACACTGCCTTCGCTTGCCGTGATGACGCTACCCAGGACGCTGACACGTGATTTGAAGCTGACAGGAGCATTCTCTGATATCATCTCCCTCCAGAGCGGACGGGCCGTCCATTGGAGTCACACTGTTCACTTCAGGCTGGTCAAATTTTATTATATTTGCTACTCTGTCTCACCCAATAAAGATGCACCTTCATTAAGGTGCTTGACAGAGCATTTTCCACAGCGCCTATTCTTTTCAGTTTTCTTCATCATGCAAATGATTAACAAGGCAGCAGTGGTGAGCTCATGATCAACTGTTCACGTTTCCACCTGAAGTGGCCTCACTGCGCTCATTTGTATGAGTTTCCCCAAGGTGAAAGAATGGTGCGGGAACTGTGTGTAGGCTTTGTATAGTTATCCTGTTGTGGTTTCTCACACGATCATGGATACACTACACCCCATTAATCTAATTTTAGGTTGTCTACATGTACTTGCCTTTTAAAGAATAATTACAGGTATGGCTATATTATACAGTTACTTTGGTCAAACTTTGAACAATATAACAATGTACAGTGGATATAAAATGTCTACACACCGTTTTCCAGAACGTTTTCCACCTTTAATGTGACCTGTAAACTGTACAATTCAATTGAACCACAAACCTAATTTTTTTAGGTGGAGGGAAGTAAAAATAAAAAACTAAAATAATATGGTTGCATAAGTGTGCACACCCTTAAACTAATACTTTGTTGAAGCACATTTGGATTTTATTCCAGCACTCAAGTCTTTTTGAGTATGAGTCTATCAGCATGGCACATCTTGACTTGGCAATATTTGCCCACTCTTCCTTGCAAAAACACTCAAAATCTGTCAGATTGTGAGGGCATCTCCTGTACACAGCCCTCTTCTTCTGGTGAGGCCATTCCTTTGTTGATTTGGATGTATGCTTTGGGTCGTTGTCATGCTGAAAGATGAAGTTCCTCTTCATGTTCAGCTTTCTAGCAGAAGCCTGAAGGTTTTGTGCCAATATTGACTAGTATTTGGACCTGTTCATAATTCCCTCTACCTTGACTACAGCCCCAGTTCCAGCTGAAAAAAAACCCCCAAACAACCCCAAAGCACGATACTGCCATGCTTCACAGTGCGTATGGTGTTCTTTTGGTGATGTGCAGTGGCCAAAAAGCTCAACCTTGGTTTTATCGGACCATAACACATTTTCCCCCATGCTTTTGAGAGACTTCAGATATGTTCTTGCTGAATTTAGCCAGGCTTGGATGTTTTTCTTCGTAAGAAAAGGCTTCAGTCTTGCCACTCTACCCCATAGCCCAGACATATGAATAATACAGGAGATTGTTGTCACATGTTCCACACAGCCAGTAATTTCCAGATGTTCCTGAAACTCCTTTAATGTTGCTGTACGCCTCTTGACAGCCTCCCAGACCAGTTTTCTTCTTGTCTTTTCATCAATTTTGGAGGGACGTCCAGTTCTTGGTAATGTCACTGTTGTACCATATTTTCTCCACTTGATGACTTTCTTCAGTGTGTTCCATGGTATATCTAATGCCTTGGAAATGATTTTGTACCCTTCTCATGATACCTTTTAACAATGAGATCCCTCTGATGCTTTGGAAGCTCTCTGTGGACCATGGCTTTTGCTGTAGGATGGGACTAAAAAAATGTCAAGAAACACCTACGAGAACAGCTGAACTTTATTTGGGGTTAATCAGAGGCACGTTAAATGATTACTCCTATTTAACATGATTTTGAATGTGATTGCTGATCCCCCATTTAAGAGGGTGTGCACACTTATGCAACCACATTATTTTAGTTTTTTTAGGTTTTAGACTTTTTATATCCACTATATATACCCTATCTGGCCGATACTCCCGAAAGCTGGAAATGACTCAAGTGGACACCACTACTTCAGTGATCTAAACTTATGTTCAGTCCCATGCCAAGTGGTTGCATTCCTGCTTACTGTGCACAGGGAGTCAGCTGCCCAGCGCCATTCAGAGAACACTGTGCATTTTCTGAAGGAATGGAAAGCGTTCTATGATTGGACAAGGCAGAGCGGTTACTTCCACCTTGTACAATTAGAAAATGCTTTGCATTCATTCAGAAAAAGCAAAGCATTCTCTGAATGATGCACATGTGGAGCAACACACCTGGCCACTTGGGACAGGGCCCAAAAGCAACAGATCACTGAAGTAGCTGTATTTACTTCAGCGATTTCCTGCTTCCAGGGGCATTGGCCGGGTATGGATATACATAGTTACACTGCTCCTAACTGGATCAATGTACAGTGCCTTGAAAGTATTCATACCCCTTGACATTTTCCACATTTTATGTTACAACCAAAACAAAAATGTATTTTATTTAGATTTTATGTGATAAGACCTACACAAAGTGGAAGGAAAATGATAAATGGTTTCCAAATAAATATCTGAAAAGTGTGGTGTATATTTGTATTCAGCCCGAGTCAATACTTTGCAGAACCACCTTTCGCTGCAATTACAGCTGCAGGTCTTTTTGGGTATATATCTACCAGCCTTGCACATCTAGAGAGTGACATTTTTGCCCATTCTTCCTTACAAAATATCTCAAGTTCTGTCAGATTGGATGGAGAGCGTCTGTGGACAGCAATTTTCAAGTCTTGCCACTCTTGATTCTCAATTGGATTTAGGTCTAAACTTTGACTGGGCCATTCTAACACATGAATATGGTTTGATCTAAACCATTCCATTGTAGCTCTGGCTATATGTTTAGGGTCGTTGTCCTGTTCGAAGGTGAACCTCCACCCCAGTCTTAAGTCTTTTGCAGACTCTAACAGGTTTTCTTTTAAGATTGCCCTGTATTTGGCTCCATCCATCTTTCCATCACCTCTGACCAGTTTCCCTGTCCCTGCTGAAGAAAAACATCCCCACAACATGATGCTGCCACCACGTTTCATGGTGAGGATGGTGTGTTCAGGGTGATATGCAGTGTTAAGTTTCTGCCACACATTGCGTTTTGCTTTTAGGTCAAAAAGTTAAATTTTGGTCTCATCTGACACGAGCACCTTCTTCCACGTTTTCTGTGTCCCCCACATGACGTCTCGCAAATAGGACTTCTGATGACTTCTTTTCAACAATGGCTTTCTTCTTGCCACTCTTCTTTAAAGGCCAGATTTGTGGAGTGCATGACTAATAGTTGTCCTGTTGACAGATTCTCCTGCCTGAGCTGTGGATCTCTGCAGCTCTAGAGTTACCATGGGTCTCTTGGCTGCTTCTCTGATTAATGCTCTCTTGCCCGACCTGTCAGTTTAGGTGTATGGCCAGATCTTGGTAGGTTTGCAGTTGTGCCATACTTTTTCCATTTTCGGATGATGGATTGAACAGTGCTCAGTGAAATGTTCAAACGTTGGGATATTATTTTTTTTTTTATAACCGAACCCTGCTTTAAACTTCTCCACAATTTTATCCCTGACCTGGTTCGTGTGTTTCTTGGCCTTCATGATGATGTTTTTTCACCAATGTTCTCTAACAAACCTCTGAGGGTTTCCCAGAACAGCTGTATTTATACCGAGGTTAAATTACACAGGTTGGACTATCTACTAATTAGGTGACTTCTGAAGGCAATTGATTCCACTAGATTTTAGTTAGGGGTATCAGAGTAAAAAGGGCTAAATACAATGCAAGACACACTTTTCAGATATTTGTAAAGAAATTTGGAAAACCATTTATCATTTTCCTTCCATTTCACAAGTATGTGCCTTTTTGTGTTGGTTTATCACATAAAATCCCAATAAAATACGTTTTTGGTTTTAACATGATAAAATGTGAAAAATGTCAAGGGGTATGAATACTATTTCAAGGTACTGTAACTATGCTTAATAGAGTCATGTCTGGAATTATTTTTTAAGTACAAGTGTAGGCAGATATAAAAGGCCTTCATATAACCCAGTTAAGTGGTCGTTAAAAATTATATAAAAATGCCTAAACATATATTAAATTATGTCTCAAACAATGTGTGTACTGGCTTCTTATAATCCACTGTACATGAGCATTCAACCAGAGAGGAAGGGACAGCACTATAAAGCAAATCAGATTTTTTTTCTTTTGCATTGACCAGGGCTGTGAATCCCACATATGGAGCTAGCTAAATGAAGGAAAAAAAACAAAACAAAAACAACACAGAGGTGATCTCAAAATGCAGCTGTTGTTCCTTCAGTAACTAGTCAGTCTTCACCAAGTTGTATTACACGTACTGAAGTAAAGGAAAGCAAACGGTCAGAACCATGTAACTTTGGCAGAGGTGCCTGGCAATTAGCTGAAAAGAATTAGAAAACCTAAGGCAATTTACACATACACTATGTATTGTTTGCCTACACCTACACTTTTAGTTATGATGTGCGACTTCTCATGTTGCTTAAAGGAATACACTATATGGTATTGACACCTCCTCAAATTTTTCCAGTGTTTCCAGTGAAGGGTAATATTACAGTATACAAAGATATTTTTGACAATTGTGGGCATCAAACATCATCGCAAAAGTTTGGGTCACTCTTCTGCTCCAAGAAGACTATATCCCTTTGCACAATGCAAGCCACATAAAGAACTGTTTTAACAAGTTTGGTGTGAAATAAATAAGACTAGTCCACAAAGATCCCATCCTTAACATAATGAACACCTTTGGCATAGTTTTGAACAAAAAGCCAGGTCTTCTCATCCAACATCAGTACCTGACCCAAATACTGTATTCTTTTGCATGAATGAGCACAGATTCTCGTAGACACTTCAAAACCTGATGGGAAGCCTTCCTAGAAGAGTGGAGGCTGTTGTATCTGTAAAAAGGGGAGCTGTCTCCATATCAATTTCAATAGATACGGAATTAGACGTCATAGGTGTGATGGTCAGGTGTCCACAAACTGTGACTAGTGTATGTATTTCACAGGCACAAAACTCTTTTTTTTCTCTTTGGTAAATGAGAGGGGTAGAAAAAAAAATGCATTTGACCTGTTCACATTTAAACCTTACATCATGATAGACAAGTTGATTGCTTTATTTACAGGTTTTTAAGTGACCCTGTTGTCGGGGCTCTTCTCTAAAAATTAATAGGCCAAGGCAGCAGAACCTGTAAACATCTTTAACATCTTACCTTATCCATCAAATGAGATTTTTCAGAACAAGTATATATGAACACAACCTAATAAAATCATGAAGTCATTTATGTTCAGACTATTTTCTGCCCCTGATAAATTTACTTGTGTTCAAAGAAATGCTAAAAATCTCTGGAGCCTTTACAGTTTATGTCCAATTATATTTCTTAAGGAGGATGACTTAAGTCACAAAAAGGTGCTAAATTACAAATATATATTGAAAAAAATTAAATAACAAAAATAAGGAAAATAATTAGTGATCCCATTATTTAGTGTGCAGAACAGCAGCCTCTCAACACTCACTACAAGGAGTGTTACAGCAAACATATGGAAGATGGAATCACTCAAGATAGAGCAGAAACAGATGCATTTAAAGTGATATGAAACAATAACAGGTTTGTTTGGAATATATCGCATTTTCTTAAATTTATAACCTCTGGTTGTGAATGTACTGAGCACCAAACTGTAGCTGTCCGGTTTTAGAAAGTGCTATCATCATTGCATGGGTCTAAGTGAGTTGTTATTGATTGAGCTTGCCATTTCCAAGAACTTCATTACATGATAGTGCCAACCAAGTCCATTCTCGGTCTACATTTGGAAGGTTCTGATGCTTTGCGGTGATGGGAAAAGCCTGCACCTGATTAGAAGACGACATACTAAAGATCTGACTTGTATGGCTATCCGAAGATTCGGAGGAGTTAGAAGGAAAATCGTTCTTCTAATTACTGGAAAGCGGGTTTCTGAGGTGGCAGTTACACTGTTTTTTATGTCCCTGTTGTTGGACTTTGATTCCTCTTCCGCTGCCCAATGATTTACCCTTGTTCTCAAGGACTATGCTTTTCTCGATTCCCATCATGGTGATCAGTCTCTAGATTGGTAAAACAGGATATATCCCGACTCTGAATTTTTGGAAATGTCTGATGTTAAACCGTAGAACTCTTCAATGGCTTGGGCATCAATTTTCTGTGTTGACAAAGAATAAAAATCAAAATGCTTGCAAAAACAGATACTCAACAACAAACATGTCCCTATACTTAATGGGAAAATTAAACAAGACCTGTCTCACCAACAATAAAGATCTTGTAAATATGGGTGATTCAGCATGGAAAAGAATCAGGACTGCCTCATCACAGGCACGGCAGTTCAAATTTTGTGTAGAATGTCAATGCCCTCATTTAGCTGTGCAGTTCTAGGTAGGTATTTTCTTATTGGACACCGATGTCTACAAGACCCCGTAGATGCCAATGTAAATCTCAAAAGGCTGATCGCTCTTTAATGTGTGCAGGTTATCACAACTAAGCATGCCACAGACAAGCATTTGTTTTTTTATTAAATATGGAAAACAAACCAACCTCTACAATGTCGTCATCAAACAGCAGCCAGAACCCATGACTCTTTACAATGGTGATGTAGTGTCCGCGGTTTGGCCCACTATTTTGAGTTTAAAAAGAAAATAATGAAAAATCAGTTTGGAACCTGGACAATACAAATATTAATAAGTTCCATACCTTACTAGTGCAAGAAAATTTTTTTTGAAATACCAGTAAAATCTGCTTGGAGTACAGTATGGACACTGGATATTTAGGCTTTACAATTGATCATATGCAGCTACTGTACCTTAAGGTGATCGAGCAATAGCAAAAAAGCAGCTGGACTATCCTCTGAAGAACCACTCCCAGCTAGCCTCAGTTCTATAGCATGCAACAGGGGCTTCAGAAGAACGGTGAAGAAGGATCTGTACCCATACTATGCTCCAAGAAACAGATTTTACTGGTAAGTCAAAAATCCTACTTTCTTAGTCATAAAGTATCACTCAGAGAAAAGTTAGCCTTTACCATGGGATCTCCAAAAGCAGTTCAACTTAGGGGTGGGTAACACAGCAAGCACCACCAACAGATACACATCACAACAGGAAAAGAAGGGCTTGACAGAACTCAGGGGGCAGTGTGTAGCACTTTACACCCAAAACAGGCAGCAGAAGCCTGACCATTCTCCTGGATGAACTTGGCAAAAAGTGTTCACAGTAAACCAGGTGGTGACCTTGAAATCTGAGAAACAGATGCTTGATGTTGAAAATCCCATGAAGCACTAACAAATCTGGTACAGTGTGCCATAGCAGGGAAGGGAGGAACCCTATCTTTCAGACTGTAGGCTTGAATGATGACTTGTCAAATACACCCAACAATGATGGAGCAAGAAACAGGGAGCCCTCTTCAAGAGTCCTCACAAAAAGGGAATCTGGTTGAATAAGGCAGTGTGAAAGATATACTCTAACAGCATGTAACACATCAAGACAGATTACAGAAATTTTCCTTAGATGTTTCCGAAAAGGACATAGCGAAGGAAGAAAAATGCTCTGGTTAGCATGAAATGAAGACACCACTTAAGGGAGGAAAGAAGCCTTAGACTTGAAGACAACCTTATGTTTCCATGCAGAAGTGATAGAAAATGCAAAGTTTACTGGGTGAGTAAGGGAAGATAAGGCAATACTTCTGATAAGCCTCGAAGGGGAGCTTCTCAATGGTCAAAGAACCAGGTTATGGTCGCACAAAGACACAGGAAAGCGTACTGGGAGAGAGAGATGCACACCACCATGAATAAAGGTTGTAATTAAAGTGGTTCTAAAGGCTCAAAGTTTTTTACCTTCATGCATTTTATGTGTGAAGGTAAAAAACCTTCTGTGTTAGCAGCCTTCCCAAATACTTATCTGAGCCCCCTCTCGATCCAGTGATGTCCATGAGACCCTCAACTCTCTGGGGACTCTCACTCCTGATTGGCTGAGGCAGGCATTGGCTCCCACTGCTGTCAATCACAGCCAGTGAGCCAATCAGGAGAGGGAGGGGATGGGGCCAAACCACAGCTCTGTGTATGAATGTAAATGCAGAGCCGTGGCTTGGGAGTGTGCCTGCATGGATGCCCCCAGAGCAAGCTGCTTGCTCTGGGGGCACTCAGCAGGAGGGAATGGCCAGTAGCACCAGTGGGGGACATGGCAAGAGGAGGATCCGAGCTGTTATGTGCAAAACCGCTGCACAGAGCAGGTAAGTATAACATGTTAGAAGAAAAAAAAAAAAACAGGACTTTAATATCACTAAAAGCAGAGGCTACTGGTCCCTAGAATAATATGGCCAAAGTTAAGATTTTCCTTTGAGAATACTCAAAGCCAGATGCTGATCCAAACCAGACTGAAGGACAGTATGTGTCCCGCAGGTGAAATTTCCTTGTCTGGCACCAAGCAAAATAGATCATCCAGGTGTGATGGCAGGCTTTTCAGAAGAGCACTTCCTAGCGTTCAAAGGGGTAGGGATGACTGAATTTCCTGTCCCATGCTGTCAAAGCTGGTTCCAGCAGGTCCCAATGATCTGGGAGGACCCCCAGAGAGTCTGCCAATAATCTGAGTAAGTTTGAGTATCACATTCTCCTAGACTGATTTGGTGCATTGAGAATTACCAGAATGCCCTCCATCTCAATCCTGTGAAGCAGATGAGGAATGGTCTGGGGGTGGGGTTGAGTAGGAGTAGAGAGTGAACTGATCCCATGGCATCAGAGAATCCACTGCGAAGGCCCAAGGGTCCCTGGACTTGACATAAACTTGTCCAATTTGTTGTTGAATCTGGACACCAGAAAATCAACGTTCAGCACCCCCAATTTCTGCTAATAGGCTTGAAATACCTCTGAAAGGAGAGGCCATTCACTAGTGTCTAGATCCCGACGACTAAGCAAATCTGCCTTCCAATTTTACGTGGCTGGGATGTGGGTGGCAGACAGGGCTGGAGCAAGCATTTCTGCTAATAGAAATTATCAGGTCTGGTTCTATTAAGCGACCTGACGTCTGCTGCTTTGATTGTGGAGGTAGGCAATGGCCATAACATTAACCAACTGTATTCTCGCCGGGTACTTTCGCATTTTCAGTGTTATAAGGACAATTGAATCACACTGAACTCAGGGATGTTGATGGAAAGATGGGATTCCTCTGACTATGAATTCCACTGCTAAGTAACCGCACCGAAAACTCCTCCTCAATCCAATAAGCTGGCACCTGTCTAAAGAACTTTCCACATCTTTGGAAGAAAAGGTTTCTCTTACAGCAGCACAGGGTCTGCAAATAACCAGATCAGGTTTGTTTCACACTGCCAGAATGTTGTGTTGCAATGGTCTAGAGCAGGGGTGGGCAAACTTTTTGACTTGAGGGCCGCAATGGGTTCATATATTGGACCCGGGGGCCGGATCAAGAGTAGATGAATTATGTGTATGTGTCATCCATAGTAAGTATAGTAATATTCCCCCATAGTAAGCATAGTAATTAATCCCCCATATAGTAATTCATCCCCCCATATAGTAATTCATCCCCCCATATAGTAATTCATCCCCCCATATAGTAATTCATCCCCCCATATAGTAATTAATCCCCCCTATAGTAATTCATCCCCCCTATAGTAATTCATCCCCCCTATAGTAATTCATCCCCCATATTAAGTCCCCAAGTCCCCCCTGTGTCAATTCACTTACCTTTGCTCCGCGCGTTCCTCTCGCCGTGTCCCGCGCCGTTCCGGTGTAGCATGAAAATCTGTCTCCTATGAGGATCTTTCCCCCTCGACGTATCTGCGCATGTGCCAGTTTCAGGCATTAGCGGCCGATCGGCGATCTCTGGCACATGCGCAGATACGTCGAGGGGGACAGATCCTCATAGGAGACAGATTTTCATGCTACACCGGTCTTCAGGGCGGACTGTGAGAGGAGCCTAGCTCCGCGGGCCGGATTAAAAGGTCCGCCGGCCCATTGCTGGTCTAGAGTGAAACGGAGCATAAAGTACAGCCTTGAAGAAGGTAACCATTAGACTCGAAACCTCATGCAAGCACACAGAAAGGGTCTTTTCTGGGCCCTGAGGGCCCAGGCATAAGAGTGGAGAAACAGAAGTTTGCCCATCCTGAACAGTGCTGAATACTCAGGCCTTAATACTCCAATCTGTCAGATGCCAGTGATGACTTTTGCATGTTGAGCAACTGAAGCTCTTGCAGATCTTTTTTTTTTTTTGGCGACTTTGTGCACCAAATCATGTATGCTTAGGTAGTCTTTATTTTGTGTTACTTTTGCTTTATTTCTTTTTTTTTTTTTTTACTATTATTGCTTTATAGGGCATATACCTGCTCCTTTTTTGTATTATATTACTGGATTTCCAATTTCTTTGAATGGTTAAAGTCCCCTGATCATATGGTGCCTGCAGCTCTTTAAATCTGGGAAAAAATTATAAGCCATGTGAGTCTTCTTGTAACAGAAAAACATATGCCTTCCCTGAGGAAGGCAGCTTGTCCTGCAAAAACGTATCAGAGATGACTATATGAAACCTTTCCCAGGATTAATTTGGGACGTGATTGTCAACTGCTAGCATAATATAGAACTGTCTCTGTTTTTAAACAGTACTTCAATGTTTTTTACTGTGATTTTTTTAAAATATTTTGTATAATAAAAACGTAAACTTTTTATACGCACATGGTGTGGTACCTTTACGATCCTATTAACCATTCACAAAGTAGTGAAAGTGAACTGGTAAGATATCTAATTGACTGTGGACCACAGGTTGCACTGGGGGGGGGGGGGGTTGGTTGTAGAGAACATCCTTAAATCTCTTGTCCACTGGGTCCTTGCACACGGAGCTGTGGGGATCTTGTTGGGGTAAGAGATGACACGGTCAACTACAGGGAACCCATAATGGAGACCTTGGGGCAAGCAGACTCAGCCTGCTCTAATGCCAAGGAGGAGCTTACAGCAACAAGAAGGGTAACTATAGTATCCTTAAGTTAGGATGATCTTACAGTTGAAAGTGTCTCAGGCTGATCAGATTCCTCCCACATTTTCACCAGTGTCCAGTGCAAACTACCAGCCTGTAGTCACAGTAAGTGCTACTTTTCCAGCAACAGCATAAAGACTAGCTCCAAGGACAGAGAATGTGTAAATGGATTTCATCCTGCATGCAGAGATCTTGCATGTAGGCAAGAATAAAAGGGACCAACACCATCCCAGCATTGCCCTCCATGATTGGCACAAGGAGTCTTCAGGGACAGGGCCTGGACCTGTAGGGCACCCTGTGGCTAACAACGATGTGGCCAACATTGTGACAAACCCAGCAGAATACAGTGCCCTCAGGAACTTTACAACACAGCCTGGCTTCTTCAATCCCAGGCTCAGCCAAGATGTCAACAGGAGCTGCAGCTATGTTGCAGCCAGGGGATCTTGATAGAGGAATCGGAAGAGAGAAACCACCATTAGGAAGAAAGTAAGCTTTTCTCTAGTTAGGTATACTGAGGCTAGCTGGGAGTGGTAAGGTTATAGAGAGAGTGTCCGAGCAGATTTTTTTGCCTGTGTCCAATCACAAATAAGGTAGCTACATATAACTCGTAGTAAAGACTAAAGATTCTGTATCCCTACTAAAAGACTAAAAAAAGGAAACTGGTATTGGACAAGTAAGCTGCCATTGCTTAAAATGCTATGTTGACCAATGCGCTTCAATACTTTCTGAGCCATTGTCCATGAACAAGTCTGCATTCAGGAGTTAATTTTTTTGTCTTCCCTACCTGCATGGTTCTTTCAAGTTAGTTGCTCAAAGCACTGAAGAGCTAAAACAGCCAGGCAATTGGCATTTTCAGAAAGAGGTAAAGGCAGCAATGGCAGCCAAAATAATATTCTCAGGACAGGTTTATTTGCATCATAACACAAACAACATGAAAAAGATGATCTAAATGAAAAAAATAATGCATCATTGTTTTGTCATAAGTAAAAGTGCTTAATAAGAGAGGATGCAGACACATTTCCATTTCAATGCTTGTGATGTCATACCTGCCACAGTGGACTACCACAGCTACCAGGTCATACATTCGGTCTGGATTGGTAGCATCCCCAGATGTGTTGAAAAGCCGAAGCTCCAATGGAAACACCACACGATAGGAAAGTTTGGTATATCGGTGCAGTTGGTCCATGTATTTAAACCTTTTCAAGTGCAAGGCTAATATCATAGGCAACTTCTTTACTCTCATCCTGCCAAAAGATGGATATCATTGTTGGTGACTGGCTCATTCCATAACAAATAAACAGCTATCAGTTTGGAAACTGCTCGAGTTCCCACGCTGCTCTCAGTAAAACTGAGTTTTTCGTGGGCCCAGCTCACACCTTCTGGTTACCTGTCTGAAGAGAACCACCCTCACAGTCTGGAACCATGCCAGAGCCAAATACCGTTCCCCCATTCCTTTTCTCTTCACACGCCCCAGTGGGGCAACCATGTCCTTTTCCAACTAAGAGGTCCCCAGACCCCCAACTCTGGGCCTTGCAATGCATTGTAGCCTTAAAACATTATGTCAGAGGGGAAACTAATGAACTTTGCTGTTTTTAAGGCCAGATTTCATCTTCCAAACTGGATACTCCACATATCTACAACTGAAACATGCAGTTTTGGGTATACCTCTGAACAGTCTTGTCCTATGCCCTTTACCTTATTTCTTTTTTCTTTCCCCATTCTCCCCTCCCCTTCTATTCCTCAGTTAGCATGCTGACTCCTAGATATACCTGGAACTAAATGCCCAGTACCTATACCTGGAACAAAATGCCCTGTACCAATACCTTTTCAAAAGACCATTATGATGAAGTATACATACTTATTATTGATTCGTTTCAAAGACATGTTTTATGGTATGTTACACTTTGCATCCGGTTGTGACCTCTGACTCACATGTCTCATGTCATCCCTTCAATGCTGTATTAAATACGCTTTATGCGGGTGTCTATGCTCCTCCAGCTATCCATTTTGAATAACACTGTCAGCTGCATTGACTGTATACTCGGCTGTCTATTCCTAATTTCATTATTAAAAAAACAAAAAAAAACCCCCAAAAAACAAAAAAAAAACAAAAAACACAGCTATCAGCAAGGATGAAGAGACGAGAAAACAGCTGAAGTGAAATACAGCAAAATGTTTTAGATACTGTTTAGACAGCAGATTGCCCTATAATATGAGCAGAATATGGGGAACTGCTAAATGTAAATAAAAGGTTAAAATGGAATTCCAGCCAAATTCTAACTATGCCTAAACCTATTCCCATCCCCATTCTAAAACTATTCTATCTACCCTGTAAAAATTATTTATACATACCTTACTATGTTTACATTATTTGGACGCAGCTCTGGTTCAGTCACATGATAGGGGCCCAGTGCCGGCTTCCGTGTAGGAGAACAGCCGACAATGGATGCCCCATAGAAAGCCTATGGATGATGATGATGTTGATGCCTTTCCTCTACACTGAAGCCGACACCACCCATGGCAGTTGTGGGCAGATAAAAAACTTATTACATCAAGCAGGACACAAAAATTGTGCCTGCTTGCTGTATAGTGTACAATCATGTTTGACATTTATGGCAAGCACAATTTATCACCCTAAACATACCTTTTCTGTCCTTCCTGTTTGCTTCGACACTGCTCACAGTAATACTTGTATTCGCTGCATAGTGTTTCTGTGTTACTGAACCCCCTGCAGAAACAAAGTAAAATCAAAAAAACTTTAATGCAAGCGCAACACTGCAGATACAGAATACACAATTATTTATCACAAACAATTTTATGTATACACAAACACATATATATATATATATATATATATATATATATATTATTTTTTTTTTGAACAAGAATAATGACTTGCCTGTCACAGTCGCCACATGATCAGAGGCCGGTCCCACCAGTTCCCAATCATTGGTACAGACAGAGTTCTTTGCTGAGAGCACACTTGCTGTGCAACCTCTGTCGTAAACAGGCACATATGTGGTGTGTGAGTGCTAAAGCCCACCTTCTTTACCACTGCACATATGCCTTATGTAGGCAGCAAGAGATTAACAGTAGCAATGCTCAGCAATCATAAGGGAAAAGTGGTTCCCTGCGCTTACATAATGGAGGCAACCTTGATCTGTGCCCATGCCAATGCATGGACATAAAACTTAGAGATATCAACTGGAATGGGATAGAGGGGGACAAAGATGTAAACGTTTAAGAACACATTTCACAAGTAAAATATACAGAAGGTGTACCTTGCAAACTTTAATTTAATAGACAAGTGACAAACTATGCTCCTGGTGTCTCCCTCAAAAGGAAAGGGTGTTTTAAATATACTTTATTATGGACAGGGAAAATCTATCTTTCTGTAAGTCAGGTAAATAGAAATATTTAATATTAGCCCCTTTACAACAGCATACACATATATTCAGAGGCAGGACGCGTAGACCTTAACACCCAGCCACTGCATAAAATGTGTCACGGTCTTGTTCTTGGACATGCTCAACCGGCACCCCCAAAGGCTTCTGCTACTGTAAAGGTGTCAGTATTTTGTATTTTCAGTTGAGGTTGAGCTCCAGATTACCTTTGGAGGTATCCACAGCAATTCTTAACAGTTTTACTAAAGGATCTATTGCTTGCAGAGCTCAATATATCAAGCTGAAATTTGCAAAAACAAAAATGGGTCAAAGACTCCCCCCTTTCTCCTTCCCAACAGGCCATTTGTAGTTTCAACCAGAGAGACAGCCTAAAAGGAAACAACTTCTGCTTTGCCCATTAAGCTCTGTCAAACTGGTATTGTGGGTGCACCTTGTAATAAACAAACACTGTATATGTAGTGGGGGGGGGGGGGGGAGGGTTGGTGGAGGATACGACTGACCTTAAACCAGGGCTCAAAATTTAAAGTCCTGAGCTACTAGCTTGTCCTTAAGAGTTACTCGTCACCAGTTTCCTCACCCAACCCCTACCTTGCCTGCCCCGAATTCTGCCCTAAACACACCCTCGTAAATTATCTCATGAAAGGACACTGGTAAATGTTTTATGCAGAATGAAGTTACGAAAATTAATAACACAACTTTAACATTAAGCAATGTAAAAATAAAAGGAAAACAAGTGTCTCCATCAGAGTCCCCCTTTACATCAGGTGTTCCAATCAGAGTCCCTGTCAAGGATACTACAGGCATCCAGCAAGGATGACCAGATCAGTGGGCTGCACCTTCGGAAATCAGGAAGCAGGATGAGTAAGGTTAAATGAAATTTATTAACATAAATATTACTCTTACAACGTCAACAACAATAAACCTTATCAATGTAAAGTGACAAAATAAATGTGAAAGTGCGGCAAACCAAACAATAACCTAACTATATACAAATGGAGGGAGCACACACACAAGCCGGGCAAGGAAAGGACTAAGACCGGAAACAAGAGGAGCAGGGGGGAAAGGTACTGGGAGAGCAGGAAGCAGGTCAAAGGAACAGGTCTCAGGGTCAGGTCCAAGTACAGGAACAAGGTTCAGGCTCAGGGAAGGATACGGCTTGCAGGAGAAATACTGAAGTCCTGAACCTCAGTTATGGGTGGGCGTGGGCTTATATACCTCCCAGCAGGCCCACATCAGGTGCAGCCTAATTACTCAGACAGCCCAGCTGCTGGGAGACACCCGCTGGTGACCACTGGAACTGCCCTATTTGACTCTGGGAACCACAGTGACACCAGCAAGTGATCCAGATGATGACAAGTCCTGACAGTCGACCCCCCCCCCCCCCTCCCCCCGAGGAGCAGCCTCCAGACATTCCATTCTTCCTTTAACCTGAAAGTCCATGTGGGTGCAGAATAAGTCCAAGAAGATTTCCCTTCAGTATCTGAAGACTCTCTCAAACTCTTCAGTCTGTCAACCTGCTGGATGGCGTGCCACCTGAATCTAGCAGCGGATCATGCGCCCCAGTGGCAGGGCCTGGAAGCTGACTGGTTACCCCACTGCCAGGGTTCAAAAGCTGTCTGGGTTCCCCACAGATTAGATTCCTAATGAGGTGCAACATCTTAAACTTGCACATCCCAAATGCAGCATATGTCCCAATGCTGGGATCCCAAAAGCCAGCTGAAAGACTAACACCAGTATCCGTGGTACACACAGTTGTCCCGACGCCAAGGTGTCCCATCGTGAATGGGCATTCAACATCTTTGTTGCCTGAAACTGTTCTACACTTATAACAGCCACTCAGGTCTTCCCAAGGCATTGGTCACCCAGCAGGAGTCCTCTAATGCACCTAGGATTGTGTAGGTACCACCTAGGTCAGGACAAGGCTCAGCCTGAACTCTGCCCTTTACAAGAAGGCTTCTATTACTGGGGCTGAACAGGAGAATGCAGCTCTTACTTCCAAAGTGGGTATCTGGACTATAAGGCCTTGGCGCAACAGAAACAAATGGCCGCAAGAGGGACTCAGGAGAGGCAGCAATTGGGATCTTAAACTGAACAGCTAGCCTAGGCATGCCACAGACTTGGAGGTGCAGCAAAATTAGACCCAACAATGAATTAGACCCTGGTACTGAAGACTAGCTGGTCAGCGGGTACCAAACCATCGGGGGCAGGCCAGGCAGCAGGCGGAGAAGCATCGGGGGCAGGACGGACAGCAGGTGGAGAAGCATCAGAGGCAGGCTGGGCAGCAGACGGAGAAGCATTGGAGGCAGGGCAGCAGGTGATGACAAGTCCTGACAAACCCCCTTTATATGCGTCCCCATCAGAGTCCCCCTTTACATTAGGTGCTCCCAGAGTCCCCCTTTACATCAGGGGCCCCCCATCAGAGTGCTCCCATACATCAGTTGTAATTCCCCCTTGTACTCCTAGATTTTCTTAAGAATGCAGCTTCTCCTTCCTTCCCTCCTGTGGTCATGTGATAAGTCACATGAGAAGGATAGAGAGGAAGGACACACTGCCTTCACTCCTTATTGGCAACTGTCTATCACCCCCTGCAGGCTGGACGGAGGAGAAAGCCTAAACCTCCCTCCAGCAAGTGTCGGTAGCAGCTCCTTGTTACAGGACTTAAATCGTGATTACTCCGGTCACTGTGGAGTGGCACCAGCAGTGCGCCCCCCCCAGGTCCATCTTGGTGGGAGTTAGGACATATTGTTTGGCAGCTTATAAGCAGCTGAAGCACGTTTGTATTTTTAAAACCTTTGCATTGCTGAAAGAACAGTTTCACTATATTGGGATTGCTGACATATACCATGCATAGTATATATTCGATTCAATTCCTATACCATGTCTGCAGTCTCTGACCATCTCTTGTAGTATGTGTGCAGTCTCTGATTATCTCCTGAAGTACGTCTAGCACTAAATAATATGCACAATCCTTTGGTGTATCAGACAGCAGCTGATGCCCCAGAAATCTCATTGGTTGACCATCACTGGGATACAGTCTCAAAATACTGTACAGTATGTGTATATACATGGAGTATATAGAAGTCGGGTCATGCCCTTTGTGGTGTCCAGTAGACCTTTCACCACAAAGGCCTCTTTTACATGTGCTACAGTCCCTTCTGCACATCTATAAAGTGATCCACGGTGGATTGCTTTGTAAAGGCAGTTTGCAGGCATTCAGGAAGAGATACTGCATTTGGCTTGTGGCTGGGGCGCCTGTGACTTCCATGGGCAAGTTTGATGGTCTGCCTATGAAACTTGGTATGTCTTGGGGGGGGTTTCCGCAGCTTAACAGAGAAGCGCAAAATCTGGCAAAGGAGTCCTTTCCTCTGCTGCCAACTGCTGAAGCAAGGTTGGCACAGACAAGGGAGATTCCGCAGCTGCAAGAGAGGAGCAAGGGCCACATAAAATGGCCTGAGGGGGCTGGATTTGGTTCGTGGGCCCAGTGTTTGACACGTGTTGTAAGAAGTCAGTGCAGCAGAAAGTGGCGGATCACTAAGGAATTATGGGTTATGAAGAGTCACCTGACTGTGTGGATGAATATTTTTTTTTACTACTTTGGGATGGTCAATGCTTTTTTCACTCATTTATATGGACTCACTCACATTATGATGTGTCAATTGTGATTGTTTTATTAGCACTGCGCTTTTGATTTAGAAACATTTTATTTTTGCTCTTCTTGTATTTTAACCGCTTAATGTCTGAAGATAAAATAGCGCTACCAAACTACCTACGTTAATTTATTCCTTTCCAAACAAATCAAAAAATGTCATGTATTTTTAATGGTTGTAGCTGAGCAGAGAAGCTCTGAATAATTTTGAGTTTAAGCAGCAGTTTCTGGAGCCAGGGCTGAGCATGCTGGAGCAGCTCAGGTATTTAGAGCTGCCTAGAGCTGGGGCTAAAGGTCTTTTAAGGCTACAGTGCAAGCCTGAAACTGGAATTCAACTGCAGGACCACTGTGGAGGCAAATCTGGCACACAAAGTAATGTCAACCCTATTCTAGAGGATAGCAGCATCATGCACATGTAAAAATAGAACACCGGGAATTAAATTGATATTACACATTTTTCTGCAAACAAAATTTAAAGTCCATATTGATATCAATACAATGTACTTCCTTTTAGCATACTACGTATATAGAATATTTTTTATGTTGATCTGAATATTTAGAAAACATAGTACCATTGTGGAGATTATCACTTTATGGTTACAGTTTTAGATAAGCATTCTTTTACAAAATCCCTGCTGTCGGCCCAATAATTTGATGTTTTTGTACACTGTAAGCAATGTCAAAATCCCCAATCTGTACAGGAAGGTGTTCTACTTCAGGAGTGAGGGATTCTCATACTGGACGTACATCACACAGAGAACTGACAATGTAAAGTTCACATGCATCACAGCTTGTGACTTGTGACTCACCTTAAGCAGTGTGTAATGGAAGTATTTTGTTCCACATCCACAGAGAGATCTAAGAAATCTTCATCTTTGCTACTAACCTTGAAAAGGATATAAAAAAAAAAAAAAAAAAAGTGTTACACACAAATCACAGTGTTTTACATAGAAAGGACTAAAGAATATGTATTTGAAAACTGAATTGCTTTCTTCTTATTGCTTCAACAATGGCCAGAGGATATTGCTAGATATGGAGGACAAGCTTTTGTGACCTATATTGTACGCATATGATGCATACAACCTTTTATTTTAAAGTGGTTGTAAACCTCATGCATGAAATATGAACAAATATCCCTATATAGTGTGGGAATGTCTCAATACAGAGCAATAAGTGCCAATTCTGTCTGCTGCCATTTATTTGCCAATTGCCTCTACAATTAGTGTAAGTGACTGATGAGTTTTCCTGACACCAAGAGAAAATGGTGACAGGGGAGGACACAGCCTGTGACTGACAGCCTCAGCTCTGTTCCTGTGTGCTGTGTGAAGGGGGGAGGGGGGGTGCCCTTCCCTCTCAGAGCTCTCCACACTGAGTGTTACTTCAGCTCCCCGCCCCCTGCTTTTTCAGAGCCGACAGATCCTGTGTAAATTCTGCACTTTGAATGGATGTAGGGGAAAGATGTCTGCACATAAACAGGTACAACTTATATAGGATGAATTGTTTAATCTCTGTATCACCTGAGGCCAGTCACTTAACTGCGTATATGTAAGGAATGTCTGGGGCTTTTAAAAATAAGAGAGGCTTTATGGCGACTTAAAACAGCACAATGTTAAAAATATTACACGTTTATCTCCTCCTCCCCTGCCTGCCTGTCTCCAGCACTGCACCCAGGGACTAGCAAGGAGATGTAGATCTTGCAGTGTAATGAGCACTGATTGGTAACTCGTCAGGAAAGAGTGGGTCAGGACTTATACTTTATCCCTGTCACTGCCAGAGCAGTTATTGCGTTTTTTTCACACATTTAAAAAAAATAATTTTAGGCCTGAAGATTACATAAAACCCCCAAACATTATATATTTTATGAAATCAGAGACCCTATAGAATAAAATAGTGGTAGTAACAGTTTTGTATGTCGCATGATTTTACCGCAAAATTTTAGTAAAAAATACAAGTTAATTTTAGGACACAAAAAAGCAATACATTACCCTATGTTTTTGTAAAATATAAAAGATGAGGTTGCAGTGAGTAAATGGATATTTAACTTGTCAAACCTTATATTTGTGCGTGCTCGTGAAATAGTGACGAACTTCAGTACCCTATATTTTCTGTAGGTCGACACTTTTAAAACTCTTTATAGGTCACCAGTTTAGTGTTACTGAGGAGGTCTGGTGCTAGAATTATTGCTCTCATTCTGGCATGCGCAGTGATCTGTGTATCGCAATCAATGGTTTCATGCATAGGTGCCCCAGCATGTGCTTTTATGTTTGTACGTGCGCATATGTGGGAGTGGGGGCCTCAATATTTTTTTGGGGGGATGGTATATGCTTGGGTGTAACTTAAATTTTTTTACAGTTAAAAAAAAATTTTTTTTTTTTCTTCACTTTTTATTTTTGGTGACCGGTTCTTTTTGAGTCATCCAAGGTCTAAAAGACCCTGCACGCCTCCCCTCAGCTCCACTGAATGTAACGTGGTGCACATCGCACCATATTACATTCTTTCCCAGGGATTGCATTACAATCTCTCAATCTCTCATCATAACGTCATAACAGCACAAGAAGGGGAGGGGAGCAGACTTGTCCGCTCTTCCCCCTCCTCTCTAGCCGACAGCGAGCCAGGCCTGCAGATGGGCAAGTGGAACCCGGGAAACCTAAGGGGGGGGGCAGTTGGCAGAGAGGCTGGCACTGTGTGAAAGCAATCAGCGGCAGCGTTGCCACCGAATGCCACCACCTGCCTGGCACTACATGTCCCGGGGGGGGTGCTGCACATTCATTGTCTAAACTGGCAGCCCTCTAGCTGTTGCGAAACTACAAGTCCCATCATGCCTCTACCTTTGGGAGTCATGCTTGTAACTGTCCATCTTGCAATGCCTCATGGGACTTGTAGTTTGGCAACAGCTGGAGGGCCAGCAGTTTGACACCTATGATAAGGGTCTTCTCTTCGAACAAGCTCCCATTGTTATACTGACCACACTGTGCAATGCAGCAGAGGTCCACTATGCTGCCAGTACTTCTTCCTATGCTGTGCAGTGCATTACAGAAAGTTAAAACAAACCAATCCATGTATTTAAAAAGGTTAGTTCATCTTTTTGTTAAAAAATAAATAAATAATAATTAGAAGGTGAACTAACATTGTAACAGCCTCCTCACCCCCAGGTCCCGCTGTACTTACCTCCATGGGTGATGAGTTGTCAGTACATTAGGCAGGCGATGCAACAATCCAGGGATGTCAAATCCCCACTTTTCTCCCTCTTCTCTCTGCAGCGGTTCTGGGACGGATCAGAGGACTGAGCAATCATAATCACTCTGATCTGATCAGAAGCACTGCAGGAAGAGGGAAAAAAGCGGGAAATTCAAATCCGTGGGCTGCTGCACTGGCTGATTGAGGATTGACAACTCATCACCAATGGAGGCAAGTACAGCTGGGACTGGGGATGGGAAGGGTGTATGGTGTTAGTTCACCCTTTAATTTTATTCTTAAAAGTTGACCTTTAAAGTTAAGCTAGCTGAATTTCTAACAGTCCTCTGGAGTGCAGATTTCAGACTAAAAGGCCCTTTCACACTGATCAGTTTTTGTTGCACCTTTGGCATTTAAAAAGCGCAGAAAAATGCATCCCTTTAAATACTATGGAACTCTTCACAGTGCAGATGCGCCATGTTTTGAAAAGTTGATGCTGCATCTTTGGTGCAGTTTTTCAAAAGCACCTTCCATTGTAAAAGTCAGTAAATGGGAGGGCATCAAAAGTGCATCAGTGTAAAAGGGCCCTTAAGCTGAACAAAAACGCCTTCCAAAACGATCAGTGTGAAAGGGCCCTCAGAGTGGTAGGTTATACGCACGTGTACCAACCAGCCTCTAATGCACTGTGCATTCAATCAAAAACCATTACTCCATTGTTTCTTGGGCAAGCAGGTAACACAGGAAGTAAAAAAAAAGGACACAAATGGTGACACCAAGCTGCTCATGTATTGTGGCAGTGATATGTGAATATCAAGAATGCTTGAATGAAATTGCATGTATACAGTGTGTGTATATATATATATATATATATATATATATACCCACATACACATATACACACACACACACACACACACACACACATACATATACATACATACACACTATGAACATGACAAAAGAAAAGGAAAAAAAAAAAAAAAAACACCACACACAAAGAAATGGCGGGTGCAATGGAAATTCTGGCTGTAGGGCTGCTACAAATTCTACAGGTTACTCAGTACACAAAGCAAAGAATCTGATGTCTTAAAAAGGCCAACAATATGTGCAAAATGCAGTCCACACACCTTACAATCCCACACTTGTAAATACTGTAATGAAATATCTACTTTGGGCTAATTGAAACCAATTCAGCAAACCTAGATATAAGCTCACTTTTAAAAAAAAATAATTTCACACCCAGATCCTCCTGAATGTGTTTTGACTTATTATCTAATATTCATCAACCTACTGCTTAAAGTTGAGTTCAAGGTTTACTTTTACTTTAAATAGTCGATTTAGGCCAACTAACTAATGCGGCCGCTGTGTGCGCTGTACTATGCTGTAGTAGCATTACCAACATACAATAAGCAGTGCTGTGTTCTGCAGCAATATAGGTGACTTCCTGCCTGCTGCTGGAACTAAATTGAGACAGCCTGAATGCTTGTATGACATTCAGAAGTAGTCTAACAAGAAAAAAAAATAAATAAATATCAACTAGGAGTATCAGCTGCTCATCCCCAAACAACATTAGCTAAAATTAAAAAATATACAGTTAGATAAGGCATCACCGAGCTTATATTCATTTACTACTATTCCAGTTTTAGATATACTGACCTCCCTTTTGGGTCTTTGTGGCCACCGTTGGTTTTCCTTCCCCTGCCACCGATGTTTGAGATGTTCATGCATGTACCCACAAACGACACCCCCATCCACCACAGTTCAGGACTCCATGAGGAACATTGTTGCTTTTAAAATGCTTGTAAAGGCTCAAGGTTTTTTCTATGCATGAAGGCAAAAAACCTTTCTGTATGTAGCAGCGACCACTAAAACTTAGCTGAGTCCCATTGCGATCTAGCAATGTGGACGAGAGCCTTGGCTCTCAGGGAACTCTCCCTGCTCACAACCAATGAGGGGAGGAGCAGGGGGCAACCCCTGGCTCTGTGTGTGAATGGACAAGCAGAGCAGGAGCTTGGGAGTGAGCCTGCTTGAGTGCCACCATAGCAAACTACTTGCTGTGGGGACACTTGGCAGGAAGGAGGGGCCAGGATCTTAGCTACTGTAAGAGGGCAAGACAGTTGCAAACCCTGACCATTGTTTGTATGATATCCTAAATATGGGTATAACAGAAGACATGCTAAGAAAGGTGGAGAAGGCCTTTACCTGAATTACTCACCAACAACATGTATTTCTCATAGATTTCAGGTATTCTGATGATCTGACATCCAGGATTTCAGACTGAAATTTTACATTATGGAAAAGACTGAACATGTGAGACACCTTGTACGGGAGGAGTAGTTTGCATCCAGAGTCAGAAACACCTCACAAAAGATTGGACAGATCCTATCAAACCACACAATCTTTCATTGCAATTATTATGTAATTTCCAACCATTAACTCCGCTATCTCTAAGAGCTCTAAAAAAATAGGTCATCTTTCACATTGTGCACTAAAGCCCATTGCACAGACCATCAAAGTTTAATTCTGTCAGTAACTTACAGTTTCACAGTTAAGACATCTGGTTTCATTGGTTAGAGTTCCCTGGAAGATCTCGTGAACCCAGGTGAGGTCAGGCTTATCAGGTTCCTGGAGCTCCAGGCTCCCATTCTGCAGCTTGCCATTCTGGGTCTCCTGTTTCTTCTCCTCTTGCAGCAGGTCAGCAATAGTGTTTAGAAGGTAGTTTAGAAATTCATGAGCATCCTGTTGCATGTAGTTGTCAAACAGTTCTATACAAATAAAAAGGCAACAATTATTTAATGCCAGGTTACATTTTTTTTTAATTAAAGTTTATCAGCAGAATTGCCAAACCAATATCACAGCCTTAGAATACAGTATAACAAAATGTACATACTACAACTACTTAGAATGCACTGAGCACACCTAATAAGTCTTTAAATCAGGTAATTTCTATTGAAAGCTATTTCCATATACAGAAAAAACAACATCCACCATGAATACATGGAAAAAATAAAAAGCATAAACTACAGGAAGAGAAAGAGAGCAGATTGGGGAGTCCAAGGTATTATAAGACTTGTTACAATGTATCTACCAATAAGCAAGAGTGCCTCAAAACCTTTTTCATTAGAGAACCAATTCGTATAAGGTCACCCAGGTACAGAAATACAAATATAACCTTTAAAGGCCTAGCGCCATTGGCAGAGCAAGAATCTAAGGGAAATCAGTACAGGACAACCAAAAGGACAGTATCTTAGGACAGAGCCTATGTATATAAGTCTTTCCTCAGCAAATTTAGATTAAGAACATCCCTCCATTGTGAGAGGGTTGGGGGTATGGGCGAGATCCACCTCTGTAAAATCAACTTACGAGCTTAAAACAAGGCTCTTGTCCAGAGCAAGCTAGTGTCAAGAGGAAGAATGTCTTCCGGAACAGCAAATTTGGGGTCCATAGGTGCCTGCGTAGAACAAACGTTTTTGAGAAATTGAAAAATGGATGACCAGTATCAAAGTTTAGGGCATTGCCATAGAATATGGATAAGAGTGCGTGTGGCAGTGGCACATCTAGGGCAATTTAGAGATGTGGCTCTCCCCCCAAGAATGTAGCTTCTGTGGCGTATAATGCACTCTGAACTATGGGAGATTATCGCCAAAGCCTGAGTGCAATGACAATCGACTAACTTCGGGTTTCTTAGATATTTTATGACCCAAGGTTCTAGCCCAAAATATGTTCCAGGCGGTTTTTAGGAACCTTCCACTACTTTTAAAAAATAGGGTTAGCAAAGCTAATAATTTGTTTAGTAAAACATCCACACCTTAGATATCAAGGTTGTATTGCCTAAACCGGGTGTCGGCAACCCGCGGCTCCAGAGCCGCATGCGGCTCTTTTTCACCTTTGCTGCGGCTCCGGAGCACACTGCCCACCAGGTGACAGGCAATAGGGTTGCCGTAGCTCAGTGGTCGGCAAGCCGCGGCTCTTTTAACCTCCCTGGCGGTTTTCCCGAGTGTAGCTCGTGGTAGAATTTCTATACCACGAGCTACACTCAGGCTTACCATGCGGCGCTGCTCTGGGGGTCCCTGCAGCACTTACCTTGTCCTTCGTTCCCGCGATGTGTCCCCTGCAGCGTCCCCGGCCATCTCCTCCGGCCGATGCCGGCATCCGGCTTCTGTGTTCCGGTCCCCGTGACGTCGGGACGTACGGGCGCCGCCGGCGGCGGGAAATTTAAGAAATGTCCTTTTTTTTTTTTCAATTTTCAATAGTAAAACATTGTTGTTTCATCCCATTTCACATACATATTGTCCCTAGTGCTTTGTCCTGTGCCCTGCCTGCATTTTGTCTGTTCTTTCTGCCTGGAAACTTAGAAAAGTCCATGGCGTCCAAAAAGCGTCCCTTTAGGTCAAAAGCGGTTTTAGACCGGCTAGAGAACAGCGATAGTAAATCAGAACCACTTGCAGAATTGAGTGATAATGATTTGTGGGGAAATTTTCCTAAAAATTACAGCCTACAATAAAAAACTATTTCCATGCGAAAAAATAGTACCGCTTTCAGCACAAAAAATCGGAAGGAATCATACCGCCAGGGAGGTTAATGCAGCTCTTCTGTGTGCCGGGCGCCCGCTCCCCTCCCTCCTCTCGGGCGGCCGCCCCAAAAGTCAGGACTCTGCAGCTAGCCTAGCAATGGGCAAACTACGGCCCGGCGGACCTTATAATCCGGCCCGCGGAGCGTGCCAAACATTGGCTTTCAGGATGTAGGCGGGGCAGCGTGACGAACTCCTCTCCTCTCACAGTCCGCCCTGAAGACCAGAACTGCGCGGGAACACGGCGAGAGGAACGCGCGGAGTACAGGTAAGTGAATTGACACAATATGGGAATTAATTACTATAGGGGGGATGAATTACTATAGGGGGGATGAATTACTATATGGGGGATGAATTACTATGGGGGATGAATTACTATATGGGGGATGAATTACTATATGGGGGATGAATTACTATATGGGGGATGAATTACTATAGGGGGGATGAATTACTATAGGGGGGATGAATTACTATAGGGGGGATGAATTACTATATGGGGGATGTATTTTCAGTTTTAAAAATGTGGCTCTCAAAATAAATTTTAATCGTGGTTTTGGCGAGATTTGGCTCAGTTGAAAAGGTTGCCCACCACTGACCTAAGGCTATGATTGTGATTATGGCGATACACTGTGGCCCTGAATAACCCTTTGCTTACTGGGCCCTTAAACCCCCTTCATGACCAGAGCGCTTTTTGCAATATATGCAGTGTCGGATTTGTTTTAAATGTTGCAATGGTTTTGCGGCTCCCAGTCTTTTTTTCCCTCTCGGAAACGGGTCCAAGTGGCTCTTTATGTCTTAAAGGTTGCAGACCCCTGGCCTAAACACAACCTTTATCTTGCCATGTAATGATAACAAAGGACATTTTTCTATTTGAACTCCTCTCCTATTCCATGCTCTGGGTTACTCAATGTTTCATTCATAAACTTTTTAGCACAGTACAAACCCTCTCTAGATTTTGTCCGTGCCTTAATGGATGTTTACAATTTAATAAATGCAAGCCATCAAGAGTTTTATAGTCAATGCAGCCATCACCAGTTTCCATTTGTACAAAACACATCTCACCACAAGAGTGCAGTGCTGTACATGAAATCTACTGAACGGATTAATGAACAACCTCCATGATCTCATTTCTTCTCAGATCTCAATCTTCTACTGAAGATTTTATTTACACAATCTAGAAAAACAGCTTTATTTTTGTGATTTTAGTTGAATGTATAAACCTATTTTAAGAAAAACTCCCAAAAGACTAGGAAAAACTATTATGCTTCTTTTTAAAATGCCTTCAAGGACCTCTCTTGTGATAGAAAAAAAAAAATTATTTTTTTTTGCCAAAAGGTGGAATTGTCCCTTCATTGAAAAAATTGCTTCCTTTATTTTGCCTCAATGAATCACAAATCAGTGTAACATTTCAAAACAATAACATTTTTACCAAAAATTTAATTTATTACTTTTTTTTTACATTTGAGCCTGCGAAGAATTGCAACTATGATCAGTGGATTGCAGATGCAGTACTCTGGCTCCTACAGACTATTCCTCCACCTCAGGTCCATACCAAGGTACATGTCTTTAGCTATGAAACTGGAGGAAGTACCAATGAACTACAAGTGTGGTGACTGCACTTGTGCTCCAGGGAGAGCTACAGCCCTTCTGCTCCAGTGGCAGATGGGACTTTTAATTTTTAATTCACAACTCTGAGAATGAATGACCCAACTGTGTGCGCGGAGTTGGTGGGGCAGGGGCGCTTTGGTGGTGCTGGGGGCTGTGCATGCTAACCATGTTTCATGCTACACACTAAATATGGGTGCAGTAAAAACATGGTCAGAAAGGTGGCATTGGCTTTAAAATGTACAAGACGTACTTTTCTTAATGTAAAGAAGACCCATAGACAACCACTACATAGACATTCCAAAGCTATAATGAACAAATATGCAAAGTCCTACTACTTTCAGATAACTGCTGTTCATAAACGTATGGTGCCAAATTGGTAAAAAAAAAAAAAATCTTAAACATCCTTTAATATACATAAAACTACAATTTTTTTTCTTTTTTGATCTCCAGTGGTTGGAGCTATAAGTAGCCAGTATAGCAAAATGTACTCCATCAATCCTTCAGAAACACCCCAGAAAAAAGAATTCAGAATATGTACCACAAGAGGTTGATTTTTGTCTTTTTGTCACAGCAGATCAATGTTTTAACACAGTGTATTACTGATTTTTTCTGCTAAAAAATGATTACATGCATCTATTAAAAATACCAGAAGACAACAGCGTACCCTGCAAACATGTAATAGATATTTAGAATACTTGGAGGTAATCAGTTGGAAGTGGAAAACATTTCCATAAAATGTCAGTGATTACTGCATAAACAGACATTTGGTACTAAAGTCACGGGGAGAGGAAATGAGTCACGTAAGAAATGGGTCAAGAAAAGAAGCGCTGATGTGGATAAAGAGTGCAGAGACTTTGGCTTGTTTAAAGGAGAAAAATAACAAAGAGTCAGTTTAAAAGTATACCAATGGGTTAAAACATGTTCAAGCTTTATTTACCTTAAATAGATGGTACTTCCAGCTGTCCGCATGCTGTCTCCATACCCCCATGGAGTGTTGCACCACCCAAAATGTAGGCCACTTTGTAATGTATTTAATGAATCGGCTTACAAGGTCATTGCGTGTAACCTCCTGATTGAAAAGTCCCCCATCATAGTGGCGAGCGATCAACAAACATTATATGGGAGAGGGGCGATCATACAGCAACAACCACTAAGGATTTTTCTTTTCTTTTGATATTTAAATATACAAGATGAGGCTGTCAAAACAGCTGTCAGATGAAAAGTATAGTACAATTATATCGGGGGGTCACCTCCCTGAAGCCAGCAAGGGAATAACTAGAGAAAAAAGGCTGTTCTAGGGTGACCCACCTACAGTTAGGTCCATATATATTTGGACTCTGGCACAATTTTAGTTTTTTTCCAGGTATTTACCAAACCATATTCAAGTTATAGTCATATAATGGATATGGACTGAAAGTGCACACTCTCAGGTTTAATCTGAGAATATGTACACCCAAATTAGAGGAAGGGTTTAGGAATTGCAGCTCTTAAGAGTGGCCATCCCACCTTTTTCAAGGGACCAAAAGTAATTGGACAATTGAATCAAAAGCTGTTTCATGGCCAGGTGTGGGCTACTCCATTATTTTTTCATCAATTAAGCGAGTAAAAGGTCTGGAGTGGATTCTAAGTGTGGTATTTGCATTTGGAATCTATTGCTGTGAACCTACATCATGCGTTCATAGGAGCTGTCCATGCAAGTGAAACAGGTCATTGTAAGGCTTCAAAAACAAATCCATCAGAGATAGCGACAACATTAGGAATGGCCAAATCAACAGTTTGGTACATTCTGAGGAAAGAAGAACACACTGGTGAGCTCAGCAACATAAAAAAGGCATGGACGTCCACGGAAGACAACAGTGATGGATGATCGCAGGATCCGCTCTATGGTAAAGAAAAACCCATTCACAACATCCAGACAAGTGAAGGACACTTTCCAGGAGGTGGGCATATCATTGTCAAAGAAGACTTTACGAGAGCAAATACAGAGGGTTCACCACAAAGTGCAAACCATTCATAAGCCTGAAGAATAGAAAAGCCAGATTAGACTTTGCAAAAAAAAAAGCCAGACCAGTTCTGGAAAAGCATTCTTTGGACGGATGAAACAAAGATAAATCTGTACCAGAATGAGAAGAAAAAAAAAAGTGTGGAGAAGGCTTGGAACAGCTCATGATCCAAAGCATACAACATCATTTGTAAAACATGGTGGAGACAGTGTGATGGCATGGGCATGCATGGCTTCCAGTGGCACTGGGTCATTGGTGTTTATTGTTGATGTGACAGAAGAAGCCGGATGAATTCTGCAGTGTTTAGAGATCTGTCAGCCCAGATTCAGCCAAATTGATTGGACGGAGCTTCACAGTACAGATGGGCAATGATCCAAAACACACTGCAAAAGCAACCCAGGAGCATTTGAAGGAAAAGAAGTGGAATATTCTGCAATGGCCAAGTCAGTCACCTGATCTCAACCCAATTGAGCATGCATTTCACTTGTTGAAGGCAAAACTAAAAAAAGGAAGAAAGACCCACAAAGAACAACTAAAGACAGCTGCAGTTAGAGCCTCGGAAAGCCATCCGAAAGGAGGAAACCCAGTCCTTCCTCCAATTTGGATGTACGTATCCTCAAATTAAACCTGAGAATGTGCATTTTTAGTTCATATCCATTATAGAACTATAGCTTGAATATGTTTTGGTAAATACCTGAATAAAACTAAAATTTTGCCTGTGTCCAAATATATATGGACCTAATTGTATATATTTATGTACATCCAAAGAACAACAACTTCACGAAATGTGAATTCAATATAAAAACAGTTATATTTATTGCATAAATGTTAAAAAGCACATATATGTACAATTCCTCATTAAAAGGAATATACTGTTCCTAGTACAAAGTTCTACTTTCACAGTTTTTGTGACACGTTTCGAAGTAATCGCTGCTTCTTCAAAACAAACTCAAGTATGACAAAAATCCAACAAATCTCTAGGAATAAAAAAACACATATGTAAAACATATATACAGTAAATACATTGGTACATCACAGACAAAAAAATATGTATATACAAATCAATGTATACTGGCTCTAACCAAGAAATAGTGGAGTCAAGACACAGTCCTATCTATTCGGGCTGCGGGGAGGCAGAGAGGGACCTTAGAGAAAAGGAAGATGGACCAAATTCTCAAATCCTCTAAAACAGAGCAGATGTCCTACAGATAAACTAAATACAATTATTTTTTTAGGTTTTATTTATTCTTTTATTATTTCTCAGTTAGAGCCAATATATAATATTGGTTTGTGTATACATATTTTTTGGCTGTGATGATGTACCAATGTATGTATATATGTTTTACATATATGTTATCTATTCCTAGAAATATGTTGGATATCTGTCATACTTGAGTTTAATGTTCTGAAGAAGTAGCAATTACTGCGAAACATGTCACAAAAAAACAAACTACAAGTACAACTTTGAACAGTATATTCCTTTTAATGAGTTGTACACAAGTGCTTTTTGAGGTTTATGCAAAAAATATAACTAAATAATAATAAATATAACTTTATATTGAATTCACATTTGTGAAGTTGTTTTTCTTTAGAGGTACATAAATATATCGGTGGGTCACCCTAGAATACCCTTTTTTTCCTCTAGTCTGTTATAAAATAAATTTTTTTTACTACGCAAGTTTGCATTAATGAGATAACTTTCAAAGTGTCACATCCCAATGATACAAGAAAAAAGTCTAAAAGATATGTAATACCCATTACTGGATTGGGAAGCATAACAGACACAAATATAGATATAGAGAGAGCGCGCAACTATTTAGCATATGATGTATGGATGGCAATGCATTTCGCAACAGAATTGCTACAATCAGGACAAATGGGTGTACACATAAGATTAAAATATAAGCATTGCTCCTTTTGATGGTTTTTAAAATATTTTCCCCCTAAACTAAAGCCTGGTACACATACATTTTTTTTTTTTCTGTACAAACCAGCAGTTAGTGCGACGATCACCCCCCAGTGTGCCTTTTTGTCCTGACAGGGGGACTGCGCCCCCTTCAAATGTATACATGAACTATAGAGTGCTAAGCATTTTAATACAACCAACTGTTTATTTGCAGTGCTATAGCCTTTGAGTATGAAGCTCTGTACAATATTACAATATCTGTTACTGCGTAAGGACGTCAAAAGAACTGCAATCATTCTTTATGTAATGAAAAGCTGCCTAGAAGAGATGTTTGACATCAATTTTTCCACCAACTACCTACCTGTAAGTCAGGTACTCAAAAAAGGATCCTACAATAAGTTTCTGTGGTCACCAGGTTACACTGAACAACAAACTTTTTTCAATAGCTTGGCTTCCTGAAAAACTTTTGGTGATTATTACAGACCCCTTAAAACTGAACACAAATACATTATTTAGAATTACTATCGCAAAGGAATCTTGAGAAATATGAAATTAACTTTTAAAAAGGGCTAGAATGCATTTAATTGCACAATGTTTCCAAATTTTTTTTTATCAGTCTGAGTTCTATGAGAAGCGGAGGCAAAATATCTTTATCGAGTCAACAAGTGGTTCAAGTGCCATGTTTTTCTGTGCTGCAATCAAATTCTTTTGGAGTGGCCATTTCTTTTTAAAGACTCCTGCATGGCTGTACCATTTGTATAATTAACAAATGTACTTGGCATATCCAAGCTGCATTCTAAGCAGCAGAGCCACTACTTTTAGATTTCACAATTATTCCAGGTGTACTGGATGTGCTTCAACAGCAATTCCATATTTTTGTATATTCCTTTTGTGCGTGCAGCATGGCCAATCAGTTTTGCAAATTGCATAAACAGAAGATTTCTATAAAACAGTATGGGATGGGTTATATAACAGATTATTTTTGTGATTAGCAGCTAAACATCTATAAGATACACTTAAAGGTGTTCAGGAAACAAAAACTCTCTGTCCACTGCTATTGGAAATTATGTGAATTGAAAACTAAAACATTGGTAAATTGACAGCTGGTGTAGCACAGAAAACAGCACAGTCGTATTAATAGCCAAAATATAAAAAAAAATAGTCCCAAAGATGTTTTTTTTTCCATAAAAACATCCAATCCATCTAGGAGGAAATATATCACTACTTCTATTCTGACTAAAAAGCCAGTTTACAATACTTTTCTACTCACTACTGAAATGCAAGAACCTGGGCTAAAAATATAAATTTACAGTTCACTAACCTGACTTTGATCTTTTAATGCAGCAACACAAAGGAAGTTGCATTCACCACCTATAATGCCTATGAAATGTGAAGGCCTTGGACCCTTTGTTTCTTGGGTAATTTTTACAATAAAGCATCGTTGCCCAGATGGCAGGAGCATGAGAAGTGACTGATGTAATTTCTCTAGGCTAAAAAGGAACAGTCACCATCAAGTCACAAGATATTAGACTGCTTATAGCAAGATAAGAACTTGTTTGTGGGATTGAACGTGTTATGACATCTAGTAATGTCACATTAGAAGAGAAGAACCTGGTTTAAAGATGTCTACTTGCTTGAGAAGTTAGAAATATTTAAGTTTAGGGTAAATGAGAAGTTTAAGGTAGATAAGTTGATCTGAAGCAAAAAAGTGTGACTTTTTAGATAACTATGTTGATTCAATATTGTGGCTGGGAGTGACTCTGTTATCCTCACAGAACCTTTCTGCTAGCTCCTCCTAGAGTGGGTGTGGCGCCCGCCCACTTCAGGAAAGCTGCCAGGAAAATGGTTTAAAAGGCGGGAGTCTGAACAGGATCGACTGGGAGCCCCCTGGTGACAGGGGGCGCTCTGATGCTGGGACTCTTGCCAAGGCTATTTGGGTTTATCGATTGGTCATGTTAATGGCTTCCCTGTGACCCCTTGTGCAGTATGGTTCCGATGGGATCGGTTCCTTCCTGCCTTTACATAGCTTTTGTACTGTATTGATTCTATGTGGAGACGCGGTCAAATAATGTGTATTTCATACTGTAATGCGCACATTATTATTGGTGTGTGTTATTATGCAGATTGTGATGACTAGGAGATATATCCTCCCTTTGTGTCGTGTGATAATAAAAGTGGAGGTTTTGACAGTGCAAGAATATTGCAGTTGGATTCTGTTATTCCTTGGAGTGCTGGGTAAATGCTATGATGTGCCAGGACACGTGTTCATTTGGTAGAGGATCTTTCACATGCGTAGAATATGTAATGATGTAAATGCTGGTTAAAAGTACCTGTGTGACTACCTGTTGATTGTGTGTGTGTATGACTTGCTTTTAGTTATTGCACCCAGCATTGCCATTACACCGCCTCACCTGCTGCTGACACTGCTACAATGACTAAGCTGACCATAGACTGTTAGTTTTCATTCAGCCAACTGACAACTAAAAAGAAAAATGGATTCTTCAATCCACATAAACTAGGTGGATGGAGGAATTGTTTCACTTTTGTTAGTAGTGGTCTAACTTCCCTGACTACCGTTTCCGTGTCCAATGAGAGCTTCTTAACTGATGGTTGAAGCACTATCTTTGGGTAGGGAGATGGCAGTTGGGCTTAGTCCTGAAGCCTGGCACCAGTAACCATTAAAATGTGAAGTCATTTTAATATCTTATAGTATTGCCCTATCCAGTTAGGTTGGAGAAAAAAAAAAAAAAAAAAAGATAAAAATACACGGATACAGAGAAACTCTATAAAGCATGGTCCAATGTTCTCCAATAGTGTAGAAATTCCTTTCTAACCCCCAACAAGGCAAACAGATCTTCCCTAGATCAACAATCTCTAGTGTTATTACTTAGAAAAGGTTAAATGTTGTGCCTTTAAGAATGCGTCCAGCTCTTTTTTTTTTTACCCAGGTACACTCCTAAAAATAAAATAGGTGACTATGGGTGAACAAAACACATAATTACGAGATGAGAGAGAGAGACAGAGAAAGAATACCAAAACTCAGTGATACAAATATAACACAAATAATATCCTGCAACCGATTAGTTGCTATATGCTAAATGCTCCCAAAATTTAAGTGTTCACAGTGAACATAACAAAAGGATAGGTGGAAGTGAAAAAATGAAATCTAAATAAATAAATGAATAAAAACAGTAGAAACTGGTATGGAAAAATAAAATAAACTGCAAAGTAATTTCTGCAACACAGTTGCAGGATATTATTTGTGTTCTCTTATATTAAAGCGGAGCTCCACCCAAAAGGGGAAGTTCCGCTTTAATGCTTTGCCCCCCACTAAGGATTGGCACCTTTGGGGAGGGGGAACCTGCATTTGGCAGGTACCCACTCCCACTTCTGCTACGATCGCCTAGGTGATTGGAATCAAACTTGTCCTCCCCCTCTCCCTAGTCTTCTGGGGCACGTGACAGGTCCCAGAAGACTACGGGGCTATTCACAAAGGAACTCCGCTTTAAGTATTTTTAACGTTCCAGTATATGTTTATATTAATTGAAATTGTGTTATGATCACTACTACCAAAATGTTTTTAAATGGACTTTAGTAACTGTATCATAAAATAGTCTAGTAAAAGGTTTATAAAATGTTTGCCTTTTTAGTATTCCAGATGTGCCATTTCCCCAGTCAATTTCAGGGGAGTTAAAATCTCCCTTAATACCACTGTCCCAGCCCTATCAATCTGCACAAGGAGCTGAGTCGCCACCTCCTCAATACTGGGGCCTGTAACAAACTCCAATAATTAACTTTGAAGTACACACACCCATAATGCTTCAGCACCCATCACGCTTTGCATCAACTAGGTCCTCTTTTCCCATTTTGAGATCACTTCTCACATAGAGACAGACACCACCACCTTTATGTTTTACCATGTCTGTCCTAAATAGAGCATAGCCAGGAATAATAATAGCCCAGTCATATGAAGAAAGAAGCCAAGATTCAGAAATTTTAATTCAATCATAGGTCTCTTCGTGCACCAAAGCTTGCAAATTTCCTTTTTTGCTTGGCAGACTTCTGGCATTGGTGAACAAATACTTTACTCCATTGCTGCATTTTTCACTTGAGTTGTGCAATTGCCAATGGTTGCTTGCAACATCTATTTGCAACTTCTATTAGTGCTGAACCCCTGTCTAAATTGCCTGACCCATTATATTCTAATTCTCTCCCCCACCCCCCAATTCTAGTGTAAATACTCTACGGATCTTCCAATAAACCTCTCACCTAGCCACACCACAGCCGACCCCCTTCTATTTAGATGCAAACCACCTTTAGCATGTAGGTTGTAACCCAAGGAAAAGTCAACTCAGTGCTTGTATTTATTAAAACATGAGACAGCAGTCATATCATTATCTGCATACCATTCTCTTTCCTCAGTCTGGAGATGAATTTCTTGGGGGGTATAACCCCCACTTTCTTCTTTTGTGTAGCAATGCTGTTAAAAAGGTCTGCCAAACATGTAAGTAAGCTTTCCTTCTTCCGTGGCTGGACCTTGTATGCCAGAACTTTCTCCCGAAACGGGCGACAAAAATAAAGTGCTTGTAGAACAGAGTTGCAGTAGCAGGTGTTGCCAAACTGTGGAGAAACAAAAAGGATCGGTAACCATCGCTTTAGTGACACTAAGGCTAGGGAGATATATAAGTATACATACATACATACATACACACATACACACACACACACACACACACTTTCCCTGCATGCTGTGTTTTTGCAGGGTACAGCAGCCCATTCATTTGAATGGGCTGCTCTACCTGCAGAAAAACGCAAAGAAAAAGGTTCTTGCACCTTTTCAAAAATGAAATTGCAGGAAACAGCATTGTGCTCCGTGCACCTGGAAATGCTCTGCTTTCAGATGCATGAGGGGGGGGGGGGGGAAATAAAAGGCACCCTTGTGAGTCTGATAAAGAGCAGTGCATTTTGTTTCTTTTACATGGATTCCTGAACCAGCACAAATGTGAGGCTATCCTAAATTATATCCTTCTTTTCCAAAAATATTTGATACATAACCACTACTTAAATAGACCTATAATTTATTTTTCATTAAATAGTTCCTTGCTTTGTTTTTCGGCCTCCTTGTAACATCTTCTGTGAGCTCCCAAAACTCTTCTTTCCACCTGCACTTCAATTTGTTTGGAAAGAGCAACACACGTTAGCTGAGGTCATGTGCACCACCCTTTGCACACTAAAAATCCAATAGTCCAAAGTTCCTAGTCCATCTTGGGAACAAGCAAGAGAGGGTAGATATGTTCCTACATACAATAGGTCCATCGATAATGAATGTACCCACCCTATGCATTTTGCAGTGCATTTGCAGATTTGGCGAAATGCATCAGTCAATATAACATTAGTTACTAGGGGTCACATTCACATCTACGGTGCATTTTTTTTTGTAGAAATGCAGGGACTTTTTTTTTTTTCGTTTGTTTTCATGCAGCACAGTGCATTTTTTGGCGTATGTACATGCGTTTTTGGTGCGTTTTTCTGCGTTACAACAGGTACTTCCCAACTACATCAACACATCGCAAAAATGCAAAATGTATAAAAAATCCCCCACAAAACTTGCCTTAAAAACAGTTCTCAAAAACACATCAACCACACATGCATAGATGTGAACCTAGCCTTATGCCTTACGCATATTGGCACTTTTCTAAACACAAGTTCTTTGGGGAGAATAAGCAACATTCATTGCTCTCAGGACCACTTTTTCCTGTGTGTACATGTTCCTGCGTCACAGCAGGTTTAAGGTCATCAGGAGTCTTTTAGTTCCCTGATGTCTCACCTACCCTCCTTACAGAAGTGCAAACATGAACATTTCTTGGAATAAACTCTTGCGCTCTATTCTGATAAAAATCATTGGGAGATATGCCATGCCTCCAAGTGCCCCAGAAATAACTGCATTTAACAGAAAGAATGCTTTTTATGGTTTTAGCCAGCACTAGTGCAATATACCAGCATTCCAGCCAACCCCAATAATAAAAGAAAGTCCACCCAAAATAATAAAAATGTGCAGCTATGGAAAGTGGCAACCATACTTAAGAGTTTATTTTTGAAAATAATTTCAATTATAACTGTAAACTTAAAGTGCCGTTAAAGTCTTATTTATTTTTCTTAAAACAGAAACTAACATAACTTACATGTATGACCTGTTTTTTCTATAAATGTACTTCGGAGTTTACTTTTGAAAACTGTCCCCTGGCAGTGCTGACACACTCCCCTTTTCATTTGTACTCCTGTGCAGCTGAGATCTATGGAGACCTGTAGGAGTCCCATCTACGTACATGCTTCCACTTCATACTACAACTATTTGTGCAGCATTCCAAGCATGGCACACACAAGCAGTACGAGATGACACAGAGCACATAAAGGAGTCTCCTATGGCTCTCTATAGGACCCAATGGTAGAGGGTGCAAACAAAATGAGAAGTGTGTCAATGCAGTCAGGGGACAGTTTCAAATGTAAGCTCGGAGGAGGTGGGTGACTTCTGACATTGTCTACATTCATGTTATTAACCATAATGGATACAAATGGCAAAAGAATGCAAACATATAGATGGTAATTCCCAGGTAAGATCCATGGACATGATAAATTATAACTACAATGGCTGTAACCATTATGTGTACTAACAAGCTGTTCTGGAACATTTATTTGCGATAACACAAGTTACTTTGATATTTTGTGGCCTTAACTGGTGATACCGGATCAGTAAGACTTCTTGCTATGGCCAGTACAGGGGTTATTTTATTCCTCAGCATGATACAGTACGTTGTGCATTGGGCCTTACAGGGCGTCTGTTTAGCTCCTGCTGGCAGGAGAGTGCTGCTTAAAAGACGCTGTAAAATCCACATATTGCACATGCATTTAGGCATGCTTAAGCGTTAGTGGATTCATTTGGCCAGAATATTAATGCATTCTAATAGCCAGAATAAAATTAACACTCAAAAGGAGCCTAAACACACAGCATTTAGGCACGTTAACACCCATTTAGGCACATTCAGTACTTTTTCTGCTCTTCTCCAGAATGCGCTTTTCAGGGGAGGTGGGGGGGGGGGGGTTCAGCCTGTAAATGCTCCTCTTCTAAAATGTATGTAAACCCCTGTGTACATTAACATGTAGGATTACATAGAGGTGATTTACCAGCCTGTAAAAAGACACAGCAAATGCCTAGGACGTTTCAAGTTTATCTTCTGAACGTATATTCCTAAAATTGACCTGCAGAACTGGAAATAAATGTGTTTATAAGACATTTTAGTCCCTGAAGTGGAACTCTGGATATTTTCCTTAAGGATTGGGTCATACGCAATGAAGTTTATATTCTGATAATTTCATCTTGATATGGTTTGTCCATTTGAAGCCATTTGCTACAGGAGGATTAATACTGCAAAGAGATTGAAGCCTATCCTATTGCAACAGGTTATGACACCTGGATGGATTACAATTGGACAATGGAGTTGGAGTATACCCTGTTATGAGATTGCACTCATGTTTGATACTGGAAGGATACTTTAAAGTGAACGTAAACCCACTTTTGCATCTTTTACCTACAGGTAAGCTTATAATAATAACGTTCCTGTAGGTAAAATGAATCTCTACAGTTTAGGAGATATTCGCTCTTTTGACAGCTGATGCATGTGCTCTGAAGGAACAGCATACCGGTGCTGCTCTTTCAGAGAATGTATGCTGGAAGTACTTCAAAGACTGTACTGTAGCAGCACATTGTTGTTTCCAACATAAATTATAGTTTTTCATTTACATTAGAATTGATTTTATTGTTTGCCAGGTATACAGATTTTTACTATATCACTAATATATTGTTTTTAATACTGAATTATTGAATTGTGTATTGCTATGTTTACATCTATATATTTATACCATCTATGTATTTATTTCCTACATACATTATTTCAACTAACTTCCATGATCCCCCCCCCCCCCCTCCTTTGGGTTTGAGGTGAGGTTCTTCATTATAGGCGGTACTGGCCACACACAAAGTAAGGCTCCAACCCAGGTAAGTCATAGCGCTGAGGAAAGGGATTCGTCCCCGAAAACGCATCAGCAGGCCGACTACACCATCAGTCGGACACACTGCCATCTTTGCGGCCATCTCTGTGGCCTTATAGGCTTTATATGTGCTATGTTTGTAAGTATATTTTTTGTATTTTTACACTTTTTAATAAACCTTGGATAATGCGCTAGGTGTTTGCGCCACCTGTATGCTTTCTTCCAGTTCGTTTATCTCCCCATCTGAGGAGGGCTGCATTTCGGGAACGCTATCCACAGGCCATTCACACACCTGATCCCCTTTGGCTTCCTCGAGGCGCTGGAGAGATTACATTTCTGTCCACCTTTATTTTTAGGATGGAACATGTAACATGATCCTGATCCTGCAGCCGCTGTCCGGTAACCCCCGCACTAACTGTCTACCCACATGGCTGCATCATACATTTATTGCGTTCTGTGAATAAATGGACTAAAATTCCTGACAGCCTTGGCAGCTGTCAGCTTGTAGTTATCGAACTGCTGCGAGCGCTGTGGTAGTTCACGAGTCTTTTCGTCAGAAGTATAGTGAGGTCTACAGGATGTACAAGCAAGCAGATAAATTGATATGTCTGCAGGGTGCCTGCATGGCATCAGCGATCTGCTGATCTCTGGTGCAATGCTTTAGAGCAGTGATGGCGAACCTATGGCACGCGTGCCAGAGCTGGCACGCAGAGCCATCTCAGTGGGCACGCCAGGAAGAAGAGGATGATGAGCGCGCATGGACCGGCCATCCAGATCTCGTCCACACTGGATCCCCATCAAACTACATTTCCCACATGTCTCTGGGGCCAGGGTGGGCGTGGACGAGAGGAAACGGCTCCAATGCGGCTCTGGCACCAGGGGTGATGTACCCGGGGATGGGCACGGAAGAGAGGAAGAGGCTCCCACACTGCTCCCACACTGCTCCCACACTGCTCCGGGGCCAGGGGCAACGTGTTCAGCGTGGATGGGAATGAGCTGCTGGGTTGGAAGCCACACCGACGCTGCCAGAGGTGAGATTGCTTGCAGTGTCGCCCGTCAGTGCTGCCCAGCAGTGTCGCCCGTCAGTGCTGCCCAGCAGTGCCGCCCGTCAGTGCCGCCCGTCAGTGCCGCCCAGCAGTGCCACCCGTCAGTGCCGCCCAGCAGTGCCACCCGTCAGTGCCGCCCAGCAGTGCCACCCGTCAGTGCCGCCCAGCAGTGCCACCCGTCAGTGCCGCCCAGCAGTGCCACCCGTCAGTGCCGCCCAGCAGTGCCACCCGTCAGTGCCGCCCAGCAGTGCCACCCGTCAGTGCCGCCCAGCAGTGCCACCCGTCAGTGCCGCCCAGCAGTGCCACCCGTCAGTGCTGCCCAGCAGTGCCACCCGTCAGTGCTGCCCAGCAGTGCCACCCGTCAGTGCTGCCCAGCAGTGCCACCCGTCAGTGCTGCCCAGCAGTGCCACCCGTCAGTGCTGCCCAGCAGTGCCACCCGTCAGTGCTGCCCAGCAGTGCCACCCGTCAGTGCTGCCCAGCAGTGCCACCCGTCAGTGCTGCCCAGCAGTGCCACCCGTCAGTGCTGCCCAGCAGTGCCACCCGTCAGTGCTGCCCAGCAGTGCCACCCGTCAGTGATGCCCAGCAGTGCCACCCATCAATGATGCCCAGCAGTGCCACCCATCAATGATGCCCAGCAGTGCCACCGATCAGTGCCGTCTGTCAATGCGTCCAGGTAGGCAAGTGGTTAATTGCAGTGTTGGCACTTTGAAATAAAAAAGTTGGTTTGTGTTGCAGTTTTGGGCACTCGGGCTCAAAAAGGTTCGCCATCACTGCTTTAGAGGCTCCCACTACCAAAAGTAAAACAAATGCACATTTTTTTTACTGCAAACAGAATTGGGGTATGTGGTGAGTGGCTCTAAATGGGGATAAGTATACCTGTATGTTTTGTATAACAAAAAGGTCTTTTTAAGGCTGATAATAGAATATTTTTAATATTTTGAGGTGTTGTCATATAGTAAACTTACTTTATCTAACACATGTATAGCAACTATCCATTATGAATGAATTTCTTCTGCTGGGCTATTGTATTCTGACAGCCATGAATACTGATTGGCTGCAACTGCTGTGCAGCCAACAATTATTGGCTGAGCTCCTCGATAACAACTGACTAAAATCGACTTTTGTCGAGCCGGCAGGACCACCCAACTGTAGGAATTTTGGCCAACCCTTCTAAATCAACCAAAATTTTAACAGTGTAAGGCCATCTTAAAAATTTCTCAGTAAGGATTCCACCAAAAATACATGTCTGTAACACAAGAAACTTACAAGAAATAGAAAATCAAAATTGACATCTATAAATTTGAACACAACTATGTGTGTACTATTTATGAAGTAGTAAAAATACATGTTGCATGTGCAATTATATACTATCTGGATATATGAAGCTCTGCCACTGAAATGGCCTGATAACTGACCTGTGCAATACGATCTTAACCAAAATAAAAGGAAAAGGAGTAACACTTACATTGACCAAACCAAAGTAATGTTCATTTACAGGAAATTGCTCCGGGCCAATCTCTTTTTCCAATGTTGAGGCATTGGTGCCCTGTGAAGGAAATAAAGTGTAAAGGGTTATTTTTGATGACAGAAGTAGGTAAAACATAACATTTACATAGGAAATAAAGCATAGAGCAGTGCACCAGTTCATTTTTTCTCTAGATTTTACAAAGTAAACAGCGCTTCTCTAAAAACTTAGATGGAAAAAAAAAAAATACTATAAAAGATTTTTTTTTTTTTTATATACTTTCATTTGTACTGAAACCAAGTGACAAAATCTCTCTCAGCAATTTAAAGAAATTATGAGCCACCAAGCGTTCAGGATTTGGCAGTCCCTCCATCACAGGCCACAGGAACATGTGTTTATTCATAAGCAGTGGGCACCTCTTTTATATTAGCATCACTCTCAGCAATCATTGCTTTATGCCACCAGCAAGATGCGACCATTTTTCCGTTGTTATTACTCTGCTTTCTGATAATCTAAGCCACACACAATAAATGCACATTGTAAGTAGAACCCTGTTTCCCTGTTAGGCCTCTTGCACATGGTATTGATGTTTGAGCACCTGCGGTTTTTTCTTTTAACATAAATTTTAGGAGCTTGTTTTGCACGCACAATATATTCTTAGGGAAAATGTTTATGCTCATATGCGTGTATTCACACACATTTGCACGCAGGTGCACGCAGGTGCCGTAAATTACTGATCAAAAATGCAGATTTTTGTTTCCTGAGGAAAATGCTGCGTTTATTTACATGTCTGTGTGCAAAGGCACATTGTAAATGGGCTACATTTTACCTCCGTAAAAAAAACAAAACAAAAAACAAAAAAAAAAAAACCATGCTGTACCAAGTTTTTTCAAGCTGCAGTACAAGAAGCCTTAGGTAGACTGCCTCTTACTTACTGTCCCAGTAACACAACAGAGTCTACAACAGATACCTACACTGAATGATTTTCCCTTACTATTTGTTCATGGACAACTGTCAATTTTTTTTTTTGCCCTTTTAATTTCCCTTTATCTTTTGTCAGCAAAATTAGAGCAATTGTCACCAATGGACACATAGGCAGACACAAAACCTTGGCAGAAGTTTTCAACCTTCCTGTACCTTCTAAGATTCCTGCACAACAGTATTAAAATCGTTCAGATCACAGGACATAATTCATGTCTCACCGAAATAAACATTTGGCATTGGAGATACAGAAATGTTCAGTAACTCATATCTGTAGAAATACTGGATAGGCCCCATTCATATTGGCACTGCCAAACCTGCCTTTATATGTGTTTAGAGGACATCTCAAAATGCACATAAATGCATGTAATGATCTTTCAATGGTGCCATTCATAATGAATGTGTTTTAGGTGCAGTCAGCTTAGCTGAATTCAGATAAAACAGAATTCTTTCTGTCCCAAATCTATATGCAGATCAACACATGTAATTGCATCGAAGTGCAGCTAAAAACAGAAAAAAAAAAAGGAAGAGAGTGATCAGGGAGACATAAAAATTTTTTTATAACTCGCAGATCAGATCTCATGTGTTTAGAAATGCTAAACACAGGGGTGCCAGTATAAATGAGGCTACAGAGAGATATTACACTGGTAACCCGACAGTTCACACACACCAGTGATGATCCAGTCATGCTTGATTCAATACAGGATAGGATTCCCATTACGGCATTCCAAAACACCTAAAAGTCGAACTCAGGAGAATTAAAGTGATTGCAAAGCTTTATTTTTTTTTTAAATTAAAATAGCAAACATGTCATACTTACCTGCCCTGTGCAATGGTTTTGCACAGAACAGCCCCATCCTCCTCTCCTTCACTAATGCCCCCCCCCCCCGGCCCCCCGCCGACTGCTCACCATAGCAAACTGCTTGCTATGGGGGCACTTGTGTGTTCTGGTTCTTGAACCCTGCTCTGTGTGTCAATTAGACAAACAGAGCCCGGTTCCCTTGTCACTGGCTCCGACTGACAGCAGTGGGAACCCTTAGCTGTATCTGAGCCAATGAGGAATGAGAGAGACTCAGCTCTCATATACACTGCAGGATCGAGATCAGGCTCAGGTATGTATTTAGCGGTATTTACAGGGGCGGTGGGGGAAGCTACATGCAGGAAGTTTTCCTCATAAAATGCAGTAAGATATATTAAAAAAAAAAAAAAGAAAAGAAAAAAAACCCCACACACCTGTGTGTACAACCCCTTTAGGGAAGAAAAAAAAAAAATCATCCTTGCATTGGGTCCCCATCCACAATGCATGGATTAACTGCACATTTTGCCATGGGATGATTAAAAAGTGATAAAATCACCTTATTCCTCATTCCCCCAACAGTTGCCCCTCTCCTCCATTGTTCGAAATTATGTGATGTTGGCGGCTTATCAGTGACCTCAAGATGACATCAGAGACTTTCCTCCGGTCAGGCAGTAAAAGGAAAGGGCTTGTGGGGGACTGGTCAATGCAGCACCAAGGAAGACTGCAGGAATGAGAAATAAGGCAAGTATATTACCATATTCATCATTCTCTTGACAAAATGAGCAGAGAACCATTACAGTGTGGAGGGGAACCACTGCAGCTCTATTGACAAGCATGCACTGAATTACATTTTGTAACCTTCAACACACGATAATGAGAAAGTCCCCCACAATGTCATAATGGTGATGAAATGCCTTAACAAAAACAAAAAAAATGAATATTGATATAAACAATTAAAAGGTTAACTAGACCTATTGAGAAAATAAACAAAAAATGAGAATTGTTTTTTTTTTGCAGGGGGAAAAAAAAAAAAAAAAAAAAAAGAAGAAGCCTAACAAAAGCACTGCGCCTGTGATCAACAGATTGCAGGTGCAATCCCAGGCTCCTGCAGACAGAGAAAAGAGCTGGCGACTGATAGTCACAGTTCTCTTCTCCGCGGCGGAAGAAATGAGCGATCAGTAGTGTTTGATCACTTATTTCTCACTGCAGAGCCAGCGGGGGAAAGATGCAGCATTGGATAAAATGCTGCACCCAACTAGGGGAGTATAATGGGGTTTTGTTTTTTTGTTTTTTAAGTCTATACTTCTTTTACGTAATAAAATGCTTAGAGAATCAACATGTACAGTGGGGCAAAAAAGTATTTAGTCAGCCACCAATTGTGCAAGTTCTCCCACTTAAAAAGATGAGAGAGGCCTGTAATTGGCATCATAGGTAGACCTCAACTATGGGAGACAAAATGAGAAAAAAAAAATCCAGAAAATCACATTGGCTGATTTGGAAAGAATTTATTTGCAAATTATGGTGGAAAATAAGTATTTGGTCAATATCAAAAGTTCATCTCAATACTTTCTTATATATCCTTTGCTGGCAATGACAGAGGTCAAACATTTCCTGTAAGTCTTCACAAGGTTGGCACACACTGTTGCTGGTATGTTGGCCCATTCCTCCATGCAGATCTCCTCTAGAGCAGTGATGTTTTGGGGCTGTTGCTGGGCAACACGGACTTTCAACTCCCTCCAAAGGTTTTCTATGGGGTCGAGATCTGGAGACTGGCTAGGCCACTCCAGGACCTTGAAATGCTTCTTACGAAGCCACTCCTTTGTTGCCTGGGCGGTATGTTTGGGATCATTGTCATGTTGGAAGACCCAGCCACGTTTCATCTTCAATGCCCTTGCTGATGGAAGGAGGTTTGCACTCAAAATCTCACGATACATGGCCCCATTCATTGTGGCCTGTACATGGATCAGTCGTCCTGGTCCCTTTGTGGAGAAACAGCCCCAAAGCATGATGTTGCCACCCCCATGCTTCACAGTAGGTATGGTGTTCTTTGGATGCAACTCGGCATTCTCTCTCCTCCAAACACGACGAGTTGTGTTTCTACCAAACAGTTCTATTTTGGTTTCATCTGACCATATGACATTCTCCCAATCCTCTTCTGGATCATCCAAATGCTCTCTAGCAAACTTCAGATGGGCCCGGACATGTACTGGCTTAAGCAGGGGGACACGTCTGGCACTGCAGGATCTGAGTCCCTGGCAGCGTAGTGTGTTACTGATGGTAGCCTTTGTAACGTTGGTCCCAGCTCTCTGCAGGTCATTCACTAGGTCCCCCCGTGTGGTCCTGGGATTTTTGCTCACCGTTCTTGTGATCATTTTGACCCCACAGGGTGAGATCTTGCGTGGAGCCCCAGATCGAGGGAGATTATCAGTGGCCTTGTAGGTCTTCCATTTTCTAATTATTGCTCCCACAGTTGATTTGTTCACACCAAGCTTCTTGCCTATTGCAGATTCAGTCTTCCCAGCCTGGTGAAGGTCTACAATTTTGTTTCTGGTGTCCTTCGACAGCTGTTTGGTCTTCCATATAGTGGAGTTTGGAGTGTGACTGTTTGAGGTTGTGGACAGGTGTCTTTTATACTGATAAATTCAAACAGGTGCCATTGATACAGGTAATGAGTGCAGGACAGAGGAGCCTCTTAACCACTTCCAGACCGGACACTTTTACCCCCTTCCTGACCAGGGCAATTTTCAGCTTTTAGCGCTATCACACTTTGAATAACAATTGCGCGGTCATGCAACACTGTACCCAAATGAATTTTTTACCATTTTTTTTAGATAGATAAAGCTTTATTTTGGTGGTATTTATTCACCACTGGGATTTGTATTTTTTTTTTGCTATGTAAATGAAATGTCCAAAAAATTTTTAAAAAAGTGTTTTATTTTATAAAATTTTGCAAATAAATAATATTTCATCATAAATCTTAGCCAAAATGTATTTCGTTATCTTTTTAGTAAAAAAAAAAAAAAATACAAATTAGTTTATAAGCAAAAATTATAATTTTTAAACATTTTTTTTTACATTTTTATTTTATTTTTTTAGATTATTTTTTATTTTAATTTTTTTTACATACTGTCACCCTAGCAGTACAGTGTCACCATGGTGACACTGTACTACTTGTGAGGGGTGATAAAGATTTTTTTTTTTTTACACTGATTGCTTTTACACCCATATAGGATGTAAAAGCAACCATTTCTCTTTCTCTCTGTGTGCATTCCTGCACTCATTGAGAAATACAGAGTGGGCTGTGATTGGTCACAGCTTGTCACATGGTACAAGGCTGTTGTGAATAGCCTTGTACCATGTGACCTCTGTGATCATTCACAGATTTCACACATAGTAAGCAATGATGTCAGAAGTGACATCTTGCTTACTACTTTGCATGTGATCACTGATTGGCCAATCAGTGATCACATGATCGGGACCTCGTACAGAGGTCCCGTCTGACGATCGGTGTTTCACTGTGTCCGGAGGACACAGCGGGCACCGGATCGCGGTGCTGCGCGCTCCCAGGGAGCGCGCACAAGCAGGGTGCGGGGAGGCCGTTTATAGACGGCCACCCGACCCTGCAGTGCCACCGTCCGGCCGTTTATATACAACGGCCGGTCGGGAAGTGGTTAAAGAAGAAGGTACAGGTCTGTGAGAGCCAGAAATCTTGCTTGTTTGTAGGTAACCAAATACTTATTTTCCACCATAATTTGCAAATAAATTCTTTCCAAATCAGCCAATGTGATTGTCTGGATTTGTTTTCTCATTTTGTCTCTCATAGTTGAGGTCTACCTATGATGCCAATTACAGGCCTCTCATCTTTTTAACTGGGAGAACTTGCACAATTGGTGGCTGACTAAATACTTTTTTGCCCCACTGTATATAGTACTAAAGAGCCAGAAAATCATCTATTCTCTACACCAATAAATTAAATTTGCACTTCACACATTAGTATTTAAACAGAGGGCAGTAATAAACCGGAAAAGCTGTTCAAATAAAAATACATAGGTAATGGCTGGTCTGTATCTTCTACTCTGTGGTCATATTTAATGTTTCTAAAGGCATATAAACATAGATATATCTACAAGACAGTCTGCACTGCAATATACGCAGGATAGGTATTCTTTACGCAACTCTTGACCTTTGCACAAGCATATGTCGTCAGATCGATGGACTTAATATTTCACAAAGAATGTATTTTAACAAGGAGAACCACTGTAAAAAGGGTCACAGTATTGTATTGTACCAAACTGAAACATTAGGGCAGGGGTCAACATCCTCTGACATCTGACACCTTTGCTGTTGGCACACCATATCAGGATTTCCTCCCATATGCAAAGCAGTGCATAGTAGTGGCAACGGGGCACAGCTCTCTGGTCTCCATCCCAGTCGCATGTATGGAACAATACTTACCAGGGCTTGAATTGGTTACAAGACGTGCCTCTGCAGAGACCATAGTCTAGAACAGATATCTATGTCTTGCCAATGCTTCACTGCATCACTGGGCTAAATAACTCCCTGTCCTACATACTAGTGACCCCTGCACGCTGCATCTCAAACTCCTGACCCCTGCATTCTGTATTTCAAACTCCTGACCCCTGCATTCTGTATTTCAAACTCCTGACCCCTGCATTCTGTATTTCAAACTCCTGACCCCTGCATTCTGTATTTCAAACTCCTGACCCCTGCATTATAAACACCTAACCTTTGTACTCCGTTTTATTCCCACTGACTCCAGAGTACTTCTTTCTTCCCTAATATCAGAGCATTTCTTTCCTTCCAATGACCTATCATGTGGGCATTTTTCTCACACTGACCACCCACATCATGACAATTTATTTATTTATTTTTTTAATTACTTTTTATTGCCTACACCTGCAATAGGATAAACTAGAGTAAAAGGAGTAAAAAGGAACTAAATTGCCTACAATATGTTACAGCAGCTGTGCTATGAGAAGGTTCCTCCAGCAAAGAAATCATATATATTTATAGGGGTTTTTTTTGTTTTTTTTAACCACACTTCTGTCAAGGAACTCAAAATCTAGTCTAAAAAAGGCGTAATTACATTTTACCATTTCACCCAAGGCCTCCAAAAAATAATTCAACAGTCAGCTATGAAATTGTATGTACAGTGGGTATAGAAATGAATCACCCTCCTTTAAAATAATCACATTTTGTTGCTTTGCAGCCTGAAATGAAGACAGACACCGTTTTTGTTTTATCCAGCTGTATTTACTCCAAAACATCCAAGTGAAAGATATAACACCAATGTGTCAAAAAAAAAAAAAACCCTCAAAAATCCAACAATAGAATTACTAAGTTGGGAAAAGTATCACACCCTTGTGTCAGTATTCTGTTGAACCACCTTTTGCTTTAATTACAGCCTTAGGCTAAGTTCACATCTCTGCATTCCTGCGGTCCGCGTTTTGACCGGGCACAAGAGCCCATTCATGTGAATGGATTCCCGTGCCCAGGGACAAGCAGCCCACACGAGAACCTTGGTTCCCAGTACGGTTGCGATTTCCAGTGCTGGTGGCGTGCCATTAGAATTAATGGCACCCGCTCACGGGTCCACATTCCTCTGTGCGGGTGGTGCGGCTGCACGGATTTTTGAGGATCCGCAACGGCACCACCTGCACAGATGTGAACTAGGAGTTAGTCTGTTGGGATATGTCTCTATTAACTTTGCACATCTAGACTTAGCAATAATTGCCCACTCTTCTTTGCAGAACTGCTCAAGTTCAGTTAAATTTCATGGTGACTATTTGTGAACTGCAGTCTTCAAGTCATTCCACAGATTTTCAATTGGATTTAAGTCTGGGCTCTGACTAGGCCATGCAAGGACATTCACCTTTTTCTCCTTCAATCATTGTGCAGTAATTTTTGCTGTGAGCTTTGGGTCACTGTCATGTTGGAAGGTAAGAGAGGGAGGGGGGAGAGGGGAGAGAGAGGGAGGGGAGAGAGAGGGAGGGGGGAGAGAGAGGGGGGAGAGAGAGGGGGGAGAGAGAGGGGGGAGAGAGGGGGGGGAGAGAGGGGGGGGAGAGAGGGGGGGGGGGAGAGGGGGGGGAGAGAGAGGGGGGAGAGAGGGGGGGGAGAGAGGGGGGGGAGAGAGGGGGGGAGGGGGAGAGAGGGGGGGAGGGGGAGAGAGAGGGGGGGAGGGGGAGAGAGAGGGGGGGAGGGGGAGAGAGAGGGGGGGAGGGGGAGAGAGGGGGGGAGGGGGAGAGAGAGGGGGGGGGAGAGAGAGGGGGGGAGGGGGAGAGAGGGGGGGGGGAGGGGAGAGAGAGGGGGGGAGAGAGAGGGGGGAGAGAGAGGGGGGGGAGAGAGAGGGGGGGGAGAGAGAGGGGGGGGAGAGAGAGGGACCAAAGACTCTTTAAATATCAAGTATACATTTGAATGGGGAATATCATACCGAACAAATCAAGGTCATAAATGACTAAGCTAGCACATACAAAAAGAGAGAGCAGTTTACTACCTCCTGGGTGACAGGCCCATCTAAAGTACTCTGGCATCCTCGGACACAAAATATAACGCTGAACAATAATCTACCAGTTTCCAGAGTGCAACCTGTACATAGTGGAATATATTAATATAAAACCATGTGTAAAGGAGAGCCATGATACAGTCATAAACATGGTGACCTCCTTGTCACTAACCCTTATAATGGATGATTGGTTAGATGTTCTATGTCAACACCCCTTTGATACCACAGAAAAAGGAAATGTCACAACCTTTTGACAACTCTTGTGTACCATCAACGAAGGACCATCTGTCACCTTGCTTATTGACTGAACTCTGCTAAAACCAAGGACTTTGCAAGTATTCTTCATTTTCAGCTCCTTTTTAAATTCTCTGTTGCTTTATTGTCTCTATTTCTTTGTAACAAATTTTTTCTGTCAATATTTTATTTGCACCATTTTGACCTTTTCATTATTAAACCCTATTTTGAAACATGTTAAAACTGTCCCTAAGGCTTTTAATGCAAACTTAAAGAATCCCTGTCTCAGTGCCTGTGTCGATGGCATCAATTTACTATGCTTCTGAGATCATTCAGAATTCATCAACAGGCGCATTTTACCTGCTGTTGAAGTCTTTCTGGTCTGCATTTGACTTATTTCAAGCAGGTTTTGCATTCCCATAGATTTGTATGAGAATCAAAAGAATCATCGAACAGGAACAAAAGCCTGTTGACACAGGTCCTACAGGGGGGGAAAAAAAAAAATCAAACTTATTTACAGCTTTGAGAAATAAAGCAGACCTTTTCGCAAAAATAAAAAAGTATGCTTCATGTCATTCCCACCAATACTCAAAACAAGATTTTAAATTTTCTTACTATGTGAGGGTGATTGCACTTACATTGCCTTTCGGGATACCCATGGCACATATGCCAGGAGGCATTACTTTCTATCAGCCATAAAATCCTGCAATATCTAGCCCCTGGCATGGCAATACATTATGAAATGACATGGGCACCAAACCTTTGCACATGTGCGAGATCTGGCGCTGCATCATCAGGGGGCGGACTGCAAGAACGAGAAAGAAAGAGCTGGCTGCCCATGACAGTTATTTTCAATTTGAGGTGCATGGTCCACTTTAATAAGTTGTATACTGAGAGAGGCAGGGCAATTAAAGCAAACCTTTACTCATAACAACTTGAGAAAATAATGTTCTTTAGAGAGGTACATACATTTAACATTAATAATTATGCTGCCAAAACATGTGTGTGCTGTAAATTGCTTCCTGCATTGTCCCTGTTTCTTCTTGCCGGAGGCTGCCATTTTGCTGAAGCACAGAGTCCTGAGCAGCAGTAAACCTTTAGACCAGGGGTCCTCAAACTACGGCCCGCGGGCCACATGCGGCCCGCCGAGGCCATTTATCCGGCCTGCCGGCAGGGGCGTGTTTGCCACAAGGAAGGGATACTAAACTAAGTACAGGGGCGGGCAGGGGGCTGCTATATCTTACATGGCTCCGGTCCCAGTCCCACGACGATCCAGTCCAGGAAGCGCTGCTCCTTCATTCACTCCGGCCACTCCCTCACTCGATGTTTGCGCTGCCGCTCGGCTGCACCTCCTCACCGGTGGGCGCCAAAACTGTAGCTCAGGAAAGGCAAACAGGCGGCCAATCACCTGCGAAGAGGCAGAGCTGAGTGGCCCCACGAACATCGAGTGAGGAAGAGGCCGGAGTGAAGAAGGACAGCTGAAAGTTAAGTGTGCCGTGCAGATGGTGCTTCTGCAGCAGCACCATGCTGGAGCAGGGGTCAGCAAATTAAGTGTCATTGGTGTCAGTGGGAGGAATAGTGCCCCATCATTGGTGTCACTGATACTAATGATGGGGCATTATTCCTCCCACTGACACCAACGATGGAACACTACTCCTTCCCCCACTGACACCAACGATGGAACATTACTCCTTCCCCCACTGACAACAACGATCGGGGTACTATTCCTCCCACTGACACCAATGTTGGGACACTATTCTCCCCTCCCCACTGACACCAATGACGTACTATTCCTCCCATTGACACCAAAGAAGGGGCACTATTCCTCCCACTGACACCAATGATGGGACACTATTCCCCCCACTGACACCAATGATGGGACACTATTCCTCCCACTGACACCAGTGATGGGACACTATTCCTCCCACTGACACCAGTGATGGGACACTATTCCTCCCACTGACACCAGTGATGGGACACTATTCCTCCCACTGACACCAGTGATGGGACACTATTCCTCCCACTGACACCAGTGATGGGACACTATTCCTCCCACTGACACCAGTGATGGGACACTATTCCTCCCACTGACACCAGTGATGGGACACTATTCCTCCCACTGACACCAGTGATGGGACACTATTCCTCCCACTGACACCAGTGATGGGACACTATTCCTCCCACTGACACCAATGATGGGACACTATTCCTCCCACTGACACCAATGATGGGACACTATTCCTCCCACTGACACCAATGATGGGACACTATTCCTCCCACTGACACCAATGATGGGACACTATTCCTCCCACTGACACCAATGATGGGACACTATTCCTCCCACTGACACCAATGATGGGACACTATTCCTCCCACTGACACCAGTGATGGGACACTATTCCTCCCACTGACACCAGTGATGGGACACTATTCCTCCCACTGACACCAGTGATGGGACACTATTCCTCCCACTGACACCAGTGATGGGACACTATTCCTCCCACTGACACCAGTGATGGGACACTATTCCTCCCACTGACACCAATGATGGGACACTATTCCTCCCACTGACACCAATGATGGGACACTATTCCTCCCACTGACACCAATGATGGGACACTATTCCTCCCACTGACACCAATGATGGGACACTATTCCTCCCACTGACACCAATGATGGGGCACGTTTCTTCCCACTGACACCAATGATGGGGCACGTTTCTTCCCACTGACACCAATGATGGGGCACGTTTCTTCCCACTGACACCAATGATGGGGCACGTTTCTTCCCACTGACACCAATGATGGGGCACGTTTCTTCCCACTGACACCAATGATGGGGCACGTTTCTTCCCACTGACACCAATGATGGGGCACGTTTCTTCCCACTGACACCAATGATGGGGCACGTTTCTTCCCACTGACACCAATGATGGGGCACGTTTCTTCCCACTGACACCAATGATGGGGCACGTTTCTTCCCACTGACACCAATGATGGGGCACGTTTCTTCCCACTGACACCAATGATGGGGCACGTTTCTTCCCACTGACACCAATGATGGGGCACGTTTCTTCCCACTGACACCAAATGATGGGGCACTATTCCTCCCACTGACACCAATGATGGGACACTATTCCTCCCACTGACACCAATGATGGGACACTATTCCTCCCACTGACACCAATGATGGGACACTATTCCTCCCACTGACACCAATGATGGGACACTATTCCTCCCACTGACACCAGTGATGGGACACTATTCCTCCCACTGACACCAATGATGGGACACTATTCCTCCCACTGACACCAATGATGGGACACTATTCCTCCCACTGACACCAATGATGGGACACTATTCCTCCCACTGACACCAATGATGGGACACTATTCCTCCCACTGACACCAATGATGGGACACTATTCCTCCCACTGACACCAATGATGGGACACTATTCCTCCCACTGACACCAATGATGGGGCACTATTCCTCCCACTGACACCAATGATGGGGCACGTTTCTTCCCACTGACACCAATGATGGGGCACGTTTCTTCCCACTGACACCAATGATGGGGCACGTTTCTTCCCACTGACACCAATGATGGGGCACGTTTCTTCCCACTGACACCAATGATGGGGCACGTTTCTTCCCACTGACACCAATGATGGGGCACGTTTCTTCCCACTGACACCAATGATGGGGCACGTTTCTTCCCACTGACACCAATGATGGGGCACGTTTCTTCCCACTGACACCAAATGATGGGGCACTATTCCTCCCACTGACACCAACGATGGAACACTATTCCTTCCCCCACTGACACCAATGATGGGGCACGTTTCTTCCCACTGACACCAAATGATGGGGCACGTTTCTTCCGACTGACACCAAATGATGGGGCACTATTCCTCCCACTGACACCAACGATGGAACACTATTCCTTCCCCCACTGACACCAATGAAGGGGTACTATTCCTCCCACTAACACCAATGTTGGGACACTATTCCCTCCCCACTGACACCAATGACGGGGCACTATTCCCTCCCCACTGACACCAATGACGGGGCACTATTCCCTCCCCACTGACACCAATGACGGGGCACAATTCCCTCCCCACTGACACCAATGATGTGGCACAATTCCCCCCCACTGACACCAATGACGTACTATTCCTCCCACTGCCACCAATGATGGGGCACTATTCCACTCCACAAGACACACTTGGGGGGAAATGTCTGTGCGTCTTATGGAGCGGCTGGCCCAGTATTCCCGCCGCCATTGTATGTCCGCAGTCACTGGTCTTCTCCTGTACTGTGTCTGCATTTGTTCATAGTGTTTTTTTTTTTGTTTTTTTTTTAAACTATAGTCCGGCCCTCCAACGGTCTGAGGGACAGTGAACTGGCCCCGTTTAAAAAGTTTGAGGACCCCTGCTTTAGACTGTCACCAGATCAGCTTCTACATTTTCGGCACAGTGTCTAAAAATAGAGAGCAACAGAGCATGTGCAGAGCAAGGTGAGTGCATTACTAGATTTTAGTAATAAGGACTTCTTTTTAATGTTTTACATAGCTATAGCATAGCTACATAGCAAAGGGGCCAGCCTATGGTGATCTAGAAGGACTTCATTTCCTGACTAAAGTTCTACTTTCAGCAATCTTAATACATTTAAGGAAGTCAAAATCAAAACTATCTAATTGTATCCGCTGTTGTAGTTGTGTGGAATTTCTATGGCCTACAAAAGATGCAGCAATATAGCCATAACTGATGCCTCACATCCATTGACATCAAGCAGATATATACAAGATAGCTCTACAGACATCACATGCGAAAACTGTCCAACGGAGGCGTTTTTCCACATTAATGACATGATCTTGAACAGCTCATAAAGTATATGGAAAGATTTTCACTTGAGTATTTTTCGCAGACTTGAGCAATTCTGAGGCTTGCATTGTATGCATACATACATTTTTAAAAATAAATCTGCCTTACAAGCTGCAATAAAATAAAAACAAAAAGATAAAACGGTCACGCTTTGCTGCATGTGCAAACTGCTGTGAGCTGCAATGTTTGTAATTAAACAGTTTCAGGTAAGTTTGGATGATTTCAAAGGATATTTTGTTGTATAAAAATTGGTTTCTTGTGCATAGGTGGAAACTAGTAAAAAATAAAGTAGGCATGCACTAAACAGGTCAAAATAAAAATTTGTGGAAACAAGTAGACAAAAAACGGTCAACGGAAAATGCCGATCTACAAATCCTTGAGGAAACAGTTTTGTAGCAGAGCACAACTAAATGATGTAACCAATCATAGGGATGCGCAATTCATATCGCCCGATGCCAGGGACATGCAGTTCTGGGAACCAGGCAGGTATTTTTTTTGTATATTTAGTCCTGCTGAAGGTAATAAGCAGGGCATATATGCAGCCTCACGGAAGTGGGTCTTTATTCATGGGGCGGCATATACATTTGTAAATAGATAAAAATTAAAAAGAAAAAAAATAACTAGATCAAAGTTTGCCAGGGTTAGTGTTAAGGTAAGGGTCAAAGGTTACAGTCAGTATTTAACATGTTTTAAATTGGTGTCAGTGTATTTTAGGCAAGATTTAAAAAAAATGCAAAATGTTGCAATCATCAGAAACAGAATTTATTTTGTGTTCTTTGGTGGAAAATGATGGTAAGCAAGGAATATACCACTAAATGTAAAAATAAAAAAAATAAGTTTTTACTTTTGTTTTTTTTTTACTATTTTAGACCAGCATTCCTTTGCAAAAAAATGAAAAAGAAAAAAAGCAAAAAACAAACAAAATACACACAAAAAACACATTTACAACCAAAGGAAAGCCCAATTTGTCCTGAAAAAAAAAAAAAAAAAAAAAAAAAACACACAAGGTGTAATCCACCTGGATACATAAAGTAGTTGCAATGATATGTACAGTTTTACTAACAAATGTCAAAGTTGCAAAATTGTGCTTGGGCATTACCATTTGTTTTATCCTCAGTCACTAAGGGTTAACAGATTGGAAACCAAAGCTTGAGTTGGCTGCTTAGCATGCGCTTGTACTGAGCACCCAAGTGCTTCCATGTGCGAGGGATGCCTTAACACTTTCGCTGCCAGGTCCATATGTTGTATGGACCTGGCAGTGGGGGGCTTTGTACACCAACGGGTAGCTTCAGCCACTGGGAAGGTGAATAAAACGGATAGCCAGACTCCTGCCTGTCAAGTAGAAAAGTAGAAGCAGTCAGGCATCTGCATTGCCTCCCGATTGCTTCCACAGCCCCCGGTACCGATGGTTCTCTTCCTCTTCTTTCCATGACCTGTACGGTGATGTGTGTGACATCACTTCCGGGTCACTGCTGTCACTTTCTCTGCTAGCACAGCTGAGAAGCAATGTATTGCAACACGGTCTGCAGTGAAATACATTGAGTGGAGGCCAGAGGCGATATGCAGGGTTTTTTTTACACCTAAACTCTCCTAAAAATCATCACGTGATATTTAAAAAAAAAAAAAGTGAAAAAATTGTTTTATTGCAAAATAAAGTTACATTCTGTCGGCAGAACACAATGATCACTGCTAGTAGCTATAGCCATCAGCAGTAATCAGATGCAAAAAAGCTGGCAGGCTGGTTGTACTGAAATCAATCGATGGGTCAACTTCAGTACAACCAGCCTGCCCACAGATGGATCGAATCTCAGTTGGTCCCTGCTGAGCTGTGCGAGATTCAATCCATCTATGGCTGGCTTAGCTACTGAGATAAGCTATTAGCCAGGTAGGGAATGCACCGTGTTTAATGAACATGCAAAGTCATACACTTGCATTTAGAGATGAGCGAATCGAACCAGGCGAACCGGAATTCGATACGAATTTCAGGAAAAATTCGATTCGCGTCGAATCCGAATATTTGCCTACTTCGGGTGCGCGAATCGGATTTTTCCCGATCAGCCGGCAAAAGTGTCCCTGCAGAGAGCTCCGCTATTTCTGACATTTCTCTGACAGTTCCTTCACATGTACAGCGGTTGAAACATTGTATCTATTAGTTTCCATTTAGGATACAGATGTTTCAACCGCTGTACATGTGAAGAAGCTGTCAGAGAACTGTCAGAAATAGAGGAACTCTGCACATACACTTTTTGCCGGTTTGGAATTCTTATTTTCATCCTACTTCTTCTTCTTCTTCTTCTTCATCCTCATCCTCAGAAGAAGAAGATGAGGATGAAGAAGAAGAAGAAGTAGGATGAAAATAAGAATAATTCCAAGCCGGCAAAAAGTGTATCTGCAGAGCTCCTCTATTCTGCAGATACACTTAGAGGAGCTCTGCAGATACACTTAGAGGAGCTCTGCAGATACACTTTTTACCGGCTTGGAATTAATCTTATTTTCATCCTACTTCTTCTTCATCCTCATCCTCAGAAGAAGAAGAAGAGGATGAGGATGAGGATGAGGAAGAAGAAGAAGAAGTAGGATGAAAATAAGAATAATTCCAAGCCGGCAAAAAGTGTATCTGCAGAGCTCCTCTAAGTGTATCTGCAGAATAGAGGAGCTCTGCAGATACACTTTTTGCCGGCTTGGAATTCTTCTTATTTTCATCCTACTTCTTCTTCTTCATCCTCAGAAGAAGAGGATGAGGATGAGGATGAAGAGGAAGAAGAAGAAGAAGTAGGATGAAAATAAGAAGAATTCCAAGCCAGCAAAAAGTGTATCTGCAGAGCTCCTCTAAGTGTATCTGCAGAATAGAGGAGCTCTGCAGATACACTTTTTGCCGGCTTGGAATTCTTCTTATTTTCATCCTACTTCTTCTTCTTCATCCTCAGAAGAAGAGGATGAGGATGAAGAGGAAGAAGAAGAAGTAGGATGAAAATAAGAATTCCAAGCCAGCAAAAAGTGTATCTGCAGAGCTCCTCTAAGTGTATCTGCAGAATAGAGGAGCTCTGCAGATACACTTTTTGCCGGCTTGGAATTCTTCTTATTTTCATCCTACTTCTTCTTCTTCATCCTCAGAAGAAGAAGAAGAGGATGAGGATGAAGAGGAAGAAGAAGAAGAAGAAGAAGTAGGATGAAAATAAGAAGAATTCCAAGCCGGCAAAAAGTGTATCTGCAGAGCTCCTCTATTTTGCAGATACACTTAGAGGAGCTCTGCAGATACACTTTTTGCCGGCTTGGAATTAATCTTATTTTCATCCTACTTCTTCTTCTTCTTCTTCATCCTCAGAAGAAGAAGAGGATGAGGATGAAGAAGAAGAAGAAGTAGGATGAAAATAAGAATAATTCCAACCGGGCAAAAAGTGTATCTGCAGAGCTCCTCTATTCTGCAGATACACTTAGAGGAGCTCTGCAGATACACTTTTTGCCGGCTTGGAATTAATCTTATTTTCATCCTACTTCTTCTTCTTCATCCTCATAAGAAGAAGAGGATGAGGATGAAGAAGAAGAAGAAGAAGTAGGATGAAAATAAGAATAATTCCAAGTCGGCAAAAAGTGTATCTGCAGAGCTCCTCTAAGTGTATCTGCAGAGCTCCGCTATTTCTGACAGTTCTGTGACATTCACTCCATACAGCGGTTGAAACATTGTATCTATTTGTTTCCATAAATGGATCCATTTATGGAAACAAATAGATACAATGTTTCAACCGCTGTATGGAGTGAATGTCACAGAACTGTCAGAAATAGACAGAAACTGTCACAGAACTGTCCTCCTTCTCATCCTTCTCCTCATCCTTCTCCTCATCCTTCTCCTCATCCTTCTCCTCATCCTTCTCATCCTCCTTCTCCTTCTCCTTCTTCTCATCCTTCTCCTTCTTCTCATCCTTCTCCTTCTTCTCATCCTTCTCATCCTTCTCCTTCTTCTCATCCTTCTCCTTCTCATCCTTCTCCTTCTCATCCTTCTCATCCTTCTCCTTCTTCTCATCCTTCTCCTTCTTCTCATCCTTCTCCTTCTTCTCATCCTTCTCCTTCTTCTCATCCTTCTCCTTCTTCTCATCCTTCTCCTTCTTCTCATCCTTCTCCTTCTTCTCATCCTTCTCCTTCTTCACATCCTTCTCCTTCTTCACATCCTTCTCCTTCTTCACATCCTTCTCCTTCTTCACATCCTTCTCCTTCTTCTCATCCTTCCCCTTCTTCTCATCCTTCCCCTTCTCATCCTTCCCCTTCTTCTCCTTCTTCTCATCCTTCTCCTTCTTCTCATCCTTCTCCTTCTTCTCATCCTTCTCCTTCTTCTCATCCTTCTCCTTCTTCTCATCCTTCTCCTTCTTCTCATCCTTCTCCTTCTTCTCATCCTTCTCCTTCTTCTCATCCTTCTCCTTCTTCTCATCCTTCTCCTTCTCCTTCTCCTTCCTCATCTCCAAGGGCATTTAAATTAAAGGTACAGTGTTCTGCACTAATTTAAAGGCTCTCTGAAGCCTAGAAACCCTTTTTATAAGTTAACTTCGTAGCGAATTAATTCGCATCGAATCGAATTTCTTCCTGAAATTCGGCGAATCAGCCGAATCAAATTTTTGAATAATTCGCTCATCTCTACTTGCATTGTGAGAAGAGCAGTAAAGCCGGCCATAGATGGATTGAAATTAGGCCGGCTCAGAAAGAACCAACCAAATTTCTATTCATCTTTGTGATGGGTGGTTGTACTGAAGTCGAATTAACAATCAACTTCATTACAACCAGCCTGTCTGATTTGCCTTCATATAATCACTGCCGCAGGCTATAGCCCGTAGCAGTAATCACTGTATTTTGATGGCGGGAAAACCACCCACTATCAGAACACAATAGCGCAGCGGGAGGAATTTCCCAATCGACAGTGTTGATGGGGGGAATGGAGAAAATTTTCTTTGCATAATGTATGGCCAGTCGTAAGCACCACAAGGCAGGAAGAAAAACATGAGTATGTAATGAGCAGAAATGGCTGTCAACATGAACATATATAACTACATGCTACACACAGAAACAAAGTTAAATAAAAAAAAAAAAAAAATGATCCAAGATCAATAAGATTGTCTACATCAGCATTTATCAACCTTTTTTCAGTCAAGGCACCCTTTAAAATGATGCACCGTCTTGAGGCACCCCATTCAAAAATGTAAAAAAAAATGGTTCTAAATAGTTTTATATAAAAATGCAGCAACATACACACACATAGGACACCCAAAAGAGGCGATTTATTCTTCCAAAGCAAAAATACACCTTTGCACCCTGGTACTGACTAAAGTTCCAATGTTTCTCTTCTCCCTCAGCTAATATGACCGCAGCACTGATGGGAGGGGCAGGGGAGGGTCAAACAAGGATGCTCTGCAGGCAACCAACATCGTCCTTTTCAAATGATGATGTAATTGGTTGCAGGCAGCTAGAAGGTCGTAATGGTATACGAAGAAAACCTGTGGCTTTGTATCACTAAAAAGGCCCGCTGGCTTATATACAAGTTTTAGGTAATTTTTAGACATTTTGCCTATGTACCCCAGAAGAAACCTCAAGTCACCCTTGTTGATAAAAGGGTGATCTACATCACCCCATTTCAAGCAGGGTTCTTACTGAGGTTAATAGGGATTCCTTGAGCTGTGAGCAATGGTAAATTGACCTCCTACTTACACTGACCACCACTGCAACGGCACATTTCTATGATCACCACTAACAAAGGGGAAACCCCAATTTTTGTTGCCTGCATTTCACTATTATTATGGTTTTAAATTACTACAATTATTGCTGTACAGAGCATGAAGATAGTAAAAATGATCTGCCCAAAGTGCCAGATATGCTAGGTATGCTATATTATTTATTTTTATTTTTAAAACATTCTGAAATGTAGTGATATGCTAAAGTATCGTGAACTGGAGCTATAGTTATTTTTAGCAGGGGTTGCCTGAGACCTGAAAACATATTTCACAGGTTCCCCCAGGGTAAAGAGGTTGATTAAGGCTAGTCTACATCAACCTGACCTCTTTCCCATGATTATCTGAAACAATGAAAAGACTAAAATTCCCTATTTCTACAGTAAATCTTTTCCATTAGATTATATGTGTATTTAACATTTTTATGCATGTTATTTATCTGTAAAAGTCTCCCTTGTGTATGCATTCGAAAGTCCACAGACTAAGAGCTGTCATTCACGTGGCGTTATATTTAGTATTACCCTCCACTTCTCCCCCAGCAGTTATATAAAGGTTTTGGAGGGAGGAGAGAGGAGCAGGGAAGATGGGCCAGGCCAGCATAGACAGTAATTGGACATTCCCAAAGGAGAAGAATACTATACCATGGCAGGAAGAATGAAGGAACTGAGGCTGTGTAGAGAATCAACCCTTCCTGGAGTGATTGAATGTCTTAAGTTCAAAGTACACTACATGTAAATTTAAATATTTTGGGAAATTAAAAAAAGCAATGCACGCAAGCATTTCAAATACCTGTTATCTGAGAAATCCAGGTATCTTAAGGAGTCACACTATGCACTGTGTAAAACCCATTCAGAAAGAATGCTGCAGCACACCTTAATGCACAAAAACATAGTATTGACAGTTTTAATGCGTTATCTTGTTCACTATGGGTGTGACACCCCCCTGCTTTAGTTAGCCTCCGTGGTGTCATTTTTAATGAATGGCATCACATTACACCAGGGACTGTGCGTTATGGTAATGCACTCTATCGCAAGGCACAGTTCTGAATGCCCCACGTGCGACTGAGAAAATACAAGCAGCAGCAAATATGATACTTGTATAAAATGCCATTAAGGTGAACCTTTGTTCTTAAAAATACAGTACTTTCCATTTTCTGTCACAGAAAACAACTGTTCAATTTCAGCAACATAATAGGATGTCTAAGTGAGATGATTCATTTTAAGCAATTTCTAAATAAACTGAATTGTTTGTATCACTAAATTTGCCAAAAGAAAGACAAACTGAAATGTTTCTGGCCTGAGCTGCGGCACACTGGCCGGCAAATCTGAGAGCGTGATGAGTAATGTTAGAATGTCCTGACCTACCACCAGACTAAAACACACTACCACACCTCAAGTCATAGCACTAAGGCCACATTCACACTTGTAGGCACACGCTATAGCAAGCGTTCACATACATTTTAATACTTGGTATAGGTGCTGCGAGTACCCATACAGCTCCATGTGCAAACACACTGGAAACAAACACACCTGAACCTCAGAACATCACAACACACGTTTGGTTTGCAGGCCCTGGGGAGAAAAAAAAAAGAAATGTCTGTGGGTACATGTTAAAGGCTCTTATAAAATAAATCACTGTATGATGTTTGAGCACATGTAAAATAAAAACGTTCTATATGTATCACAGCCCGGCTCTCGCCTGCAGTGTCTAGGCGAGGATGAGGTCAGGACCCTTCCAGCAAGAATCTGATGGGGATCCCGAATTTTGTGGCGTGAAGTTATGCATTTTGCTATCTTAACTTCTCCCCCACAGGTGTATATTTATACACGGATTTAAAATGGGGGTGAGAGCCCCGAGGTAATAAACAGACTTTGTTCTCTCTTGCAAGGCTTGCATCATCAGCCTGATACATGTTCAATGTGACAGCAGAGCTTGTAAGAAAGCAACGGCTACAACGTTACTCAGATTATTAAATCTCAGGACAGCAATTACCTTGAAACTGTGCCTGTGCAGGACAGACATTTTTATTGACATTCAAATAATCAGTGATAACGAAGCCTGGAGTTCACAACTAAGTGTTCTCATTGTAGTGCTTTTTTATTGCATTGTAAAACACACTGACAGGCATTTTTATACTCACATTGACGTTCTTCCTTACATTAATTGATGTGTGTTTTCACATGCTTCAATTGATTTTGAAATTCCCCACAATTCAGACCCTGGGACCATGTCAGACTGTATTTTAGGTGTGGTACCATTTATGCTGGCAGAATGCTAAAGCATTTGGTTATGTGTGCACTTTACTAGAGGCAAAAGTTGTTATGGGACAATGAATATATGCACACTATCATGACTACCAATACACCGTGTTCCAAATTATTCCGCAAGTGATATTTTTCTCATTTACCTAAATAATTGATGTAAATAACAGTCAGCATAATTCTCATGTTATCAATTATTAAGAGTACAATTCACATTTTATTGAACAAACCTCCAAATGAGAACAGTATTTTTTTTTTTTAAACATAAAACACTTCCAATGCACTGTTCCAAATTATTACGCACAGTAAGTTTCAAAACACTTTATAGGTTGTAAAGAACTGAAAATTGTCATTTGTTGTGTTTGCAGCATATTTACTGAAATCAAAAACTATTTCAATCAAACTTTTAACAACATTTTAACTTTTTAAACATTTTAACAGGTCACGTTACATTGTAACATAGGACCCCTTATTTGATAGCAGCTTCACAAGTCTTGCATCCATTGAACTTGTGAGTTTTTGGACAGTTTCTGCTTGAATTTGTTTGCAAGATGTCAGAATAGCCTCCCAGAGCTGCTGTTTGGATGTAAACTTCCTCCCACCCTCATAGATCTTTTGCTTGAGGATGCTCCAAAGGTTCTCAATAGGATTGAGGTCAGGGGAATATGGAGGCCGCACCATGACTTTCTCTCCTTTTATCCCCATAGCAGCCATTGATGCGGAGGTATTCTTTGCAGCATGAGATGGTGCATTGTCATGCATGAAGATGATTTTATTACAGAAAGCATAGTTCTTCCTTCTGTACCAAGGAAGAAAGTGGTCAGTCAAACTCCACATACTTTGCAGAGGTCATCTTTATACCTTCGGGGACCCTAAAGGGGCCGACCAGCTCTGTTCCCATGATTCCGGCCCAAAACATGACTCCACCACCGCCTTGCTGACGTCGCAGCCTTGTTGGAACAGGGTGGCCGTCCACCAACCATCCACTACTCTATCCATCTGGACCATCCAGGGTTGCACGGCACTCATCAGCGAACAGGACTGTTTGAAAATTAGTCTTCATGCATTTTTCTGCCCAATGCAGCAGTTTCTGCTTGTGAGCATTGGTTAGTGGTGGCCGAATAGCAGGTTTATGCACAGTTGCAAGACTCTGGAGGACTCTACACCTTGATGTCCGTGGGACTCCAGAGGTACCAGCAGCTTCAAATATCGGTTTGCTGCTATGTAATGGTATTTTAGCAGCTGCTCTCTTGATCCGATGCATGGATCTGGCAGAAATCTTCCTCAATGTGCCTTTATCTGCACGAACCCATCTGTGCTCTGAATCAGCCACAAATCTCTTAATAGTGCGATGCTCACGCTTAACTTTTCGTGAAATATCTAATGTTTTCATACCTCGTCCAAGGCATTGAACTATTTCACTCTTTTCGGCAGCAGAGAGATCCTTTTTCTTCCCCAAATTGCTTGAAAATGGTGCTCTGCTTAATAATGTGGAACACCCTCCTTTAGTAGTTTTTCCTTAAATTGGGCTCACCTGCCAATCTAATTATCCCAGGTGTCCGAGATTGTTTTCAGTGATCAAAAAAGAGCCCTGACACACAATGCCATCCATGAGTTAAACTGAAAAACAAAATATTTCATCTTTGTGACACTTAAATAGAATTTGCATAATAATTTGGAATTTGTATTTCTGTTAAAAGGTGGACAGAGGTTGCCCTACATCACACAGTGTCTACTTTTGCCTATTGGCATTTTCATCAGTGCGATTTCCCTAGATCTTATCTTCTTTTCCCCTCAAATTAGAATTGTTTGCGGTGTGTCAGCAAAGACAAAACTGCAAAATATCCAAAACATATATACATGTTACATTCATCACTCAGGACAGACACAGGATTCATGAAGATATCTGCAGTAACAATTATGTAAGACGCAACATCAGAAATAATCATACAAATGTTTATCATATAGTTAGCCAAATCAATCACAGGTGGTCAGCACATTGATGTTCATGTACAGCAAACATAAATCACTCCCTGGGTGGGCACTCGAATATTAAGAAGGATCAGAGAAGGAATTGTATAAACAAAATCCCCCTTAACGAAAAAGATGTACTGTATACCCAAATATATATGTATATAGAATATAAAAAAAGACCACATATCATTCAGTCACACAAGAATAACCCAGGTCATACATAATGCTTAAACCAAATGAAGATACCAGATGTGATGTAAGCCAGGATTCATACAAGTCAAGGATCTCTTCAGTTATATATGGTAACTGAGAAACACGTTGACCCATGAAGAGTGATGAATGTAACCTAATGTCAGACAAGTGATCTGACTTAATGGATGTGTATTTATGCTTGCATATTTTGCAGTTTTGTCTTTGCTAATTCACAGCAAACAATTGTTTTTATGCACAACAAATCTGTATTTGTTTTTAATACACTAACAAAATCTACTCCTATGAAACAAAATTGTGTACTCCTCGTCTATACAAGTAAAAGTACAACAAATGGTTTTTTTTTTTAGTTGTCTTAATTAAACAGAGTGGGAGGGGGCAAGGCTGTGGATAAGCGGGTACCACCAGTCCTCCTGCATGGGGCCCAGGCAGCTGGGTGAATCAGAGGAGGAAAGGGAAGGTGATTGGCACGGTGGGGAAGAAGGGAAATTACTGGATCCAATCCCCTGTATGGCACTCTCTGAAGCAGCTGAAAGTTAGCTTCTTCTCCTCTCCCTTCCACTAGCTTTCAGCTGCTGCAGAGAGCCATACAGGGGATTGGTTCCAGCAGCTGCCCCTTGCCGCACTCATCACCCTCCCTGTGCACCATACGTTTCCATCTGCTGCCCAGGCCTCCCCCATGTGCCCCCACCTCCGCAGTGCTGTCGACTTCCCAATTCTCCTCCTCACCAGCAGCTGCAAACACACAATAGGATCCTTTAGGTTGGCGATTGGGGGAAGGGTCCAGTAAGTATGTCACATTTAAAAGCCCCTTTCTTTCCTTAATGAACACAATGAATGATTGGTACTGATCACTCACTGTGTCCATTCATAACAGAACCATGGGGGGGGGGCTGTAAGGGGCCCTGTGGTTTCTAATAGCAGCCCTGGGAGGGGGTTCCTCCTGCTGGCTACAGCAAGTGTTCACAACTGGAAACTTCAACCCATTACCCAAATCTCTGAGGTGAGGTGATAAGACGTAAGTGCCTATGCGGTTCAAAATCCAATAAAACACTCTCACCCTGCTCTGCACATGCTCAGTTGCCCTCTGTATTTTAGCACTGTGCCAAATTTGTAGATGCCAATCTGCTAACAGCTTAAAGATTTACTGCTGTTCAGGGGCTCTGGGTCTGGGACCATCCCCAGATTACACAAACCCGCAAACACTATATATTTTCTGAAAGCAAAACACCCTAGAGCATAAAATAGTGGTAGTTCCAATTTTTTATGTCACACAATATTATTGCAAAGGTCTATGAAACACAACATTTCAGTAAAAATCACACTAAAGTGAATTTTAGGGCAAACAAAAAAAATAAATTACCTACATTTTTGGTAAAATATAAACTACAAGGTTGTGCCAAGTAAATCGATATCCAACATGCCAAACTCTAAATTTGTGTGCGCCTGTGAAATTGCATCAAACTTCAGTACCCTACATTTTCTATAGATGATGTTTCAAAAGCCTCTATAGGTCATCAGTTTAGGGTTACGGAGGTGGTCTGGTGCTAGAATTATTGCTCTCAATCCGGCATGCACGGCAATATGTAACGTGTATCATAATCAACATTTTCACATGTAGGTGCCCCACTTTTTTTTTTTTTTTTTTTTAGCAGTAACTAATTTTCTAGGAGTCTTCCAGGACAGCCTGTGAGACATTGCGTTTCCTGTCCCAGAGGAAGGAGCCCAAACAGCCAAAATTCCTTTAAGATGTGGTCCTCCAGGTCTCCCCTTCAATGTCCCCAAGAACCACCGGAGGAAGCTTGAAGACAAAATACAAGGCATAACACACCACTCAACAATTGGAGAAAAAAAAGTGTGAAAAAAAAGTGTGAAAAAAAAGTGTGAAAAAAAGTGTGAAAAAAAAGTGTGAAAAAAAAGTGTGAAAAAAAGTGTGAAAAAAAAGTGTGAAAAAAAAGTGTGAAAAAAAAGTGTGAAAAAAAAGTGTGAAAAAAAAGTGTAAAAAAAAAGTGTGAAAAAAAAGTGTGAAATCCGGCTGACCTAGAAGGCTCCTAGAAAATGAGTTACCTGTAAGCCTAACTCTGGTTTTCTCCCCTTGTCTTCCAGGACAGCCTGTGAGATGAGTAAGAAACTTACCCTACCTAGGGTGGGACTACTACTTCAAGGTCCTTTCACCCAAACACCTGCTCTTTACTTGACAGCAGGTCCAGGCGATAATACTTTACAAACATGGAATAGCTGGACCACGTGGCCGCCTAGCAAATATCCTCTGACATGGCACTAGCCCTCTCCACCCAAGACGCTGCCAGGACTCTGGTCGAGTGGGCATTGACAGGGGGCAGTGGAATTTTAACAACACTATATGCCTCTGTAATTGCTAATCTAACCACCTGGCAATAGAAGGCTTAGATGCCCTGTACCCTTTACATGCCCCCGAGAAATTAATGACCAAGCAATCAGACTTCCTGAAATCCTTGGTAATTCTAAGGTGAGACAAAAAGGCTCACTCTAACGTCTAATAAACAAAATTTCTAATCCATGTGATTAGTTGGGGAGGAACAAAAAGTTGGAAGGACGATATCCTGCACCCTATGAAAGAATGAGGACACTCTGGGCAGAAAACCTGGGTCTGTTTTAAGCACAACCCTATCTTCAAAAAAAAAAAAAAAAATCAACAAAAATGGCTCTCTAATCGAGAGTGCTTGCAATTCACTTACCCTCCGCGCAGAGCTGATTGCAACTAAGAAAAAACGGTTGTTAAAGATCTAACAGAAGACTTCTCCAGGGGTTCAAAGGGACTGCGAATCAACGTCCTAAGGACCAAGGATAGATCCCAGGATGGCCAGGCCTGTACTTTCGCCAGTACAGACTTAGAGGGGGCCTTAAAACAAATTTTCTACAAAACGGGTCTTGTTGGAGAGAGACCTGAAAGAAAAAACACCAAGAGCCGAGGACTGCACCTTTAAAAGGTATTTACCGAGAGCCCCTTATCCACCCACCCTGAAAAAAATCCAAGACTGGCGGGAGTTGAACTTTTTCCACACCTTAAAATATACAGTGGATATAAAAAGTCTACACACCCCTGTTAAAAGGTCAGGTTTCTGTGATGTAAAAAAAAAATGACCAAGATAAATAATTTCAGAACTTTTTCCTTATTTAATGTGACCTATAAACTGCACAACTCAATTAGTAAACAAAGAAAAACTAAAATAATGGGGTTGCATAAGTGTGCACACCCTGTTATGACTGGGGATGTAGCAGTGTTCAAAATAAAGCAATCACATTCAAAATCATGTTAAATAGGAGTCAGTACACACCTGACATTTAAAGTGCCTCTGATTAACCCCAAATAAAGTTCAGCTGTTCTAGTAGGTCTTTCCTGACATTTTCTTAGTCACATCCTACAGCAAAAGCCATGGTCAACAGAAAGCTTCCAAAGCATCAGAGGGATCTCATTGTGAAAACGTATCAGTCAGGAGAAGGGTACAAAATAATGTCCAAGGCATTAGATATACCATGGGACACAGAGAAGACCGTCATCATCAAGTGGAGAAAATATGGCATTACCAAGAACTGGACGTCCTTCCAAAATTGATAAAAAGACGAGAAGAAAACTGGTCTGGGAGGCTGCCAAGAGGCCTACAGCAACATTAAAGGAGCTGCAGGAATATCTGTCAAATACTGGTTGTGTTGTACATGTGACAACAATTTCCCATATTCTTCATATGTCTGGGCTATGGGATAGAGTGGCAAGATGGAAGTCTTTTCTTACGAAGAAAAACATCCAAGCCCGGGTAAATTTTGCAAAAACACATCTGAAGTCTCCCAAAAGCACATGGGAAAACGTATTATGGTCTGATGAAACCAAGGTTGAACTTTTTGGCCATCACTACAAAAGATATATGTTTGGCGCAAAAATAACACTGCACATCACCAAAAAAAACACCACACAGTAAAGCATGGTGTGGGCAGCATCATGCTTTGGGGCTGTCTTTCTTAACCTCCCTAACGGTATTCCCGAGTGTAGCTCGGGGTAAAATGTCTATACCAAAAGCGGTAACCCCGAGCTACTCGGGCTTACCATGCGGCGCTGCATAGGGAGTCCCTGCAGCACTTACCTTGTCCTTCGCTCCCGCGATGTGTCCCCTGCAGCGTCCCCGGCCATCTCCTCTGGCCAATGCAGGCATCCGGCTTCTGTGTTCCGGTTCCCGTGACGTCGGGATGTACGGGCGCCGCCGGCGGCGGGAAATTTAAAAAAATTTAAAAAATGTCGTTTTTTTTTTTTTTTTTATTTTAAATAGTAAAACATTGCTGTTTCATCCCATTTCACATACATTTTGTCCCTAGTGCTTTGTCCTGCGCCCTGCCTGCATTTTTACTGTTCTTTCTGCCTGGAAACTGAGAAACGTCCATGGCGTCCAAAAAGCGTCCCTTTACGTCAAAAGCGGTTTTAGACCAGCTAGAGAACAGCGATAGTAAATCAGAACCACTTGCAGAATTGAGTGATAATGATTTGTGGGGAAATGTTCCTAAAAATTACAGCCTACAATAAAAATCTATTTCCATGCGAAAAAATGGTACCGCTTTCAGCACAAAAAAATCGGAAAGAATCATACCGCTAGGGAGGTTAAGCTGGAACTGAGGCCTTCGTCAAGGTAGAGGGAATACCAGTCAATATTGGCACAAAACCTTCAGGCTTCTTCTACAAAACTGAAGATGAAGAGGAATTTCATCTTTCAGCATGACAACGACCCAAAGCATACATCCAAATCAACATAGAATGGCTTCACCAAAAGAACAATAAGCTTTGGAATGGCCCAGTCAGTGCCCAGACCTGAATCCAATTGAAAATCTGTGGGATGATCTGAAGAGGGCTGTGCACAGGAAGTGCCAATCCAAGATGTACCATGCTGATAGATTCATACCCAAAAAGACTGAGTGCTGTAATAAAATCAAAATGTGCTTCAACAAATTATTAGTTTAAGGGTGTGCACACTTATGCAACCAAAATTTTTAGTTTTTTTAATTTTACTTCCCTGCACCTAAAAGATTTCAGTTTGTTCAACTTTACAGTTTATAGGTTACATTAAAAAGGTGGAAAAAGTTCTAAAATTATTTATCTTTGTCTCATTTTTTTACATCACAGACATCTGACATTTTAACAGGGGTGTGTAGACTTTTTATATTCACTGTATGGTTCTAATGACCGGTTTGCGGCAGCTAATCAAAGGTCTTTATCACCTTCTCTGAGAACCCCTAGGATCTCAAGAGTTGCTCCTCAGAAGCCACGCAGCCAACTTCAGGGTTGCTACCTGAGGATGAAGAATTGGTTCCTGTAAAATCAAATCCTCCCTCTGTTAAAGAAGAAATCGGGGAGGGGCCAATATCGGACTTCAGTGAAGAAAACCATGGCCTCCTTGGCCAGAATGGAGCCTCTAGAATGAGGTCTGTCTTTTCTGCCAGAAAATTCTGAAGGATGGCTGGTAGCAGCCTTACCACGGGAAAGGCATAACTGAGTTTGCGAAGGCATCTATGCCCAAAGCCCAATCCTGAGAATACATGGAAAAGAACTGGGTGACCTTGTTGTCTTCTACAGCAAAGAGGTCCACTTCTAGCACCTCCCATTCCTGGGAGATGGCCTCAAAAACTTCCTGACTGAGTGACCAACTCTTCCTGCTGGACCTGAAACCGGCTGAGAAAATCTGCTAGCGAGTTTTGCGTCCCTTTTAGGCAGACAACCGCTAACGAGGCCAGGTTCTGTTCAGCCCACCCAAAAATCCCATCTGCAATCAACTGCAGAGATGGGCAGCCATCCGGGGGAGCGTAGGAAATCCTGTGCAACCAGAAGGTCTTCTGCCAACAATGGGTCCTGGCGATAAACAGAAGGTCATCTAGATATGGGATGACAGTGATGGCCTTCAACCTTAGCGGAGCCAGGGCCTCTGCCAAAACTTAAAAATCCTTGGCGATGAGGATAGGCCAAAACTGAAGAGCCCGACATTGGAAGTGGCAAACCCCCCCGAAATGACCTGGACCGCCAGTCTGAGGAATTTCTGGAAAGCTGGGTGTATCAGATGTGGAGGTACGCATTCCTGAGACCCGAGGTCACCATAAAACAGTCTGGGAAAAGGATGCTTGTCAGCAAAAAAAAAAAAAAAAAAAATTCCATCTTGAACTGTTTTTACCTCAGGGGCCCGTTGACGGGGTGAAGATTCAGGATCAAGCAAAACTTGCCAGGATGGCTTTTTCACCACCTGAACTTGCTCGCCACGGGGTACCTGCATGAGCACCCACTGATCCAAGAGATCCCCCACTGATCCAAGAGATCCCCTAAAAGGAGAGAAAAAGCATCCGTTTCTCCTGAACCTGCAGCAAGGAGGTCACCAGGAATCTGGACAGGGGACTGGGAGTCTAACTCTAACCCGTAACTGTTCTTTATTATGTCTAAGACGTACAGGCTTGAAGTCACTGAAGCCCACTGTGAGAGGAAGGTCCCCACAGGGTCTCAGGAGTTAATGGGATTTGGCGGGGGTTTGAGGAGGATTGAAAAGGTTTCCTCTCCTCTGGCCTTTAGGTCTGGACCAGTGCTTCTTGGGGGAGGGCTATCTTTCGCCTGCTGGCCCTGCTGTCTGTGGCCACAAAAAAAAAAGCTTCCTGAATTTTTCTCTTACTCTCCAGGAATGCTTTCTTTTTATCCTGGGTACATTCAAGGGCTTCCTGGAGCCCTGGCACAAACACATGATCCACTGAAACAAGGTAGACTGCAGAGTCTCAGCTTGGAGCAGAATCACCTGTCCACGTCTTCAACCACAAAGCTCTCTTTGTGGAACTGACTAGCGTAGAGGACCTAGCTGCCACTTTCATCAATTCCATTGAAGCATCTGCCAGGAATCCAACTGCTTTGAAGAGCAACGGAAAAGATCTCAAGATCTGCTGCCTGGACGTGCCTGCTGAGATATGCGTCCGTAACTGCGTCAACCGACAAACTAAATTCCAGGCTACACAGGTGGCCACAAGTTCCGGCTTCAGACTAATGGAAGTCTTACCCCATGCTCTATGCAGTAAGACTCCCCCCCCCCCCCCTTTTGTCCATGGGGTCCCTGAGAGACCGCATGTCATCGAAGGATAAGTCTGTCTCCATAGAAACTTTTGAGAGAGGCGCATCAAGTTTTGGAATTTTACTCCATGGTTGCTTCCTATGCTCCTTAAAAAGGAAACCTCCTGAAGCTTCCAGAGAAAAAAAAAAGGCTTTTACAGGGTTCTCCCACTCCAATTTAATAGAATCCACCAAGGTATGTACCAGAAACACTCTGGTCTTCTTAGCATTCAAACCTTGATACATAAGGTCAAGCTTAGGCAAATGTACCTCCTCCTCTTCAATTTTTAGGGTGTTATAGATAGCCTTGAGGAGTTCATCAACCAGTGAGTCTATACCTCGAACCCCTGGGAGGAGTCCGCCTCTCTTTCCTCCTCTGACCCAGAGTCTACCTGAGAGGAAATGTGTGACCTAGAATCCTCTTCCGTGTCCTCGCCTCCCCCTTCTGGCTGGGTTCGGACAGGGCTATCACACTAGAGGCCCGGATTAAGGCTGCGGAAGGACTCTGCATTCTATCAATCAAGACCTTGAATGACTTGAAGGTAAAAGCGATCTCTGAGTCTCTGAGGTAAGAATTTTGTAATACGCTGTCACTGACTCATCCTTAACTAGGCTACTAATACACCCAGGGCAAAGGGGCTTTTCACAAGATGAGCCCAATTTTGCCACACACATCCTCCTGGGAGCCTGCGCCTGGGTCTTAACCTAAAAGGCAAACGGACCCCATAAAGGACCGACTCCTACTCCCCCCTCCCCCAACACACTATTGTAATGGGTTAATGAAGGAATGTGCCCTCCCAAACACCCATGGCCACTACCAGGGACTAAGGGACCACCCAGGGACAGCCAGAGGGAGCCCTCTCCGCGTTTAACTGAGAAGTGCTGGTGCCGAAGGAGCCCGAGTCCACCGCCTGGGAAGGCAAACTGCTCTCCATTTCTCCTCCAGAGTGATCATCAAGGCCTGGCTGGGTCCCCACTCAGTGCCGTAATGCCTGTATCGCTTCCCACCAGGTCATTTCCACCAGAAGTGGCACCTGCAGCTTCCAGAACAGCGTGAAACACAGCCATCCCCGTCAGTCTCTATCCTCTGAGCTAACCATGAGCAGCATGGCGGGTGCTGCTAACCGATGGAGGTCCTCTCTCTCTCCCCGAGCACAGGCAGCGACAGGACGCGCAGCCCCACTCCCCAACAGGAGAGATCGTACCAGGCAGAAAAAGGTACACACAGAGGAGCTACACCCAATACAGCCCCGAGATATGGAGCCAAACACACCGGTTCCTGAAGATGCTTCCCTTCCGTCTGGAGGAAACAAAAAACCGAAAGGGAGACATGGAGGGCCACCTCTTAAAGCAATTTGGGCTAGTGTGTTTCCTGTCCCGGAGGAAGGAGCCCAATGTCTTACAGGCTGTCCTTGAAAACTAGGGGAGAAAAATTCTTTCACTTTTTTCACTATAAGACCCTGTATGTCTCCTCTGATCTATTAGGAGCGGGTAGAGGGGTTGCTGCGGAAGCAATCAGTGGCAGCGGAGTCGCCTGACAGGCAGGAGTCTGCCTGTCAGTTCTATACACAATCACAGTGGCTGCAGCCACTGGATTGTGTATAAAACCCTGTTGTCAGGTCCATACGGTGTACAGACCTGGCAGCAAAGTGCCCTAACAGTAGCCTTGTGTCTGGAACAACTCTTAGAAATATCAGTGTACTCCATTGTATGCAAGTGTGTCTAGGCACTCCTTGTTCCTACAGTCTGATAGCAGTATATATGCAATGTGAGAACTAATGCCCCTTTCAAACTACAGGCCAGGGCTCAGTAAAAAATGGTGGTTGAGCTGCCCTCCTGACCATCCTCCTACTGCCTAACATGATGAGGCTGTGATGCTTCGCGGCATAGGCAAACTTAGCAAGGCATGCCCGTTTAAATCAAGGGGGGTGAGCTGCAACCATAAGCCAACCAACTAGCAATTATAGCACATTAGTCAAATTACAAAAAATAGAAAAATAAAAAAAACATTCAGGAGGGGGCAGGATATGTTGTTACTCTCTGCTTGCTGGCACATCTGACATGAGGAAGCAAAGCCCTGCCTCTACCAGAGACCCAGTACACAACAAGGTCAGTAATGTGGGAAAGATTAGCTGCAGGAAGGCCACCTGAAATACTGGTGACTAGTCCTCTGCCTTTTGTTTTTGGAAAAACCCTTACAAAGTTCAGTTCCTTTTCAATGACCAGACCCGTACGCATGGAATTTTTCTATACACTTGCTAAAATCTCCCTGTGCAAAAAAGGCACCTTTGACCATAGGAGGCACTCATTTTTGGGTTAAAAACTGCCTAATGGTCACAAGTGATACTTCAACTAGGGAGTAACTTTTATAAAATCACCCTATCACTCATTTCAAATCTGGAAAGTCTAGAGATTGATGAAGTCTTCCCATTACAAATCCAAACATCGTGAACATTTTGCGTTGTCATAGCAGCAAACGCTTTTGGGATGCTGGGTAATGTAGAGCTGAAAAAGTAATGCTTGCAGAAGTGCAATTAACATATTGCTTTGTAATAAACACATTACTATTTAACCCTCTGACAGACTGTCAAGCTGTTTTGTCTGGCACCATCTGAGAAATTAAAGTATCAACCTTTTATTGATCTGTTTCACTTTGTGACTCTGGTATTGTTTAGTGCTAAACAAAGCGGCATCAGCAAAACTACAGCAGAGAACACGCACAATCACAGGAGGATCAAACCCGAGCACATACTACATTCTACAAATGAAAATCTATTCCCAGCATGCAATCGCCTTACCAGTGCTTTTGGAAGCTTACATCTGACATAATTGAGGTACTCCATCAAAGTGTGTTCAGATAAATAGAATATACAATAACAATGAGAATGAAGGGGTGTAATAAAACCCTGCAATATGAACAAATTCAGTCTACCAACTGGAAAATACAGGATCAGTTTGGCAACTACAACTCAATTATGAGAGCAGAGCATGCCGCCTAGAGAAGCAACCAAATGCAGAAACAATTTATAAAAGAAAACCTACTGTAAATCAAGTGTCCAGCCAGTGATGGCTGTACTGCAGCTGCTATGGAAGAAGCATCAAACTGGCAGCTTAGGAGAAGCTTGAGGGGATTTGCATTAGGCTGAAACAGCACCCTTATTTTATATAGAGATCAGCAGAGAGAACTCTTGTTGCCTCTCAGGAGTCACATTTTATCTAGTTCAGACCCACAGAGCTAGGATATAAAAGAATGACCATAGACAAAGCCAAAAGTGCAAATCCTTAAGTATGCGGGTTTTAGTACAGAAACACCAAAAGATGGAAATGTTTTCACTGAAAAGACTTGTTTATTCTAGTGTAGGATATGCTGCATGAATACTTTTGTTACAACAGAAATCAATGGTTTATCGTAAATTCCCAACCGCACTATAGCCAAAAGATGGCTACAGTGCAGTCGGCTAGTTTTCGGAGGGCATCCATGGATGTCCTCCCAGAACCACGCCCCCTGCGTGATCTGTGATCTTTGGACACAGCTGATCACAAATCGAGGTAAAAGGGCCAATCAGAGCAGCCTTTTACCATGTGATCAGCTGTGTTCAATCACAGCTGATCACAATGTAAACAGGAAATGCCGGTCTTCGCCAGTCCTCTCCTCACACTGACAGCGTATGAGGAGAGGGGAGCCGGTAAGCGGCATTCGTCAAAGGGACCATCTACATTGATCATCAGTGCCCCGATGATCAGTGTAGCCCCATCAGTGCTGGTTAATAGTGCCTCCTCAGTGCCACGTATCAGTGCACATCCATGAAGGAGAAATCACTTATTTACAAAACTTTATAACAAACAAAAAAAAAACCCTTTTCATTTTCAAAATTTTTGGTCTTTTCATTTGTTTAGCAAAAAATAAAAACCCTAGTGGTGATTAAATACCACCAAAAGAAAGCTGTATTTGTCTCATAAAAATTACCAAAAATTTTCTTGGGTACAGTGTTGCATGACTGTGCAATTGTCAAAGTGCAACAGCGCTGAAAGCTAAAAATTGGCCTGGGCAGGAAGGTGGTAAAAGTGCTTGGCAGGCAAGTGGTTAACATGTATACGTGGACTCTAAACCTAGTACTCTTTGGAACAAAAAACATGCCTACAATGCAATGCCCCCCTCCCCCTTGCCTATTGGTTAATGGGGCTTCTCATCACTTTAAAACATGGCTCGATAAACCGCCATGGTGACTAGAAATTGCGTTCTGGCACCTGGGCTTTTGATTGTGTGTGTGTGTGTGTGTGTGTGTGTGTGTGTGTGTGTGTGTTGGGGGGGGGGGGGGGGGCAGCCGGTACTTTCCTCCACGCCCTATCCTTTCCCAAGCCTTCTCTCTCCACCTACCTCCCTTCCCTCTAGGGTGAATAATTCCACTTCCCTGTTGTCCTGGACTTCTAGGCATGCCCCTCCAGCTCAGGATGTTCCCCCCTTTCTGTGAACCAATTGGCTGCCGCAACTGTCCCTCTGCAGGTTGCTGTTGTGTGAGGGCTTGTCAGGGCAGGGTTCCATCATGGTGTGGGACTGGGAAGCTTGCTGTTTCAATGTTTAGGGAGAACGGAGCCTGGCCATGTACACACTGCATAGCAGCCTAGGTTAGCTTCTTCCGGCTGTGTGGTGAACATGGCCCATGTGCCCACTCTGTCCTCACATAGCTCTTGGAGTGTCAGGGAGGCTAAGGACATGAAGGAAACAGTGGACTCCCCTGCCTCAGGTAAGATCAGGGAAGGTGCTATAATGTGGGGAAGGGGGAGAACTCTGAAGCTGACTAAAAGTAGTCTGGCGGTGCCATGGAAAAGTCGGGGCACTCCGGGGTAGGCAGACACTGCATGGGCCTGGAGGGGACAGCTGTATATAGGTGTATTGAGGGGAGCTCAGGGCTCACACTGGGAGCAGGAAGTAGAGCACATCATTTACTGGGGGGGCACCATCATCATCTACTGACCCCTAACCACATCCTACAAAGGGATATATACACAGGATACACAAACAATAAAACACAATGCGCGCACGCACGCACACACACATCGGAGGTATTACACAGCGATCAGTCCTGGACCAATACAGCAGGAGAATGCTATAAAAGCCATATAGCTTATTTTATTCTGCTATTTCATACTTGTAACAGATTTAAGATCTGTTATTTTTGTTGTTGAAAATACAGCCTTGTTAGTTAAAAATAGTAGGAAAAGAAACAGGAAAGAAAAAAAAAAAAAAAAAAAAAAGCCCCCTGCAAGGTAATGTCATAATGTGCTAGTATGCATCGGGTTTGATGGTTAGCTGGGTGTTTATTCTATAATTGTGATTATTTAGTGTGTTCTATACAGTTGTAATCAGGTGCATGTGTACTATATTCTAATCTATACTATTGAGTTTGAAGAGGATTAATTGACAAAGTTTTATGGTGTTTGCGAATACATCTATTTTGCTTCACTTTATGGGTTTTGATACATTATACTGTGTACACAATTATTAGGGAAGTTGTATTTTTCAGGATTAATTTAATTATTGAACAACTATAGTGCTCCCGATCAAAAATGTTAAACCTCAAACCAGAATATTTACGAAAGTAAAAGTGACATTTTGTAAATAAAATATTAAATGTGTCGCGCTCCTCAATATTATTTAGTGATATATAATAATAAAAATAAAAAATAAATAAATCTAAATAATTTTAAATAAATATTAATCCATGGTGATGGAATTTAAAAAACACTCCTGGTGCTATATTTGATTAACCATATTAATAAAATAGATAATGTGAAAAAAGCAGATAAATTCAAATTATATGGACACAATATTAATCAAATCAGGTGAACTGAAGAAACCCCCATACGTAGTGGTATTTATGTGCAAAGCTTATATGTGCAAAGATGCAAAAAAATTTCACAAAACAGTTATATAAAGAATATATATATATATATATATATATATATATATATATATATATATATATATATATATATAAAATAAAAAAACAATATACTAATTCATATAAAAAATATTAAATAAAAATAATAAATAATAAATACTGATAAAACAATACAAATGATATAGTGTGCTCACTCTCACTTGTGCAGCCTAAAATAGTGATTATAACTATATACTGGTTATCCTTAACTCAGGTGACATGTGATTGTCCCGAAAATGGAAGATGTATTGCTGTTGAGGTAGATTGTAATATTACTTTCCTTCCACTAGATGGCCTTTTCTTCTAAGTTATGAGGGCTGGATAGATGGAAATAGATATCTCCCCTCGTCCTGTTAGAGTCTATCTCCTGTTTCCTCTTCTTCCCTTTTGCTCCTCCAATTTAGGCCATGTAAAAGAAAGATTCCCACATAGTGCTTTATCCTTCATAAAATGTTTTAATGTGTCTCCAGACAAATGCAAACTTACATTCCACAGGATAATAAAGAGCGTTTTTTTTTAAATGTGTGCCCTCGCACAATAACAGTACTCGCCGTTCCGCTGTTGGTGGCGTCGTGACGTCAGAGCCCCTCCCCTACGCGTTACGCCACAGGGTCACGTGGCTTCCTCAGAGGGATATAGTAAGACGCCATGACGCTACTGCTCTTATATAGGTCGTTCCAGCGCCATTTTCCCGGAGTCCGCACAGAGGCGGCCATCTCAATGGGGCCAGATATTTTTACTTATGTTCCCGCAATGTGTACATGCATAGACCACATTGCTTATATTGTATTTACAAGGTTTATTAGGAAACAACCTTTACTCTGACTATATATCACTAGTACTGTGACCGGGCTAGGCACCAAAAAATACAATAGTTGTGTACATACAAAACCTTTACTTGGACACATTATTAATTCTTATTATCCCATGATTTACAATATAAAAATCTTTTAATCAATTTATTTAAAATATATAAAATAATATTTATAAAGGAGGAAGTTATTTTATTTATTACAGGGAGAAATATTTAAAACTTAAATAAAAATGATGATATGAGAAAAAAAAAAAAAATAGAAAAGTATAATGAAAAATATAAATAAAAATAAAAAAATATAAAATATTTTATTATAAAAAAAAAAAAATTATTTGAAAATTGTTTAAAAATAGTGACTAAATCCCCTTACTGTCTAATCATTCAATCCTATAACCCTACACAAATCAATGTTATGCTACATGCATGTTCCTATATTATTTAAATTTTTATTGTATTACAATCTGTATTAGAAATATATAAAATGTATAAAATATTTAAAATCTTAATTTATTAAAATTTATTTTAGTAGTTATAGAGTGATAATATGGAAAATCATCTACATTAATACACCACCCTTAAATGAAATCATGCTGCAATAACATAATGCATGTGTGTGTGCGTCTACCTACTCCCTATATACATGTGTCTGCAAGCGCACACAAGTACCTGCTATACGCAGCATGCTATGTTTGTTATTTGTTTATAAGGATTGAAGATCTTATAAAATAGTGTACTCTCCACTAGTAATTGCTGATAAAGCAAGATAAGTCAAATTCCTTATTCAGGCCTTTAGGATCTAAACAACTCATTTCATATATCCATTTTGACTCCTTCTTGCTGATCTCTCTAATTATATTATCCCCTCTCCAGTGCTTAGTGTGCCTTTCTATTCCCCAAAATTGTAAATGGGAAGCATCTGAATTGTGGAATTGACGAAAGTGTTGTGATACATGGTGGTACTTATAGCCTCTATTTATATTATACACGTGTTCTTTAATCCTTTCTTTTAAAGCTCTTTTGGTTCTGCCTATATATATAAGGTTACAAGGGCATTTTAAAGCGTAAATGACTCCTCTCGTATCACACAAGATGAGTTGTTTGATCTTATATTCTTTATTATTATGAGTATTAAAAAATGTATGTCTACGTCTGGGGTTGCTCTTAACCCTGCTGCAGCTATAGCAGCGTCCACATGCATAAAAACCTATGCCCTGAAAAAAACTAGTATTTCTAGAATGAGGGGGTTCCAAAATGTTTTTTACTAATCTGTCTCTCAGATTTGGTGCTCTCTTATATATATATTTGGGTTTGTCCGGTATTATATCTTTTAAATGTTTGTCTAACTTCAGAACATTCCAATGTTTGGAGATGATTTTTTGTACCGCTTTATATTGTTTATTGTAGTCCAAAACTACTGGTACCTCAATGTTTTTTGTGCTTTTTTTGGGTTTATCCCTTAACATCATATCTCTATCCATGTGGCCTACTATGTTTCTTTCACTTTCAATTTTGTCCGGTGCATATCCTTTATCTATGAGTCTTTGTTTTAATACTTCGCTTTGTGCTCTATAATCAATTTCTTTAGTACAATTTCTTTTAAGCCTTATGAATTGACCCTTGGGCATATTATTGATCCAAGGTCGATAGTGACAACTTGTGGTTGGTATATATGCATTGCGATCTGTCTGTTTAAAAGAATTCTTTGTATATATCATGTTGCCTTCTTTTACCATCAGTATATCTAGGAAATTTACAGCCTCTTCACTTATATTCCAGCTCAAAGTTATGTTGTTTTCATTCCTATTTAGGTTCTCATAAAAATCCTCTAAATCCTCTTTAGTGCCATCCCATATAAGGACAATATCATCAATATACCTACTGTATGTTAGTATTTCTTTTTTCTGACTTCTATAGATATTTTCCTCCTCCCATTTTGACATGTATAAATTGGCAATGCTAGGGGCGAACTTAGCGCCCATAGCAACTCCTCTTATTTGCAGAAAATATTCACCACTGTACCAAAAATAATTATGATATAGACAGAACTTTAAGCATTTAAGGATGAACCTTTTATGCTTGTTGGAAGTTGCAGAATCATTTTTTAGCGCCCATTTAGCTGCCTCTATTGCTCCTTCATGGTTTATATTGGTGTATAGGGATGAGACATCTGCTGTGCTTAATAATGTATTTTCATTTACCCTCATATTTTGAGTCAACTGAATAATATGTCTTGTGTCCTTGAGGTATGCTGTAGTTTTTACAACTAGTGGCTGTAAATGGATATCAATGTATTCACCTAACCTAGATGTCATTGAATCTATCCCGTTGATAATTAATTGGTCGTCCCGGAGGGTTTTTACTATCTTTATGTATTTTTGGTACTGCATATATGATGGGTAATTTACATACTGATGGTATCAGATATTTCTCCTCTTTTTTATTCAGTATTCCCTTCGCACTTCCGTATTGTATTAACTTAACCAATTCTTTCTTGTATGCCTTTGTTGGGTCACTTCGGAGTTTTTTGTATGTTGATGTATCACTTAACATATCTGTCATGGTGTTTTCATATTGATCCTTGGACATGACCGCTATTCCTCCTCCCTTGTCCGCTGGTCTAATTACTACATTTTTCTTTTTCTCCAAACTCTTAATGCCTTTTTGTAAGGCCTTATCTTCTCTATATTTTTTAATTTGTAAAGCTTCCAAATCCTCAACAATTAGTTTTTTAAAAACATCTATATATTTGTTATCAGTGATTTTAGGATTAAAAACCGATTTATTCCTAAGGGTGGTGTGGTGTGTAGTTTCCTGTTCTTCAGCCCTCATAACTTAGAAGAAAAGGCCATCTAGTGGAAGGAAAGTAATATTACAATCTACCTCAACAGCAATACATCTTCCATTTTCGGGACAATCACAGGTCACCTGAGTTAACCGCTTGCCGCCCTGCCACTGTGTTTATACGTGTGCAGGGCGGCAGTGGAGCGCAAAACCACGTTTAAAAACGGGTTCCGCGCTCCCGACACTTTCGCGGGCAGGGGGCGCGCGCGTGCCCGCCGACCCGCGGGTGATCCGATTCGATCCAGGAGGGATCAATCATTAGATTTCAGCCAGTGATTTCTGGCTGAAATCGGATGATCGGTCCCTGTCCTATCCTGTCCTGTGTTGATATTTACACAGGGCAGGATATGATGTCATTCTTCTCTGCCTGGACACATTCCGTTCCAGACAGAGAAGAAGAGACATTTAAACGTGAGTAAAACACTACACTAACAGTTAGAACACACTCTAGGACACATTTAACCCCCTGATTGCCCCCCCCCAGTTAACCCTTCACTGCCCTGTCACCAGTGTACCTGATCAGTGAAGCGATTTTTATTGATCACTGTATCAGTGTCGCTGGCGACTTCCAATAGTGCTAGCGCCCCTCCCAGATAGCGCCAGTTTGCCCCCCAGTACACCAATAAAGCCATTTAACCCCTTAATTTCCCCCCCCACCCCCCCAGTTAACCCCTTAACTGCCCTGTCACCAGTGTCACTGATCAGTGAAGCGATTTTTACTGATCACTGTATCAGTGTCGCTGGCGACTTCCGATAGTGTTAGCGCCCCTCCCAGATAGCGCCAGATTGCCCACTAATACACCAGTAGTCCCGTCTAACCCCTTGATCGCCCCCCCCCCCCCCTGAGTTGACCCCTTCACTGCCCTCTCACCAGTGTCACTGATCAGTGAACCAATTTTTACTGATCACTGTATCAGTGTCGCTGGCGACTTCCGTTAGTGTTAGCGCCCCTCCCAGATAGCGCCAGATTGCCCGCTAATACACCAGTGATCCCGTCTAACCCCTTGATCGCCCCCCCCCCTCCCCCCTGAGTTGACCCCTTCACTGCCCTGTCACCAGTGTCACTGCTCAGTGAACCAATTTTTACTGATCACTGTATCAGTGTCGCTAGCGACTTCCAATAGTGTTAGCGCCCCTCCCAGATAGCACCAGTTTGCCCGCTAGTACACAGATAATCACATTTGACCCCTTGATTGCCAGGAACACGCTTACTTGCACGCTAAACCTTCATTGCTAGTATAGTGTCTGATTGGATCAATATCTTTGATCAGATCAGCGCTATACCAGCATTCACATTACTTTAGTATCCCCAAAAACGCAGTGTTAGCGGGATCAGCCCCAACACCTGCCAGCACCTGCGTTTAGCCCCTACGCCCCCCCCTTCTCCCCCGGCAAGTGCAGTGTCAGTAGATAACTGTCACTTGATACATATTACACACAAAACCGCAGTGTTCACAGAATCAGGCCTGATATCTGTTAGCACTTGTCGGTAAATTTTTTGTAGCGGTTCAAGCAGTCCCTGACAGCCAGGCGCTCTTTTTCCCGTGAGTCGCACTAGGTACCTGTAAATTTAGTGGCCAAAATGTCTAAGCAAAGGTACACTAGTGAAGAGGCCTATAGGATTCTGAGCATGTCAAGTGAGAGCGAAGGGGAAGACTCACTGGCAGAATCAGGCTCAGAATACGAACCTATAGACAGCAGCGGCACCCTGACAGCTAGCTCAGGCGACGAGGAAGTGGTCCCTGCTAAGGTCAGGCGTACCCGATCCCATTCACAGGTTGCTGAGGTGGTACAAATGCATGATGACTCTCATATGCAGCAGAGTGCCAGTACTAGTGCCGCAGTATCTTTTGGTGAACTGGCGAGCACCAGCGGCCTAGTACGTCCTGGTCGTAGGCATACCAGCACTGCAGTATCACTTGGTGACGTGGCGAGTCCCATAAGTGCAGTACAAGCTGGTGCGGTGGCGAGCACAAGTAGTGTCCCGCGGCCACCAAGAATTCGCAGACAGGCCGTAGAGCCCCTAGTGTCCTTCCGGATGTGCTTGCAAATCCCGATTGGCAGCCCACAAATTCTGCAGCACCCGTACTTCCCCCATTCACTGCCCAACCCGGAATTCAGGTGGAAACAGCAAATTTAAATACTCCCCTTAATTTTTTTGAGCTGTTTTTCACAGAAGATCTTTATGCATTGATTGTGGATCAAAGCAATTTATATGCACGCCAATTTATCGCCGCCAACCCAAATTCAAACCTTGCCAGACCATTCGCATGGAAACCCATTACGGTTTCCGAATTTAAAGTTTTTTTGGGCCTAACCCTCAACATGGGCATTAATGATAAAAATCAATTGCGGTTGTATTGGTCCACCGACCCTCTTGTTCACATGCCCGTGTTCTCTGCTGCCATGGCCAGGCATAGATATGAGAGTATAATGCGTTTTATGCACTTCTACGACAACTCACTCAGTCTTCCTCGGGGTGACCCTGAATTTGACCGGCTCCACAAAATTCGGCCCCTCGTAAATCACTTTAACCAAAAATTTGCAGATGTGTATACTCCCCAGAAAAACATCTGCATCGATGAGTCCCTCATTCAATATTCTGGCCGCCTTGTAATCAAACAATATCTCCCCAGCAAGCGTGCCAGATATGGGATCAAGATGTATAAGACCTGTGAGAGGGCAACAGGCTATACATGTAAGTTTCGGATTTACGAGGGAAAAGATAGTTACTTGGAGCCCCCCGGATGCCCAGACTACATGGGGAGCAGTGGCAAGATAGTTTGGGACTTGGCGTCATCCTATTTCCACATGGGGTACCACTTATACGTGGACAATTTTTATTCAAGCGTGCCACTATTTAGACATTTGTTCAATTTGGGAATTTGCACATGTGGCACTGTGCGATCTAATCGCCGAGGCTTCCCCCAACGGCTTGTAAATACCCGTCTTAAAAAGGGGGAAAAAGCCTGCTTGAGAAATGAAGAATTGCTCGCAGTGAAGTGGAAGGACAAACGGGATGTTTACCTCCTGTCTTCCATTCATGCAGATACGACCGTCCAAATTACCACGGCAACTGGTGTTGTTGAGAAGCCCCTCTGTGTCCACGATTAGAACCTTAACATGGGAGGGGTGGACTTCAATGACCAGATGATGCAGCCGTATTTAGTTTCCCGAAAATCCAAACGCTGGTACATAAAAGTGTCAGTTTATTTATTTCAATTGGCTCTATATAATGCTTTTGTTCTCTATAAAGCAACTGGACATAGTGGATCATACCTAAATTTCCAGTTAGAGAACATCAGGGCCCTTTTGTATCCAGAAGGTGCTGCGCCCCAAATCCCTCTCCCAGATGCAGTTAGCCGTCTGCATGAGAGACATTTTCTCGATACCATTCCTGGTACCCCAACCCAAAGAAGACCCCAAAAAAGATGTCGTGTCTGCAGCAAACGTGGAATTAGGCGTGACAGCCGCTATTGTTGTCCCTCCTGTCCTGGCCAACCTGGCCTCTGCATCAAACCCTGCTTCCGCCTCTACCATACACTAGTGAACTATTAGTATAGGGTACAGCACGGCACAGATCAGGGCACATTTACACAGGGTCTCAAAAGATGTTCGGTAGTCAGGAAACTGGCTATCGCATTTGGAGAGACCCTACCAGCTGTTTAAATGTTTGAAGTTTGGAAAAAAAAGTTAAAAAAAAATAAAAGTACAAATACCCCCCAAAAAAATAAAAAAATGTAAAAACCAAAAATAGTTATAGTTTTTTTTGTTGTTGTAATTTTTGTGATTGTTCGACTTTCACTGGTTTATTGTTGTTTTATTGTTAACCATTTCTGTTTGCAGGAATGCTTTCAGCTGCAGCGCTGACCTGTTTATTCTGACAGCAACAGGAACTTGCTCTCAGAATAGACATAAGTCAGCGTGAGCAGCGCTGTTGGATGAGATTTTTCATCCGCAGTTATAAAAAACAGAATATATGCCAAAGCATGGGGGCCTGGGGTGGCCTGTGGGTGGATGGCCCCTATGCTTCGGCATATATATTTTATATTTGTTGGCACATTTCATGTGTGCCCACCATTAGAAGTGGGTGGATTGAGGGAGGTTTCTAATGGTGGGCATACCACCACACACTTTTCCTTATAAAGTTGTTTTATTGAGTTTATGTTTTATTGTTAACCATTGTTGATTTTTTTGCAGGAACGTCAAACTGCAGCACTGACCTGTTTATTCTGACAGCAACAGGGTCTTGCTTTCAGAATAGACATAAGTAGGTGTGTGCAGTGCTGTCGGATGAGATTTTTCATCCGCAGTTAAAAAAAAGAGAATATATGCCAAAGCATGGGGGCCTGGGGTGGCCACTGGGTGGATGGCCCCTATGCTTCGGCATATATATTTTATATTTGTTGGCACATTTCATATGTGCCCACCATTAGAAGTGGGTGGATTGAGGGAGGTTTCTAATGGTGGGCATACCACACACTTTTTCTGGCAGAGATTTCTTCTCTTTTTTTTCATTCAGCCCACAGGCTGCATAAAGAAAAAAAGAACATAGCATATACACCCAACAAGGACCAGTGACGTACTGGTACATCACTGGACTTTGAATGGTTATACCAGGGTGATGCCTGCAGCTGCAGGCATCATCCTGGTTTTATTTTTTTCAGCCGGAAATGGGCTTTCATGTAAAAGCATTCCTAGTGGTTAATTAGCTGCAGAATTGCCTTTACAAGCAGCGGGAGAAAATGGCCCCCCCTCCCCCTCCCTGAGATTTGCTTTCCAAAAAGGGGTCATTTGGGGGTGTTTGTTCTATCCTGGTATTTTAGCACCTCAAGAGATGTGATGGGCGGTCAGAAAGTAAAAGCTGTGTAAATTTCAAATTATCTATACCATAGTTTGTAGACGCTATAACTTTCACACAAAGCAATCAATATACACTTATTGGGATTTTTTTTACCAAAAACATGTAGCAGAATACATTTTGGCTTAAATTTATGACTAACTTTGAGTTTACGATATATTTTTTATAGCTGAAAGTAGAAAAAATTGTTTTTTTTTCAAGATTTTCGTGTTTTTTTGTTTATAGCGCCAAAAATAAAAAGCGCACAGGTGATCAAATACCACCAAAAGAAAGCTCTATTTGTGTGAAAAAAAGGACGTAAATTTCGATTGGGTACAGCATTGCATGACCGCGCAATTATCATTTGAATTAGTGCAGCGCTGTATAGCAAAAAAAGGCATAAATTACAGTATCTATACCATAGTTTGTAGACGCTATAACGTTCACACAAAGCAATCAATATACACTTATTGGGATTTTTTTTACCAAAAACATGTAGCAGAATACATTTTGGCTGAAATTTATGACTAACTTTGAGTTTACGATATATTTTTTATAGCTGAAAGTAGAAAAAATTGTTTTTTTTTCAAGATTTTCGTGTTTTTTTGTTTATAGCGCCAAAAATAAAAAGCGCACAGGTGATCAAATACCACCAAAAGAAAGCTCTATTTGTGTGAAAAAAAGGACGTAAATTTCGATTGGGTACAGCATTGCATGACCGCGCAATTATCATTTGAATTAGTGCAGCGCTGTATAGCAAAAAAAGGCATAAATTACAGTATCTATACCATAGTTTGTAGACGCTATAACGTTCACACAAAGCAATCAATATACACTTATTGGGATTTTTTTTACCAAAAACATGTAGCAGAATACATTTTGGCTGAAATTTATGACTAACTTTGAGTTTACGATATATTTTTTATAGCTGAAAGTAGAAAAAATTGTTTTTTTTTCAAGATTTTCGTGTTTTTTTGTTTATAGCGCCAAAAATAAAAAGCGCACAGGTGATCAAATACCACCAAAAGAAAGCTCCATTTGTGTGAAGAAAAGGACGTAAATTTTGTTTGGGTACAGAATTGCATGACCGCGCAATTATCATTTGAATTAGTGCAGCGCCAAACAGCAAAAAAAGGCCTGGTCATTAAGGGGGGTAAATCCTCTGGGGCTCAAGTGGTTAAGGATAACCAGTATATAGTTATAATCACTATTTTAGGCTGCACAAGTGAGAGTGAGCACACTATATCATTTGTATTGTTTTATCAGTATTTATTATTTATTATTTTTATTTAATATTTTTTATATGAATTAGTATATTGTTTTTTATTATATATATATATATATATATATATTTTTTTTTTTTTTGTCTTTATATAACTGTTTTGTGAAATTTTTTTGCATCTTTACACATATAAGCTTTGCACATAAATACCACTACGTATGGGGGTTTCTTCAGTTTACCTGATTTGATTAATATTGTGTCCATATAATTTGAATTTATCTGCTTTTTTCACATTATCTATTTTATTAATATGGTTAATCAAATATAGCACCAGGAGTGTTTTTTAAATTCCATCACCATGGATTAATATTTATTTAAAATTATTTAGATTTATTTATTTATTTTTTATTTTTATTATTATATATCACTAAATAATATTGAGGAGCGCGACACATTTAATATTTTATTTATTTATTCTCACACAACATTATGAGTATGTGTTTTTGTGTTGATGCACCATCACATTTATAGGAGCTAATCATTCACAAGTATTTATATACCACCATAGTAGCTCACAAGTTCACATCATTACAATATTTACATTATATAAACTCATTCACTTGTTCAGAGAAATTATGGAGGTATTCTCATATCTGGAAAATAAAAATATAAATATGGAAAATATTTTTAAAGGAGAAGAAAATCCAGATAATAACATTAATATGCTATTTAGAAAAATTGGACACATAATGGATAAAAAAGTGAATACATGGTGGGATATTATGATCATGCAAAATATATCCAAGAGAAAATGATCCCCAGGAAATTAAGGTGGGAATTACCGATAGCTGATGGATTAACAGAGGAAGATGATATTAAGGAATGGTATGATTTCTTTAATGAGAAGGGGATGGAAGTCCTACACTTTCTCATTAAAAGAAAGCAAAGGAAAATTAGAAAGATTGAAACAACTATTCAGGAGTTCAAAGCTAAGATTGAAATGCTTAAAGGGAATCCAAATTTTGATAAACACATGAATGAACTGAATAAAAATGTTCAGAAAAAAGATCTGGAGAATCAAACTAAAAAAGGGAAGAAATTCCAAAAGGTATACCAAGATTACCAACAGAAGAAAGTTTTCAAATGGCAAACGATGCTAATTCAAAATGAAGTAAGATCCACAGAAACTACACCAGAGAAATTAGCAGACATACCTCTTAAAAAGAAAAAAGAATTGGATTTTAAAACACCAGTAAAAAATACCCCCAAAGGAGAGCAAAGGGAACCTAAACAACAGAACCACCCCAATTATACACCACAACAATATAGGAGGCCTAACAATTATTGGAAACAGAATTATAACCAACATAGAGGACCACCCCAATATCCACCACAAGGGGGTAGACCCTACCACAATCAGAATTACAATAGGGGTTACCAACCAAGAGGACCATATCACAATTATAGACAAGGAGATTACAACACAGTGAATCATGGGAATTATGCATATGAACAATACCCGCCTAAACCACAAAGACCCCAATACTATAATAGACCAGAACACAAACATTTCGTTCTACCTCAATACAATAGTTATTCGCCATTGGCGTCACCGGCTCCTGATATGTCTATACCTAATCCTTTTTTAGGATGGAGCCAATATCCCCAAATGGAACGAGGGGAAATAAAAGGACGGCCAACAGGAGAGGGTGCAGAGGAGGAAGAAGGAACAAACAAAAAAAGGAGAGATTAAAGGGAGAAGGAATTTTTAACATTAGTGGTATCCCCTTAGAGAAGGAAGAAATTCACGCACTAGATAAAGGTCTCAAATTCGCACCTACTCGAGGCCTTAACAAATTTGACACTTATGTGAGTATACACAAATTGATAAGGAATTTAAACCTTAAAAAATACTATGCCCAAAACCCCATCACCAAGAATCACTCTGAAGAACAGGAAACTACACACCACACCACCCTTAGGAATAAATCGGTTTTTAATCCTAAAATCACTGATAACAAATATATAGATATTTTTAAAAAACTAATTGTTGAGGATTTGGAAGCTTTACAAATTAAAAAATATAGAGAAGATAAGGCCTTACAAAAAGGCATTAAGAGTTTGGAGAAAAAGAAAAATGTAGTAATTAGACCAGCGGACAAGGGAGGAGGAATAGTGGTCATGTCCAAGGATCAATATGAAAACACCATGACAGATATGTTAAGTGATACATCAACATACAAAAAACTCTGAAGTGACCCAACAAAGGCATACAAGAAAGAATTGGTTAAGTTAATACAATACGGAAGTGCGAAGGGAATACTGAATAAAAAAGAGGAGAAATATCTGATACCATCAGTATGTAAATTACCCATCATATATGCAGTACCAAAAATACATAAAGATAGTAAAAACCTTCCGGGACGACCAATTATCAACGGGATAGATTCAATGACATCTAGGTTAGGTGAATACATTGATATCCATTTACAGCCACCAGTTGTAAAAACTACAGCATACCTCAAGGACACAAGACATATTATTCAGTTGACTCAAAATATGAGGGTAAATGAAAATACATTATTAAGCACAGCAGATGTCTCATCCCTATACACCAATATAAACCATGAAGGAGCAATAGAGGCAGCTAAATGGGCGCTAAAAAATGATTCTGCAACTTCCAACAAGCATAAAAGGTTCATCCTTAAATGCTTAAAGTTCTGTCTATATCATAATTATTTTTGGTACAGTGGTGAATATTTTCTGCAAATAAGAGGAGTTGCTATGGGTGCTAAGTTCGCCCCTAGCATTGCCAATTTATACATGTCAAAATGGGAGGAGGAATATATCTATAGAAGTCAGAAAAAAGAAATACTAACATACAGTAGGTATATTGATGATATTGTCCTTATATGGGATGGCACTAAAGAGGATTTAGAGGATTTTTATGAGAACCTAAATAGGAATGAAAACAACATAACTTTGAGCTGGAATATAAGTGAAGAGGCTGTAAATTTCCTAGATATACTGATGGTAAAAGAAGGCAACATGATATATACAAAGAATTCTTTTAAGCAGACAGATCGCAATGCATATATACCAACCACAAGTTGTCACTATCGACCTTGGATCAATAATATGCCCAAGGGTCAATTCATAAGGCTTAAAAGAAATTGTACTAAAGAAATTGATTATAGAGCACAAAGCGAAGTATTAAAACAAAGACTCATAGATAAAGGATATGCACCGGACAAAATTGAAAGTGAAAGAAACATAGTAGGCCACATGGATAGAGATATGATGTTAAGGGATAAACCCAAAAAAAGCACAAAAAACATTAAGGTACCAGTAGTTTTGGACTACAATAAACAATATAAAGCGGTACAAAAAATCATCTCCAAACATTGGAATGTTCTGAAGTTAGACAAACATTTAAAAGATATAATACCGGACAAACCCAAATATATATATATAAGAGAGCACCAAATCTGAGAGACAGATTAGTAAAAAACATTTTGGAACCCCCTCATTCTAGAAATACTAGTTTTTTTCAGGGCATAGGTTTTTATGCATGTGGACGCTGCTATAGCTGCAGCAGGGTTAAGAGCAACCCCAGACGTAGACATACATTTTTTAATACTCATAATAATAAAGAATATAAGATCAAACAACTCATCTTGTGTGATACGAGAGGAGTCATTTACGCTTTAAAATGCCCTTGTAACCTTATATATATAGGCAGAACCAAAAGAGCTTTAAAAGAAAGGATTAAAGAACACGTGTATAATATAAATAGAGGCTATAAGTACCACCATGTATCACAACACTTTCGTCAATTCCACAATTCAGATGCTTCCCATTTACAATTTTGGGGAATAGAAAGGCACACTAAGCACTGGAGAGGGGATAATATAATTAGAGAGATCAGCAAGAAGGAGTCAAAATGGATATATGAAATGAGTTGTTTAGATCCTAAAGGCCTGAATAAGGAATTTGACTTATCTTGCTTTATCAGCAATTACTAGTGGAGAGTACACTATTTTATAAGATCTTCAATCCTTATAAACAAATAACAAACATAGCATGCTGCGTATAGCAGGTACTTGTGTGCGCTTGCAGACACATGTATATAGGGAGTAGGTAGACGCACACACACATGCATTATGTTATTGCAGCATGATTTCATTTAAGGGTGGTGTATTAATGTAGATGATTTTCCATATTATCACTCTATAACTACTAAAATAAATTTTAATAAATTAAGATTTTAAATATTTTATACATTTTATATATTTCTAATACAGATTGTAATACAATAAAAATTTAAATAATATAGGAACATGCATGTAGCATAACATCGATTTGTGTAGGGTTATAGGATTGAATGATTAGACAGTAAGGGGATTTAGTCACTATTTTTAAACAATTTTCAAATCATTTTTTTTTTTTTTATTATAAAATATTTTATATTTTTTTATTTTTATTTATATTTTTCATTATACTTTTCTATTTTTTTTTTTTTCTCATATCATTTTTATTTAAGTTTTAAATATTTCTCCCTGTAATAAATAAAATAACTTCCTCCTTTATAAATATTATTTTATATATTTTAAATAAATTGATTAAAAGATTTTTATATTGTAAATCATGGGATAATAAGAATTAATAATGTGTCCAAGTAAAGGTTTTGTATGTACACAACTATTGTATTTTTTGGTGCCTAGCCCGGTCACAGTACTAGTGATATATAGTCAGAGTAAAGGTTGTTTCCTAATAAACCTTGTAAATACAATATAAGCAATGTGGTCTATGCATGTACACATTGCTGGAACATAAGTAAAAATATCTGGCCCCATTGAGATGGCCGCCTCTGTGCGGACTCCGGGAAAATGGCGCTGGAACGACCTATATAAGAGCAGTAGCGTCATGGCGTCTTACTATATCCCCCTGAGGAAGCCACGTGACCCTGTGGCGTAACGTGTAGGGGAGGGGCTCTGACGTCACCAACAGCGGAACGGCGAGTACTGTTATTGTGCGAGGGCACACATTTCAAAAAAACGCTCTGTATTATCCTGTGGAATGTAAGTTTGCATTTGTCTGGAGACACATTAAAACATTTTATGAAGGATAAAGCACTATGTGGGAATCTTTCTTTTACATGGCCTAAATTGGAGGAGCAAAAGGGAAGAAGAGGAAACAGGAGATAGACTCTAACAGGACGAGGGGAGATATCTATTTCCATCTATCCAGCCCTCATAACTTAGAAGAAAAGGCCATCTAGTGGAAGGAAAGTAATATTACAATCTACCTCAACAGCAATACATCTTCCATTTTCGGGACAATCACATGTCACCTGAGTTAAGGATAACCAGTATATAGTTATAATCACTATTTTAGGCTGCACAAGTGAGAGTGAGCACACTATATCATTTGTATTGTTTTATCAGTATTTACTATTTATTTTTATTTAATATTTTTTATATGAATTATATTGTTTTTTAATATATATATATATATTCTCTTTATATAACTGTTTTGTGAAATTGTTTTGCATCTTTGCACATATAAGCTTTGCACATAAATACCACTACGTATGGGGGTTTCTTCAGTTTACCTGATTTGATTAATATTGTGTCCATATAATTTGAATTTATCTGCTTTTTTCACATTATCTATTTTATTAATATGGTTAATCAAATATAGCACCAGAAGTGTTTTTTAAATTCCATCACCATGGATTAATATTTATTTAAAATTATTTAGATTTATTTATTTATTTTTTATTTTTATTATTATATATCACTAAATAATATTGAGGAGCGCGACACATTTAATATTTTATTTATTTATTCTCACACATTATGAGTATGTGTTTTTGTGTTGATGCACCATCACATTTATAGGAGCTAATCATTCACAAGTATTTATATACCACCATAGTAGCTCACAAGTTCACATCATTACAAAAGTGAGATTTTGGCTCTTAGAAGAATATCTAATTTTTCATTAAGGGAAGTTCTCTGCTTTTTATCCTATGAGCAACTTTAGCACAAACGGTTGAGTTGAACCTCTGGAGGCAACCCTTTTGGCATTTCTACAGGACGCTGCAGAACAGTTGGAGTGACCATGGATATCATACACAGTGCTGTTTTTGACCTGTATAACATATAGGTCAATAAAAAGATGAGCAGGCACGCCTGGTAGTGAATGAGCACCGTGGTAGAAAGATTGTTTGAAAAGTCATGTCACTTGGGGACTGAAAATTAATAGTCATTCAATATTGTATATTGTGTCCTCACTGCTTCCTTCGCCCCTCTATGGCACCCACCACCTCCTCCTATTACTCCACTCTCCAACTGACCCCAACACCTCCACTAGTAGTTTCTCATGCTCCTGCACATCCCGCTCCCATGCCACCTTTCTCACCCTTCTCCTCCTCCTAGCCGCGGGGGACATCTCCTCGAATCCTGGCCCTCCACCTCCCTCACCCGCTCAACACCCTCCCACCTCCACGTCCTACTGCAACCCCCACAACTTAGTATCTGTCCCCCTGCTCCCTAAAATCTCCCCTTCATTTTCATGTGCACTCCTGAACGCCCGATCGGTGTGCAACAAGCTTACCGCCATCCACGACCTCTTTGTTTCCAGCTCCCTCAACCTCTTAGCGATCACGGAAACCTGGATCCAGCCCACTGACTCTACCTCCCCTGCTGCACTCTCCTACGGAGGTCTCACCTGGACCCACTCACCCAGGCCTAACGGTCGTAAAGGTGGTGGGGTTGGTCTGCTCCTGTCACCGCAGAGCACCTTCCGAGTCCTCCCAAACCCCCCCTCCCTATCCTTCTCCTCCTTCGAGGCCCACTGCATCCGACTATTCTCCCCAACCCCCCTGAAGATTGCTGTGATATACCGGCCTCCTGGATCCATACCCCGCTTCCTGGATGACTTCTCCTCCTGGCTACCCTTCTTCCTCTCCTCTGAGCTACCCACCATCATCCTTGGGGATTTCAACATCCCTGTCAACCTCGACAACCCAGACACAGCCCGTCTCCTCCACCTAACCTCCTCCTTTGCACTTGCACAGTGCATACAATCCACCACCCACTCCGACGGAAATATCCTGGACCTTGTCTTCTCCAACCGCTGCGCTCCCCACAACCTCACTAACACCCCCTTCCCTCTCTCTGACCACAACCTGATCACCTTCTCTATCTCCTCGTCCTCCAACGCCTACCCCTCCAAATGTCACACCACTACCAGCCGTAACCTCCGCAACCTTAACCCTGCCTCCCTCCACTCTGCAGCTGATCAACTCCACGACCGCATCCTCCCCCTGTCCTGCCCTGACTTGGCTTTGACCGCCTACAACAATGCGCTGTCAACAGCCCTTGACTCACTAGCGCCTTTAACCACACGCAACATCAGACCCCGACCGCTCCAGCCCTGGCAGACTGATCACACCAAAACCCTCAAACGACAAAGTCGTGCCCTGGAGCGACTATGGCGCAAAACCAAATCCCAACAAGCCTTCACCTGCTACAAATCTGCCTTCCACACCTACACCTCCTCCCTCCATGCTGCCAAACAGGCCTACTTCTTGACCCTCATCAAGGCCCTCTCCTCCAATCCTCGCCGACTCTTCTCTACCTTCAACTCTCTACTCTCGCCACCCCCACCTCCACCCAGCACCTCACTCACTGCCCTTGAGATTGCCAATCACTTCAAAAACAAGATTGACACAATTCGCAAGGACATTGCCGCAACTCACACACCCTCTCAAACAGCTACCCCCTTATCCCCCCTCCCCCTCGACATAACCCGCAGGGACTTCGTCGCTGCTCAAACTCTCTCCAACCCCCTTCACCCTCACTCAGCTACCCCCTCATCACCCCTCTCCCACGGCCCCACCACTGCTCTGACCTCCTCTTCCACCCCACCCTACATTCCTCATAAGGAAGCTCCCCCCACACTCCGCACCTTTGACCTTACTACTATCGAGGAAGTCTCCAAGATCCTCTCTGATGCCCGCCTCACCACCTGCCCCCTCGACCCTATCCCCTCACAACTCCTACGACCTTCCTCCTCCTCCATCCTATGCTCCCTCACCCACATCTTCAATCTCTCTCTCTCCTCAGGCACTTTCCCCTCCCCTCTGAAACATGCACACATCACCCCCATACTTAAAAAGCCCTCCCTGGACCCCAATGACCCGAACAACCTCAGACCCATCTCCCTGCTCCCATTTACATCTAAACTCCTCGAGCGCCTAGTCTACACCCGCCTATGCTCTCACCTCAACGACAACAACCTCCTCGATCCCCTACAGTCCGGCTTCCGTCCCCTACACTCCACCGAAACTGCCTTACTCAAACTCTCCAACGACCTGCTAACCGCCAAAGCTAATGGCCACTATTCAGTGCTCCTACTCCTTGACCTCTCTGCGGCCTTCGACACAGTCGACCACCCCCTCCTCCTCAAAAAACTACACTCCCTCGGCCTCAGAGATTCTGCTCTCTCCTGGCTCTCATCCTACCTGTCACAACGCTCCTTCAGCGTTACCTATAATGCTACCACCTCCCCCTCACTCCCCCTCTCTGTTGGGGTCCCTCAAGGCTCTGTCCTTGGGCACCTTATCTTCTCCATCTATACCTCCTCCCTTGGCCAACTCATACACTCTAACGGCTTCAACTACCACCTCTATGCCGACGACACACAAATCTATCTCTCAACCCCCCACCTCACCCCCTTGGTCTCAGCCCGAATCACACACCTACTGAGCGACATATCAGACTGGATGTCGCTCCACTTCCTTAAATTGAACCTCTCCAAAACCGAGTTTCTTGTCTTCCCCCCCAGCCCGGACACCACCCCCCATTGATTTCTCCGTCACATCCAACAACGCTACCATCAAACCCGCCCTGCAGGCCAGAGTACTGGGTGTCATTCTGGACTCCAACCTATCCTTCCAGCCCCAAGTCCAATCTTTAACAAACTCGTGCAGACTCCACCTCCGCAACATCGCCAAAATCCGCACGTTCCTAGCCCCAGAAACCACTAAACAGCTCATCCACTCCCTCATCATATCACGACTCGACTACTGCAACTCCCTCCTCACTGGCCTGCCTCGCCGCTGGCTATCCCCGCTTCAGTCGATCCTGAATACGGCTGCCAGACTCATCCACCTTACCAACCGCTCCGTTTCTGCCACCCCCCTCTGCCAATCCCTCCACTGGCTTCCGATTGCGCAACGGATCAAATTCAAAATCCTAACGCTGACGTACAAAGCTGTCCACCATACTGCCCCGAACTACATCACTGACCTAATATCCAAGTACCGCCCAGCATGCACACTCCGCTTCTCACAAGACCTCCTTCTCTCTAGCTCCCTGGTCTCCTCCTCCCATGCCCGCCTCCAGGACTTCTCCAGGGTGTCACCCATCCTCTGGAACTCCCTGCCCCAACCCATCAGATTATCGCCTACTTTCCTCTCCTTTAGGCGCACCCTGAAAACCCATCTCTTCAGGGAAGCCTACCCCACCCCCTGCTAACTTGCCGACCTCCTCCACTCTTCCTACCACTCCATCCCCCACAGCTATCTCCTCCTGTGCCACCATCCCCTCCCTCCTAGATTGTAAGCTCGAAAGAGCAGGGCCCTCGAACCCCTCGTGTATCACATTGTATTGGTATTGTTCTGTCACATGTTCTGTCCCCCTTTGTAATGTACAGCGCTGAGCGAACTATTGGCGCTTTATAAATACTGTATAATAATAATAATAATAATATAAGGACTAATATTTTTCATTTTTGCACTAGGTTTATTTTTTCATCTTGAATGCATTTGTCAGACAGGTGTTTATTGTATTATTTATGCATGTAGATTGGGGACTTTACCAATAGGGGGGAATTTCTTTTCAACATACCAGTACCACTTATGGTTTTTATTTGATTTTGCACTATTTGCCCTATATGGGTTTGATGGTCAGCTGGGTGTTTATTCTTTAATTGTGATTATTTAGTGTGTGCTATACAGATATAGTACACGAGCACCAGATTACATTTTAATATATACTTTTGAGTTTAAAGAGGATTAATTGGCACAGGTTTAATGGCGTTTGCTAATACATCTATTTTGCTTCATTTTATGGGTTTTGATACATTACACTGTGTACACAATTAGGGAAGTTGTATTTTTCAGGATTCATTTCATTATTGAACTACAGTGCTCTCGGTCAAATCAAAAATGTTAATAAACCTCAAACCTGAATATTTTCAAAAGTAAAAGTGAGATTTTGGCTTTCAAGGGAGAATATCGATGTGTGCACAATTATTGGGCAACTATTAGTCCTCATGCACACTAGACGTTATTACAGAGGCTGTTTTTGGCTTTTGGAGTTTTTTCTACAGCCAGTAAACTCCACAGCATGTTATCCTATGTGTCCATGCATACAGACTGTAATCAGCGTTTTTTGGCAGGGGCGTCTTTTGGCTGGAAAAAAACCCCAGAACTAGTGGGTTTCTAGAGGAGTTTTTTAGCTGCAAAAAGGCTCTAACGCTGAAAAACGTGGTAAAATGCGGTAAACCAGCACTCTGACTTTTTTTTTTTAGCAAAAAGAAAAAAAAAAAAATTTTCTGGTAAAAAAAAAAACCGCTAAAAACAAATGCGAAAAAAAACACTGCTAAACACTAATGCAAAAACGCTTAAAAAAAAAAAACAGTTTTAACATGACTTTACTCAGCTAACGTTACCAGCGTTATTAAAATGCTCAGTGTGCATGGAGCCTAAGTGAGCAGAATTATGCAACTAAACAAAAATTTTCCATCTCACTTGTTTATTTTCATCTGTTAAAGTGAGAATAATAAAGAAAACACAAAATTTACAAATAAACATTTGACATTTATAAAAATAAACATCAGTGACCAATATATTCACCCTTTTCTGTCAGTGTCTTGATCTGTTGACAACCAACTTTTAGTGTGCAGCAACCACAGCCTCCCAGACACTGTTCAGAGGTGTACTGTTTTCCTTCACTGTAAATCTCCCGTTTAAGAAGAGCCCACAAGTTCTCAATATGGTTTAGGTCAGGTGAGCAGAGGGCCATGTCATTATTTCATCTTTAAGGCCTTTACTGGCTTGGCTAGCCCCGCAGTGGAGTACTTTGATGCGTGTGATGGGGCATTGTCCTGCAGAAATATCATGATCTTCTTGAAAGATGCAGACTTTTTCCTGTACCACTGCTTGAAGAAAGGTTCTTCTAAAAACTGGTAGTAGGTTTGGTGGTTGGGTGTAACTTCAACCTGAAAAGGTCCAACTAGCTCATCTTTAATAATACCAGCCCATGCCAGTACCCCACCTCCACCTTGCTGGCGTCTGAGTCGAAGTGGAACTCTGCACCCATTACGGATCCAGCCACAGGCCCATCCATCTGGTCCGTCAAGAGTCACTCATCTCATCAGTCCATAAAACCATTGAAAAAGCTATCTTCAGATATTTCTTGGCCCACTCTTGATGTTTCAACTAACGTGTCTTGTTCAGTGGTGGTCGGGTTTCAACCCCCCTTACCTTGGCCATGTCTCTGAGCACTGAACACCTTGTACCTCAGAGCACTCCACAAAGGTTGCAGTTTTGGAATGTGACAGCACTGGAGGATAGTGGGTTCCTGGACGTTTCACGTTTAATTCTTCTCAAATCTTTGGCAGTTATTTTGCGGCTTTTTTTCTCAACTTGTTTCTTGCAACCCTGTTGACTATTTGCAACAAAACGTTTGATGGTTCTGTGATCATGCCCCAATAGCTTAGCAATGTCAAGAGTGCTGCATCCCTCTGAAAGACTTTTTACTATTTTTGACTTTTCAGAGTCAGTTAAATCTCTTTTTTGGCCCATTTTGCCTAAGGAAAAGAAGCTGCCTAACAATTATGCATACCATGATATAGGGCGTTGATCTCCATAGCCCTTATCCTCCCTCATTACACATCACCTGACATGCTTAAATCTAATAATCCAATAGGCATACAGCTTGGAGCAGGACAATATGCATAAAAGTGATGATTTGGTCAAAATACTCACTTGTCTAATAAGTGTGCACACCGTGTATATACTATCATTGGCTTTTGATATTCATGCATTATTAGCAGTGCCAAACTACACACAATTTTTTCTTTGCCACTTTTATTTGGGAACACATTTTGGTGTAGGCAGCAGCTTTTCTCTTTCAGTCCAGGTTCACACTATGTGGTGCAGGAAACTGCATGTAATTCGCACAACAATCGCACCACATTCCTGTGTGAAATACATGGAAATGTCGGTGTGGTGCGATTTGAGCCAAACATTTATAACAGAAACGAAGAAAACCACAACTTATTTTTCAAAATGTTCGGTCTTTTTTCGTTAAGATATTAGCTAATGCGGGAGCCAGCAACACAAGGGACAAATCCTAATGACTAAGTAATGTGCTGTTTTTTTTTTCTTCATTTGTGAAATAACTTAGGCTTCAAGGGGCCCATACCACCAGAAAAGTGCCTTAAGTGTGCCACTGAATTCCTGCCACATTCTCTGAATTTTCTCCCTACCTACTCCCTGGCTTTACTGACAGATAGGTCAGGCTGTAGTCTGTAAAATCTGTAAAGATGGATAACCGACACTATGGCTTCCATGTGTAACAGCCGCCCCACTACAAGGGTAGATTATTTTCTAATTGCTAGCATTGGGCTTTAAAGGCATTGTACACTTTAAAATGTTTTGCTGTTTTAACCAGGTATTAGTGTAGTTATATTCCCTGTGTTGTTTGCCTTACCCTGTAATGACGTGCTCACATGTTGTGGCTGAAGTTTGTAGTGTCATGGCTGATTTATTCCTCTGGGTCCATATATTGCTTCAGCTACCCTGTCCCTACTCAATAAAGGGTACAAGACAACTTCCTGCACATTGCACACCCTGCCATCTGCTCAGGGTCAGTAAAAAAAAAAAAAAAAAGTGGCTTTTTTTCCCCTCATGTGTGAAAAGTTTTAGAAAACTGAACCACTGCCCAAGGTTGCTGGGGCATGGATCTAATCAGGTAAAGTGGTTGTAAATCTCAGACATGAAATATGAACAATGCATATCCCTCTATAGTGCGTTCTTGTCTCTATCCAGAGCCGTAAATGTCATTTCTGTCTGCTGCTTCTTTCCATTGCTATCAGCATCAACCACTTCTGACAAGTTTTCCTGACACCAAGAGAAAAATGGTGACGGGAGGGACCTTCAGCAGACTTACAGCCTCAGCTCTGTTCCTGTGAGCTGTGTGGAGGGCAAGTAAAAAAGAACCCCAAATTTTGGGTTGTCTCCAGAACACTAGTTCTGGAGCCCTGGGGACCCCAGGAGATTTCATTAAAGTGGAAGTAAAGGCAAAACATAACTAACCCTAAACCTACTCTAAGCCACATTTTAAGCCTAATCTATCTATCTATCTATCTATCTATCTATCTATCCCTGTAAAGGTTCAGTCCCACACTATGCTGTCAGTGGCAGCTTCAGCTTGTAGCAGTGTGTAGGAGAGGCAGGTGACAACAGAAGCCCCATAGTAACTCTGTGGGTGACGTCACTTCCCAGCCGTTGTCGGCTGTCTACTACACACAGAACAGGTAACTACAGCGATTATTTTCTTTACGAGGCTAGTTAGATTGGGCTTAGAATGTGGCGGAGAGTAGGTTTAGAGTTAGATAGGATTTGCCTTTACTTCCACTTTAATTTGCAAGGATTTCCTCTTACTTCTTGTTTGGCTATGAGACAGGAATTGAAGGTAAATCTCCACAATAGGACACAGATGGCAAAAAACTGAGTATAATCCCCCTTACTCTATCCAAAAAAAAAAAATGCCTTATAGTTCGACTTTAAAAGGAGAAGTACAGCCAAACCTCTTTTGCCTGTACTTCTGTGGATTACAGGAGTGCACTCCTATGACCCATTTTCAGCTAACAGTGGGCTAAAGCTCGCTGTTGGCTGACATCACTCAGCCGGTCCAGGCTAGTGAAATATCCCGACTTCAAAGTCAGGATCCACCCCAGAGTCTGGAGCAGCACCTGGCTCAGCCTCTCAGTGATACAATGAGAGCCTGAGCCAGCCCCTCCCCTCCACAGCCCAGCACTCCAATGAGCGTTGGGTGGGCTGAGCAGAGACTGACAGACCTGCTCTCTGCTCAGAGTGGCTGTGAGAACTCAGCAAGCATGTAATTGCTGAGTTCTCACCCTTAGCGCTGGCGGGGGACCGATGCTGCATCCACCTAGGTAAGTAGAATTTAAGAATTAAAAAATGGCCATACTAATTTAAATTCTCGTGGTTGTTTGGTGCTACCTGAGCTTTAACGCCTTTGTTCTCAGCGCATGCAAATATCAGGCCTCTTGGTGGCTGGACCATTTGCATACCCAATGTAAACAAAAAAAAAAAAAAACACAACCACACCCTCCTGGCACATTTACTGGTGCCTCACAGAAAGGTCACATAACCCTAAACCCCGCCCCCCAGTGTCACAAACCCCTCAAAGGGCAGGGAGGCGCCAAGGGGTTAATCTTGCTGTGGCATGTATACAGCTTTGAGTGGCTGCATGCCCTTCTTTAGGTGGGCGATGGGGGGTGTAAAACTGCTTCCTCAACTGCCTGCTTTTACCACCGCCATGCTGCCTGTGAATGAGGCCTGTGTGTTTGTGTCTGATCTAATTACTGTATTGCTCTGACCTGCAGTGCACTAGACCGGAGACCCAGGGGCTGAGGGATGTGTCTTCACTGGAAGTGGCAGCTCTCAGACTACAGACAGAGGTCATACATTAACCTGTGCAGTGCCACGCCTCAAGCTACAGCTTCTGCCCCCAGAATTTGAAGCCTGACTCTACCATAGACTGTGTGTACAGGACAACTAATGACACCATGACACCACACGATCAATGTACATCTTACACAAGGTGCAGGGAGGAAGGTTCAGAAAGCCTTAAAACTACTAAAGATATAAAAACCAATGGCTGCAACATACCAGCACACGTGAGCTCTGCCAGAGCCCTCATGACCCAGGAGAAGAGCCCAGGGGGGTCCAGGACTCCACACCGGGCACAGCTAATGACATGGAAACTTCCCTCCCCTCCAGGCCCCAGAGCTGGAAGAGCGGGGTACAGGTGGAGGAAAGGCTGGGTGCAGGTATGGGGCTCTCCACCTCTGATCCCCTCACACACCCAGCTCCCTGTCCACCCCAGGCCGTACTCACCATGGTACAGATCGAGGCGATCTTGCGGACGGTCATTAGTACGTCCATCCGCCCTCCTCCGCCGTCGCCATGATCAACCGGAGCTCGGCACCTTGACAGCCGCAGCAGAGTCCCCGGGATAGCGCTCCGCCCGCCGCTGTGCGACTTTCAAACCATTCCGTCCGGAAATATGGCAGGATGCACGAGAGTGCCTAAAACAGACGTTCCGCCCCAGGAATGAGGCCTGGCTGGGGGGGAGGGAGTAATGCAAGTCAGCTCTATGGCAGCATGGAATTAAGTGAGACAATAAAACTGGGAAGAGTGTGTCTTCCTGCTCATCCTCCAAGAGAGACTATACTAATTGTTTCCATAGCACCTGACCACCACCAGTGCCACCTATTATGTTCCTCCATTGACCACAAACACCAGCTGGTTTTCCATTCAATAAAGTAGAACTATAGGCAAAAGTCTTTTTTTCATTTTGGATGGTTATAACCCGTCAGATTTTATTTTCACCATCTGCGTCCTATTGCGGAGATTTCCCTTCACGTCCTGTCTTATAGCTAAACAGGAAGTGAGAGGTAATCCCTGCAAACTAAGGGAATTCCATGGTTACCCCCAGGTCCCCAGAACTAGTGTCCCCATTGGAAGATTTCCCCTCTATTATCTTTTTGGCGACAACTCAAAATTTCTTTTACTTCTCACTGATAATGGTAAACAGGACAAAGAGGGAGGGTGAATCTCCCTAGTGGGGACATAGGCAGCCATAAAAACCTGACAGTGCTTTTAAACCCTCTCCACTCTGTTCAAAACTGAAAAAAAAGGTTTGCCTTTAGTTATACAGTAACCATTAACAGTATTTTCCTTGTCGCTGACTGCCAGGGCCAGACATTTCTACCCCTGCTGCTGACCACTAACAGCAGACATTTCTTTTTCTGTCACTGACCACCAGTGCCCATGCCTCCCACCTGCCCTATATTTGGAGGGACCGTCCCTCTTTTGGAACCAAATCCCTCTGTTTTGCTTACCTTCTCAGTTGTCCCTCTTTTTGGACAGAAGTGTAGGCCTCTATATACACTAGACCAGGCCTTTTCTGGCACATTTTGTTTAAAAATAACAATCAGTTTTATTGCTAGAAATGTTCTTAGAACGCTCAAACATTATATATATATATATATATATATTTTTATTTTTTTTAAATTTATTTTAAAACAGAGGCCCTAGAGCAGCTTTTCTTAACCTTTTCAACACAGAGGAATCCTTTAACTAATGTTCTGGTCTCAGGGAACCCCTGCTAAAAATGACTATATCTACAACTCTTTATGATACATTAGGTCAGTGGGAAGAATGCTCCTTACACTTGTAGACATTGGAAAGAATTAGCCCCGTACAGATAGCTAAAAAGATCAATGGTGTCAGTGGGAACTTATCTGATAGACAGAAATTGCTCATTGTTCAAGGAACCCTAGCAACCTCTGGAGCAGTGGTTCTCAACCTTTCTAATGCCGCGACCCCTTAATACAGTTCCTCATGTTGTGGTGACCCCCAACCATAAAATTATTTTCATTGCTACTTCATAACTGTAATTTTGCAGTGGGAGGAGTAGTGCCATGTCATTGGTGTCAGTGGAAGGAGTAGTGCCCCATCACTGATGTCAGTGGGATGAATAGTGCCCCATTGTTGGTATCAGTGGGAGGAATAGTGCCCCATCGTTGGTATCAGTGGGAGGAATAGTGCCCCATCACTGATGTCAGTGGGATGAATAGTGCCCCATCATTGGTATCAGTGGGAGGAATAGTGCCCCATCGTTGGTATCAGTGGGAGGAATAGTGCCCCATCACTGATGTCAGTGGGATGAATAGTGCCCCATCACTGGTGTCAGTGGGAGGAATAGTGCCCCATCACTGATGTCAGTGGGATGCATAGTGCCCCATCGTTGGTATCAGTGGGAGGAATAGTGCCCCATCACTGATGTCAGTGGGATGAATAGTGCCCCATCACTGGTGTCAGTGGGAGGAATAGTGCCCCATCACTGGTGTCAGTGGGAGGAATAGTGCCCCATCACTGGTGTCAGTGGGAGGAATAGTGCCCCATCGTTGGTGTCAGTGGGAGGAATAGTGCCCCATCGTTGGTGTCAGTGGGAGGAATAGTGCCCCATCGTTGGTGTCAGTGGGAGGAATAGTGCCCCATCGTTGGTGTCAGTGGGAGGAATAGTGCCCCATCGTTGGTGTCAGTGGGAGGAATAGTGCCCCATCGTTGGTATCAGTGGGAGGAATAGTGCCCCATCGTTGGTATCAGTGGGAGGAATAGTGCCCCATCGTTGGTGTCAGTGGGAGGAATAGTGCCCCATCGTTGGAGTCAGTGGGAGGAATAGTGCCCCATCGTTGGTGTCAGTGGGAGGAATAGTGCCCCATCGTTGGTGTCAGTGGGAGGAGTAGTGCCCCATCATTGGTGTCAGTGGGGGGAGTAGTGCCCCATCATTGGTGTCAGTGGGGGGAGTAGTGCTCCATCACTGGTGTCAGTGGGGGGAGTAGTGCCCCATCACTGGTGTCAGTGGGAGGAGTAGTGCTCCATCACTGGTGTCAGTGGGAGGAATAGTGCCACATCATTGGTGTCAGTGGGAGGAATAGTGCCCCATCATTGGTGTCAGTGGGAGGAGTAGTGCCCCATCGTTGGTGTCAGTGGGAGGAGTAGTGCCCCATCGTTGGTGTCAGTGGGAGGAATAGTGCCCCATCGTTGGTGTCAGTGGGAGGAATAGTGCCCCATCGTTGGTGTCAGTGGGAGGAATAGTGCCCCATCGTTGGTGTCAGTGGGAGGAATAGTGCCCCATCGTTGGTGTCAGTGGGAGGAATAGTGCCCCATCGTTGGAGTCAGTGGGAGGAATAGTGCCCCATCGTTGGTATCAGTGGGAGGAATAGTGCCCCATCGTTGGTATCAGTGGGAGGAATAGTGCCCCATCGTTGGTGTCAGTGGGAGGAATAGTGCCCCATCGTTGGAGTCAGTGGGAGGAATAGTGCCCCATCGTTGGTGTCAGTGGGAGGAATAGTGCCCCATCGTTGGTGTCAGTGGGAGGAGTAGTGCCCCATCGTTGGTGTCAGTGGGAGGAGTAGTGCCCCATCGTTGGTGTCAGTGGGGGGAGTAGTGCCCCATCGTTGGTGTCAGTGGGGGGAGTAGTGCTCCATCACTGGTGTCAGTGGGAGGAGTAGTGCTCCATCACTGGTGTCAGTGGGAGGAATAGTGCCACATCATTGGTGTCAGTGGGAGGAATAGTGCCCCATCATTGGTGTCAGTGGGAGGAGTAGTGCCCCATCATTGGTGTCAGTGGGAGGAGTAGTGCCCCATCATTGGTGTCAGTGGGAGGAGTAGTGCCCCATCATTGGTGTCAGTGGGGGGAGTAGTGCCCCATCATTGGTGTCAGTGGGGGGAGTAGTGCTCCATCACTGGTGTCAGTGGGGGGAGTAGTGCCCCATCACTGGTGTCAGTGGGAGGAGTAGTGCTCCATCACTGGTGTCAGTGGGAGGAATAGTGCCACATCATTGGTGTCAGTGGGAGGAATAGTGCCCCATCATTGGTGTCAGTGGGGGGAGTAGTGCCCCATCATTGGTGTCAGTGGGGGGAGTAGTGCCCCATCATTGGTGTCAGTGGGAGGAATAGTGCCCCATCACTGGTGTCAGTGGGGGGAGTAGTGCCCCATCACTGGTGTCAGTGGGAGTAGTGCCCCATCACTGGTGTCAGTGGGAGGAATAGTGCCACATCATTGGTGTCAGTGGGAGGAATAGTGCCCCATCATTGGTGTCAGTGGGAGGAATAGTGCCCCATCATTGATGTCAGTGTGGTGGAGGGGAGAATAGTGCCCCATCATTGGGGTCAGGGGGGGGGGGGAAATAGTGCCCCATCGTTGGTGTCAGTGGGGGGAGGAATAGTGCCCCATCGTTGGTGTCAGTGGGGGGAGGAATAGTGCCCCATCGTTGGTATTAGTCACACAAATGATGGGGCACTATTCCTCCCACTGACACCAATGATACTTACTTTGCTGACCCCTGCTCCAGCCTGGGATCGCTCTCTCACTTACCTGTCAGCTGTCTTCCTTCTCTGGCCGCTCTCCTCTTCACTCGCTCCGGCAGCTCCCTCGGTCTTCTTTGATGTACGCGCGCTGCCGCTCGGCTCCTCCTCTCCAAGCTCCACCTCCTCGCCGGTGATTGGCCGCCTGTGTGCCTCTCCTGAGCTACAGTTCCGGTGGCCAATCAGCGGCGAGGAGGCGGAGCTGCTGAGCGATCCCGGAGGTGTGGCCAGGTGACAGCAGCGTATCATCCCGCCCACACATCGCCGGAGACTGCAGCGGTGTCTCGGTTCCTAAGACCATCGGAAATATGTGTTTTCCGATGGTCTTAGGCGACCCCTGGGAAATGGTCGTTCGACCCCCAAAGGGGTCGCGACCCCCAGGTTGAGAACCGCTGCTCTGGAGGAACCCTGGTTGAGAAACCGTACCCTAGAGACTAAACTGGTGGGTTTTGCAATTTTTTTATGTATTTGCACAGCGGGTTTTCAACACTTTTAACCATCCTTCAGAGGATTTACCCCCCTTCCTGACCAGGCCATTTTTTGTGATATGGCGCTGCGTTATTTTAACTGACAATTGTGCAGTCATGCAATGCTGTACATAATTGAAATTTGTAATTTTTTCCCACAAATAGAGCTTTCTTTCAGTGGTATTTGATCACCTCTGCGGTTTTTATTTTTTGCGCTATAAGCGAAAAAAGACCGACAATTTTGGAGAAAAAAAAACAATATTTTTAACTTTTTGCTATAAAATGTATCCAATAAAAAAATGTAAAAAAATCAAATTTCATCATAAATGTAGGCCAAAATGTATTCTGCTAAATGTCTTTGCTAAAAAAAAAAACAGTATGTGTATATTAACTGGTTTACATGAAAGTTATAGCATCTACAAATGGCGGTGTATATACTGTAATTTTTATTTTTTTTAATACTAGTAATGGCAGCAATCAGAGACTTATAGCGGGACTGCGCTGGGCATTCTGACACTGTGTGGGAACTGACTAACTGCCACTGACATCCCCAGTAACACTAATACAGTGATCAGTGCTAAAAAAAAAAAGCACTGACACTGTACTAATGACACTGGGCAGGAAGTGTTAACACTGTGCTGTGTGTGTTTAACATTGTGTGCTTTGTACTAATCTTCAATGGACTATTCCTTTGTAATGGATTTTGAACCTATAGTCTCATTTTGAAGCCTGTATCAGGGTGACAACACGGGACTACAATTGAGAGACAGGGACAGGGCATTGTACATGAAGTAAAACAAGGTGGTTTCTGTCAAGATCACCAGTTTTTATTTTAATGAATGCGTATGTAAACCAACATTTTCTTTTAGTTTTGCATAAAAATGTGGAATAGTAAGAACTTCGGTTTTATAGCTGACTGTCAGGAAGGCACTTGTCATAGTGCAGATGAAGGCTCAATGCACACACAAATGAGGAGGCGCAGATTTGCGAGTGCTCACTTGGCTGCTCATAGACATGTACATATGCACGCACATGAGCGCAGGTGCGCCCGCAGTCGCTGCTAATATTGCCACCAATGGTACTATTTAAACTGCAGCAGTTGTACTAGCTGTCTGATCTACAGCTATTACCCATATTCCTGCATCTGCTCCTGTGTTTGACATCTGTGATTGACCCGGCTTGTCCTGACCATGCTTGAACGCTACCTGCCCTGACCTTGGCTTGTCTCTTGACTCTGCTCTGCCTCCTGCTCATCTGCCTGATCTCGTGTTGCTGACCTCTGCCTGTATCCTGACCATTCTCTGCCTGCAATCCATGCCGGTATCTGACCGTCTGTTCCTGACCTGGCTTGTCTGACCACACATCCAGTTGTCCATCTGTCCTGCTGTGCATGTTACCTGGTTTTTGCTGGTTAATCACCTGCTGTGTGCAGCCAGAGCTCCTATACCTGTAACCAGCCAGCTGTCTGCTGAGCAACTGCTGCCTGCCCAGCCCAGGGTTTGCTGCTCCTTCTGCCTTCTGCTGTTTCAGCTATCTAACCCAACTCTGGCAATACACCTGCTACACATCACTTCAGCCGACGTAGGATCTTACAGACACTCATACCTTGCTGCACTCTTGTGGCCACTGTCGCAGTATCAGTGCTCCTTGAGGTGGACTGTAAGAGAAGCCACCCTCTGCAAGTCAGGCTATGCTACAAAGTAAGTGACACTGACTGTGGCTTTATTAGGGAGCATTACTTACATATTTACCTTACTATTGGCCCTTATTTTCAAACAGAAAGGAATAGAAAATCTAACATTTAGAATTGTCATAAAAGGTGAGGGGAAATCTTCCATTGGGAAACATGTTCTGGTGACAACTGTCTAAAAGGCGGATACACCTTTAAGAGATCTCCTCTTGCTTTCTGTCATGTATCTGGGATGGGAACTGAATGGAAATCTCCCTGATAAGGCCCTGAAAAAACTGACTCAAAGCTGAAGTTTAGCACAAAAAAAAAATTAAATAAAATATCCTACAGCTTCAATCATATCACTTATCTGTAATTAAGCATGTCTGACATTGTGCAGGCAGTTGGATCCTGGAGAAATATCCAATACAGGGATGCCGGTCCTCTTCCTGTCTCTGAACTTCTGGCAGTGAAGTGATTAACAGCTTTGGGTCTTCAGGGAGAACAGCAATACAGTTGTCTGGCAGCGACATTCCCCCTCCTTCCTATTCTTCCATTGAGAAAGGTTATGTCATTGATTATACTGCATGTAACACAATCTGTGAATGTAGGATAGTCCGATCAGTCACATGATTCTCTCTCCCATTCTCAGATTGTGATGCAGGCAGTGTAATCAGTTGAAGAACTTTTCTCAATAGAGGAAGAGGGAGGGGGGGGCATGTCCCTGTCAGACAACTGTGTTGTTGAAGACTCAAAGCTGTTAATCACTGCAGTGCTAGAAGTTCAGAAACAGGAAGAGGACAGGCATTCCTGCATTAGAGATTTCTCTAGGATCCAGCTGCCCGCACAACGTGGGATATACTTCAGTACAGGTGATGTGACTAACGCTGCAGAGATGTTTTTCCTTAGGTAAATTTCAGCTTTAACTTTTGTGTACCTACTAAAAAGGAATGTTTTGGCCAGGGGCGGACTGACAACTCATGGGGCCCCCAGGCAATAGGGGATCATGGGGCCCCTGTGCCCTTGCCCAAACTCAAAAAAGCCTATGAAAAAGGTACCAGGGGCATCTCATGGGGCCCCCTACTGATCCTGGGCCCTTGGGCAGTGCCCGAGTTTCCAAATGGTCAGTCTGCCCCTGGTTTTGGCTTTACAGATACAGTATTGACATTTTTTAAAATTATATTAGCATGTTAAAGCCTATATGAGATTTTAGTGAATTATATACACTTTATAAAAATAATTACATGTTAAAGCATGTTTATCCCAGAGAAAGGGAATTTAGAATTTTTCCTAAGGTATTCAGCTTTAACATTATAAAGGCAGTGTATGTAGAAAATAACTGTGGGGTGATTCTGTTTAAACTTTTAAATCAGTGAGGCTGAAAAGATGAAGCCAGAAAGACATTTGTGCCTTAAAGATGGCCATTTTGTTTACATGACTACTCGATGGGAACATGAGATACTGCTGGAGGAAATATTGTTGGATACTGAACAAATGTTGATAATGTGACTCTGCCAAAGGACACATGGAGCCTGTCATAGCTGATCCCTCCTTCTGAAAATGGTAGCTTGCTGATCTTCTAGCCTCTATTATTTGGAGTCAGTGACTTGAATATGCAGATTATAGACTGTTTGGTTTTTTTAGTCAGCTTTCTAGATTTGCATATTTGTTCTAACATCTTAATTCTGAAATGTTAAAAATGGGGGACTGGGACAACAAATAGGTCTAGGTTTCTTAGACTGAACAGCCCATTTTTTTAAACAAATTACAAATACTGACAACTACTGGATTCTCAATATCTTTTAGTTATATTTAGCCTGCTTCAGTCACTATAATTTATCAATCATTTGGAATTATGAAAATCCTCTACTGAGTGCCTGTATCTCTATTGAGCGCCCTAAGAGTTGACACACTGCAGTGGGAGAGTTATTAAAGCAGTGTAAGTTCCTGCCCATGTCACAGTCCATCCCTGGAGGCCCGCACCAGACCTGATATGGAAGTAGAAAACAAAATATGGCTGCACACATCACTGTCAGGGATAGCGGCTCCGTAGTCCAGGATCGTGGCGCCGTCCCCCGCGCATGCGCATTGGCGGCAGATCACGCCGGGACACAGGCACTAGGTCCCGGCGAGCCGCAGCTGACAGGACGCCGCGCATGCGCAGTAGGAGCCGCGGGCGCGCCTCAGGCGTCCAATGACAGCCGGGGGCGCGTCCTAGCCGGCCAATGACAGTGCAGGGCGCACTATTTAAAGATGCCCTGCACTGTCACAGATTGCCGGAAGGTCTTTCTGTGATTCTGAGTTCCTGCACCCGTCTAGTGACCCTGATTGACCCTGACTACGCTGCCTGCCCCTGTGATTGACCCGGATTGCCCTGACTACGCTGCCTGCTCCTGTGATTGACCCGGATTGCCCTGACTACGCTGCCTGCTCCTGTGATTGACCCGGATTGTCCTGACTATTCTGCCTGCTCCTGTGTTTGACCCGGATTGCCCTGACCATTCTACGGACTGACTTACCCTGCTGATCCTGCGTGTGACCCGACTACTCTTTGCCCACCGATTCTGTACCCCGCTTACCCTCACGGGCCCACGATCCATTACTACCCTGCTGGGGCCGCCATTCCCTTCACATCTGGCTCTCCCGGTACCTGTCCCCGGAGGTCTCCTCAGCCGCTGGTGGACCTGCTCGGAGGTCGTGACCTGGCCCGGGACTGTTTCAAGTCAATCCCCACCATCAGGGGCCCTGGTGAAAGCACAGCCCGGGCTTAGACCCCACGCTCTGAGTAGGTCTGTCAGTTGGCAGCCTGAGGCACCACCTGGCGGATCATAACAGTACCTTGCGGCCATGACAGACCAGGAAGTGGACCGGCGTCCCTAGAGGATATTTGCCAGCACCTGGCAACTTTGACCCAGGCTTTCCAGAATTTCCACAGTCGCTGCGCCCGACTGGAGGACCGCATGGAGTCATTAGCTCCCCTGACTCCCCCTGCTCAGAGTCCTCCATCTGCAGAACCTCCCGCTAACCCGGTATCCGGCGCGGTTGCCACACCCCTAGCTCCTGAACCCCGCGTTCCTCTGCCGGAACGATTCCGTGGTGACCGGAGCCGCTTCCGAGCCTTCCGGAACGCTTGCACCCTGTACTTCGACTTACAGCCCCGCACGTTCACCACCGAGACCGTCAAGGTGGGGTTTATAGTCTCCCTCCTTCAGGATGAGCCCCAGGATTGGGCTCACCATCTGATGGAGAAGCACGACCCCCATCTTGACTCCGTGACTGAGTTCTTTCAGGCCATGGCCGTTTTGTATGACGACCCTCAGCGGGCTGCTTCCGCAGAGGCTACCCTATACTCTCTGCGGCAGGGCCGCCGGACAGCCGAAGAATACGCGTCCGATTTTAGGCGTTGCATGGGAGACACCAGATAGAACGATGCGGCCTTATGTCACCAGTTCCGCATCGGGCTGTCTGAGTCTCTCAAAGACGAACTAGCACGAGTAGGCCTACCTGACTCCCTGGAAAAACTGATTGAGTTGGCCATTCAAATTGACCGTAGACTAAGGGAACGTCGGCTGGAAAGGAGCAGCCAGGGTCAAAGGGTGGCATGGATTCCATCGAGAACACAGCTCCAGCCCCAGGGAACCATCCGCGAAGCACGGAAACAGGGGACAACTAGGAACCCATGCAACTGGGACTGGCCCGTTCCCACTTATCGGTCGAGGAACGTCAGAGGAGACGATCACAGAACCTATGTCTGTACTGCGGGGAAGCTGGTCACCAGGTGCGCTCCTGTCCTGCAAAAATGAGTAAGTCCACTCCCGTTTCTTTTACTTTACCTGCAGGAAGGGATGATCAGTCAAGTTACCTGGCCATTCCTGTGTCTTTACAGCTCTCCGGAGGAACTTTGTCGGTGACCGCAATCGTTGACTCAGGAGCCTGTAGTTGTTTTATCGATCTGACTTTTGCCCACCGGCAAAAAATCCCTCTCCAGACCAAAGAAAGGGGGTTCAACATCTTATTGGCAGATGGGTCCAGTATAAAATCAGGGGTGGTGGACCAGGAGACACCACCCATTTTCACCACAATGGCAGACCATCACCAGGAGTTCCTCCGTTTGGATGCCATCGCATCCCCCCTTTTTTTAGTCATTCTGGGGCTCCCTTGGCTGAGGGCCCATAACCCCCAGATTGACTGGGAAAAGGGAACAATTCAATTTCGGTCACCTTATTGTTTGAGTCACTGCCACGTCACAGGATCCGTGGTTCCCCGGTTCCTCCTGTGCCTGGATGGAGACACCAATCTATCCCAGATTATTCCTCCGGCCTACCATGACTTCTTAGACGTTTTCAGTAAGCGGGGAGCTGACATTCTTCCTCCGCACCGTTCCTACGATTGCCCCATAGACCTCCTACCCGGATCTGAAATCTCATTCGGCCGTATCTTTCCCTTGTCTGAAACGGAATCGGGTGTGCTGAGGGAATATATTGACGAAAACCTTCGGAAGGGATTTATTCGTCCATCCACATCCCCAGCCGGGGCCGGGTTGTTCTTCGTAGAGAAGAAGGACAAATCGTTACGGCCCTGCATAGACTACCGTGATCTGAACAAAATAACGGTAAAGAATCGCTATCCCTTACCCCTAGTCCCCGAGCTCCTCCAGAGACTGAGATCGGCAACGATATTTACTAATTAGACCTGCGGGGGGCCTATAACCTTGTTCGTATCAGGGAGGGGGATGAGTGGAAGACGGCGTTCCGTACGAGATTCGGTCACTACGAATATTTGGTGATGCCGTTTGGGCTCTGTAATGCACCGGCGACCTTTCAGCACTTTATCAACGATGTTTTTCGTGATTTTCTCGATATTTTCGTGGCGGTTTATTTGGATGACATCCTAATTTTTTCCCCCTCACTGGAGGTTCATCGTGGTCACGTGTTACGGGTATTAGAATGGTTGCGTCAACACGGGCTATACGCTAAGGCAGAAAAGTGCTGTTTTGAACAGCGCGAAATCACGTTCTTGGGACTGGTTCTCTCTTCCGCGGGGGTCGCGATGGATCCCCAGAAAGTCACGGCAATCTTAGATTGGCCAATACCCGCCGACAAAAAGGGGGTACAGCGTTTCATCGGCTTTTCTAACTTTTACAGAAACTTTGTTAGGAACTTCTCCGGTCTGGTCTCCCCGATCACGCAACTGACGAAACAAGGGGTCCGCTTTAAGTGAACTCCTGAAGCTCAGACGGCATTCGAAAAGCTCAAGAAACTGTTCACCTCTGCTCCCATTCTCTGCCATCCGGATTCTTCTCTCCCATATGTTTTGGAAGTGGACGCCTCCGAAAACGCGGTAGGAGCGGTTCTGTCCCAAAGGAATGGTACCAAGGAACTACTGCACCCTGTGGCGTTCTTCTCCAGGAAGTTGACACCGGCGGAACGTAACTATGACATTGGAGATCGGGAGCTCCTGGCCATTAAAGCCGCTCTAGAAGAATGGAGGTATTTACTGGAAGGAGCCACGCACCCAATCTTAATATTCACAGATCACAAAAACCTTGAATATTTAAGAACGGCTAAACGACTGAGACCACGCCAAGCGAGATGGGCTCTTTTCTTTTCTCGATTCACATTCCATATAACGTACCGACCCGGTACTAAGAATACAAAACCAGACGCTCTGTCCCGCATGTTTGAGGACCCCGACGACGCCGTGGTACCAGACACCATCCTACCTTCTGGAAGCTTCCTCGCTCTACAAACGGAACTTCGCTCCCGGCTTCTCGATGCTTCTGCAGGACTACCAGTTCCGTCTGGGTCACCCCTCCAGAGCCACGGTGGGCTGTTTTGGAAGGAAGACCGGATCATGGTCCCAGAAGAAGTGCGAACCTTGGTCCTAGGGCACTGCCACGACCATCCAATGGCGGGTCACTTCGGGGTTACGAAAACTCTGGAACTACTACGGCGCTCGTTCTGGTGGCCGGACATGATCAAGGATTGTGAGCGTTACGTCCGGACCTGTCCCACCTGCCAAAGGAACAAGCCCTCCAGGAGCAGGGCATGGGGATTGTTACGTCCATTACCCATACCCAAGCGGGCCTGGCAAATGATAGCCATGGATTTCGTGGTCGAACTCCCACCATCCCAAGGCTACACAGCAATAATGGTGATCGCCGACCGCTTCTCAAAGATGGCAGATTTCGTGCCCCTGGAGAAGACCCCATCGGCACCGGAAACGGCACGGATCTTCATTAAGGAAGTGGTGAGGCTTCATGGGGTTCCCGAAGATATTGTGTCAGATCGGCGGGTCCAATTCACCTCCAGGTTCTGGAACGCCTTATGTAAAGCGCTGGGAATCAAGCTGTCGCTTTCATCCGCCTACCATCCACAGACCAACAGCCAAACCGAGAGGACCAACCAAACGCTGGAACAGTACTTGCGATGCTACACATCCTACCTTCAGGATGACTGGCTGACGTTGTTGCCTTCCGCAGAATTCTCATACAACAACTCGAGTCACTCAGCTACGGGTCAATCCCCGTTCTTTTCCAATTACGGGTATCACCCCACATTCCTCCCTGATCTAATGCCTGAAAATCCGGTACCGGCGTCTCAAGACATCTTGAACTTCTTTTCCGTCAACAACAAGACGATTCAGGAAGCCATCGCTAAAGCCCAAGAGGACAGTAAAAGGGCATTCGACAGAAAGAGAAGAGGAGAATTACTACTTCAACCAGGGGATCAGGTTTGGCTAGCAACAACCAACTTGAAGATGCTGTGCCCTTCAAGGAAGCTGGGACCCAAGTACATTGGCCCATTTCCGGTAAAACGAGTAGTCAACGAGGTGGCCTACGAACTCGAGCTTCCGCGGACCTTCAAGATACATCCTGTGTTCCATGTGTCTCTCCTGAAGCCATCCAGACCGGATCCCTTCCCGGACCGTGAATCCGGACCTCCCGAGGCAGTCACCATAGGTGACCAGGAGGAATATGAAGTGGAGACTATCCTCAGTTGCCGAAAGAGGGGGGGCCAGACACAGTTCCTGATAAAATGGAAGGGTTATGGCCCTGAGGAGAGCTCATGGGAACCCGCCCAGAACATTCACGCGCCCAGGCTCATCCGGGAATTTTGTCGTAGTCACCCGCGGTGGAGAGATCAGTGGGGCTCCCGGAGGGTGCCCATTGGGGGGGGCAATGTCAGGGATCGCGGCTCCGTAGTGCAGGATCGCGGCTGTGATTTTGATGCTGCATGTTTGTTCCAGGTCAATTACTTAGAGTACTGGAGGCAGAAGGGGTCAGAAACTAGCATTTTTCAAATGGTGGTCAGCAATGACAGGCCCATATTTCTTTTAGTATAAGTTTCTTTAATGTGTACATTTAGCCAAAAATGCATTTTTCTGCTTTGGATAGAATGTGGAAAGATTAGATACCTGGCAAGTTTGAATTATTTTATTATTATGGTTTGCTTTCTCTATTCATCTTGGGACCACTGTCACCAAGAAATTAAATTAAAGAAAACCCAAAATGTTGTATGGTAAATCTTCCAACTGGTGAACTTGCTGTGGTTACAACTGTATAAGAAGGGCATTACTCTCATTTTGTCTCTGTCTATATAAAGGGAAATCTGGACAGCAGAATAATAAACTGATGTGGGTTATAACACTTTCATACCCTTAACAAAAAATAAATTAAAAATTAAAAAAAAAATCGGGCTTTTATGTGATTTATATGCTTTAAATTAGTCAAAAAATTAGGCAAAACTTTTTTTCATTTTGGATAGAATAAGGGAGGGTTATAACCCCTGTCAGGTTTTTTTTTCCCCATGTACAGTATGTTCCATTGGGGAGGTTCACCTTCACTTCATGTCCCATAGCCAAAACAGGAAGTGAAAGGAAATCCCTGCAAATTGATGGAATAATTTGGGGCCCCCAGGTCACCAGAACTAGTGCCCCCATTGGAAGATTTTACTTCTAGTATTTTTCTGGGGACAACCCAAAAATGTTAATTTTCTTTTACTTCCACTTTCAATGATAATGGTAAACAGGACAAAAAGGGAGGGTAAATCTCCTGAAATGGGGCCACAGCCAGCAATAAAAACTGACAGGACTTCTTATTCCTCTCCACTCTTTCCAAAGCTAAAAAGAAGTTTTGCCTTTAGTTATACTTTAAAGTGATACTAAGCATACACTCTTTTATTGACATTATCCCTTTTCTTTCTGTACATAGATGATAGCACTGTAATTATTTTAATAAAAAAACAAAAACAAAGTACCTTTTTCCTAATCAATATACAGCTATCACATGACCCAGCTCTTTGGCGTAGGGCAGGAGGAGTTTCTAGTCCTTGGCTGATGGTCACATGTTCAAACAAAAAGACAGTATTTGAGATACAGAGTAAAATTATTTTTATCAATAAACTGTTTAAAATCATTATACAAATATATATTTTAAATCAAATCTTTATTATTTTTGGTAATAGCATGGTGTGGGCAGATTTCTGACAGTCACAGGCTGTGTCTCCCCCCTCCTGCTTGTGTCTTAGAATAACAAGGAGGCAAAGCCTTCATCAATCAAGATGTAATATCCCACCCTCATTGTGTTTAGGTGTCCGTTTATGAACCAGTGGTAATAGATCGCTGCTCAGTTCTCCAGCATTCTCGGAGAACACAGTTCTCCTGTGAATGCAGTTTATGAAGCAGTTCTCCGAACGAAGGGAGAACGGTCTCCAAACGCTGGAGAACGGTCTAGAAACTCTGGAAAACGGCTGATTTTACTATAATCTCGTGAGAGTACAGTAAAAGATCAGTTTACTAAGCAGAGGTAAATTATCTCTGCTTAGTTTGCGGTCCCTCTGATTCTCCAGCTCTGGGCTGGAGAATCTGGAGGGAGAACACAGATCTCCAGCGAAGGGCTGACATGATCTCCTGAGTGTCATAAACTGTGAAAGACCAGAGAATAGCTGAGATCCGTTGAATTGCAGCTATTCTGTGTGTCATAAACGGACACCTTAGCTGGTTAGTGGGCATGGAGGAGAAGGGAGGGAGTGGGCTGTCATTTACCGAGGTGTATACATCCAGACATGTGTGACTCTATAGTCCAATGTTTCTCAACCTTTTTACAGTTGTGGCACCCTTTAAAAATCTGAATTCTCGAGGCACCCTATTCTAAAATGTAAAAAAATAAACGAAATGTTTTATATAAGGCAGCAACATTCACACATATAGGGCGCCAAACCTTAGAGGCAATTTACTTTTCCAAAGCAAATATACCTTTTATTCACTGGTACTGACTAGTATTCCAGAGTTTCTTTTCTCCCTCAGTTTCTCTCCTTCATTCATCTAATATGACCCCATTGCTGATGGAGAGGGGCAGGGGAAGGGCAAACATGGATGCTGTGTAGGGGCCCGATGTCCTCCTTATCAACCGATGATGTAATTGGTTGTTAGGACACCAGTGACAGAAAGGTTGTAATGGTGCATAATTAGAACCTGTGGCATTGTGTTACTAAAAGGAAGGCTTGATCCACCCGCTGGCTTATATACAATTGTTGGGCAATTTTTAGGCATTTTGCCAAGGCACCCCTAAAGACACCTGAAGGCACACCAGGGTGCCTGGGTCACCCTGGTTGGAAAAGGCTTCTATAGTCGTTCTCAGATGTGATAGGGAGGAAATGCTCAGGGTAGAAACTCAATGCAAACTGAGCATGTACAGTAGTTGTCAACACTGCTCTGCAAAATGCCCAAATGCATTGGGGACATGGACAGAAGGAGGAGGTAGAAAACAGCAAGATCAAGAAGGTTTTTTGCAAAATACAGAAAGCAAATCCCATAGTGAATGAGTAAAAACAGTATGTAATAAATCATGTATTAATAGTTTTTTATGATGTGGGTTAATGACACTTTAAGGATGCCCTGGCTTGTTTACTTATTTACTAATACAGAGCTGTACTGGTGACTCTAGAATCTCATGTACAGAGTATATTGTATTAGTACAAACCGATATAGCAGATGCTTTGGAAAGTTGATCATCGCTGGGATCTGGACAAGCGGTTAATAGTGAGTTCTGTAGCAGTTTATAAAGGCTGCATGTTTCACAATTGACTCACAGAGTAGGAGTCCTTATTGTTCTGTGTCTCCCTCTAGCAGGGCGTCTCAGAAGAATAAGGATTAAATCACTGAAGCTTGAACTCTTTCTCAAACTGAAGAAAGCAGTTTTATTTAACTGTTTCTGTACAGAATAGCAGACCTCTTATGCCTTCCGATTGTAGTCCACCGTGCAGCCAAAACTGACTTCCTTTAAAATACACTAGCCTGCATCACCCAATGTTCTTTATTGAGATAGAGTGGTAGATGTTTGTGGCAATTGGCAGGGACATAATGTAATGTATTTGTATTTATATTGAAATAAAGTTTAGTAATGTTATACCAGAAAACAAATATATACCACGCATTTTTACTGTACATCAATAATTCAATGGAAAGAAGGAACAGATGCAAGCAAAGAAAAACAGAAGAGTTGTATTTCTTTTATTTGCTTTTTTAGTTTTTTGTTTCAGCCTGTTCTTCTTTGTAGCAGCTCTGCAAAGTTTTTAAAATAGATGCAGAATGGATAGAAGGTTATCTAAAGAGTAACTTATCTGGGAAGATACAGTTAAAATCACCATTTCCCAGAACCCCTCCCCTTGGAATGTCAACGCATGTATCCTGATTGGTTGGTGACTGCAGGAATCAGTTTTCACTCAAGCTGGGAGAGAGAAGTTCTCTTCTACTTTTGAAGGAGACCCTCAGTGTGGATAGTTGGATTTTCTCAGGGAAGTCTCACCAGTTTCACTTACTTTTTAAGCCATGGTGTTAGCATCAAGAATCCGTGGACCTTAATAGTAACACATAACCTTGATAGCTGGATAATTGCCTGTTGTGATATTTCTGGCATACTATGTCCCAGTATTCTCATAACTATCTGCTGGTTCCTATCCCTGAATATCCTCTCTTGGACTGTGACCCTAACAGGAACGTCAAGATTGTGGTACTGGGGGGAAGTGGTGTTGGAAAAACAGGTAAAGGAGTACATTTATTATATTCTGAGCTTATGTGGACTTTTATTCAGATCAGATTACTTTAAATATATCTGCAAATTTAGGTAATATACGTGATTTGTTGTAATCAAACTCTGTAGTAAAGAGTTAATGAAGAACCTGGATAATGATCAGATCTCTTAGAGTTCTGGTGTAGTAACAAACATGAAAGGACACATTATTATTGTTAATCTTATTATTATTATTCACTCTGTGAGAGTTTACTTTCACCTGTCAAAAATCTATATTTTGGTTAGTCACAGTTAAGACTACTGGTTATTTGAATAGGACAGTAGGTTATAATCGACCCAATATTAACACACAAAGGGGAATTCAGTAAATGTGCTGCTCCACTTTTCTGGCATTAATCCCTCTTGTTAAGGTATTGCGCCAAATTCATGAAGCATCTGCGATGCTTATAGTTCTGCCAGTGATTCACGCACCAAATTCAGGTAGTTCTAAAATGTGCCACTTTTATATTGTACTACATTAAATGCATCACTTCTACATTGTGGCTCATTGAATACACTTAATTCAAAATAAAATACTGACATCCTACAAAAGTGGAGCTAATTCAGACCAGCTCTCTTTTGGTGTACAGAGAGAAACTGGCACAGACAGACTTTGTGGAAGTGTCTCACATGCCTTCTAAAAGTAGATGCAGTTTGCACCAAATTCAAGTACAAGTTCTAGACAGGAACATGAATTTGTTGCATGATGCACCACTTTTGGAACACGAGATACTCTTTCCCCAAATCTGTCTGCACCAGTCTTTATGAATTCCAGGGAAAGAATATAGCATTCATCACAGTTTGCACTGCACTCAATTTTCTCTGCAGTTAAAAGTTTAAAGTTAGAGTTGAGTGTACAAAACTGTCATAGAAATGGATGATACATATTAAACCAAAACAGTGCAAGCTGCTATGTTCTTTATCCTTGAAGTAAAGCAAAGTGAATGGTATAAAAGCTCGTATTTGTAAACCATAGAAGGTAATCATGACTGTTTCCTTCAGGACTACAGTATTTTGGATGACTTTCATATTCTGACGGTTTTATTGTTACATGGATAAATGTGCATCTCCTTTAACCACTTGCCCTCCAGAGGATTTACCCCCCTTCCTGACCAGGCCATTTGTTGCGATATGGCGCTGTGTTACTTTAACTGACAATTGTGCTGTCATGCAATGTTGCACCCAAATTAAATTTATGTCTTTTTTTCCCCCACAAATGGAGCTTTCTTTCGGTGGTATTTGATTGCGTCTGCATTTTTTTTATTATTTTGTGCTATAAACAAAAAAAGACCAACAATTTTGAAAAAAAAACCCAATATTTTTGACTTTTTGCTATAGAACATATCCAGTAAAAAAATTAAAAAAATCAAATTTTGTCATAAATTTAGGCCAAAATGTATTCTGCTACATGTCTTTGCTAAAATAAATCCCAATACGTGTAAATTATATGGTTCATGTAAAATTTATAGCGTTTACAAAGGGCAGTATATATACTGGAATTTTTTTTTTTATACTAGTAATGGCGTCGATCAGCGACTTATAGCAGGACTGCGGTGGGCATTCTGACACTGGGGAGAACTGACTAAGTGTCACTGACATCCCAAGTGACACTAATACAGTACAGTGATCAGTGCTAATAAAAAGCACGGACTCTGTAGTAATGACACTGGGCAGGAAGGGTTTAATATCTGGGGCGATCAAAGGGTTAACTGTGTGCTTTGTGTGTTTTACTGTGTACTGTGTTTTACTGTGTAAGCATGCTGCTTTGTATTGCTCTGCTATGCAGAGCAATACAAAGCAGCATGCTGGAGCTGACAGGGGAGAGATCTGTATTCTTTATATACAGACCTCTCCCCTGTCAGTGTTCCTCGGCGATCGCTGGGTGCCCACAGGAAATCTCCGGCCGGGACTCGGTGATCGACATCTGTAGCCTCCAAGGGCGCATGCCTCCTAATAGTATTTCTGCTATAGAGCAGTCAGGATGCGGTTAATGGGTGATCTAAAATGTTATTATTATACAGGTTGACATCATACACCTTGTTATATTGTTTTTGTTATACCTGATTAAATTACAGATGAAGTAAAGACATTTGAATTTTAAAGATTAAAATAAAAACTGCATTTCTGTGCACTGTACACTAATGGTCTGTGTTTTCTGTATATATATATATATATATATATATATATATATATATTTATTTTTTTTTTTATGGGCCAATATATGTACACATAATTGACATAAAGCCATTTTAAATAAATATAAAAGCATTGTTATGGGTGTAGTGTATGCAAGTCAATGCATATGGTTTTGATTTCAGACATGTGTGATGTGTCTTTATTATTCTGGAAAGCATGATATAAATAAACACAATCACTTAGAACATGGGAATATAAATATATGCAGTACACAGTATAAGATCATGCTAAATTAAAACATACTGTTTGGTTTCAGTCAATACACGACAGAACTCTAAACTGCAGTAGTTATATTAAAGTGGTATTAAACCCAAAAGCAAACATTTACCGTATTATACTGCAGCTTACTATTTTTTAGATGTGATGAATGCATTCATTTTCTTTTTCAGGCTTTCTCTGTACTATTTTCACCTGGTGATATATCCAGTAATTCTGTTGTTTTTCAAAAAGAGCAAGCTCTCCAGCAGAATGTATCAGTTACAGAGATGAAACAAACCATCTAACACTAGCAGGGGTGTTTACAACGATTAGCTTTTATTTATCCCAACCTTTATCCCAAAAGTAAAACACTGTTTGCTGTAACTCATAAAGTATTAGCTGGAGTTTGGCAATTGTTTAATTTATGTAAATCTGCTACATTTAACACTACCCCCCCCCCCCCCCCCAATTGACAATGCTGCTGTCCAAAGGTACCCCCTGCACTCATTCATCTAATATAGGAGGTGTGTCACTGGCCAAATCACCAGGTGAAAACAGAAGGGAAAAATCCTAAGGGCTGGTTCACACTGGATGCGACTTGGCACGTGATTTGCATGCCCTGCAACTTGCAAATCGCATGCCAAGTCCAACCCTATTGTCCGCTATCAGAGCGGTCATATCAGTGCGGTTTCCGACTTGGTCGGAGCCGCACCGATTTCAAAAGTAATACATGTAATACTTTTGTTGTGATTTGCATAGACATCTGTGGCAGATGTCTTGCAAATCGCAAGGAAATCAGCATCTCACCCAATTTTGAAATTGGATTTGATGTTAACGGAGCCTAAGAAAAGAATACTAATGCAGCCACCACATCTAATGATTGGTAAGCAGCAATATATAATTTTTTTTTTTTAATGCTTTGTAACTATTTTATTAATAAATAGCTTTGATGTCCAATAAATATGTTAATGTCATATGTAAATATTGCATGAGTTGAATAATCACAGTTTGATTATGTTTTTACATCAATATATAGTTTATATACAGTACAGTATCCATATGTGTTTGTACTTTTATGCTTTTTTTTATTTTGTCTTTGGACTGAGGTTGCATGATATAACAGAGCGTTTGTGCATGTTAATACACTCTGAAGATGCCTTTTCCTTGCAAATGATGATCAAAGTGTATGCCTGCCAACAACTGATAAACATTATATAGCTGGAGTTCTCAGTGAGGACATGACCTGCAAACTTTCATAATTCATCCAAGCCATGTGATTTTCTCATGCACAGACAGATGTGTCATTTGAATGGATATTACATCTCACACACTGGATATTCTACCCATGTCATTTTCAGCACTTCAGCTCTAATTCTGATGCAGCCTTAGGCTCCATGCACACTGGGCGTAAAAAAAAAGCGTTGGTTCCCTTGGCAGAAAAAAATGTTCATATGGAGTGTTTAGCATTTATTCTGCCGGAAAACTCCAATCAAAAACGCAAACCTGAGAGATTTTTTTTCTGCCTCTAAATGTTGGGTCTAAAATATGCCTCTAAATGTCCCAATGTGCATGGAGACATAGGATAACACTGAGCTGCTTCTACAGGCAAAACACAAAACTCCTGTAGAAGCAGTGTTTTTTAAGCCCAGGGTGCATGGAGCCTTACAAGTCATATGACTTATTCCTTACATAGGATTTTTATTTCAGAATTTCTCAACCAGTTTATTTACATCCTAAATGGCTCCTCAAATGTAAAAATATTATTAGATGTATCACCCATTGCAGTTCTGGGACAAGGTCATCCATCGCCCAGGACAAAGATGCCAAACTCCCCCAGTTCATGATGTGCAAGCAGGGGCGGACTGACCATTCGAGCACTCGGGCACTGCCCGAGGACCCGGGGTCAGTAGGGGGCCCCATGAAATGCCCCTGGTACCTTTTTTATAGGCTTTTTTGGGTGTGCTTTGAGTGTGGACAAGGACACAGGGGCCCCATGAGTTGTCAGTCTGCCCCTGTGTGCAAGCTTAGGGGGTCCTATGGCCAGCAGTCACTGACTTGTCAAAATCACTGCCACTGCCACTACTCCTGTCCCTTTTAACAGAAAGAAGACATCCCCCTCCATACAGCAAACCATTGCACTCAGGGCAGGCACCCCTTCCACCCACCCCTTGTCCCGGCCCTGATCCATTGTATTGGACATTGTTTGGTATATCAGCACAGAGGTCTCAGAAATATGACAGATTGATAGTTGTGGGTTTGTGAATAGAAGTTCATTGGTGATCCAAAATCATGGCACACTAATACTTGGAATCTGGAAGAACATCTCTGCCTTGAGGTTATAGTCCTAAAATGTAATGCTGAATGTATTGTATTATTTACACGATGTTGGAGAATTTCTTGCATAGTATATTTCCAAAGCATCCAATCCTAATTGAGTCAAACATTTATGATATTCCACAAGTATAAGACATAGTGTAATATACCATACATAAATTGTGGATAGACCACTTTCACATTGTAGTACATTCTGTAATTCATTGGAAGTTTTTCTCTATAGTTTTTTTGGACTTGGTTCTGCCAATGTGCCGATTCACATATATGCGGATTGGATGCAGTTTGAACAGCATCCAATCTGCATGACATGTGAAATAACATTGCTTCCTATGGTGTCTGTTCAAATATGTCCAGTGCACTGTGTGACGTAACATGGTGGACAACCCCTGCCCTTCTCACCAACTCGTGACAAAGGACCAGCCAATCTCACACCGCGCTGTCACTTTGGTAACATTCTCAGCTGCACCCTGCACAAAGATTTTCCAGTTCACCGGACCACTATCTATGTGTCAGCAGCCTGAGAGTGATTGTCACTGGGTTAATTCATTACACAATTAACCCTTCAAACTCCAAACTGGCAACAGATAGCTTTGGCCCTATCAACTCTTCACAATGTTAGCAAGAACAAATGTGAACAATCAACATCTGTAAGGCTACGTTCACACTAGCTCTGTCAGCAGGCGTCAGACAGGCATTTGGGAAGCGTTTTTAACACTTCTCAAACGCCTCTGAAAATTCTACACATGGCAGCACATAGTGCTGTTCACACGGAAGCGTTAGCGTCGCGGCAAAACTGACGCCTCTGGTCAAGTCAGGAGGAGTCGAAGCCTCCCATTCAAGTCTATGGTGCCGCTCCGCAAACGCCTAGCCGGCGTTTTCGGTGCGGTTGCGACGCAGTTGCGAGGCGTTTGCGAAGCGTTAATACCACTTAAACTTCATTATAGGCTTTTGTGGTGTAGTTTTACCACTTGGCAAACGCCTATCAACTGCCTAAAAACCGAGCATAGGGCGTTTTGGGAGCGTTTGTGGAGCATTAAAAACACTTCACAAACGCCTGTCTAACGCTTGTCAAACGCTATAGGGGCTTTTGGCAAGAGTTAGAAATAAAGTCAAGTGTGAACGAGCCCTAACACACACTGTCCCCACAGATAAGTACATTCAGAGGATTATTACATACAGTAGCACTCTTCAGAGACACAGATTCTTTAGTTTGCATTAAAACCTTTAGAGACAGTTTCAACACTTTTCAAATTAGGGTTTATTACTACAAAAGTCAAAATAGAGCAATTAAAATATTTACAGAAAGGGATGTTACAAAGACATAAAGGGAACAATAATGCAACAGAGAACTAAAAGAAGGGAGTTAAGAAAGCAGAATACTAGCAGAGTCCAATTGTCCGAGCAAAAACGTTGCCTTGGCTCTCAAGTCCGTTAAGATGTTCCTTGGTTGATGCACTTTGGGGGTGCTTTTCTGCGAAGGGGACAGGACGACTGCACTGTTTTAAGGAGAGGATGAATGGGGCCAATTATTGTGAGATTTGAGCAACAACCTCCTTCCCTCAGTCAGAGCATTGAAGATGGGTCATGGCTGGGTCTTCCAACATGACAACGACCCGAAGCACACAGCCAGGTTAACCAAGGAAGAAGCATATGAAGGTTCTGGAGTGGCCTAGCCAGTCTCCAGACCTAAATCCAATAGAACATCTTTGGAGGGAGCTGAAACTACGTGTTGCCCAGCAACAGCCCCGAAACCTGACAGATCTAGAGGAGATCTGTGTGGAGGAGTGGGCCAAAATCCCTGTTGCAGTGTGTGCAAACCTGGTCAAGAACTACAGGAAACGTTTGACCTCTGTAATTGCAAACAAAGGCTTCTGTACCAAATAATAACACTGATTTTCTCAGGTGTTCAAATACTTATGTTCAGCAGTGCAAGACAAATAAATTCTTTAAAAATCATACAATGTGATTTCCTGTTTTATTTTTTTTAATTCTGTCTCTCGGAGTGGGAATGCACCTACAATGTGAATTTCAGACCCCTACATGATTTCTAAGTGGGAGAACTTGCAAAATCGCAGGATGTTCAAATATTTCTGTTCCTCACTGTATTAATAAACACCAGTATGTGCAGGTGGTATTCTAGCAACTGGCAGATTATTATTCAGAATTATATTTTGAACCCAGTGATACCAAACAAAGCTTACCTTTGTCACCAAGGAGCTAAGAGACTGCTTTATCCCCTTTCCTATGTGCTAACATAGTCATGTATGACCTTGATTTGATATCAAATATATGCCTAATATTAATGTGCCTTGTCCCTGTTGAATTCTATGAATTGTATGTGGAATTGTTACATGTGGAATAGATGTTTTATGGTACGCTCTGCATTCCTACAGCTCTAATGGTCTTACAGGTCATGTGTGATGGCTTGACTGAGTTATTATTGTTTTACGATATGGCAGAGGAAAGTGTTTTCCATGGTTCGTGGAAAACACATCCTGCCAAGACTAATTAGCTGTTTACAGCCCTGGACACTGACATCTATTTGTGTTTTAATTAAGATATGAGGCTCTTTTGAAGTTCGTTACAAGTTACAGCTACAAATTCCAGTTTTCAGGAGGAGGAAGCAGGGGAGGAAGATTATTGCTCATGAAAAACAAAAATGGCTGAGACCTTAACAAGATGGCTATCATGTACAGCTTTCATGTCTCTATTGCACCCAATTGTTACACACTGGCTGTGCAGATTCGGTGCGGACTGAAAAAGAGTCATGTCCGATTTATGAGCAGTGCGGTCCGGTTCAGGTGCAGATTACAGGCTATTGACTTCTATGGGAACCGTTTCTAAACTGCACGTCATCAGTTGTGAACAAGATAAAATCCTGATCTGAAACTGACCTGAACCTGATCTAAAAGACTGTTATTCACCTTTTTATATTGTTCAGCGATGTTTGATTCCTATTGCCCGGCGTGCAGGACGTGTAGTTCCAGGGAGCCAGTCAGGTAGTTTTTTTTCTACCTCTAGCCCCGCTGTGGGCAAGCAGAAGGGCTCACCTGTCAGGTGGAAGCATGCAGCGCTGCCGCTCAATTGCTTCCACACAGTGCCAGGCTCTCCCCCCCCCCCCCAGTGAGGTCTTCTGGTCTCCGCTTGCCCACCTGCGGGCCCAGGACCGGCTCACAGCCGACATCTAGAGGAGAGAGAGGAGAGCGGACACATCTGCTCCCCTTCTTGTCCTAATCCGGAAATGACGTTATGATGTCACTTCCATGTCACCATTGAGAGATTCCTGGCCATGGAAGTCAGGAAAGAATGTAATGCCGTGCAATGTGCACCACATTACATTCAGTGCAGCACAGGGGAGACATGCAGGGTCTTTTAGACCCTGGATGCCTCAAAAAAGAGAACCTGTCACCAAAAATCATCACATAGGGGACATATGTGATAAAAAAAAGTAAAAAAAATTAAAAGTTTTTTTTTCTTAACTGTAAAACATGAAAGTTACACCCAAGTACATACCATCTCCCCCCCCCCCCAAAAAAAATTGAGGCCCCCTACCCTTACATATACACACGTACAAACGTAAAACACACACTGGGGCGCCTATGCATGGAAACGTTGATTGTGATACACATGTCACATATCTCGGCGCACGCCAGAATGAGAGCAATAATTCTAGCACCAGATCTCCTCCGTAATGCTAAACTGATTAAATATAAAAAGCTTTAAAAGTGTCGACCTACAGAAAATATAGGGTACTGAAGTTCGTCACCATTTCATGAGAGCGCACAAATTTAAGGTTTGACAAGTTGGATATCTATTTACTCTGTGCAACCTTATCTTTTACTGAAATGTTGTGTTAATATCATGCATACATAAAAAATTGGAACTACCACTATTTTATTCTCTAGGGTCTCTACTTTCAGAAAATATATCATGTTTGGGGGTTTCATGTAATCTTCAGGCCTAACATGATTTTTTAATCTTGTGCAAAAACAGATCTGGCAGCAAAAGGGATAAAGGATAGGCCCTGACCCACCCTTTCCTGAGGAGCAGCCAGTAGGTGCTCATTACACTGCAAGGTCCCTCCCCTCCCTGCTAGTCCCCGGGTGTGATGCTGGAGACAGGCAGGGAGGGGAGGAGGAGATAAACAGTGCAATGTTAAAAATATTACAAGTTTAAGTCACAATAAAGCCCCTTTTGTTTTTAAAAGCCCCAGACATTCCTAAAATCACCTCCGATTTAAATATAGTTTTGCTTAAAATTTATAATTTTTTTTTATATGGAAAAGTAGATTGTCATTAGGGACAAGTAGATTGGGACACCGATTTAGTCCCTGGACAAGTTATTTTTTCAAAAATTTCCACACCCCTGCTAGTTATTTCCAGTTAAAGTATATCCTTGTTTCTAGAGATCAAAATTTGACTGTTCTTTTGGAATTAATAATTAACAATCATCAATTAAGGAATTATCAGCTGCATAGTTTTGTGTGAACTACAACCTTGCTCTGCTAAAACCTATTAAGTCAATGCATTACATTTTGCACTATGTTTGTCAGTGTTATTGAGCAATTGAGCAATCCTAGGTTGACTTTGTGAAAAAATGCAGTGAGGCAGTAATTTAAAACTCATTAAATATGTAATCCTGGAGTTTTCTTAAGTCACACTAACACAGCTTTTCCTTTTCTTTTGTCCTAGCTTTGGTTGTAAGATTTCTGACAAAAAGGTTTATTGGAGACTACGAAGCAAACACTGGTAAGTTTGAAAAGAGGGTGGAGAGGGAGATTAATTACCCAACATGTGCTTACAAAATGAGAAATCTGCAAATTCCTCCCTGTGTTAACAACTGAAATGCACAAGCTTAATTAAAGTGGAACTTTAGTCAGGAAATTAAGTCTTGCTACATCAATTCAGACTGGCCCCTTTTGCATTTATAGCTATGTAAAACATTAAAAAATAAGTGCCTATACTGTTTAAAATTCAGTAATGCGCGGTCTCACCCTGCTCTGCACATGCTCAGTTGCTTTCTTTTTTTCAGAAGTGTGCCAAAAATCTAGAGGCTGATCTGCCTAAAGATTTACTGCTGCTCAGGGGATCTAGGCTTCAGCAAAATGGCAGCCTCCAGCAAGAAAAAAAACAGGAACAATGCTGGTGGCAATTTACAGCACACACTCATTTTAGCAGCATAATTATTTTTTATCAATTTGTTATGGGTGAAATTCTGCTTTAATGTACAATCAATATTAATATATAATTAATCAGTATTAATATCAATGTAAGAAAGACGCACCTAGCCTGTCCTTTACTTGGCCCTATGTTTGCTTGTTTCAGGACGGCAAGCACTGTACACTGGTTCTTTGTATCATAGTCTATTTACTTATTGGTTGTTCAATCATATGCCCTTATTTGTCCTTTTAGTCTTATGTAATGTGTTCTTGTTCCTTGAAAAACACAATTCCAAATAGTGATAATAAATGATGGTTGCACTTTAGTGTTCTTACACTTTACTGCTCCCCTTTCCAACTGGTTTGGTTATAGATTCTTCAAGTTTCAGCACACTGCGCAAACACCTCATTTTCCACTTACCTGAGTGAAAGCATGTCCACAGCCTGACAGGTATGAAGGTCTATGTAGTATAAAGTTCTACCTGACTGGAAGTAAATTTTGCATAGCTAGTATATCTAGGAAGATTGTGCAATCACTTGTAATGTGTGTCTACTTTAATGCATAACCCACTTTACAATCTCTTCTTTCAAACAATTTTTTAAAAGTTTGTAGCAAATTCCATTTTGTACTCTTCAACTTAACCTAAGCATATTGTGCAGTCACGCTGTAACTGTAAGGTGTGAGTTGCTGAACACACTTTCCAAAGCCGAGTGTATCGATATCCTAAATTGTTAAAGACTAAATTCACCTTTTGAAAAAAAGGAAAACAAATGTGCATTTATTTTTTTTTAAGGAGTCTGCAGAGCATTGCACCTGCATTCAGTGGATTGTGGGTACAATGTCAGACTCCTGCAGACTCTCAGTATATCTATCTGCCCGTACCTCCTGTATGGGCAGGCAGTTGTTTGAGAGCAGGAAGATCAATGAACTACAAGAGAGTTCACCATTATCCATGCAGTTCATTGAGGACTACAATGGACGGGGATCAAAAAAGGTGAATTTTTCCTTTAAGTCGAAAAGTGAAGGCTTGTGAGCTGCTATGTGAATACTGAAACCTACTTAAGTGCTAATTGTGAATTGCCTGCACCTAGCACATACTCATACTAGTGTATATCCAATTGCTATTAATTATGTTGCATACCACTATAAATAAACAATTAAATGGAATATGAAAAGATGTATGAAGATAAATAAAAGTGAATAAAAAAATAAAAATAAAATTAAAAAAAATATATATTAAACCAGTGTCAATTTCCAATAAAAGTGTCCATATAATTATCAACAAAGTCCATAATAAGATTTCTTCAAACTTGCAAAGGCGGACTGACCATTTGGAAACTCGTGCACTGCCCGAGGGCCCGGGGTCAGTAGGGGGCCCCATGAGATGCCCCTGTTACCTTTTTCATAGGCTTTTTTGAGTTTGGGCAAGGACACAGGGGCCCCATGATCCCCTATTGCCTGGAGGCCCCATGAGTTTTCAGTCCGCCCCTGGAGGGCAGATCTCACTTTTAGCATGAATACTGGGCATTGAGCCGTTTGTAATAGAGGGTAGATCTCACTGATAGCATAAATACTTGGCATGGAGCTGTGTATAATAGGGGGTAAATCTCACTGGTAACATGAATACTGGGCATTGAGATGTGTGTAATAGGGGGTAAATCTCACTGGTAACGTGAATACTGGGCATTGAGATGTGTGTAATAGGCAGCAAATCTCACTGGTAGCATGAATACTGGGCATTGAGCTGTGTGTAATAGGGGGTAGATCTCTTATAGCATGAATACTGGGCATTGTGATGTGTGTAATAGGGGGTAAATCTCACTGGTAGCATGAATACTGGGCATTGAGCTGTGTGTAATAGGGGGTAGATCTCTTATAGCATGAATACTGGGCATTGCGATGTGTGTAATAGGGGGTAAATCTCACTGGTAGCATGAATACTGGGCATTGGGATGTGTGTAATAGGCGGTAAATCTCACTGGTAGCATGAATACTGGGCAATGAGCTGTGTGTAATAGGGAGTAGATCTCACATATAGCATGGGCACTGGGCAATGAGCTGTATGTAATAGGGGATAGATCTGATCTCACTTATAGAATGGATACCAGGCAGTAAACCATGGTCACTTACCCTTTATTAAATGTTGTATGTACTGCTGACTGAAATTCATCTTAAAAATAAAATGTTTCTAATCAAACTGTACATATCCTGCACGTTGTGTATTTATTTTTCATTTGCCTTAGGACTCATTAACAAATGCAGCAGTGCTTGTTGCTCCTCTGAAAATAAATCTGTGGTAGACTGCTTTCAGATGCATTTGCCAAGGAGTGAGAGGGCAATATGTCACCTCCATGCCACCTGCTTTAACTTTCATAGTGCCGACTCACTGTACCACAACCATGTGCATTGTACATGGTTGAAACATTATTACCCAATTTATTTGAAAGAGTCACGTACTGTGGAGGTACCAAATGCAACATGCCGTTTAATTTTCACAGCAGTTGTAAAGCATTGCAGCATGGGTACAGACCCGTGCAGCTGCATGACTGAGTTTAGGTAGGTGGCCAGAAGGCGGTAACACCGCAATTCAGTCATCTGCATTTACCAACCCCCGTCCTTCAAACAAGCCCTTACTCTTGCAGTCCTAGCTTTTGTGATAGCTATAGTGGAACTCCAGCCTAAACTTTTTTTCCTCAGTTTTTTACAGAGGAGAGAAGAGTTAGACTCTCTGTCATGTTTTTATTGATGATTGGGTCCCTGTCATAGAGATTTATTACTGTAATGCAGTCAGGTTGCAATTACAGTAATGAATATGCTTTTTTTCCTTATTTTAATTTTTTAATTGCTGCAGCAAGGATTAAAAACCCTTTGCAAGCAGCATTAAGAGCGTCGGACCACCGTGTCACAAGCAAGCAGCAATAGGAGAGTCAGACCGTCATGGCACAAAAAGTGGAAGCCCAGCTGTCCAACATTCCTCTATCACCAAATCTGCTCACAGAGCAATAGTGATGTTGATTAGAGCAGTGTGGTGATTTGGACCGTAGTAGAGCTTGTATACGAAATCAGTATTCTAACTTTCCTGTATGTTGGTAGTATATAGCTTTTTAAAACCTTGCTGCAGCTCTGAGCTGACAAAAAAGAAAATAAGAGACATATTACTGTATATGTAGACTGACTGCATTTGTAATAGTAAATTAAGACAGTTTATTTAGCATTTTGCTCACAGTCATTAGGACAGAAAGCTAAAAAAAATCTGAAATGTTTAAGTTGTTACTAAAGCATTTTCCAAAAACTTGTGGAAAAAAATTACATCTTCAAAAGACTCATTGGTGAATAGACTGTGCACTTTGCAAAGTGCAGTTGCTCTCTGCAAGAGCAGTTGCTCCAGAGCTTCGTAAATGAGGTAAAGGTTCACTTTGCAAAGAATACCCAATTGCATGCAAGGAAAATAGAAAAAATAATATTTTTGCTTGCACATGATTGGATGATGGAAGTCAGCAGAGCTTTTGCTCATTTATTAAGCTCTGGAGCAACTGCTCTTGCAGAGTGCAACTACACTTTGCAAAATGCACAGTTTATTTGCCTTTAGTAGAACAACCCCCATTATGTCTTTCAGAAAATACCTTGGAGTGTTTGCTTTCCAAAATGGGGTCATTTTGTAGATTTTTCCACTGTTCTGGTACTCCAGGGTCTTCGAAAATAAGTAGTCAGGAAATTAGATGCATAATTTATAATTTAAGGTGCTCCTTGGATTTTGAACCCTTCTATGCATCAAGGCTGTGAAAAAGTCTCACACACCTGGTATCCCCATACTCAGCAGGTATAGCAAAATGTGTTTTGGGGTTTAATTGCAAATATGCTGTGTGTGAGAAATAGTTTGTTAAACTGACAACTTTGTGAAAAAAAGCAACACTTTTTTTTAAATTTCTTCATTTTCCAAAAAACTGACAAAAAGTGACAGCTTCAAAAACCTCATCATGCCTCTTACTAAATACTTTGTGCTGTCTACTTTCCAATAAGGGGTCATTTTGGGGGTATTTTTACTGTCCTGGCATTTTAGGGTCTCAAGAAATAAGGTGGGCAGTCAGTAGATCAAGACAGATCAATTTTCAAGTATATATCAGTGTATACAGTGTATATGTATATCAGATATACAGTGTATTAAATAGTTTGAAGACTCTATAACTTTCACACAGACTAAGTAATATACACTGTTTTTTGATATTTTTTACAAAAGTAGCAGAATATATTTTGGCAAAATATTATGAAGAAAGATTATTTGCAAAATTTTATAACAAAAACTAAGAAATAAGTGGGTTTTGTTTTTCAAAATGTTCGGTATTTTTTCATTTACATAGCCAAAAAAAGGGGATTAAATAGTACCAAAAAAAAGCTCTATCTGTCTAAAAAAAATTATAAACAATTCATTTTAGTACAGTGTTCCATGCCTGAGTAATTGTCACTCAAAGTGTGACAGTGCTAAAAGCTGAAAATTTGTGTGGACTTGTAGGGGGTGAAAGTGTCTGGACTTGAAATGGTTAAGGAGGAATGAATTTGAAGACAGGCAAAATCGCTTATCTCCACTGCAGGGGGTGCTCAAACCACATCAGTATTGCAGAAGGAGAGGATGTCAGGGGGAACTTAGTCCTCTATGGTTTCCTGGGTCACTGGGAAGTGATCTGATTGGATGGCACTGTCCCATGTGACTGGTGGCCATCTTGGGCCAGGCAAAGTCTGTTTAGGACCCTGGTTCCCAGGCTTGGCATGCATTGTTGCAAGTGGACAGAGTAGGGACAGGTTACCCATCTGTCAGGGAAAATGAAAAGGGAATAGTGAGCAGGGAAAGGTTCCAGACGAGTAGGGACAGGATAGGGACATGCTATCCTTCCTAGAAATCCTCTCCATTTGACTCAGACTGGCCAGGATGCATTCTGCCCTTGGAGGCAGGCACTGTGGATGCATCAGAACCTTTTGCACTCTACATCATTGCACAGAACTGTGAGTGTTCCCAGCTGGGTGCCTTCCCACTGGGCTGGTTGTACCTTTTGAGCCATTCCTTCAATACAAGTTTTGTTAATTGCAACCAAATGCAGTGTGTTCACTGCCACCACACCATGCTGCACCCACCCACAAATTACCATGCCTGCCTTTAATCCGTTTATTTCTATGTATGTTCCAGGATGGGTGCTTTGCTAGTCTAGAGTTAGGGACCACTATGTGCAGAGGGGCCTTGAAGAGTCAATGTGGCTTCCACATAGATTTGCAACTATATGATACCAACACCTTGAATAGGAATAAAAAAAATCTGACAGAGTTTCTATCCCTTTCTCACTCTGTGCAAAAACTATCTTCTGATAGACCTTAAACCAGAACCTGTGAAAATGATGGACATTGTGCCCATTAGTTCAAGCACCACCTATACAATCCCAATGCAGCCTCACCCACACATAAAAAAATGAAAAGGAAGTTACCTAGTACTAAAACAAATGAAATAAGGGTGCAGTCCCGTTTATATGCTCTGTGGGAATCCTGATAATTATGCTTTAAATTTTCATTTTAGGTGTCATGCACATGAATAGGATAAAGCTGCAAACCATGCATGCGTATGAGGCTTTGAGCTTTCTGACCTGCACAGTTGCATATTCCCTGGAAATAGCAGTTACAAAATTTACTTTTCTGTTTCTAGAAGTTGTTTTATGTTAGAAGCATGCTTTTCCTATTTATTATTTAAATAAATTGATACATTTTGAATGTTTATATTTTAAAATTACCAGTTACAGCCAGCAGGTAGCAAGCATGTAGCAAAGAACCAGCTTTTCTGAATTCTGATTTACTGTTGTTTTGTGAATAACCCGGATAACCTTTGTTTTTATCCATATTCTTCACATTAAACTGAGCATGTTGTAGGTGGGACACACACCCCTCCTTTCCTGCTTTCAATCTTCTCTTTCTCCATTTTTGTTTTACCTTAAGATGTCCTGGGAAGTGCCATGAATGCACTCTGTTTTAAATGTTAATTGAAAAAACAAATATTGTATTATTTTGCAGTATTTATATAATAAAGCAGGGGTGGCGAACAAGTTAGACACAAAGAGCCAAAATTTTAAACTGTGAAAGTCAGAGAGCCACACCACGCAGTGACCTGCCAAAACAGACAAACACTCACACAAAAACACATAATTAAAACCATATTATTCACCATAACACGTATTACCGTATTTTTTGCTCCATAAGACGCACCTGACCATAAGACGCACCTAGGTTTTAGAGGCAGAAAACAGGAAAAAAAAATTCTGAACTAATGGACTGCAGACACAGTACAGGAGATGACCAGAGACTGCGGACAGCACAGGGATGACCAGAGACTGCGGACAGCACAGGGATGACCAGAGACTGTGGACAGCACAGGGATGACCAGAGACTGTGGACAGCACAGGGATGACCAGAGACTGCGGACAGTACAGATGACTGCTGACCTTTGGGGAGGTGGGGAGCGGGTACCTGAATTTGACAAGTACCCGCTCTTACTTCCGCAGAGTTTTTGTTTGATCTTACCTGTTCCTCGATCCAGCCGCGCGCTGTCTTCCCGGCTTCTGTAATGGCGCTCGGCATGACAGCCGGGTGCCCAGTGCGCATGAGGGATTGGTCCGGCGGCTTCTGGGATCTGTCATGTGTCCCAGGTACCGCCTTACCATTCACAAAAAGCACCGCTTCTTGCGCATGCGCACTTGGCACCCGGCTGTCATGCCCAGTGCCCACACTACAGAAGCCGGAAGACAGCGCGCCGCTGGATAGAGGAACAGGTAAGATCAAAGAACAAAGAAGTAAGAGCGGGTACCTGTCAAATTCAGATACCCGCTCCCCACCTCCCCAAAGAAAGATGAAACTTGGCAAAGAGCCACAGTATACAAAATATGATAAGAGGCAAAGAGCTGCATTCATTTTGGCCGGGAGCCGCGTGTTCGCCACCCCTGTAATAAAGGTATAGTAAGGAATATACAAGTCATACCATGATATAAAAGGTCTGTAAATACATTTGTGATCTTTAAACAATACTCCGTATATATAATACAATTGTCCGGTTTCTTTATATAAGTTCATAAAAGTTTTGCAGAAATCAGAATGCAATAATGTTTTTTTTAATTCTAGGTATATTTCAGTACCTGGTGTGAATATTTGTGGGTTTTGACAAAGTCAGCGTGTGTGCATTGTATATCTATATGAATATAAGGTCTACGTTTTTTTGCCAGGGTAAATATTGGCTCAGGGACAGCATTGTGGTCTTGGCATCACACAGAGGGGTCACAACCAAAGGTCCAGGGCTCCATCCTGCTTTGTTACTTGTATGATTTATGAATATGTTAGAAATACAAGCTCACAGCAAACTTGCTTTGTTACTGTGCAGGTGCATTATACTCAAGAAAAGTCACAATTGATGGGGAGCAAATTTCACTCCAAGTGCAAGATACACCTTATGTATCGATGGAGGTAAGCTTTTCCTCTGCAATATAAGCATGTTAAAGCAAATAAACCATAATCCTGTAAAAGATGCACATAAACAAAATCCCTTTTGTGTCTACAGTTTCCAGTGAACTGTAAAACAACACATCTGTTTTTTTCTTAAAGTATCTAAATCTGAAACAAATATATTGTAGATAATCTTTAGATGCATTTGTTTTCTTATGTAGGATTTTCCCTTTCTTTTCACCTGTGAGTAACACACTTCCTGTCCCCGGGTGGCTACAGTCACTCCTCCACTGTACCTATGGAGTGAGCCATGGTAATCCAGGCTGGATTTCAAACACGCCTTTCTCACTTCATCTTCTATACTTGGGGTTTTGGGGATTAATAGTTTAGAGAAGAAAGAAGACATTGTGATTTTAGTGACTGGTAAGCTGCAAAATATTTAATTTTGGTTCTGAGGTTTAAATGTAATTTAATTATGTTAATGTACTGAAGAAGGAGGTTCGACAGTGTAACCTGCTTTGTTTATAACTTTATACATAATGGACCTGATTTTTATTCTTCTTCTCACAATTTAACAATAGGGGTACAAAGGGAATATAGTGTTAACAGAACATGTGGAGGCCATCCTAGATTTTTAAGGGATACTTCAGTCACAACTGAAAATGAAGCCATGAGATGCATACAGGAAACAGCTTACCTTTGGAATAAAATCGGCTGCAGCCACTATCAGTGTATTCTGACTGTGCCAAGTTCCAATGTCAGAATACAATGTCCCAGTGGCTGGAATTCCTTCACTGACCTTGTTTGTGTCGATAGAGGATGTTATATATCATCCCTTTTAGATATCAGAGTTCTATTGGCTTTATCTATTTCAATGGATTGCTCTGCAGTGTCACCCAGGATTTGTCTGAAAATGTTACTTAGTGTTGGAAGCAGATCTTTTGTTTCTGTCACTTCAGGAAAGCCTCTAAATCTGAAGGTGCCCATAGAGGAATTGAAATTCAGGAGGTAATGGGCACATTTCCATTAGTGTTTGGCCATTCCTGTTCAACAGAAGTTGATTTCTAGAAGTTGGATAACTATGGTGTATGCCCCAAATACCCAAAGTTGATTTTTCTTTATAAATGTATACAAAGATTATCTAAAGTGGTTCTAAAGGCTCAAGGTTTTTTTTACCTTCATGCATTCTGTGCATGAAGGTAAAAAACCTTGTATGTGTAGCAGCCCCTCTTAACACTTACCTGAGCCCCCTCTCAATCCAGGGATGTCCACTAGAGCCTCGGTTCTCCAGGATCTTTCACTCCTGATTGTCTGAGGCAGCAGAAGCCATTGGCTCCCGCTCTCAATCACATCTAGTTAGCCAATCAGAAGGAAGGGGCAGAGCCGAGCCACGGCTCTGTGTGTGAATGGACATGCAGAGCCACAGAGCGGGAGCATGCCTGCTTGGGTGCCCCCATAGCAAGCTGCTTGCTGTGGGGGCACCTGACAGGAGGGAGGCGGGGGACCCGAGAAGAGGAGGATTTGGGCTGCTCTGTGCAACTCCACTGCACAGAGCAGGTAAGTATAATATGTTTATTATTTAAAAAAACAAATTAAGGCCTATTGGTTGTGAGTGGGGATTTTAATGTGAGTGCAGAACCCTTACTTAACACCTCCTCTTTGTCTGTAGCAGCCCAGAAACATTATAAGAAAATGATACAGTTGGCAAGGTTGTTGGACAACTGCAGACTAATTCATGTGTCTGAGAATGATTTTACATATTATTTGACCACCTATCAATCCTTTTCTAGATGACATTTAATGCTGTTTGGCCCCAGATTCTTAAGCTGGTCAACATGGTCGCTGGTTGAAAGAAAAAAAACCTCATGTATGGCTAACCGTAGAGACCATTCATTCTGTGGCTATTAACCCTATAACAGCATCGAATCACACATCTGTTTCTATTTAAATTCCCTGAAAGTCACTCTGAAAGCGGTAATATCAAATAAACTATACTAAAGTGCAGTGCTCATAAAACAAATACAAAACTAATATCAGTCCAGTATGTGTATCTATAATAAAATGTCCATGTAAACAAAGGAACTCCACCATGAATTACAGGTAAAATAATCTTCATATAAATGCCCACATAATAGTGTAGAAAACTCCTCCAGGTGAAAAAAACACATTGAGTGCTCCCACACCAGTGCCCAGATCGAAGTCCTGAAAGCGGACATGGAGAATGGATGGGAGGATGGGAACCTGCTTGTTGATGTAGTAGTAGAACTTGTGAGGCAATCTATTCCCTCTTCTTTCCAAAAAATGACTCAGAGGAGGTGAAAAGGAGAACCTTCTTGGAGGCTACTAAAGTTAGGGTAAGGGTAGAACTTATAGCACTGGGGGGGCAACTCAAGAAGCAAGGTCAGACACATATGAAATGAGTCCCAACAATAAGGACCAATATTGAACCATTGTTCTGTCTCTACAAAAGAGCCTACAATTACACAGAGAATTACATAGTCAGCCCAATATGAAACTTAGATTCTGGGCCCAAAAGTTCTATAAAAATGGTAAGCTGGTTGTGAAGGAGCTGAAATAATGGGTAGAAAGAGCATATATCCACAAATTACCACTTCCTCTGGTGACAATTCAGATATCTCATATACTTCAACAATTCAGAACCTTTTACAAATTTAGATGGGGGAACCCCTTGTAGTACAGGAAGAAAGGAATAATAAAATCAGCAAAAATCTGAGGAGGAGACTTTTGCAGAGCTAATGGAAAGACATTTCTACATGCTTAGAGCAGGAAATAATGTTGGACGACATAGCTATGACCTTGAAAGACACGGCTGCTGAATGATTTTGTCAGAGAACATTTCCCTAAATTTTCAGATTTGCTGCTGGAGCCTCTGTGCACCTACTTTAACTCTGAGAGGCAATACATTCTGAGGTCCTTCTGGCTCATACTACCCTAATTCCTAAAGACATCAAAGATGCTACCAAATGCCAAAATTTTAGGCCCAGATTTCCTTTGAATGTCAATATAAAACTTCTGGACAAAATCCTTGTAGACAGATTGAAATCTTACTTGACAGGGTTAATTCAGTGGTAGCAGGTGGGGTTTATACCTTAAAAGGAATCCAGAGATAATTTACAGAGGACACTCTCTACTCATCCATTGGGTGAAAGCTAATACTCCCCTGTTCATTACTGTGTCAACAGAAGATTAAAAGGCATATTATAGAACAGACTGGGTTTTCAGAATGAAAACCCATGGTTGGGCTAGGCCTGCCGGATCTCCAGTTGTGTTAAAGGGCAAAAACACTGATGTCAAAAGTAAACTGGAAACTCAGGAGTCAGAGATAAAGAATGGTACCCCCTAGAAAACATTATAGTCTGACATAATATGGCCCACGCCTATTGGATTCATCTTCAGTACAGTGTACTGTCCAAGTATATTTCCTTACTCACTCAAGGCAATGCTACTAACTTCAGATAGAGTATTTATTTACTTTATTTATTTCAGGTACTTATATAGCGCCGTCAACTTACACAGCGTTTTACATATATATTGTACATTCACATCAGTCCCTAACCCTCAAGGGGCGTACAATCGTAGGTCCCTTACTCACATTCATATACAGGGGCCAATTTTAGACAGGATCCAATTAACCTACCAGCATGTCTTTGGAGTGTGGGAGGAAACTGGAGTACCTGGCGGAAACCCACGCAGGCACAGGGAGAACATGCAAACTCCAGGTAGGAGGTGCCGTGGCTGGGATTCAAACCAACGACCCTAGTACTGCCAGGCGGAAGTGCTAACCATTTTGCCACTGTGCTGCCCAGTAAATAGTAAATACTCCCTTACTAGAGCTCACTCTCCACTAGCCCTGTTCAGAGAATTTCTATGGTTTGTCTATGGGAGGATCTTGCTTTCTTTGGTAAATTGGGAACAAGGAGCTTTGGTAAATGGGGTCATGCATTTGAGGAGTTCTCTACAGGTAGAGAACAGGAGCTGAAGCCATCTTTTGCCCATCTCATTCATATTTATACAACAGGGAGTTGGTGTCTGCATGCAGACGGTCACCATTTTGTTGAAGTATCTCTTTATTTGTTATAAATACACATACATACAGTATACACAAACTGGGGTTGATCATTTAATAAAGGCTAGTAGACTGTTCACTTTGCAAGTGTAGTTGCAGTCTGATTGGATATTATCCACAGCCCAGTGCTTAGTGAACGAGGTAAAGCTCTGCTGACATAATGTGCATGCATAAATTTTCTTTGTTTTATCCTTGCACGCAATTAGGTAATTGGGTATTCTTTGCAAAGTGAGGCTTTACCTCACTAAGCTCTGGGGAAAAATAACTTGCAAATTCCCTTGAAAAGTAAAGAGTGTTTTTGCTTTTAGTAACTCAACCATACTGTGTTTAAATATGCTTTTTTATATATATATATATATATATATATATATATATGTATATATATACATATACACATACACCTCTCCAAAAATTTTAGGCAGGCAGGTGTGAAAAAATGCTGTAAATTAAGAATGCTTTCAGAAATAGAAGTGTTGATAGTTTATTTTTATAAATTAGAATGGAAAGTAAATGAACAGAAGAAAAATCTAAACCAAATCAATATCTGGTGTGACCACCCTGTGACCTCAAAACAGCATCAATCCTTCTAGGTACACTTGTACACAGTTTTTGAAGGAACTCGGCAAGTAGGTTGTTCCAAACATCTTGGACAACTAACCACAGATCTTCTGTGGATGTAGACTGCCTCAAATCCTTCTGTCTCTACATGTAATCCCAGATAAACTCGACGACGTTGAGATCAGGGCTCTGTGGGGGTCAAACTATCACTTCCAAGACTCCTTCTATACGCTGAAGATAGTTTTTAATGACATTGGCTGTATGTTTGGGTTCCGTGTCCTGTTGCAGAATAAATGCTGCAATTAAAAACAGCTTTACTGTTGCTTGCAGACACTCATCATTGTACCACTGTCCAGTCCTTTGGTGAGCACACTGCCTCCTGCTACAGCCAAATATTTCACATTTTGACTCATCAGTCCAGAGAATCTGCTGCCATTTTTCTACATCCCTGTACCTATGTTTTCTTTAGACATTACAGTACATTTTCAGTTAGTTAGCATTTGTTCATTGAAGAATTTTGTTTCGTCATAATCATTATGTTGTACTGACTTGTTTTCGGAAATTTGTTTTGTATCTTCGGCATTTATTTTGTATATTTGTTGGTCTGGGTGGATTCGAAAAATTCTGCAGTTTTTTCAGAAGATTGATAAATATTAGCTTTTAGGTTCCATATTTCAGGTGGATCTGTTATTCATATTTATAACTATTCGATATGTTCAGACACAGTGGAATAAATATAATGCAAGATTCAGTGGAACTGAACTGATTGACTGTGACAATTTCAAATTAAATTCAAATCACAAATTTCCTCGAATCTGAATTATCAGAGAAATTTGAAAATTTATTTAATTTCCCTATGGGCCTGAACTACTATCGTATAATGTGAGGACATCTGAATGAAACAAATTCACTCACTAATTTTGTAATGCAAACGCAAAGTACATGTCTAGTTTTTGTGATTAGTTGAGTCACTTAGCCTTGTTTCCACATCGGAGGTATTGATTTTTGACCACAAAGAAGACCACTTCTGGACAGACTTCTCCAGACAATAGATGGGTGTACCTAGGTCCCAATGGTTTCCACCAGTTCCGAAACTATTTATACATGCACATATACATGCACACAAAAAACTCATACAACTTTTATATAATTATAAAATCTGCAATCCTATCCTACATGTTCTATCCGTCCCACGTTCTTTTGCGACATCTAGCAATCCCCTGGGATGTCTACCATACAGTAGCTCAAAAGGTGAGTACCCTGAGACACTTCTTGTAAAGCAAATATGAGATATGGCAGTAAAAAATCCCAGGTTTCCTCATCCTCGTTTGCTTTTTTTTAACATTTTCTTGAGTGTCTTAATAAATGTCTCTAGCACACCATCTGTTTAGGGGCAGTAGACAAAGGTATGGAGGTGTTAGATTTTGAACAACTTACATAATTCCTTTGTGACTCTGGACATAAATGGAGTGCCTTTCAGAATACACACGCTTCTAAATACCTCAAGAAGTTCTTTGTCAATAGCCTTAGCTGAGGTACTACCTAAGGCTTAACGTTACCATGTGGCATAATCCAGTATTACTAGTATATGCTGATGGCCCCGTGTAGACTTTAGGACTGATCCCAAAAGATCAATACCAATTCTTTCAAAAGGAATTTCAATAAGCAGTTAAGGTAACTGTATACTTTGAAAATGGGGCGATAATGCAGAATACTGACACTCTGGACATGGTTCACAATATTCTTTACCTCTGCATGTAAACTAGGCTAAAAAAAACTTATTGTCCTATTGTTATTGTCTCCTTAGTTTTCTCTACATTATGGGGGCCACCTATTATATGGCCATGGGTTAAATCTAATACCATCCCGTAATATGGTTCCAGGACCACTAGCTGTTCTACCCCCTCCTCCCCTTGCTTTACCACTTGATACAGCAAATTATTTTTAAGAGCTATGTATGGAAAAGACACCCCAATATCTGGTTCAATGGGTTCCCCATCTACCATTTTAATGTCTTCTCTGGTTCTAGTAAACGTGGAGTTTTTCAATTGTTCCAAACTAAATTCATCTTTTCTGATTACTGAGTCAAGCACCACATTCTGTTCACTCTCATCATCAGAGTCAGGGAGAATTTCCTGTTCATTACTCCCCAGCTTAGGCTCGGGTTCCACCTCCTCCTGTTCCCCAGCCAGTACAGAGAAAGGAAAATGGCTGACCAGTTCACTGTACACCCCAACAGTTTCCTCTTTCAATTTACTATCAAAGGGGTCACGTGTGAGCTTATGTGTTTCCCCAGTAGGGGGAACTATGTCCTCCCAACTATCTCCAAAAATGTGGAAAATATCTCCCCACTCTCTCCTAATCTCTCCCTTCATGTAGCAGAGAGAGTACTATCCTGGCAAAATGTGTCACAGAGCCCCAAGAAGTGTCAATTTCAGCCATAGTAGTTTGGTAACAACATGTGTCACCATGTATACAAATAACCCCAATAGTGCTAGGGTGAAACTTTGAAGACTTTACAAAATCATCTTTAATGTCACAGCCCTTCCAGAGTCTAGTCCAGCAGTGACAGGCTTTCCATGGACAGAGATCACAAACATTTGTTTTTCCATGTTCTGGACATAAAACACTACACACTCACTGAGCAAAAAGCCTGTATTTTCCCTAATAAGCTTTATCACATTTCATTGGTTCACCTGTTAAGGGACAATTTGCAGCAATATGCCCCAATAACTGACCGCAGTAACACTTTATGGGTTCTTCACCCAGTCCTCTAGACAGCCTCAAGGGCTTTCCTGACCTTTTTGGCCAGTCTCCAATATTCGAAGTAACAGTCTCAATATTCGAAGTAACAGTCTTGCAACTTTTCCCCATGTCTTTAATCCCTTGAACAGTCTTACCAGATCACCCGGGCAGTTTTCATCCCTGGTAAGATGTATAAAATCAAACATCTGGAACTGTGGTTGCTTCTCGGTACTATGTGTCTACCAATATACCCGTTGAGCCCATACCACAATGGTGACACCCAAACATGCAAGAATTTCAATCTTCAATTCCTCATTATCCTGGGTAGCGTCTGGCTCCATGTCATAATAGGCTTTTTAGGGTTCACCTGTTAGAAACGGTGCTAGATGTCCTGCCTATTGCTCTATTTGCCATCCTTCCTGCAAATCATCCCTCTGAAAAGTTGTGAGGTAGGCTTCCATGTCATCTTCAATTGTCATCTTTTGCAAGTAATAGCTGGTACACACCCCACAGGTAGAGCTCTCTGTCAGCTTGCTGGGCTTCCGCAAACTGGTGATTTGTTTCTTGCTGTGCTGCATTGGCCTTCTGCTTGAACTCCACCATCATCTGCGGAATGTCTGCAAACTGGTGGTTTGTTTCCTGTTGGGTTGCAGTGGCCTGCAGCAAGGCTCTAATCATATTCTCCATCTTTCACTTGCTCAGAAAGTTGCCTGCATCCTCCACCATATGTTGAATTTAGCTCAAGTGAGAATCACCTTCCCATGGAAAAAGGTAGTCCAAACAGCAGGTCTTTCTTAAAATTCTGACTTGTAGTCATTTTTATTTGAAAAGGCTGCAGTAAAAACAAACAGAACAAAATACATCCACACCATTCAGGCACTAACTAAACAGGGCAGATTCCTCTCTACCAGGTGATGGGATTCTCCCAGTCACTGATGAAACAAGCTTTTTGCAAACTTCCTGTCCGCTGTCAATTAAAAATGGAGTGGACCCGTTGAGGAACTAGTCTCTCAGTTCCCCATCAAGCTTAACCGACTGCAATGTAAAATTCCTCAGCCAAGCACCTGTCAATGTGATGGGCACAGTGACTGGAGAGGGCAAAAGTGCACTAAAGAAGGAATATCCAGTGTGTCAGTGATGGATATATAAACTGGTCCCTTTTGGTGATGCACCCCTATGGGAGTTTACATGGTGTCTACAACACCCTTTATGAGTTTCCCTGAATATTTTTACACGTATGGGTAAATCTTTTGTAATACTTTTATTAAGCTGTTTGTGGCCATCATACTGTTTTGTACTGGTTAAACTACAGGTGAAACTCGAAAAATTAGAATATCGTGTAAAAGTTCATTTATTTCAGTAATGCGACTTAAAAGGTGAAACTAATGTATGAGATAGACTCATTACGTGCAAAGCAAGATAGTTCAAGACGTGATTTGTCATAATTGTGATGATTATGGCTTACAGCTCATGAAAACCCCAAATCCACAATCTCAGAAAATTAGAATATTACATGCAATCAATAAAACAAGGATTGTACATAGAACAATATCAGACCTCTGAAAAGTATAAGCATGCATATGTACTCAGTACTTGGTTTGGGCCCCTTTTGCAGCAATTACTGCCTCAATGCGGCGTGGCATGGAAGCTATCAGCCTGTGGCACTGCTGAGGTGTTATGGAAGACCAGGATGCTTCAATAGCGGCCTTCAGCTCTTCTGCATTGTTCAGTCTCATGTCTCGCATCTTTCTCTTGGCAATGCCCCATAGATTCTCTATGGGGTTCAGGTCAGGCGAGTTTGCTGGCCAATCAAGCACAGTAATTCCACGGTCATTGAACCAGGTTTTGGTGCTTTTGGCAGTGTGGGCAGGTGCCAAGTCCTGCAGGAAAATGAAGTCAGCATCCCCATAAAGCTCGTCTGCGGAAGGAAGCATGAAGTGCTCCAAAATCTCCTGGTAGACGGCTGCATTGACCCTGGACTTAATAAAGCACAGTGGACCAACACCAGCAGATGATATGGCTCCCCAAATCAACACAGACTGTGGAAACTTCACACTGGACTTCAAGCATCTTGCAGTGTCTCCATTCTTCCTCCATACTCTGGGTCCTTGGTTTTCAAATGAAAATCAAAAGTTGCTCTCATTAGAAAAGAGGACTTTGGACCACTGAGCAACAGACCAGGTCTGTTTTTCTTTAGCCCAGGTAAGACACTTCTGACGGTGCTTGTTGTTCAGGAGCAGCTTGACGAGAGGAATACGACATTTGAAGCCCATGTCCAGGATCCGTCTGTGTGTGGTGGCTCTTGATGCACTTACTCCAGCCTCAGTTCACTCCTTGTGAAAGTCCCCAGCACTTTTGAATGGTCTTTTCCTGACAATCCTCTCCAGGCTGCGGTCATCCCTGCTGCTTGTGCACCTTTTTCCTCCACACTTTTCCCTTCCTCATAACTTTCTATTAATGTGCTTTGATACAGCACTTTGGGAACATCCAACATCTCTTGCAATTACCTTTTGAGGCTTTCCTTCCTTATGGAGGGTTTCAATGATGGTTTTCTGCACAACTGTCAGGTCAGCATCCTTTCCCATGATTGTGATTCCTACTGAACCAGACTGAGAGACCATTTAAAGGCTCAGGAACCCTTTGCAGGTGTTATGGCTTAATTAGCTGATTAGAGTGGGACACTTTGAGCCGAGAATATTGTTGCTGTAAGCCATAATCATCACAAGTATGACAAATCACGGCTTGAACTATCTTGCTTTGCATGTAATGAGTCTATCTCATATATTAGTTTCACCTTTTAAGTTAGATTACTGATATAAATTAACTTTTGCACGATATTCTAATTTTTTGAGTTTCACCTGTAGATTCACTAAATTATTGGTCCACTTTCTCTTTACAAATCCAGTGATTTAATGACTTGCTAAAGTCAGTCAAGCAAATAGCCATGCTGAGAGCGTCCATATGAAAGCATTATCAGAAATTCTTGCAGTTATTACGGGTGTAGAGACCTGGTACACTGTGCACTTCTTGTACTGTTTAGAAACCAGATAACAGAAGTGGTGCTTGTGAGTCTTTTACCAGCACATGGAAATGTTTCTTCAGTCCCATCAGATAGAACATTTCAAGCCCCGCTGTCAGCATTGAGGTTAATGCCATATTAAACTTGTTTTGGGAGAACATCCAACTTGAATAACCCACACAGATTCCCACAAAACACAGAGGACCATATCTTAATCACAATCAGGCAGGCATGAGTCACTGGGATACTTGTTTATTGTGGGTACTGGACTGACTGTCCTTGTGTGTGTGTGCATTTTGTAACAATGCTGATTCATCTGGAAATAAATCATATCCATATCTTGTATTCATGCAGTGTCTATGTATAGCAGAAAGCTAGTATTTTCTGCCTACAATACAATATTACAGAGGAGAGCAGTTATGAATGCAACTGAGCATGACAACATATTAAATTGTACCTCTACTTATGTGGCCTGCATCAAGTTCCATCTGAATAGTAGTGCAGTTAGCATCTGGAATGCCCCAGAAGCTCCAATAATCAGAGTATTCTAATATACAAATTCCAACTTCCTTATACCTATCTCTGCTTTCACCTTGTTTTTGGTAAAATCTTTCCATCACATTAACTGGCAATTTGTGCGGTACAGGAGGTAAGAGGCCAAGGACAAACTTGTTAGTGGAAGTCTGTATTTCCATAACAGGCCACACTGGATTTTGCGGCTCACATGACACTTTGGAAGATAACCGAGGATGGAAGGTAACTGAGATGTGTAGGTACCACTGTTTGCATTGATAAAGTGACAACTGAGTTTTTTTTTTTTTTACTCACGTGTAAAAATTCTGCTAGCTTTTGTTGGAATGTATCAAATATGCACAAAATACTGTTTAGCAATTCAGATAATTTTTTTTAATGATCTTTACGCAGCGCATGCTTACGCACCTGTGTGTCCAAACACATTAAAACCAATGGGCTGCATTTACATCAGTAAAAAAAAGTCCTATATTCCGAAAAGTGTTGCATTTTAGGCAGCAGTGTGCACAAGGCCGTAGATTGACAACATTGTGGATTGAAGCAAATACTGACTGCCTCACGCATCTATCCCTCTTTCTGCACTCTGAGTGCTTGTGGGCAAAGAATTACAAGAAGCTAATATATATTCAGGTTTCTGTACTAAAAGTATTTAAAAAATATATGTAAACTTTTTTTTAGGGATGCACCAATACCGATACCATGTATCCTGATACCTTAACCAATACTTTGCAGTGCGATTTGCGTTAATGGATGCAAATTGCATTGCAAAGATTAGCATGCGATTTGAACAGGAATGTGATTCCTGTCCAAATCGCATGCAGTTTCCCCACTGATCCTGTGTGAACCCAGGCTTGTCATAGCCCGAGTTCACACAGGAGTGGTACAGGAAACCTCCCTGCAGATATCCTGTGCTGAGTGTCAGTGGTAGGAGAGCAGAGAAAGCGGTGGAGATTTGAAATCCCCGCCGCTTTCTTTCCTCTCCTTGCAGCGATGACAGTTTGGGCTAGAGAGCATCTGATTGGTCGGCAACTGGCCAATCAGATGCCATCAAGCCTGAGCTGTCATCACTGCAAGGAGAAGAAAGAAAGCAGCGGAAATTTAAACTCGGTATAGGCGAGTACTTGACCAAAATTATCGGTACTCGTACTCGCGGATAAAAAATCGGTATCGGTGCATCCGTAGTTTTTTTTATTACATTCATAATTGGAATAAATAGTATTTTTATAGCGGTCTGGGGTTTAGGTTTACAGTGAGTAATAACTGTTATGTGAGCACATTGCAGTGTTTACATACAAATAAAATAACCATGAATTACAAAGCTGATTTACAGACAGTCTAGACCTATCCAAAATAAGAACCTAGCTTTAGTTATAGCAGAGAATTTTTGCTATGCATGACAATATGGTTTTAACCAGGGATCCAAAAACTGCATCTTGCAAAAATACAGTTATAGGTAAGTATAGTAAGGTATAAAAATGTAGTGCAAATTAGCAGGTGGACAGATATATTAATGGATTTAATTAACAGGTAACTCCCTTAAAATACTGATATAACATATCTTTGGCACCCCAGCCTTTTTGTATTCAACAGTTAATGTTATATCTAAAGCCGTAACATTTTTTAGTTTTGGATTGAGTAGTTTATTTCCTGGAAGGAGGTAAAATGCCCCGCTTTGTAAACAGATGGTAAAAACCTTCCCTATATAGAATTATGAAAAAATTGTCTTGTCTTTAGATATACTGTAATAAAAATTACTATATAATATACTGCAGGGTTCAGTAACAAAGTGGGGATGGAGGAAAGGACAATGGCACGCAAAACAGGACACGGGCATCCGACACTCAAGAAGTGTTGAATGCCAAAGACAATGATGGAGACTTCAATGCTGGAACTGCAGTAGAGTAGGAGACATGGGCTGCCTGCGAGGTGAGTGTGACAATGCTTTTCTTGCAGTATTAGTAGTAATATTGCTAGTATTTGGATTAATTTAGGAACTTAACAGGGTCCCTTAAAGTCCCTTAAAGTCTAAGGACGTTTCTAAAGAGAACTAAAGAGCATAAACATGTCAAATATAACTTCCTAAGATGAAGAAAATAAAGAATAAGAACCGGATTGTGTTTTTCTGAGTTAGTTTACTAGAACATTCAGATACACAGCCATAGTGTCTCCACACAAAGGAACAAACTCCTCCTTACTGCATTTGACCACAACGTGGCTTGATCCAAAAATTCAGGAGAGCACAGTTTGCAGTGCAGTTCTTACCCTTTATTTTCATCTGATGATAAGCGAGGAAGGGCTTCTTGAACCTGCAACCAGAGTTGAAAGATCAAATGGAAGAGCACGCCTAGAGCGGTGTGTTGAGATGGGATGTTGCTTCCTAAGATGAAGCCTGCACAAACCATTAGTTTTCAGGAAAACTCTGTATGTGCCTGGAATGCCTACTAAAAGGCCCCCAACCATCTTCCAGTACACTATGCTGTGTTCCAGTTGTGTTAATTAGGTTCAATATACAGGCACATCTCTGATCTGATATATACGCATAGCCATAATGCTCTTTACGCACCCATTCCTGTAGTGATTTAAGTATATAAGTAGTAAAGGTTTTGTTCTCTTTCTATGGAGGAAAAAAACTAACAATATTTGTATGAACAGACTTGTGTTTGCAAATCTATGCAATCAGAGCTGAGGAAGGTAGGCACAAACGCTGTTTGGTGTGGACACAGTGTTAGCAACATCTGGTTAATATACAGCAAGTTTGGCTTATTCTATTGTGTGTGATAAGTTTGGAGAATGACTTTGTGTGGTATTTTTACTACGTGATCTGGCCCAGATTCTGAATGACATTCCAAAATCTTTCTGTGAGCTATATAACTAAACATCCTTCTAGAGGAGACATCTGTCAAGGATAAAATGAGGTGAAGGAGCTGAAATAGGCTGATACATGTGGTCTCCAGAAATTCTTTTGTAGTTTATGGGGTCATACATCATAGAAGAATAATATTAATGATGTAAAAGTGATGCCCACAGCTCATTGCCACTGTCACTGAGTGCTAGGTTCTAAATGAGAGTCATTTCCCGCATAAGTGATATTTTATGCTAAGACATTACAGCATATTTTTACATTTTAGATGTGTTGAATATACTGTGGTACTGTACTACTATTGTGAAAAAGTTTATATCTTGCCTTTCAAATGCATATCAATGTAGGTATAATAATACCGAATAGCAAGCTAACAGATTGATTTTATAGAGTCTATGAAAAAAGCATACTTTTTTACATTGCATGCATTGACCGCCCATTGTAGATTAAAAGGCTGACTTAATGCAACATGCATTAACTTATATGCAGTAGTGCACTGCAATGGAACAGCATACTGTGAAGGGGTAAGTGCAATAACTTCTGCACTGCAACTATCCTGTTACCCAAAACACAATAGTACAATCCAAAGCTGCTGCAATCACCAAAATGTCTTCCCACAGCCAACAGAAATTAAAATAGTGAATAAGTGCGCACTGCTCTATCTCTACCCAAGTAAAAATTCATACTTGAACTACCTCACTATAAAGATACTGTTCCATCAAAGATCCGATGTAAACACATAAAAACAATCCACCTGATGTGTTTCCAATAGGATGCAGGACCAAATATAAAGCACACAAAAAATATAATGTGATACTAAATGAAACATACTGTACAATCTCACTATGGTGAATAATACCAATACAATATTACTGTAAAATACAATATAAGTACTAAATTAAACTATTACGCAACAAAAAAGTAGTAAATGTCACTACACCAGTGCTGTTAAACAAACTGACATGTGCTTAGTTTAATATCAATACAGTGAATAATACCAATACACTAGTGCTATAAATTGCAAAGAAATACTTGTACCTGTAAATGAAAGCTTTCTCTGAAGAAGTCCAGTGTTTAGTGACGCAATGCGTCAGAAAGAGCCGGGGGACGTCACTTGTTGAGAGGCTAAGGCAGCTGGCAGACAAGAATCTAGGTGGATCCCAACTTTAAAGTCGGGATCTTTTCAGAGCCTGGACCAGCTCTGTAATATCAGCCAACAGCAGGCTTTAGCCCACTGTCAGCTGAAATAATCACAGGAGCACATGAAGCTTGTTGCCCAAAAAGGAGCAGGAGCTTTTTTTAGGCGACAAGCTTCATGCATTGTGGTTTATCCTGTGACAATCATGGAAAAACTGCACCGCTTTTAGGTGGCATTGAAAATGATTGGCACCTGAACAAGTGTAGTGAGTTTTGTCAATATTGCAGAGTGATTTGGGATCACAGTGATTCTGCCTGAGATCACAAAATACCAGTTATAAACCTAGCCATAATCACTTACTGAATACGCAGTATGCAGACACCCATGTGCTGCTCCCTCCTCTTCCTCACCCCCCATTCCCCTTCTCCAAACTGACAGACTGGGGACTGCACTGTTCAGTGTTAACTCTTTCTTGATTGGAAGTGTAGGAAGCAGCACTGTGAATGCAGGAGCCAGAAGCATTGAAAGTTTTAACCACTTGTGAACCGCCCACAGTACATTTACTGTGGGCAGGTGCCACGGCCAGGCTGGATCATCTGTACGTGATCCAGCTCTTCCAGATATAGCCCCCCCCACCCCACCCCATCTGTGCTGTGATTTGCTACAGCAGAAGTTTGGCAGCAGGTTCCAGCCAATTATTTATGGCCAGACCTGCTGATCGGTCTTTTTCAATCACAGCACAGAGCCCATGGCAACAACCCATGGCTTTGTACACAGGGCAGTGATATGGCTGTTTCTTCTCCTTGGTATCAAAAACAGCCACATCTATTAGTAAAAGCAGTACATATTACCAGGGTTGGTGCTAGACTATTTTGCACCCTTGACAAAACCAACTACTTGCACCCCCCCCCCCCAGTTAAACAGTAGAAAATATTAAAACAGCCTGTAGCTCGGATGACATGGACTAAAAATCACCCCAAATCACTCTTTCTAGCATATGCCCCCGAATTTACCATCCAAGAACAAATCATACTCCCTACTTCCCCTAAATTCCCCCTCCAAGCACAAATTCCTTCCCCCCAATCCACATTAGGACAAATCACTCTCAATCCCCCCTCCTAGCACAAATCCTTTTCCCTCATCCCCCCGTCTCAGCACAAATTCCTCGCAATCACCCTTCCTAGCACAAATCCCCCCAATATTTTCCCTCCTAGATCAAAACATACCCTTATCACCCCGAAATTCCCCCTCCCAGAACAAATTTCCTCCCCACAATCCCCCCATCCCCTCTTCCAGCACAAATTCCTCCCCAAATCACCACCCCTAGCACATCCCCTCCTAGAAAAAAACTTACTCCCGTCACCCCCAAATTCCTTTACCAGCATGAAACCCCCCTCCTAGAAGAAATCTTACTTCTATGACCCCCAAATTCCTCCTTCCAGCACAACCACCAAGAAGAAATTGTCTCCTCCTAGAACAAATCTTATCCCTGTCACCCCCCAAATTCAGCACAAATCCACCCACCTAGAACTAATCCTCTTCTCCTTCCCCCCTACTAGCACACTCTCTCATCCCCAGCACAAATGTTTTTTTACTCTGCACACCCACCAAGGTCCCTAGTACAATCCTCCCCTCCCTTCAACATACAGACCACAGATGCAGGTCTGCCTCTGGGCTCCTCCTCAGCTTGTGGGCTGCCACCCGGGCTCCTCCTCAGCTTGTGGGCTTCCTTCTGGGCTCCTCCTCAGCTTGTGGGCTGCCTCCCAGGCTCCTCCTTAGCTTGTGCACTGCCTACTGGGCTCCTCGTTAGCTTGTGAGCTTCCTCCCAGGCTTCTCCTTAGCTTATGCGCTGTCTCCTGGGCTACTCCTTAGCTTGTGGGCTACCTCCTGGGCTCCTCCTCATATTGACAGGTCTCAGTTGAGGAGGAGCCTAGGGGAAGCAGCATTGCAATACTGTGGACAGGCATGGGATTGCAGCACCAGGGACCTGCACTAGTGATTACATTGGCTGTCAGATCAAGATTGTGTAGGGTTTGTTTAGCTGCCCCCACATTCTTTGCTGGGAGGGGATGGGGCTGGTAAATAAACCCTGCACTGTCGCAAACTGACACTCTCAATTTTGAGCGCTGCAGCGGCATGAGTGTGGAGCTAGAGGGGAGAGAGATCACAGCCTACTCCCAGCTCTCTCCTCCTCTGTAGATTTGGTCTATCACTTTCTCCGCTAAGCTGATAGGAGTAGTAAGGTTGCTGTCACTACTCCTGTCAGCTTGTAGCATCAAGAACTCTCATTACGGCGCCCCCTCCCAACCCTGGCCATAGCTGTGCCCTAAGCGGCAGTGCACCCTAGGCAGCAGCTTAGTTCGCCTAGCGGAAGCGCCAGCCCTGTATATTACACACATTACACATTGTTAGGCACATAGTTAATCCTTTTATTGCCCCTAGATGTTAACCCCTTCACAGCCAGTGTCATTAATACTGTGAAAGTGTACAGTTTTAGCACTGATCACTGTATTAGTGTCAGTAGTGATGCCAGTGTCAGGTTTTTAGTGTAATTCCCAGCCAGCGAAAGCTAGTGCCACATTATCCACCACAGTATCACAGTTCCACTATAAGTGGCGGATCACCACCTTTACCAGTATATCATCATAGCTGCCTAAATTCCAGTATATAGAGCATAGTTTGTAAATGCTATAACTTTTGCACAAACCAATTAATATACACTTATTGGGATTTTTGTATTTTTACCAAAGACATGTAGCAGAATACATTTTGGCCGAAATTTATGAAGAAATTTTATTTTTTATTTTTTTATTAGATATGTTTTATAACAGAACGTAGAAAATATTGTGGTTTCTTTTCGAAATTTTTATAATTTATATATTTTTATATATTATAAAATAAATAAAAAAAACCCAGTGTTGATCAAATACCACCAAAGGAAAGCTCTATTTTTGTAAAAAAATGATATAAATTTAATTTGCGTACAGTGTTGCATGACCGCACTATTCTGACTCAGATTGTTGTGATAGCGATTTATCCCTTGTGAGACCTCTCTGCCTAGCCTGTATAAGCAGATATAATCACTGTGGACAATCCTTATCAGATAGCTGAACTCACCAATACTGTGTTCATCCAGAAGTTGCTTTATTCTGTACGTGTGACAACAGGATACAGCAGAATGAATGGTTTCCAGTATTATGCAGTCAAAAGATGATACTTTCTGTAGCGTACTATGCAGAATACATGTGTCCCTGTTACATGTGGTCTGTTAGCTGCCTCCATGACACAGGAAGTGCTGAACTCAAGAAGAAGGGAGGAGCTTCATATACAAAGGAATTGTGTCATAGATCATAGATAGAGGGAGGCAATTTAAAACAAATGCATTACCAAATAAGGCCACTGGATGGCAGCATAACTAACTATAGAAATGTCCATAGGAAATGGTACAAAAAAATAAACTATATGAATTCTCATGAACAGTAACATAAATATTAACTGTGTAACAGCATACGCACAATTGCCAGTTAAAGTAGCACAGTGCTAAATATCAAAAAATGCTCTGGTCATGAAGGGGCTAAAACCTTCCAGACCTCAAATGGTTAGGCTGCAAGTGCTAGGGTAAGAATTTTAACAAATGCCGGAGAATGTTTACTTTATTGTGCTCAATGTGTTAGGTTAAGAAACACTGAGGGTACTTCAATAAAACATAAGTGGGAATTTTTGTATGGGTATGGGAAAGAGGTGTGTGTGTATATATACACTAGATTACCAAAAGTATTTGGACCCCTGCCTTTACACGCACATGAACTTTAATGGCATCCCAGTCTTAGTCTGTAGAGTTCAATATTAGTTGGTCCACCCTTTGCAGCTTTAACAGCTTCAGCTCTTCTGGAAAGGCTGTCCACAAGGTTTAGGAGTGTGTCTATGGGAATGTTTGACCATTCTTCCAGAAGCTCATTTGTGAGGTCAAGCACTGATGTTGGACAAGAAGGCCTGGCTCACATTCTCTGCTCTAATTCATCCCAAAGGTGTTCTGTTGGGTTGAGGTCAGGACTCTGAGCAGGCCAGTCTAGTTCCTCCACCCCAAACTTGCTCATCCATGGCTTTATGGACCTTGCTCTATGCAGTGCTGCGCAGTCATGTTGGAACAGGAAAGGGACATCCCCAAACTTTTCTCACAAAGTTGGGAGCATGAAATTGTCCAAAATGTCTTGGTATGCTGATGCCTTAAGAGTTCCCTTCACTGGAACTACAAAAATATACATTATGGCAAAATGTCCCAACATTAAACTGTTTTTGCCAACATCCTAATATATATAAACTAGGAAAAAATGGAAATGTTCCCCTAAGACTTTGTATGGCAAAAACCACATTAATCCGCGGGTGGGTGGGGCTGCGTTGCGTACTCGTGGGCCAGGAGACCACAATTTGTGGCCATGCTGCTTGTGCAGAAATATGGAGGGAGGACTTATGCACCTAATTATTTACTATAATTGGCAGCAAAACAGGGACAGCTGCTCATTGTTTGGTAACATCTGATCACTACTATTTATACTAGATCTCTGGTACATGTATGTCTCTTGGATAACCCTGAGGTGGTTCCTCTGGCAATACTGGTGAGCACTTTACAATGTTTTTATATTTTTATATGTCCGCTTTTTTGGAGGGGTAATTTTGTATGTTTGTATATGGGCCCACATATACATTTTTCATTATTTTTATCTGGGTTGGATTTATTTTGCCTTTTTACTATAATATATATTGCAAATGAGCCCTTATGTCAACAACTTATGTGTTCGAGCCAGATATTGTTTGGGTTTTTATTGTGCCAAATAATGAATATTAGACTTTTTTATATGTGACCTTTATTATACTTGTCAGATTCCCCCCATTGGTTGCTGCCATGTGGTCCTCGCTGGTGGATGGCTCTACAGAGTGTCTCTGCCTCCCCCCTCCTTGACGTGTCACCTAGAGAGCATCCTTATTCAATTTTCTATGAATGTCTGCTATTTATTATTCAATGTGGTGCAACTTGTAAGTGTTTGAGTAACTAGCTCTTTCTTACATATTTTCAAAATTATATTATGTACTTCATTGTTCATATTTCTTTGATACATTGTTATGTTTTAGACCTGACACATTTCTTCCCTGAAGAAGGAAATAAGAGTTCCGAAACGTGTTGGATTGGTCTGAACAACATCACTGTACAAGTTCTTTGGGCTGCTTGCCCATGTGCCAGTTGATGTATTACAGACTGTAAGGTTTTACACACACTGTGTGTGTTTTGTACGCGATATAGGAATAATTGTCTTACAATTTACTATATCAAATCTTTTGATTTGTTTTTTTATGTCAATCTTTTGTAATAAACATTATTGTTTTATTTATTTTTTCTATACTCATTATGGTTTTTGCTATACAAAGTACCAGGGGAACATTTCCAGTTTTTCCTACTTCACTGGAACTTATGGGCCAAGATCAACCCTTGAAAAACAACCTCACACTATAATCCCCCCTCCACCAAGCTTTACACTTGGCAGAATGCAGTTCTCCTTGCAACTGGCAAACCTAGATATGTCCATCGGATTGCCAGACAGAGAAGTGTTATTCGTCACTCCAGAGAACACGTCTCCACTGCTCTAGTGTCCAGTGGCGGCGTGCTTTACACCTCTGCATCTGCCACTTTGCATTGCACTTGGTGATGTAAGGCTTGGTTGCAGCTGCTCAGTTATGGAAATCCATTCCATGAAGCTCTCTACGTACTGTTCTTGTGCTAATCTGAAGGCCACACAAAGTTTGAAGGTCTTTAGCTATTGACTCTGCAGATAGTTGGTGACTTCCTCACACTGTGCGCTTCAGCATGCGCTGACTCCGCTCTGTCATTTTATGTGTCCTACCACTTCGTGGCTGAGTTTCTGTTGTTCCCAGTTTCTTCCACTTTGTTATAATACCACTAACAGTTGACTGTGGAATATCTAGTAGCAAGGAAATTTCACGGAGGGACTTATTGCACAGGTGGCAACCTATCACGGTATCACGGTACCATGCTTAATTTCACTGAGCTCCTGAGAGCAACCCATTCTTTCACAAATGTTTGTAGAAGCAGTCTGCATGCCTAGGTGCTTGATTTTATATACCTGTGGCTATGGAGGTGATTGGAACACCTGAATCCAATGATTGGGAGGGGTGTCCCAATACTTTTGGCAATATAGTGTGTATGTATGTGTATATATATATATATATATATATACAGTTAGGTCCATATATATTTGGACACAGGCACACTTTTCATTGGCTCTGTATGCCACCAGAATAAACTAAAATGAAACAATCCAAATGAATTTGAAATGCAGACTTTCAGCTTTAATTCAAGGGGTTGAACATAAATATCAAGTACAAATTTTAGGACCTGCAATCATTTTTATACACAGCTCATCCGTCCAATCAACTTTGCTGCATTTTGCTGAATCTGGGCTGACAGTATACAGTGGGGCAAAAAAGTATTTAGTCAGCCACCAATTGTGCCAGTTCTCCCACTTAAAAAGATGAGAGAGGCCTGTAATTGGCATCATAGGTAGACCTCAACTATGAGAGGCAAAATGAGAAAAAAAATCCAGACAATCACATTGGCTGATTTGGAAAGAATTTATTTGCAAATTATGTTGGAAAATAAGTATTTGGTCACCTACAAACAAGCAAGATTTCTGGCTCTCACAGACCTGTACCTTCTTCTTTAAGAGGCTCCTCTGTCCTGCACTCATTACCTGTATCAATGGCACCTGTTTGAACTTGTTATCAGTTGCCTGTTGCCTGTCCTCTTCACTTTGCATATCCACCTGTGCTAGCCTTTTTACATTCACCGTAAATGCTCATAGTGAGATACCTTGATTACCTCTGATTACTAAGGGAACAGTCAACACAGACAATCAGCCAATGCCCAACATGCTATTCAGTCTCTACAGACATTAGGATGGATTTTGACTCTCCATTAGTCATCACAGTAACTGACTTCCGGACAGTATTAGTTTTGACCTCCAATTTTTAGTTTTCAGTGGATTTTATTGCATTGTTTTACAAAGGAAAAAAAACATAAGTAAAACAAACAATATCAATGAACAACGTCCCATCGTATGTATAGATAGAAACACCAAAACAACAAATTTTGCCACAACAATTGGCAGTAAATACAAGACATACGTCGCGGCCAATTTGATGACCTCCATTTAGTAATAGTCATAGTCTTTTGATTTGAATGCCATTTTAGTTTTAGTCATATTTTAGTCATCTGAATTGTTTCAGTTTAAATCATACTTTAGTTGACTAAAATCTCCAGTACATTTTAGTCAACTAAAATCTCCTACATTTTAGTTAACTAAAATCTCTGGTACATTTTAGTCAACTAAATTTTAATGGGTTTAGTTAAATTGTAATGCATATTTAAGCACTTCTCTAGAATTTCTGAACTCAATATATACTCCTGGGGTAAAAATCTAAAAACATATAATTATTTATGGTATTAAGGTTTGAGCATGCACTACAGACACAGATTTAGTTTTAGTTATAGTCTTTTGACTAAAATGCCATTTTAATTTTAGTTGTATTTTAGTAATCTGAATTGGTTTATTTTTAGTTGTATTTTAGTCGACTAAAATAGTGTTAATTAAGTTGACAATAATATTGTCGTCAATGAAATTAACACTGCTTCTAGGTAATGCTCATTGCAGGGTTCTCTTCCACAAGACATACAGCTGACACTCTGCTTCCATGTTTGGACTCCAGGCCAGAAGCCATCCAATTCTCCACTTTTACATGAAAATTCTGTGCTTGATGGTAGCTTCCTTTAAGGCACTTCTGTATTCCCAATTCCATGCGACTTGGACTGCAGGTAGCTTGTTTCCTGATCAACATACTGGAGTTACAAGAGACTTTGTTATCCTATCATTACTGGACCTTTCAAATGCAAAATCATCTGACCCAGATTTAGTCAGATGGTACCACAGCCTCTACTATCAGGGAGGAATCAGATTCTGGCTTTGTTGGAACATCACATTCCAGCACTGTTCACGATGCCTATTCCAGGTGTGGAATATTGGCAGAATTCCTTAATCAACAAGGTTTGGACTTAGGAGAATAGTCTCTTAAATCTGAGTGTTTCAAGACTTCTGTCACAGGTGGGGAACACCTGGCTTCCGTATTCAATGACAAACTGAGAGAGTTTGTCTCTAGGTCCAAGGATACACTAGCCATAGGAAAGAGATTTCCTTCCATTTTTGGATGCGATGCAAGCTGTTTAAGTTTATCTCTCAGCTATGACTTCTTTCAGACATAGGGCTTGTTTACACTAGCTTTAAAACATGGCATTGGAGACACTTTTTTTTAAAGCACTCTGAACGCCAACCAATGCAAATGTCACAAAAAAATGGTTAGCTTACAGTCCTCTTTACACATTGCGTTTGCTTTCCTTTGTTTCAAAAATTATACCCCATGTCACTTTAGTGGTGCTTCAAAGTGTCTTCAAAGCTCACTGCAGCTTTTTGAGAGGCTTTTATTCAGCTTTAACTTTGCTTTGTTTTGGAGGTATTGCAGGTATGAGATATCAACACACACACACACACAGGTAATCTGCCAAGCTTCATTAAAGCTTCAAAAAAGCACCACTGATGCATCATCGAAGCACCACCGAAGCGTCATTGAAGCATCACAGAAGCATCATAGAAGCATCACAGAAGCATCAAAAACACATAAAAAAGCATGTTGAAGCATTAGGCACTTTAAAGTGTGTTGAAGTCGAAGCAAGTGTAAACGAGCCCCTGCTGACTCTATTCCTCATTCCTGAGGGTCCCCCTAAGGCTAAGTTTACACCTGCTTCAAAATGCTTCAGACACCCTTTTTTTAAAGTGCTCTGAATGTCAAAGTCCCTGTCACTGAATAAAATAGTTAGCTTACAGTTCTGTTTACATGTTGCTTTCGCTTTGCTTTGCTTCAAACATGATCCATCTTGCTCTCATGGTGCTTCAAAGCGTCTCTGAAGCCTCCATAGAAGTCTATGACAAAGCTTGCTTGTAGCAGCTGCAGCTTTTAGGAGACTTTTTATTCAGCTTTAACTTCTCTTTGTTTTGGAGGTATTGCAGGTATAAGATATCCCAGAACGCACTGGGAAACCAAAAAGCAAACCTATCCATCCCGATTTAAAACAGAATAGAGCCACTAATGGACTTTTTATTTCATAATATGTGTACTACTAGGGAAAATAATATATTGGAAATAAATGCAATATTTATATACGGTATATTATATAAAAGGCTATTCTGTCTGTGTATTCTGTCTCCTTTTTCTCTGGATAAGAGGTTATGCTTTCAGAAGTAATGTAACATATACTTCTAGCTCATACACTATATAGTTAATGGTTTGTGGACACCTGACCATAATACCTAGATGAGCTTTTAGACATCCCCACCCCTCCCCACCTCTGCTTTGTGACTTATATATACTACAAGAGCTTTCATTCTTCTGGGAAGGCTTTCTATGAGATTTTGGAGTGTTTCTGATATTGTATTACAACAGCTGGCTCTCAGAAAGATGTCATCAGCAGTCACTTCTGGTTCATATGTATATATTCTGGGAGTGTCTGGTGCAGACAGAGCTGGTGGCTATTATTGAATGGGGATCAGCAGAGCTAGGGGTTACTACTTAGTGGGGCATCAGCAGAGCTGGGAGTACTACTGAGCAGGTGAACTGCTGAACAAGGGTACTAATAAGCTGTGGAATGGCTGATCTGGGGAACCAATGAGTTTGGTATCTGGGGACTGGGGGTACTACTGAGATGGGGTTCTACTGGGTCCCTTCAAAACAAATAGAAAATCAACACACAGGGCATTTGCCAAGCTTCATTAAAGCTTAAAAAAATCATCATTGACGCATCACCGAAGCATCAAAAAAGCATGTTGAAGCAGTAGGCACTTTAATGTGTGTTGAAATCGAAGCAACTGTAAATAAGCCCTGAGAGACTCGCTGTCTCTTTTTTCATTGTTTTTGGATTTCTTAGGGAGCTCATTATTCAAGTTTCACAATTTAGCCTGCAGTTTTCCTGCTTGTGTATTCTTACCTCCTTTCTGCAGTGCTTCTCCTAGACCTGAATTCCTTTCACATGTGTTGTTTGCCTTCTGTACTCACCTAAGGACATCACCTGCTATTCTGTGGGTTTGCATTTCCTTTTCCTTCCATCACTGCCTGGCCCACCTCCCAGTTTGCTTCCCTATATATGATATACTCAGTGCAGCCTGAATTACCTGAGCAACTTCCCATTTCTCTCAGCTCCCGTTTGACTACTACTACATGTATTCAGTGTCTGACTTACTGTGTACCAACCCTGGCGTCGTCTTCTGTCTGTGTTTGCGTGCCACCCGCCCTGACTTCAGCTTGTATCATATATTTCCTTCTGTCACCTGCCATTTGTACAGTGCACATGTGAGTGGTCTTTTCATCCTCAGCTGGAGGTATCTTAGGGCCGTGACCTGGTTCCAGCTTGCTGCAAGTCCATCTCCACCAACAGGGGCCCTAGTGAAGAAGCAGGCTGGGGCTTAGACTTTGCACCCTGGGGAACCAGACACCTGACATCAAGCTTATCGACTTCAGGACAAGAATTCACCTTTTCCTATAAAGGTGTATTCTATTATTTCAGTGAGCATCTTTTGAGCTTTTCTGCATCAGACATCTGCTTCCCAGATTGCAAGGCTGCCATCTGTTCACACCTTCTCTAAGTTCTACCATCCCTTAGTTGGCCTGCTTTTGGACATCCCATAGGTCTCAGGATACCTCTGACTGTGCCCTTAATTAATGATTAAGAAAACAAGATTTGCCGCAAAATCCTTTACTTAGAGTTCATTAAGGGACACAGATCCCATGCCTCTTATATCACTCCAGCTACTGCTTTTGCTTGAAACTGAGTGATGATGTGATTGGAAGGGGTTATAGTAGGATGACTAACATCTTTTTGTTTGTAAGTGTCAAATTCTCCTATAGGCAGCAGCATAACTCATACCTCTCAGAATATCCCTGACTAAGTGTCCCTTAAAGTGGAACTTTAGTCAGAAAATTAGGTCCTGCTAGATCACTTCATACTGACCCCTTTTGCAGGTATAGCTATGTCAAACATTAAAAATACGTGCCTACAATGTTTAAAATCCAGTAATACACTGTCTCGCTGTGCTCTGCACATGTGTCAGGGAGCGAGGAGCCAGACACACAAGGAGGTGCAATTAAAGGTAGGTTTATTTACACAGAAACAAGGCGAGAGTCTATGCAAGTCCGACAGCAACAGCGGATGACTTGGTAGGACAGAAGTTCTCCTGGGAGGAACCGCAGAGGGCTGAAAGCATAAAGGATCCCACAATGCTTTGCAGACCTAAGATGGATGCCAGCACATGGAGCAGCACAAGCCTTGAGGAAAGGTAGGACCTTGATAGTACCTCCTCCTCAAGGGCCCCTCCCCCTCCGTGGCTCAACATAAGGCTTCTGGGGAAAGCGGGCGTGAAAAGCGCGGAGGAGGGCAGGAGCATGAACATCCACGGAAGGAACCCAGGAGTGCTCCTCGGGACCATAACCACACCAATGGACCAGGAACTGCACTGGACCGCGGGCCAACCGAGAGTCCAGGATGCGGCTCACCTCATGACTCATACTCCTCATGACTGTCAACCCAGATAGGACGGGGCCGAGGCAGTGAGGCAGTAAAGTGATTGCAGACCAGAGGCTTCAACAGGGATACGTGGAAGACATTGGAGATACGCATCCCAGGAGGAAGAGCAAGGGCAAAGGGAACCGGGTTCACCCTGCGGAGGATGCAGAAAGGACCAACAAAATGCGGGCACTAGAAGATTGAGGTTACGAGTGGACAACCACACCCGATCTCCGACCTGGTATGAAGGAGCAGGCAACCATCTACGATCAGCCTGGAGCTTCTGGCGCTGTGCTGAGTCCTTCAAGGACCTCTGGATCTGCCCCCATGAAGAACGCAGGGCAGCAAGCTGGTTCTCCACAGCCGGAATGTCCTGTGGTGAGAACAACTCAGGCAATACAGCGGGTTGGAACCCATAGTTGGCCATGAAGGGAGACATCCCGGAGGAGGAGTTGACAGCCGAGTTCCTTGCAAACTCTGCCCATGGCAGGAGATCGACCCAATTGTCTTGATGGTCTGAGATATAGCAGGGAAGGAATTTTTCCAGGGCCTGGTTGGAACGCTCCGCAGCCCCATTGGACTGCGGGTAGTAGGCCGAAGAGAAGGAGAGCTTGATACCCAACTGGGAGCAGAAGGCGCGCCAGAACCTGGACACAAACTGGCTCCCACGGTCCGAGACAATCACCTTGGGCAACCCATGCAAGCGAAAGATCTCCCTGGCGAAAACCGTAGCCTGTTCTTGCGCAGTCGGCAATTTCTTGAGCGGAACACAATGGCACATCTTGGAGAAACGATCAATGACCATAAGAATGACCGTAAGGCCTTGAGACGCAGGGAGGTCCACAATAAAATCCATGCCCAGGTGTGACCAGGGACGCTCCCCATTGGGAATGGGTTGCAGAAGGCCAAATGGAAGATGCCGAGGAGATTTATTCTGGGCACAGACAGAACATGCCGCTACATATGAGGCGATGTCGGAACGGAGAGATGGCCACCAGAATAGACGACAAATGACCCAGGACAACTGGTTCCTCCCCGGATGACCGTCAGTCTTGGAATTATGGTAGGTATGCAACAGGCGGGTGCGCAATCCCTCAGGTATGAAGCATCTGCCTGCCGGTCTCTCAGAGGGAGCATCAGTTTGAGCCGCCAAAATTGGCTCCCCAAGGGGAGAAGTCAGGCTGGTATGAATGGCAGCCAGGATCTGATCCGGAGGTATGACCGAGGTCAGCTCAGAGTCCTCCCTGGACAGCTCAGAGTATTGCCGTGACAAGGCATCAGCCCTGACATTCTTGGAACCAGGCAAATAGGAGACCACATAGGTAAAACGCGACAAGAACAGAGCCCATCTGGCCTGACTGGGAGTCAACCTCTTAGCCTCCGAGAGATACGTCAGGTTCTTGTGGTCAGTGAGAATGAGAACCGGAACCGCAGAACCCTCGAGCAGGTGCCTCCATTCCTTGAGAGCCTGAATAATGGGCAACAACTCCCTGCCTCCAATCTGGTAGTTGCATTCTGCGGAAGAAAGCTTCCTGGAGTAGAACCCACAGGGAAGCAGGGGTCCATCGGGCGACCGATGCTGAGACAGGAGGGTGCCTACTCCCGTCTCAGATACATCAACCTCGAGGACAAAGGGCAACCCAGGATTGGGATGAGACAGTATTGGAGCCGAAGTGAAGGTGGATTTCAGAGCTTCGAAAGCTAAGATGGCCTCGGATGACCACTCATGGGGATTACTGCCCTTCTTGGTCAGATCTGAGAGAGGCTTGGCCAGTGTGGAGAAGTTCCTGATAAACTTCCGGTAATAGTTGGGGAATCCCAAAAAGCGATGAATGGACCGAAGACCACTGAGACAAGGCCACTGCAAAACCGCCGAAACCTTCTGAGGGTCCATGGAGAATCCCACAGCGGAAATGATGTAGCCCAAAAAGGGAACCTGGGATCGGTGAAATTCACACTTCTAGAGCTTACAGAAAAGCTTGTTCTCACGTAACCGTTGCAGCACCTGCTTGACATCCTGGATATGAGACTCCATAGACGCAGAGTAAACCAGGATGTCGTCCAAGTAAACCACCACGCACTGCTGCAACAAGTCACGAAAGACATCATTAATGAACTCCTGAAAGACCGCGGGCGTGTTACACAACCCGAAGGGCATGACCAGGGATTCATAGTGGCCAGTTCTGGTGTTGAACGCAGTCTTCCACTCGTCACCCTCCTTGATCCGTACGAGGTTGTAGGCAGCCCTAAGGTCGAGTTTAGTAAAGATCTTTGCTCCCTTGAGGTGGTCGAACAACTCCGTAATCAACGGAATTGGGTAAGCATTCTTAATCATGATTTGATTGAAACCCCTATAATCAATGCAAGGCCTCAATTCACCGCCCTTTTTTTCACAAAGAAAAAGCCAGCTCCTGCTGGGGAAGTAGACTTGCGAATGTGCCCCCAGGAAAGCGCATCCGCAATGTACTCCTCCATGGCCTGATTCTCCGCAACCGAAAGAGGATACACCCTGCCACGAGGAGGAGTGGCACTGGGTTGCAAGGCTATGGCACAATCGTATGGACGATGAGGAGGCAGAGCACCGGCGCGCACCTTGTCAAACACGTCCAGGTACTCCCCATAGTCACTGGGCAACACAGAGTCCGAGGAGGCACACAACACCTTAACAGGTCCACGGATGCAACCGGCCCCACACTGTGGAGACCACGAGAGAATCTCGGCCGACCGCCAATTAAAGGTCGGATTGTTCTTCTGAAGCCAGGGATATCCCAAAACCACGGAGTAGTGCGGAGAAGAAATTACCTGGAAACAGGCCAACTCCCTGTGAACAGCCCCAATCGCTACTTCAACCGGCAGGGTCTCGTGGGTAAACTGCGGCGGTTGCAGGGGCCTGCCATCTATCACCACGAGAACCAATGGAGTAACTTGAGCCTGCAGAGGAATGGAGTACTGAGCAGCAAACGAACTGTCCATAAACAAGCCGCCAGCACCAGAGTCTACCAACGCCTGGGCCGTCACCGAGCCTTCCGCCCAAGAGAGAACAACGGTGATTAGCGGTTTATCTTTGCGGGACACCGGGGACGAGGAAACTCCACCCAAGATCTGCCCCCGACAGGATCTCAGGTGCGAGCTTTTCCCGGACGGACAGGACAGGACTGCCGAAAATGCCCACCGAGACCACAGTACAGGCAGCGACCCTCCCGACGTCGAGAGGCCCGCTCCTCCTCGGAAAGGCGAGCAAACCCCAGCTGCATAGGCTCACCGCCAGACAAGCCATCCCCAGGAGGCGTGGGAGGAGAGGGAGGAAAGGGTGGGACAGAAAACGTAGGCGCCAATCGGTTAGGAGGCCTCCGCAGACGCTCCTTAAGTGAAGGCCTCTCCCTGAGCCTGGTGTCAATCAGAATTAGGAAGGAAATGAGTGCTTCGAGCTCCACAGGCAGTTCTTTGGCTGCAATCTCATCCTTCAACGCATCTGAGAGACCATGAGAGAAAGCAGCCACTAGAGCCTCATTGTTCCAACCCACCTCTGCCGCCAGGGTACGAAATTCTATGGCGTACTCGGCAACGGTCCTTGAACCCTGATGCATGGACATGAGCAGCTTGGCAGCAGAGGCGGAGCGAGCAGGCACATCGAATACCCTACGGAAGGAGGCAACAAAACCAGCAAACTCGTGAATCACAGGGTTATCGTTCTCCCATAAGGGATTTGCCCAAGCCAAGGCCTTGTCCGAGAGCAGCGAGATTAGGAAGCCCACCTTTGACCTCTCAGTAGGAAAAGCGTGGGATATCAACTCAAAATATATGCCCACTTGGTTAAGGAAACCCCGACACTGACTCGGCTCACCCCCAAAGTGCTGTGGAAGGGGGGCTGAACCAGTCATACCTCTGGGCACCGCAGGTGAAGCAGCAGATGCAGAGGTAGGCGCAACAACCAGAGCAGCAGCGGGAGTGACCACAGGAGTGACAACCGGCCTAATTGCACCAGTAGCAAGGTGCGCTGTGTGTGCAAGCAGCGCCTGCAACGCCTGAGCGAACTGATCCAACAGGAGATCCTGCTGATCAAGTCTGGCAACCAACATAGGGAGCGAGGACGTACCTGCACCGTCAAGATTCATGGCATTCGTGTAGTGTCAGGGAGCGAGGAGCCAGACACACAAGGAGGTGCGATTAAAGGTAGGTTTATTTATGCAGAAACAAGGCAAGAGTCTATGCAAATCCGACAGCACCAGCGGATGACTTGGTAGAACAGACGTTCTCCTGCCGAGGTCGTCTTCCAGGATAATCAAGTCGAGAACCAGCGGGAATTGTAGCCAAAGCCGGGGTCAGAAGCCAGGAAGAATGGTCGCTAGAGCCGGGGTCAGAAGCCAGGAAGAATGGTCGCCAGAGCCGGGGTCAGAAGCCAGGAAGAATGGTAACCAGAGCCGGGGTCAGAAGCCAGGAGGAGTCTTTGCCAAAGCCGAGTCGGTATCCAGGAGAGCAATGAGTTAACAGAACAGGAGCTTGCTGCTGTGCAACAGACAGGACACAAATGCAATGGACCGCCACAAACAGCAGGCTTAAATGTGATAAGCAGCCACCTCCTGGAAGGAGCCGCAGAGGGCTGAAAGCATAAAGGATCCCACAATGCTTTGCAGACCTAAGATGGATGCCAGCACATGGAGCAGCACAAGCCCTGAGGAAAGGTAGGACCTTGATAACATGCTCAGTTGCTCTCTATTTTTCAGCACTGTGCTGAAAATGTAGAGGCCAATCTGCTGACAGCCTAAAGATTTACTGCTGTTCAGGGGCTCTGGACTTCAGCAAAATGGCAGCCTCCAGCAAAAAGAAATAGGAATGATGCTGGTTTTTACTGCTGTCTTTGTGTCTGCTGCTTTGTGTCCTGGTAAAGTTACAAGTCTGCTTGAATTAATTACTGATATAATTAAAATATGCAGCAACAGTCTAATTTACAAATAAATCCTTCTATGCCATCTATCATTACAAAGCTGACTTTGCCTAGGCTGTACCAGAACAGAAGGTGAGAGGATATCTTTTTTTAACACACCCCTTAAGCTGGGTACGCACAGTCTGAATATCAGGCAGTTCAGTAGGAACCAGACAACATTCCGACCATGTGTACAGCTGCCTGTCCGACAGAAGACGGTCTAAGGACTGGGGTTTGTTGAAGGGATATGCTGGAAAACCAGCATCTGATCCGATTAGTGAGTTCTGGTGGGGGGGACCACCAGTCAGAACACAAAGGCACAACAGAAGAGATCGCTGCACTAACATTGCTTGTGTTAGTGCAGCAATTTCAACCCACAGGGTTAAACAAACAAAAAAACTGAAAGTGTGTACCAGGCATAAACCCTGAAGGGTTTATTTACTAAAGCTGCAGAGTGCAAAATTAGGTTAACTTCTGCATAGAAACCAATCAGCTTCTAACCTCAGCTTGTTCATTTAAGCTTTAGCAATAAGAACTCCCCCATGCAATGCGACTCCAACTGAATTCGCACTTCAATTTCAAATGGATGTCTTCCCATATGTACGCTGTTTGGGGACAAATATTCCCTGTGTCCTTCCCAGGATTTTTGAACATAACTTTTCACCTATTTTTCGCCAACTCAAATCCAATCTCCAACATTGGAACAAGAAGACATTTACCTGGTTCGGCCGAGTGAATGTCCTAAAAATGAATGTGATGCCACGTCTTCTTTACCTATTTCAAACGCTGCTTCCACAGAGTTCGCAGAACTATTCTAGTACTTCCCAAAGATAAAGGGGAGGTTGCTTTCCCAGACCCTGTTCGATACTATGAAGCCTCCCATTTGACTAGGGTTATGGAATGGTGTGTCACGCAAACTTACAAACCTTGGGTGGACTTGGAACAGAGCATGGTAAGCCCACTTTTAGAGGGACTCCCATGGGTTCCCTCTCATGCCTGTCCACCAGAGCTTATGCAACACCCTATAATAGGAGCAACTCAAAGTCACTGCATCTCTCTTTCAAACCTCGACTCCCTCACCATGTCCAAGTCCTCTGATCCCTGTACTTGGTACTCTGACATTCCAACAAGGAATGGGAGACCCTTAACTTAAGGGTTTAGGACACAGAATTACTGCCGACGTCTCCATTTTTCATCTAATCACAGACTCGTGACTATCCATGATATTACGTTACAGTTTCGCTCTTCGCTTGATTTCCTCTGCTGTGCACCACTGACCGCACATCTTCGATCTCTTCCAGCAGGCCATTATCTATTATGCCACCCCCCGCCCCCCATTTTGAACAACTTTGTTTAGACTTGTCCAAAATTAGTAGAGTTGAAACCACAATTCTGACTCTGACAGGAGAGACTTTCGACAAAACCCCAGCTGCTTATCTCCTGAATGTCACCCCTTTATCCGATAAGAAATTTAAACATTCCTTACTTAAACACCTGTTTGTAGCCACAAGAGTGTGCATTACGGCATTATGGAAAAGTACAAGTCCCCTAACTGTAGCTCGTTGGAAGGTGAGGATCGAGGAGATCAAGAAATGGAAGATCTTACCATGGTATTTCAGGAAAGGGCCGACAAATACTGGAAGATCTGGTCTCCCTACTTCTTTTATAAAGATCAGCCCCTACTTCTCTCACAGCCATGACTCTCCTATGAACATATACTCAGTCTCTTCCAAATCTGAGAGGGGGGAGAAACCTCCCCCTGCCCCCCTACCCATCCCATTTCCCCCTCTCCCCCCCCCCCCTTTTTTTTTCAGCTCTTCGACCTAACCCAACTAAATATTCTCTATGCTGTTTTCTTTTTATGGTTTATTTGTACTTAACTGTTTCTCTATATATAAAATATAAAACAGGGCTCAGAATTCAACATTTGTTGTTGGTTGTATACTGCTCTATACTGCCAGGTGGGCTATCCCTTTGGATATCTCTCCCAGTTTTTTTTTTGCTGATGTCCACCTTGGTTGCCATGACCTTGGAGTACCCTGTATTATGCTGTTCATATGGAGCTGTATTCTGTTCCTTTTCATATGTTTTTGTTTTGCATTGTTGTCTACTAAATATAGAATTAAAAAAAAAAAGCTTTGTTAATAAAACCTGGAAGCGAATTTGGTTTCTATGCAGAAGTGAGTCTGATTTTGCACTCTCCAGCTTTAGTAAGTAAACCCCTTAGTATTGCTACTTATTTTTTCTTCTAACATTTTTTTAAAGTGTAAGACTGTATAAAGATAAAAATCATTATCCTGCAATAACATTTCATTTTCTATGTCTTACTTTGTTTTTGGCATTTAAATAATTGTCTGGATATGAGGGTTAAATATGTAACTGGGATAAATTAAGCAGATGTTTAGTTATCTTCAGTTATTTCAAGAGTCATTAGGACAGAGGGAACAAAGATCCTGCAACTTCCAAGTGTCTCTGACACTGAAGGCAATAGCCTTTAATGGGTGAGTTTTCCCTTACATCATTGCCATAGGAATGAAAACGTTCTGTTCTCACGACTGACTCCAAGAACCATCCTAGGCTGAAAAGAACAGCTGCTGACAGTCTTGAACTATCTAGAATGTTTCCTGAACTAGACTAGTGCGCGGAAGGAAATGAACAAATTAGGACAGGAAGACTTGGACTGTTGGATTGTCAGGCACTCACAGTTCCATGATCTCTTACTAATGCAATCCTTACTGTCAAGGTCACTTCACAGGACACTGAAACATATGTCACTATTACAGCCATAGCATTACAGAAATGGAAACACTAGATCACTTCAATCAACCAATAGCAACCCGACTATCCTTTACAAAATCATTTTTGTAAAAGAACCTATTTGCAATGACAGTTGTGTTTTATTATTATTATAATTATTATTTTTAATATTTTCACAGTTAATGCTTCATTTAACCACTTGCTTCCCAAGTCTATTCTGACACTTCTTTCCTACATGTAAAATCAGCTATTTTTTTTGCTTTTCACTGTCTCTTTAATTTTTATCAATTCAATATCTATTGCTATCACAAGGGATGAACAACATAGTATGAGCATGGACCCCAGATCTCTCCTCTGCCCTTCAAAGCATTAGTTCAAAGCAAGATCAGTTTGATCTGATGCTTTCACAGGCTGGTAACGGTCTGTTTACATCAGAACGAAACCAGAAGTGACAAAATACTATTTGCTTCCGGTTTCTGGCTTCAGTCCTGGGTTGCCTGATGGCAAGTTAGACCCTAGGAAGGTGGTGGAAGGTGGCAAGGGGCCCCATCCTGCTGCCTGTAAAAGCGATCCAACAGCTAATTAGCCACTCGGACTGCTTCTAATTTGTTCACCATCATGAAAAGACTGATATTGGGTTTATGGACATATATATATATATACACATACATACAATATAAATATAGTCTTGAAAAAGTAATTGCAGCGAAAGGTGGTTCTACAAAGTATTGCCTCATGGGGGCGGAATACAAATGCATGCCACACTTTTGAGATATTTATTTGTTAAAAAAATTTGGAAACCATTTATCATTTTCCTTCCTCTTCACAATTATGTGCCACTTTGTGTTGGTCTATCATATAAAATCCCAATAAAATACAGTTACGTTTTTGGTTGTAACATGACAAGATGTGGAAATTTTCAAGGGGTATGAATACTTTTTCATGGCACTGTAAATATATATATATATATATATATATATATATATATATATATATATATACACACACAAACAGACACACAGTATGTAGCAGATACGTAAAGTGTGAATAAAATATTTCCTGTAAGCAATTTCCAATTACCCTTTTTACCTTTTTCGTGGTGACTGTAGGTTGTTTGATAACTGTAGACTTATGGACCCTTTATGATCTTTGTGGTGTTTTTTCAATTCTTAGTGACCTCTTGGCCTTTGGCACAACCAGGCCTGTCTGTCAGCAGTTGTCTCCATGAGCTCTTGCAGGTTCATATTCATTGATTTGGTAATGCGTTTTTATGCACTTTAAAAAATGCTTTTTCTCTTCATTTGTTTGTTCAGTCTTTTCTCATATCACATTTTTTTCCAGCGAGTCTTGGCTTTGTCTGATTTGGCTAAAGTTGACCTAGCATTATGGAAAGTATTAAAGTGGAACTTCACTCTGTCAGTCAATTTTTTATATTTGTAATCCGTTATGCTGCTAGCATTAGTAAATGGATAGGAAAATGTATTAAATTTGCTAGTTTTAGACCTTTTTCCCATTTCTTCAGTTACTTCCTGCTTCCCATGTCTTGGCAAATAATGTCATACGTCCCAGGAGTCTTTAGACTTGCCTGCATGCCTAAGTTAAGCACATAAGTACATGCTACATTAATCATCTGTCTTTATTCAAGATGGCCACATCCAGAAATGCTATGTGGGATTTTCAAAGTGATTTCTCAGCAAAATAACGCAGAGAGGCATGAATAGATTGGTGTGTTTGCTTTGAATACTAAAGCTGAATTTGGTTTGTAGTGCTCAGATATGGTGTAGTTCCGCACTTCAAGTACTTGAATAACACTCACAGGATTTATTACCTTTCAAGGAGGTCACAGTGCTCTCCCTAATAATATCTTCATTTGATTTTCTCTTCAGAACAGCATAATCTTTTTTCAGTCATCATCCAGGGTCACAAATAACTCCCAACTATATCTAGTTTGCAGGGATTGTTCCTATTTTGAAACCAAATCCTCTGTCTTTCTTTCCTCCACAGCTGTCTCTCTTTATAGTCTAGTTTTTACTGGTTCAAGGTCAGGGGTATGTCCACTGGAGGGGTGAAGACTAACAAAGCAGCATATTCCCTGGATCCTGCCTCTCTATTCCCATGTTTGTCTGTTGGGAACTGCTTTCTGAGGACCTCAGCTGCAGTGAGTAGGGCTTTTGCTCTTATTTACAGGGAGTATGCTGGTGCTTATTTTTCATGGTTTCCCTATAAGGTTAAATTACTGGATGTGTCACTTTTGAATGCACTGCTGGTGAGGTAAAGAAGGAACTGCAGCAGATTTTAATTTTAGCACTCAAGTGACAATTACTGCAGCTGCATGGCCTCATTGCCTAGACTGCTCCTGTGTGAATCCCCCTCTGAATGGTCATCTGAAAAGCTGAGAAACCCAGGTTAAGGTCCTACAAAGACAAAAGGGAGTGGACACAGGAAGAGATGTGTGCTGCACCCTGCACAAAGTCCTTAGCAAAGAAATACAAGGCCAATGGAAATAGAATGGCCAAGGTTGAGAAAGGCCTTTTTGTGGTAATCAAGGCCAAATGCTGAACAGAGTTCTTTGAATGAAATTTTCTGTACTCGTTCCTTGAAGGTTCAGTGGTGGACTTTGCAAGAAGTTGACTTCCTAGCCTTCTCCTAGCCTATTCCCTAAAACCTGGATTTCAATAGTCATGCCGTTAAACCAGCAACTGAGCAGCAGGATCTTGGTACAGAAGATCTGATAAGGCCAATGGACAGTCTGCCAGAAATCTGCTTATTTCTAAGCATCACAACTTTCTAGGCTACTTCAGTGCAATGGGTCAGACCCACTGGGTGCTTCAAGGATTGTTTGTCCCATGCTGCAAGAGTGTTAAGTTGCAATAGTCTGGAAGGAAACTGGGCATACAGCATAGCATCACGTCATGGGACCCTAAAGCCTCATGTAGGCAAAATGTGAGAATCTCCTTTTAGGGCCCTGAGAACCCAGGCATGAGAGCAGAGGGACCAAAGTTTTTCCCAGGGCAGAAAAATCCTGGATAGGGCTGCATTTAATTTCAGTACTCAAATCTCTGAAATGGTTCCAGCAATGACCTCTGCAAGTTGAGATTCTAACCAAAGCTTTGCAGGAAATTGTCTGAGTACCCTAATATATGAATCCCTTGAGCATGGAGCAGAGCTAAGAGCAGAGCAAGCACCTTTGTGAAAACCCTGGGGGTTGTGGACAGGAAGGGATGTCAAACTGGTATTGCTGATCACTCACCACAAAACGCAGATAGCATTGATAGGGAAGAAAGACTGGAATGTGCAAGTAGGTATCCCAAACATCTGCTGAAGTCAGAATGTCTTCTGGACAAAGGGAGACAATAACAAACATTGCAGTTTCCATGCAGAATTTTTGAATCCATTGGAACAAGTTGACAGTCTTTAGATTCCTAATGGACTGGACTCCTCCATTTGGCTTGAGAACGTTAGAGGGGTTTGAGTATATGCATTGAAAGTGTTCCTCTTATATCATAGGTCTGACTAACTCATGAGACATAAACTGATAAATTCCCATCTATGAAGACAGAGAAGCAAGTTTGAAAGCATGAAGCACGGAGGAGGCTCAGAACTCCTCAATGTGTTAGAGGAGTAAAAATATGTTCCAGAAGAAGCCAGTCTTGTATAAGGCAGGCCTCATGAGTGAGTGAACTGCAAAAGTATTAACAGGCTTTGCCAGTTTTAGGAGCTCCATACTGGAGACTTTAATGAGAGAGCTTTTAGACTTGGGGAAACAGTTTTTGCCTTTTAGAGACCGCTTGTCTCTTACTTCACTAGTGAAAACCTTTGTATAGGCTGGCATTCACATTAATCTTCCTGTATACCCACCAGTGATTCCATGGGTTCTAAACCTGGTTTTGTCAGTTCTTCAGAATCCAACCTTTGAACCTCTGTCTGCTCTTACTTGCAAGGTTTTCTTTCTTGTTGCAATCAGTTCTCCAAAGGGAGTCTCTGAGATGGTAGCCTTAACTTTTACTGCACAAAGATAAGGTTGTCTTGAGGCCCTAGGCCTCTTTTCTTCCCAAAGTGGTTTCTTCCTTTCATCTTAACCAGGACCCTGTTCTACCAAAACTTTCTTCTGCTCTGAAACCTCCTAAGGCAATTTCCCTCTATTGTCCCTCTATTGTCTGGATGTGGTAAGTGCTGTTTGAACCTCCCAGCTACAGCTTCTTTTCTTAAGTATATCTCCCTGTTTGTCATTTTTGAAGGTTCCTGTAGGGTACAAACTGCCTCACGTTCCATCATCATCAGGTGGATTTGTCAACTCATCATTAAAACCTTTGAATCCAAAGGAAAGGTTCCACCTTTCCTTGTTAATGCACACTCCAGGAGATCTGTTTTCTCAGATTTGTAAGGCTGCCACCTGGTCTTCTGTTGACATATTTTTGTTCAGTTTTACCAGGTGGATGTTCAGGTCTTCGCTAATGCTGGCTTAGGTTGTAAGGTTCTTCAGGTAGTTCTGTAGACTCTGTTGAGCCCCTCTGTTAACAGTTGGTCTTTTGGTAATCTGTTAGCTTTGTTTGCTGTATTGCTCACTCCACAGTTGGACTGCTTTTGTAAGTCCCAATATACCTGAGTTGTCTCTGGCTGTGTTGGCCAGTGTCCAATCTGCTAAAAGCAGCATGCATATTCCAATGTACCTAAACTACCTTTCCTGTGTCCCTTAATGTACTCCAAATAAAATAATTTTACAGTATGTAATTTTTTCCCAAAGTTCAGCTTAAAATCTGCTTAAACAAGTTTAACTTTGTTCTTCAATCATTTGCTTCATTTCTCTACTACTAAACCCACATATGGTATATAACTGTATATACTATTTTTTTGCGGGGAACTTCACATGCGGAACATCCTCCTTGCACAGCGATTATTATTATTATACAGTATTTATAAAGCGCCAATAGTTCGCTCAGCGCTGCACATTACAAAGGGGGACAGAACATGTGACGGAACAATACCAATACAATGCAAAACATGAGGGTATTGTGGGCCCTGCTCCTTGGAGCTTACAATCTAGGAGGGAGGGGATAGTGGTACAGGAGGAGATAGCTGTGGGGGATGGAGCAATAAACACACAATCCCATTCACAAGTTAGAAAATGGTGAACATGGTTCACACTACCCCCTACCTTCACATCACTGACTCTAAGCCACCACCCCAAACTGCCAGTGCCCCTGACCATGTCTGCGCCCCCTGTGCTTACTCTGGCTTGTGCAGCTCAAAATGCCATTTTCCTCTCTGAATTCCCAGTTTTGGAGGAGGCAAGGTTACAAGAACAGATAAACAGACTCCGATGACAATAGGAGTGGCTTGGCATGTGGGAGAAGATAGCGTAGAGAAGAGCTGTATTCCTGAAGTATCATGCTGGTGGTTTATTTTACATTTATACAGGGGTGCTGATTGCAGTTCCTGTATCAGTATAAAACATCTGAACAATGACCTGACCGCCATAGAGGTTTTTTCAGCAATTGCAGCCTAGCAACTCTGAATTCTCCAACCTTGGTTTACAAAGTCAAAAACTTCAGTTACTACTACAGCACAAATATGTTTTCTTTTTTGCTTGTTGCATTATCATGCGAATGTTGGCAATCTGATACACAGTTTCATTTTTGTGTGTCTAATTTGTTAACAGAAAACTCCTGAAAGGGTATAGCTGAAACGTATACTGCTTCATTTTTTGTATGCTTTGTTCCCTTGTACTTGAGATTGCACAGATATGTTAAAATTATTTTGAACAGTTTATACATAACTGCTCAGTTCAATCTAGAATATGTCAATGTCTTACAGCAGTGAAAAGCTGTGGCTTAGGTAACCAGAAAAGATATAGATTTGTGTAATCAGAAACATACTTGCATTTTAGCATGAATTTTTAGGCATGTTAAATGGAGCCTCGGGGTCTATAGAATTAGATTTGTGGTTTTACTTGGCATCCAGTAGACCACATTTGGACCTGTTGGTATGTTTTTAAAGAATTGTTGCATATTTCCTCAACTCTCTTAAATTCTCTCAGTTTGGTATAGCACATTAACTGGAAGTAAAAATGTGCCATATATTTTTTTCTGTTATGGCATGTTTGGTGGTGCAGGAGGTCAGTACCTTTCCTTGCAGCTTTAAATTCTTGGATTTGAGTCCCACCATGTACACTGTCTTCACAGAATGTTTACACTGACCTTAGCTCTGTTAGGTAGTTAAACGTCTTTGTAAAAATTTTTTTTTTATATATATATATATATATATATATATATATATATATATATATATACACAGGATTTATATAGTGCCAACAGTTTGCACAAACCTGGGACAGCTGAGGCTCTCATGCACATCTCTGGATTGAGATGGGGCTCAGGTAAGTTTTGGGGGCTGCACACAGAAGGTTTTACCTTCATACATAGAATGCATGAAGATCAAAGACCTTGAGACATTAAAATCAATTAAAGCCAACATGCAAAAATGTGCTTTTGTTCTGAACCTTAAACACCATCATTGCATCAGAATGAGTATTAGCAGATTTGAAAAATGCTGATCAGCAAACTTACATACACTTTACAACATGTATTTCCTTTTCAAAGTGCGTTGTTGTGCTGCAATATTTGGTTTAAACATCTGTTATCAATATGTTTTATTTGGAAAACACAAACAAGAATCAGACACACATGGCTGCTGGAGGAGTACAAACTAAACATTTTGTAAAAAGTGAGATAGGGACATGCATAGCCAATATGATGGCCTTTAGCCCTGGTTCACATATGTGCATTCCTGTGATCCGTGTTTTGTGCGGGAAAGAGAACTCATTCATTTGAGTAGACTCCCATGCCCCAGGACACACAGGGAAGAAGTTCCTGCACTTCTTTGGAAACCACAGCCCGCACTGGAACCTCGGTTCCCAGTGCTGTTGCGATTTCCAATGCAGGCGGTGCCATTAGAATTAATGGCACCCACACTTGGGTCCGCATTCTTCTGTGTGGGTAGTGCGGCTGCCAGTGGTGTATTTAGGTTTTGTGCTGCCCTAGGCAATACAAAAATTGGCGCCCCCCGCCAGAAAGAGCCTGAAATTGACCAAGAACACCCCTGCCCTCCAACCGAGCCTTCCACTACCACTGCCCCCCATACACCAGCCACCATCCCCCATGGCAAGAGAGAGAAAGACACTCACCTTCACAGCTCCGTACATCCCCAGGAACGAGAGTCGGGCTGTCCATACACTGTCATGAAACCCACTGCATCTCTCGGAACCCACTCGGTCCCCATGCTGCGTGTGTCTCTTCTTCCGTCTCTTCTTCCAAGGGGCAGTGCTGCCCCCCTTGAAAAATGCCATCCTAGGCAAATGCCTTGTTTGCCTTGTGGTAAATACACCCCTGGTGGCTGCACGGATTTTTGTGCAGATCCGCAGCGGCACCACCCACACAGATGTGAACCTAGCCTAAAAGAGAAGTATGACCAAAGCTTTTTTGGCCATATTTTTCCTGTGGGTAACAGAGGTGCACTTGCTTTTGCAGTCCCATGACCCACTGTCAACTGATGTAGCAGAGCCATTCCAGGCTCTGGAAAGATCTGGACCATATTGTCAGGATTCCCCCCCAGCTGCCTGTTTTGACAACCAGAGGCAGTTTACAGTGCAAAGCTGAGGGCTAAAGCCAGCTGCATCCACCTCCTCTCCTGCCCAGCATTCCAGTGAGCAGACAGCATGGGCTGACGGTATATCCCCTCCCCTCTTCACATGGAGAAATTATTTAGCTTCATGCTTATGGTGATGGTGGGAATGATTTTTAGATATATCTAGGCAGCCTTTTCAGCCCCCAGTGGAGAGGGTCTAGTTGCAAGTGCAACTTTTGCCTCCTTGTTCTTATGCCACTAATCAGAACTGAGCTGCAGAAAGTGTGGGCATCACTGTACCAAGATGTTGCTTTATATTTATAAATCTGACCTACACCTCGGTTCACACTAGAATGTCATGTGGGAAACCTGCGATCTGTGTGCGTTTCCCACACCACGTTCAAATTGCACTGTCCTTGTGATCTGCAGTGGTTATCAGTGCAATGTTAACCTAGGCTAAATCAATTTTATCTGCTACAATCTTAAAGAAAAATGTAACAAAAAAAGTAATTGTGATATGAAAACATGTAACTTTTATTCTTACAAAATAACCAATGAATATTAAAATATGCAAATGAACAGCACACAAACCTATGAGAATAGTAAAATATATTTGGGTGGGTATCAACTTGCATATGCCAACCCTTTTAATTACTACAGTGAAGCACGGAGCAGAAAAATCAAATTTTGAATGGTGCTTAAGGCTCCATACACACTGAGATAAAAAAAAAATGACAATTCCCTTGGCAAAACAAATGCTGATATAGAGTATTTTTGTACAGGGGTTTAGAGGTGTTTGGAATTTTTTTTCTGCAAGAAAACTGCTCACAAAAATGCAAAACAGAAGGTTTTTTTTCTGCCTCTAAACTCCGAGTTAAAAATATACATCTAAACATCCTAATATACATGGACATGTACAGTAGGATAATACTGAGCTACTTCTACAGGCAAAATGCTAAATTCTTTTAGAAGCTTTGTTCAATGTTTGGCTGCTTTATAACCATGTTAACAAATGACAGTTATTATGTTCAGGGATTCATTTAGGTTGATTGATTGCATCCATGCTTGTATATCTATACTTGATTTATGATTGTTAAAATCTTCCTTTAAGGCTTTTCTCTCTAAATCTGAGATATAACCTCTAATCCTCAATCCAAACATGGACTTTAACATCTTTACAGGACTTGTGAACGATAAAGGAAAGAATAACTGCTTACTAGAGAAAGAGGCTGTTCTCATCCATCAAATTATTCCATAAACATTTCAGGCATGCTAATTGCAACACATTAGCTAAACATGAGAAAGTATGGCTGGAGAGCCGAAAAAATTATTTTCAGATCATACTGCAGGGGAATTTTCTACAGTGATTTCAATATGAAATATTGGATGGTAGCCTTGGAATCACTAGTTTAGTTTAGTTACCCTGGCAGTTAGTTATACATGTTATACTGTTATACATGCAGCATCTTCTACATACAGTTGCAAGAAAAAGTATGTGAACCCCTTGGGATTACATGGAGTTTTGCATGAATTGGGCATAAAATGTGCTCTGAACGTCATCTAAGTCACAATAGAAGAACACAGTCTGCTGAACATAATACTACACAAACATTAGATGTTGCCATGGTTTAATTGCACATAACATGTAAACATTCACAGTGCAGGGAGGAAAAAGTATGTGAACCTTTGGACTTAATAACTGGATGACCCTCCTTTGGCAACAATAACCTCAACCAAACGTTTCCTGTAGTTGCAGATCAGACCTGCACAACGATCTGGAGTAATTTTGGACCACTCCTCTTCACAAAACTGTTTCAGTGTAGCAATATTTTTGGGATGTCTGGTGTGAATCGCTCTCTTAAGGTCATGCCACAGCATTTCAATCGGGTTGAGGTCAGGACTCTGACTGGGCCACTCCAGAAGGCATATTCTGTGCTGTTGCAGCCATTGTTTTGTTGAATTACTTGTATGCTTTGGGTCATTGTCCTGTTGCATCACCCATCCTCTGCGGAGCTTCAGTTGGCGGACAGATGGTCGTACGTTTTCCTGCAAAATGTCTTGATAAACTCTGGAATTCATTTTCCCATCAATGACAACAATCCGTCCAGGCCCTGAGGCAGCAAAGCAGCCCCAAACCATGATGCTCCCTCCGCCATGTTTTACAGTGGGGATGAGGTTTTGATGTTGGTGTGCTGTGCCTTTTTTTCTCCACACATAGTGTTGTGTGTTCTTCCCAAACAACTCAATCTTGGTTTCATCTGTCCACAGTATATTTTGCCAGTAGTGCTGTGGAACATCCAGGTGCTCTTTTGCAAACTTCAAACGTGCTGCAATATTCTTTTGGACAGCAATGGCTTCCTCCGTGGTGTCCTCCCATGTACTCCATTCTTGCTTAATGTTTTCCTTATTGTAAATGTGTCAACAAAAATGTTAGCATGTGCCAGAGATTTCTGTAGGTCTTTAGCTGACACTCTGGGATTCTTCTTTACCTCATGCAGCATTCTGCGCTGTGCTCTTGCAGTCATTTTTACAGGACAACCACGCCTAGGGAGAGCAGCAACAGTGCTAAGCTTTCTCCATTTGTAGACAGTCTGTCTTACCGTGGACACATGAACATCAAGGCTTTTGGAGATACTTTGGTAACCCTTTCCAACTTCATGAAAGTCAACAATTCTTGATCGTAGGTCTTCTGAGAGCTCTTTTCTGCGAGGCATGGTTCACATCAGACAGTGCTTCTTGAAACCAGTAAACCCAAAACAGGTGTGTGTTTTTAAGGGCAGGACAGCTGTCAGCAACACATCCAATATCATCACACTGATTGGAGTCAAGGTTGGCTCACTCCTGGCTCCAATTAGCTCTGGGAGAAGTCATTAAGCTAGGGCCTCACATACTTTTTCCTCCCTGCACTGTGAATGTTTACCTGTTATGTGCAATTAAACCATGGCAACATCTAATGTTTGTGTAGTATTATGTTCAGCAGACTGTGTTCTCCTATTGTTGTGACTTAGATGACGTTCAGAGCACATTTTATGCCCAATTCATGCAAAACTCCACGTAATCCCAAGGGGTTTACATACTTTTTCTTGCAACTGTATGTGAAAAGCTGCTTAAAGCTGAACCCTGGACAAAGCAATATACTGTATATACATGTGAAGCACATGCTGTTTTACCTGCAGAAAGGTTTACAATGCTCTCTATGCAAGCTGAAAGTGGTATTAAGCCCAAAAGCAAACATTTATTATACTGCAGTTTACCAATTCTTAGATGTGATGGCTGCATTCATTTTCTTTTGTTATGCTTTCTTTCCTTTAATTTCAACTGTTGATCCAGTCAGTAAGTCTATTGTTTTTCAAAAGCTCAACCTCTCCAACAGAATGTATCAGTTTACATGTATGTGACAATCCATTTAACACTGGCAGGGGTGGTTAAAATCATCAGCTTTTATTTATTCATTTACAACATTTAGGCCTGGTTCATACTACACGCGTTTCAGTTTAGTTTTTTTTTTGCATCCAAAATGCACAGAAAGTAGGTTCCAGTGTGTTCCAAGTACAGAAAAAAAAGTAGAACAGGCTGCATTTTGTTATGCACAGAACTGCACTGGAACGCAGTAAAACACATAAAGAATGCACCAAAATGCACCTGGAACGCACATGTCCCTATTTAAATTGAAGAAAAAGAGAGAGGAAAAAACGCACTGGAATGCGTCAAAAACATATGAAAAGTGTGCACGCAAAAACGCATCTGGACTGCATTTCTATAGTGTGAACCAGCCCTTAGGGCTAGTTCACACTAGATGCAGTCCAGTGCGGGTATTTCTGCATCAAAAATGCATGCACAATGTATTCCAATGACCCTAGCTCACACCAGTGCAATCAGTTTCAGTCAGTTTCCGGTGCAGAAAAAAAAAGTACAACATGCTGCATTTTTTCTGCACAGAACCATACTGGAACAAACTTCATCAAAACTGCACCAAAACTGCATATGGTGTGAACTGTAGGCAAAAAGTCTAAAGAGTGCATTTTTGTAGTGTATTCCACAAGGAAAAATACTGTTTGCTGTAACTGATTAGAAAGTATAAGCTGGAGTTTGGCTTCAATTAGTCAGTGTATTTAAATTTGCTAATACATTTAATACATTTAATACTCCCCTCCCCCCCCAGACTGACAATGCTGCTGTCTGCTGTGCCTCCTGTGCTCATGCACCCAGAGTTGTGTCTCACTTCACAGGAGGCGTGTTACTGGCCATATCACCAGGTGAAAATGCCAAAGAAAAGAAAGCTAATGAAGCAGCCCGCACACCTAATGATTGGTAAGCTGCAATATATTACAATATTGGTTTTGGGTTTATTACCGCTTAAGATTTACACAGCTCAGTTTGATAATTCAGGCTGTTGACCTAACTTTTTAAGCAGCTAAACAATACAGATAAATTATTTCCCTGCCCCCAGCCTGAGATTAGACAGTGAAGGATAAGAAGCAGATTGATGCGGTCATGCCTCTGCTCATCATTATTCTCAGCAAAACCTGAGTGGTTCTTACTAATGCCCCTCCCTTTTCCAGTCTACTATAAGAGGCTAATACAAAGTGATATTTAGGCCAGGGGTGTTCAACATTTTGAAGAGCGAGGGCCACTTAAGTAATTTGGTAACCAGTTGGGGCCACAATGAAATGAAATGGTTCAGAATTTTGAAATTTTTATGTTGATAGCATTATGACCATTTTCCTCCTGCAGGCGCTGAATGCCGGTGGGAGGGGAAGGCGAAAAAAAATGCTTTCAGCGGTTGCAAGAAGAAATAGAGAGGATCGGTTCCTGTGTATGCCGCCCCTCATATCCAAGTGTAAAACAGAATGTGACAGGGAGGCCATATGTGCCCCCTAGAGCATGGGGTGGGGTCACCATTGGGACTCCTGATGCTACATCAGTGCTTGGGGGGGGGGGGTAAAAACACGTCTCAACTATGGGGTTTTACCACCCCCAAACCACAAATGTAAATGAGCCCTGACTGTCCTGAGCTCCCTATAAGGCTGCTTTCACACTGATCCACAGGTTCAGTGCAGTGCACCTGCTGCTTTCTTACCGGTTAGCTGCATAGACATGTATTATATGTTGCAGGTATGGTGCACTTTCTTAAAGCATACCAAATCCACAGGATATAATAGCAGTCTATGGCTCAGTACAGTTAGCCTGCAGGAAACCGCAGGTGCACTGCGCTGTACCCGCAGATCAGTGTAAAAGCAGCCTGATAGTTGTTAACCCTTTTATAGGTGCTAATATGCCCATTGCAAAAGCGCAGTGTAAGTGATGTTTAATACACTGACCTTTTTTTTTTCCTCTTCCAGCATCTGCTGGCATCGGTATCCAGGCTGCTAGAAAGGTCCCAGGTGAAGCACACTTGGTATCTGGGACGGGAGCTGATGCTACAGAAGAAGCATTGCCTTATGCAGCTCCTGCTCTCTCTGAAGCAGCCTGCTTCCTCCACTGCTGATGCCAATTCAATGCACGCTGATGCTGTGAGATAGAGGGTCAGCAAGCCCAGATAGCAGTCGAGTTGCCACCCCCAGGCATTCACTTCCATGGTTTGAGGTCGAGGGCCACAACAGAGGGCTCAGACTGAGCACCCATGATGTAGGCATTAGCTGCATTTAACATACATTGAATTACTTTTTTTTAAATTACTTTAACAAATACTTGTAAAAGTGGGTTTGTTCAAGGACAGGATAGGTTGGGGAAATTAAAACGTTGGATATGATGGCTGCAGGATGTGTAGAAGAAGAGTGCACAGGGTGGAAGTGTGGGTAGTGTGGTCAGTATGAGCAATAGAGGAGTAAAGGGTAGGAGAGCAGGCAGTATGTGTAGGAGAAGAGCATAGAGGATATGACAGTGGGAAGTATGTGTAAGAGAGGAATGCAGAGGGTATGATTGCAGACAGTATGTGCAGGAGAGAAGTATATAGGGTATGACAGTGGGCAGTATGTGGAAGAAAGAAATGTGGGAGGTATGATGGTGGGCAGATGGTAGGAGTGTGTGGGGTATGACAGTGGGCAGATGGTAGGAGTGTGTGGGGTATGACAGTGGGCAGATGGTAGGAGTGTGTGGGGTATGACATCAGGACTGCAGAATGTGCAGTAAAGCCATTTAAATGGTATGACAGCAGGCAGTATGTGCAGAAGAGAAATGCAGATGGTATGGCAGTGGGCAGTATGTGCAGGAGAGAAGTACAGATGGTATGACAAAGGGCAGTATGTGAAGGAGAGGAGTGTGCAAAATTATGATGTATGGCAGTATGTTCATGAGAGGAGTGTTGAGGTAGGACTATGAATAGCAGAGAGGGCATGAGAGCAGACAGTATGTGCAGGAGAGGAGAGTGTAGTGGGACATGGGGTGATTAGGCTCAGTATAGTAGATGAGTTTCAGTGAGACATGTCAGTCCAAACTTTTTTTTAAGGGAGGGAGTTTTAGGGGCCTAGTAGCCCATTTTTATTGTAAAACAAATAAAAGTCCATAAACACAGATATCCCATACTGGGGTCTTCTCCAACAAACAGCAATAACAGAAAATGCTAGACCACCTGGCTACACTACAGCAGCTCCCGTGCTATTAGCACTGGTCTCCCTGAGCATAGGTTGCTCAGGCTCAGTCAGCCTTCTCATTACAGCACCTCACTGTATGGCCACTCCTGGCCTCCCAATAGGGTTCTCCCAGCATCCTAGATTCTCACACTTTTCAACACATAGCAGTAACTCTGATCAGACTAATAACAAGGCTGTGCACCTGTGTATTCACACAGATGGTGGGCCCTTTGAAAGAACTGGATACAGGTTTGAAAGTTCCATCCTGCCCAAGCCACTTTCAAAACTTCAAACTCCAGGCCCCGATCCAGATTTACAGAACCCGGAGAAAGCTTAAAATACAGCTTTCACCTTTCATAAATGTTCTGGAGCTTCACACTCTGCCTTACTGCAAAACTTGTGTCAGTTTTACCCTCCTTCTCAAAGTGGCAGGGCCTTGCACTAACACAGTAGAGTATAACATTGAGCAGGAGAGGAGTGCCCGGCAGGGGTGAACTGACAACTCATGGGGATCATGGGGCCCCTGTGTCCTCGCCCACACCCAAAAGCCTATGAAAAAGCCAATGAAAGGTACCAGGGGCATCTCATGGGGCCCCCTACTAACCCTGGGCCCTCAGGCAGTGCCCGAGTGCTCGAATGGTCAGTCCGCCCCTGGTGCCCAGGATATAGCAGTGGACAGTATGTGCAAAAGAAGTATGCGGAGGATATGACGTGAGCAGTACATGCAGAAGAAGAGTGCAGAGAGTCTAACAAAGGGCAGTTCATGCAGGAGTGGAATGCAGAGGATATTACATTGAGTAACATGATGCAGAAATGAGTGTGCAGGGTATGACCATGAGTATCACTTTGGAGTCCATGGAAGGAGATTTCTGTCAGCCAGGTGGGGTCCATGGAAAGAGATGTCTGTCAGCCAGGTGGGGTCCATGGAAAGATCCTCTCTACAGCACGAGGATGTGGAGATGCCGACCATTCCCCACAACCAACTCTGAGAGCCCCATAACAGAGCACTTTATTTGGCTAACAGAGATGTCTGTCAGCCAGGTGGGTCCATGGAAAGAGATTTCTTTCAGCGAGGTGGGGTCCATGGAAAGAGATGTCTGTCAGCCAAGTGGGGTCCATGTAAAGAGATGTCTGTCAACCAGAAGGGTCCTTATAGAGGGATGTCGGAGATGCCGACTATTCCCCACAACCAACCCTGAGAGCCCCATAACAGAGCACTTTAATTGGCTAACAGAGATGTCTGTCAGCCAGATGGGTCCATGGAAAGAGATGTCTGTCAGCCAGGTGAGGTCCATGGAAAGAGATGTCTGTCAACCAGGTGGGGTCCATGGAAAGAAATGCTGTCAGCCAGGTGGGGTCCATGGAAAGAGATGTCTGTCAACCAGAAGGGTCCTTATAGAGGGATGTCTGTCAACCAGGTGAGGTCAATGGGAAGAGATATCTGTTAGCCAGGTGGGGTCCATGGAAAGATATGGCTGTCAGCCAGGTGGGATCTATGGGAAGAGATGTCTGTCAACCAGAAGGGTCCATATAAAGGGATGTCTATCAGCATTGTTTGAGGGGATCATGGAGACAGATGTCTAGGAGTCTCTAACTGTGTTATTTTGTACAACTACAAGTTCCAACATGTATGGTTCCTAGCAGGGCAGAGATTCTGAGACACAGGCAGGACTGCTGTTCAGGGCTTATAGTTCAGGGGTCTGCAAACTCTTCAGTACAAGAGCCACACTGTATATTTTACAAATATTCATGGGGTGAAAAACATACATGAATAGAATTTGAATGAATACGTTTTACTTGGATCCTTTTTTTCCAATCAGCATGTTATGATTCAGAACAAAAGAGATATTACTTTGGTAAAACAAAGTAATGTGAAATAAACTTGAGCCAATAATAAAGGTTGAACAAAAATAAATTCAGTCTGCATCTTTCTACACAATTCTGGCAACTGGAGTTTCATCCATAAATAACAAAACACTAAGTCCAAGAATCTTGCGCTTCATGTTTTGTGACAAGGTCAATGTGAATAAAAGAACTGATTTTTTTTAAAGATACATTTGGTTTATATTTGAACCAACATACTGCTTTTTTCTTTTTTTTTCAACAAAAACAAAAATTTTAAAAAGCGATAATTTTTTTTTTTGTTTGTTTACTTTTTTATTTTTTTTTCGATCATCTCTGTTGACATGCTCACCTAGGTGAGAAAACTGTCTTCCTTTTTCCATAGCCTCCTGTGATATCCCTGTCACATGTCCCAGGAGGCTGCAGGAGCAAGGACACACAGGGGCCTGTGGGCAGAGCTAGTAGTGCATCATCAGGGGTTATCTGCTTGAACCCAAAGAGGCAGTGGGACCCAGGCTGTGGCAGCAGATCAGTGCATTACAATGGTGGATACACTGGGAAAGTGAGCAAGTGGATCAATGCTTCATAACTGGTAAGAGGGGAGTAGAGAAGAAAGAGGGGGAATGAAGTTCTTCTTTATGGAGAAGGACATATCTGCATTAATTTATGTTGTTCTATGTCCAACTGTGTCTGTTGGGTGCTCTAATAAATAATAGCGTGGCTTTGGAACCCTATTTAGTTCAGAATATAACAACATAGAATGCACATATTGCTACAGGGTAGAAATATTTTAGGGTTGGTGTACTGCTATTATTATGGGGGAACATCTTCAGGTGCATTTTTTTAAGCAGTGTTCTGGTGACTGCAATTTCACTAGCACTAATTTAAAAACTGAATCACATCCAGGTTGCTCCGGTTGAAGGGGACCACATATTTTTTTCCTTCTAGTACTGATGCATGAAAAATCTTGAGCAAGGTTAAAGCAAAGTAAAATGTTTTATAGTTTTTGCTCCTGAATTAGCAAAGTTTTTTTTTCAATAGTTTTCAGTTCTGTGCTGTGAATGATTCCCACTACAGGGCACAGTACACATCGAGTATGTGAAATTCTGAGCAGTCTACTAGTAATGCATTTATTTCTTACTCTGACCTACAAAATGTAATTCTGAGTGAAGGCCAAATCAGATAATAAAAATAAACATGTCACTAGTCTTACTCTGGATATGCTATTCATGACATATGATTAAGTATTGCTGTACTTAATATATTCACACCTCATTCTTCTGAACAGATCAAGTCAAACATTCACCTCCTCTCTGAGCCTTTTATTAACATAAACAGAAAGTTGAAATTCACAGTGTCTAACCACTGCCTGCTCATTTGCCAACCATTGGAACAATGGAAGTTATGTTTGCCTTTGGATAACTGAATGATATTCTCATTTGGCCTTCAGTATGACTATATATAGCAGTTTTCCAATACTTCACAGGGAATAAGCATATGAATTTACAGTGAATGTAGTTTTTTTTTCTTGTGTTTTATTTAGTATTCATTCGTAGGGATATTACATACCTAGGATAGCTATTTTTTGAGCAAATATTCAGTCCATGTACTTGTAAGGGAGGCATAGGTGAGTGATGGCGAACCTTCCTCCATACTTCCCAAGAGTGGGTCACATGAGGCCCATCTGTAACAGGATCACATTCAATATGCATAGGGTACCTTTACTCTGTGCCAATTCATCAGTGTCTTGGGACATGGCTGAGGCCACTGTAGGGAATACTTGACCTTAAGGCGGGCTTCTGTCATTAGAGATGACCGATACAGTCTGTACACTTGCTCAATAACTGTTTTCCAGTCAACTTTTGGGTCCCTGTGTAAATGTAAATCTTCCCACTGTAGACTTGCAATTAGGAGGGCCACGCTGAGCCTTGTCCACAACCACCTGCCCAGCATTTTCCATTACCATTCCCCAGTAGCTAAGTGGGCCCTGCCAAGCAACTTGCACAGGCTACACGCATGCACTTAAGCTTGCTCTTGGTCTTCCATACCTCTACACAGGATGTAGACCTCTGGTGCATGAGTGTTATAGGATTGTGAAAGACCTAGGGCACCCCATGACACACTTTACATGGACATGCATGGCGAGTGGTGGACATGTAGAGATAGCACCTAACAGTGAGAGTGGTTTAAGAAGAATAGGTTAAATAGAATCTGAGTCTACTTGCTATGTACACTGCACATACCATAGCCCTTGTACAACAAATTTGTCTTAATTATTTTGCTAGTCTAACAGACACACATAAATCTTGGCACAAATGATCATTTTAAATAGAGAAAATCTTCCATCTTCCATCATACATGATTTCACAGAATATAGAAAGCTACCTAAAAAAGAACTTTAAAAAATTTGTTGGGAACTACTTTGCAACCAGCAACTGTTAAAACAGTAATCCCCTTGGAAAAATGATGTAATAAGCAACAAAGCATATCAATTTCAGCAGTGAGGAATGTAATGTACCACACAGTGTAAATAATTCAGTGGTTAGGACTATCTAAGATACAACATAGTGTAAAAAATGCAACTGTCAGAATATTGTAACATACAAAACAGCATATATGGTGCAGTGGTCAGGACTACTGTATGTAACAAACAATAGTGCATATGGAGTATAACAGTCAGGATTATATGATTAGTGTGACCTCTTCATTGTGTAACATACAGCATAATGTATAGAATGATGAAGTCAGGACTGTGTAGCATATAGATTGCAGGCACCCGGATTATGTGCAACATTAGATGCCTAGTGTGTCCCCTTACATTGGTGGTCAGTTCTTTCTTTTACATTGCTAGTCAGTGGTCAGTGTAACCACTTACGTTGGTGGTCAATGCTTAGTGTGCAACTTTACATTGGTGGTCAATGCTCTCTCTTACATTGGTGATCAGTGCGCCCTCTTGGGGCTTGCTCACACAGGTGGCTAGGGGGCAGTAAAAGCATGTGATTGAGTCATCATTTTATTGCCCCTGACTGCCAACCTGAATAAGGAGATGAAGCCACTCAGGGATGTACACATGCTGTGGCTACGATGATGGCTTAGTAGCTGTGGCAAAAATTAAATGGCATGTTGCATTCAGTGGGTTGTACTGCCACTGAATGCATCCCATTTACAGTGCCTTGAAAAAGTGTTCATACCTTTGAAACGTTCCACATTTTGTCATGTTACAACCAAAAATGTAAATGTACTTTATTGGGATTTTATGTGATAGACAAACACAAAGTGGCACATAATTGTGAAGTGGAGGGAAAATGATAAATGGTTTTCAACATTTTTTACAAATAAATATCTCAAAAAGTTTTTGCAATGAAAAGTGGTTCTATGAAGTATTGACTCAGGGGGGCTGAATACAAATGCACGCCACACTATTCAGATATTTATTTGTAAAAAAATTGTGAAAACAATTTATTATTTTCCTTCCACTTCACAATTATGTGCCACTTTGTGTTGGTCTATTACATAAAATCCCAACAGAATATGTTACAACCAAAAACGTAAATGTATTTTATTGGGATTTTATGTGATAAACCAACACAAAGTGGCACATAATTGTGAAGTGGAAGGAAAATGATAAATGGTTTTCAAAATTTTTTACAAATAAATATCTGAAAAGTGTGACGTGCATTTGTATTCAGCTCCGCTGAGTCAATACTTCGTAGAACCACTTTTCGCTGCAAAAACGTTTGAGATATTTATTTGTAAAAAATGTTGAAAATCATTTATCATTTTCCTCCCACTTCACAATTATGTGCCACTTTGTGTTTGTCTATCACATAAAATCCCAATAAAGTACATTTATGTTTTTGGTTGTAACATGACAAAATGTGGCAAATTTAAAGGGGTATGAACACTTTTTCAAGGCACTGTAAGTGAGCAGGGACATGCAGCAACTGCCCATGTACATTCACCATTGTGACACAATGGGTGTGCGTTGTGCTCCTACCTCTCTTATATTGGTGGCTGGCATGTCCCTCTTTATTACTGAGAAGTTTGCTCCACAAAAAAAAAAAAATTACAGTACGCTCCACTACATACATTACAGTATGCTGCTCTACCAGATACATTGCAGTATGCTGCTCCACTACAAACATTACAATATGCATCTCCACCACAAATATTACAGTATGCTGCTCCACTGCAAACATTACATTATGCTACCCCTCACAGCACAAGCCACAGCATGCTTACATTGTACATTGAAATTTGACAGTGGCCAGGCAGACTGGTGAGGAGCATGGCTAGAGGAAGTGCCTGTTTACTGCTTGAGCAAGCATATGTGCACACAGGAGTAGTCATGGGGGTGGGAGCGCATCAAGAGCCAGGTCGTCCTACAGTTAATATGACAGGCAGGAGACTCAGGCTGAAAATTGTAAAACTTTTCCCTGAGGTGCACAGGGTGGCTGCTGATGGAGGTGCTAAGGGGTGCTTTGGGAATTTTTGGGAGTGCTAAAACACACCCAAGCACCCTTCTGGCACCGCTCCTACACAGATGCTTTTACTTTCTCATTAAGTACACTTGATGCAGAATTCATATCTGACTCGATAACTGGAAGCTGCCCAGGCCCTAAGGAAACAAAGCAATTCCAAACAAAAAAATTTTTCATCACCATGCTTCACAGCTGGTTTGAGATTCTAACCCTTTGGTTTGTGCCAAACATGTATTTTGTTCCAGTGGTCAAACTGTCGAGTTTAAATTGTTCAGTCCACAGTACATTGTTACTGAAGGTCTGGTCTTTGCTTGTATGTTTAATGGCAAGCTGATTTTTCTGGCACATCTCCCATACAGGTTAAAGTGGTGCAGGCGCTTCTTGATTGTAGGTGCAGGCACTTTGACACAAACTATTGCAAGAGTTACCTGCAGAATCTGCAAGTTAATTTTGGGGTTCTTGGAAACTTTTTTTTATATATACATATTTTATTGATTTTACCATTTTCAATTTTTACTCACTAAGAAAAAAAAACATATTTACATGTCTAATAAATAATATTTTGACATATACGTAAACTAATTTACATTTTCCATACCCCTTCCACAGTTCCTCCGGCCCCCCATCCTCCTTATCCCCTTTCCCCTCAACTCCCTCCCCATTCCGCTCTCTATTTTCATCTTTCCTGGGAATCTTACACAATATTATTCTACTTTTGACTTATTTTCTAGTTTGTTTGTTCTCGTCTTTCTATTTCAGGGTACTATATTTTGATTTGATCTTCTAAAATCCTCCCATTTTTCCCATCTCTTCCGGAATATCTCCATTCTATCCTCATCTATGTGGTAAAGTTCCTCCCAGGGGCGGACTGACAACTCATGGGGCCCCCGGGCAATAGGGGATCTTGGGTCCCCTGTGTCCTTGCCCAAACTCAAAAAAGCCTATGATAAAGGTACCAGGGGTATCTCATGGGGCCCCCTACTGACCCCGGGCCCTCGGGCAGTGCCCGAGTTTCCAAATGGTCAGTCCGCCACTGGTTCCTCCATTCTGTATATCTGCTCCACTTTTCCCAACCAATCTTTTATTTTTGGTGTTTCTTGCTCTTTCCAAAATTTGGGTATTAAACCTCTTTCTGCATTTAAATAATATAATAGGCCAGAGTTTTTATATTTTTCTACTGAAAACATAGTACCATGGAAGAGACATATCACTGGATCTTTTGGAATTTTAATCTCAGTTATCTTCTGAATATGGTGAATTATTCCCTCCCAATACTCTTGAATTTTAAAACATTCACACCATATGTGTAACATTGTGCCCCTTTCCCCACATCCACACCAACATAAAGGTGAATTATCTACACTTTGTCTATGTGCAATATTTGGAGTGATATACCACCCTGCCAAATATTTGTTGTTCATTTCCACATCCTTCATGTTTCCATTCCCATGTGTTAATCTATATATATTTTCTTTTTGTTTTTCCTCTTCTATTTTCACTCCTAATGCTTTTCCCCATTTCTCGATATATGGAGGAGTCGTGTCCGTTAATAGTCTAGTGAAAATTTTATATACTCTAGAAGTCCCATGTTTCCCATCTCCACGTGTATTCATTAAGTGTTCAAATGGATCCCATTTATCCTTTGTTCTTAAAGGTTTGGGGAGCTTCTCGACAACATGTTTTAACTGAAAATAATGCCACTCATCAAATCTAGTGAATAACACTTTCTTATTTTTCAATTCCGTGAATGAATATATTTCCTCTCCTTTCATTATATCCCCTAATTGTGCATCTTCCTTATTTACCCACTTCCCCGCTATACTTTCGTTACCTGGTTGAAAGAACTTTGTGAACACTATTGGCATTAACATGGAATTAAATTCCCATCCCATTTGTGTATGTACTGCATCCCATATTTTTAATACATTTCGTGTATACGAACTTGTGCTATTTACCAATCCACGATATTGGGGTGGTAACCATACTATCCTATACAATTGTGTCTCACTTAGTGTGTTTTCTATTTTTACCCAACTTTTCCCAAGTGCATTATGTGTCCAATCAAAAATTTGTGCCAATATTACAGAATTATAGTATCTCTTCATATCTGGTACCCCCAATCCTCCATTCTCTTTATCTTTACTTAATACTTCATAGCTTATCCTTGGTTTTTTATTCCCCCAGATGTATCTTATTAATATATTTTTAATTATTTTAAAGTATATTCCTGGAAGCTTTATTGGTATCATATGAAATTTATCGCATTCAATAATGGAATATCATTTCTTTATATAGGTTTTTTGTGATACAGTTAGATTTCCCAAGTATTTTAGTACTCTTTCCTTCCATATAAACGGGAACTCTTCCTGTAGAATTCCTTTATCTTTATTCAGCAGGTTTACATTTAAGATCTCAGTTTTAGTTGGATTTATATTTGATATCTCACCATATTCTTTCAATGTTTTCATTAAGTTCGGCAATGTAATCCTAGGATTGACCACGTAAAACAACAAATCATCCACATAAGCTGCCACCTTATGTTCTGTTTCTCTCTTGGAAACTTTTAATAACAAATGGTAATTTTTTGGACTGAATTTGCTGGGCCAGCCAGTTCTGAACATATTAGCAGTTGTTTGAAATCATTGCTACTTGTGCATTGCTTTCCTTACAGTGAAATTATTAATTTTAAACAATTTGGCAGTATTTTTAAATCCTTTGACAACTTTTTTAAATCCCTTGCCAGACTCATAGGCACCCAGAACCCTCTTCTGGTCATGGGGGTACAGCCAATTTGCATCTCATTTTTGACATGTCTGTTTTTTTTAGTTAAGAAAATAGTCTTAGGTGACAAAATTATAAATAAAAAAAAGTTTCGTGCCTAAAACAGACATAAATGGACAACATCCTTTTAAATCCATTCATGTCCAGAAAAACATAAAAGGACATGCCATTTACCTTTTTTTTCTGCTGACATTCATAGACTTGGATTTTTTTATCAGAGTTTAACAGAAGCAGAGTTTAGGGCCAGTTAAACATCCCTCTCCTGAATGCAGAAGAATCGCGTTCAGGAGAGGAACGTTTTGGCCTAAAAAAGCCAAACACGACAAGAATGTGTTTAAACATGCCTAAACATTAAACTCCGTTTTTTTTAATTTTATGAATGTACTGCGGGTGTGCTTTATTGCCAGCTGCTATGGTTCCTCTGTATTATTGTGAAAACTGTCGCTGCTCTATACCAGATTTGCAATTACCCTTTTGTATTGTTTTTATTTTATGCTCCTCTCCCAAGAAAGAGTTTGTTTTAAAAAAAAAAAAAAAACTTCCTCATTTGTGCTTCAATCTGGATTTGTCTGCAAACCTGACCTATCAATGAACTAGATCCAGACTGAAGTCATTAAGATTACAAGAATAAATGCAACATGCCAAGCAGGGGCGGACTGACAACTCATGGGGCCCCCAGGCAATAGGGGATCATGGGGCCCCTGTGTCTTTGCCCAAACTCAAAAAAGCCTATGAAAAAGGTACCAGGGGCATCTAATGGTGCCCCTTACTGACCCCGGGCCCTCGGGCAGTGCCCAAGTTTCCAAATGGTCAGTCCACTCCTGATGCCAAGCTTATGTGTAATTTGTTCAAGTACATCACCTTTTATTTGTCAATTCTGTTCAAATATGTTGATATGTTGCTCAAATATGTTGAAAATGTCAACAGTCTCCATGTGGTGTACTTACATTTTCACAGTGTGCATGTGTGTGTATATATATATATATATATATATATATATATATATATATATATATATATATATATATGAAAGTTGCAGGACTGTGACATGGATGTTTTGAACGTACGGTAGATATTTAGTGGTATCACCCTAAAAACAAAACAGAAACATAAGTCAATCCTGCAATGAGGACAATTTACATTCCAAGGCTTTTTGGCTGCCTGGAAGACAGCTTTAAAAGTTCTTCTTAGGTCTGTAGCTGTTCAGAATCTTAAGGATGGTTCCTCATTATGTGAAATTGTCAGCTTCCTTACATGTGGAACAGCCCTGTTCAGGTCACAGAACCATTATCATTGATGCAGCTTGCTAAAACTTTCAACAAGGATTAATTAAATTTATATCTTGTTCTCTCTTTTTTGTTACAGGAAGAAACAGACAGCATTTCCTGCCAGGAACAAATTAATCGATCCATTTATTGGGCAGATGGCTTTGTGTTTGTCTTTTCAATCACTGACTATAATAGCTACCGTATGATTAGGCCTTTGTACCAGCACTTAAGGAAAATCCACCCAAACACCAAAATTCCACTTCTTCTGGTAGGAAATAAAGCTGACCTTTTAAGAGCCAGGCAAGTGGAATCTGATGAAGGTCTTCAACTTGCTAATGAACTGTCTGGTACATATGCTGAAGTATCTGCTAGAGAAAACTATGAAGGGGTATATGGAGCTTTCTATCAACTGTGTCAGGAGGTTGGAAAGATGATCTTCAGCTGCAATGGGGAAAAGAGAAGAGGACTTCATCTTGTGCGCCCCAGATCTCCTAACATGCAAGACCTGAAAAGACGCTTTAAACAGGTGTTGTCTTCAAAGGTGAAGTCTACTACCACCCTTTGACAACTTGTGGTTCTGCAAAAGTGGTTTGGATCTAAAGAAAGCAGTCAAAGGAAAACACTTATCTCTGAGGCCACCTAGGTCAACTTCCATTCACCGACATGGATCACAAATTAGTTTCAGTGCAATGATTACAGTACCTGAGAACATGGATGCTTTCATGAGAAGATTTTGAGAAGGGTATTTTGTTTAGTCTTTATGTTTAATTTGCCTATGTTTAAAACATTTAGTTATTCTTTAAAAGTGTATTGGCCCAAGTTGCGCTGGTACCAATTTGGCCACAGTGAATATGTTTTGTTACTAAAGGTTTTTTGCAACTTCTTGTGATTTTTTTTTTTTCATGCCTGGATCTTAGCAGTCTATAAGACATCAAATCTTCTCAAAAACAATGAAGCTATCAACAATGTAAAGGAGCTTCTACCAATAAGGATGTGGCTGCTCATCTAATGTTACACTATGGCAGAATGATGAATAATAGCAATGGTGTCAGGTTGTCACATGCATACCCACACTCAGGATAAAAATGTCAGCATGTCAGTATCTCCAAGTATAAGATCTTTCAATGGCTGTGGCCAAATACTATATGATGCATGTGGGTGGTTCATAGGTTGCTATGATGGCCTGTCCTCTATTATTCATTGCTTTTATTATCTAACTATAAAAAATACTGAAGACTGTGAATCCATAATTACATACAGTTTCAATAAAGCTGTCATAAAATAAAATATTTATACAGCGGGACCATTTATGAACTGGAGAGTAATGCATGGATTTACCAAGTTAAAATATTAAATCAGTTGTAGAAATATTTTTGTTCTATGACATTGTAGATTTGGCACAGTGAAGTGTTTTCTTATAGAACGGTGCTGAGGTCATATTCAGTCTTCTTCCTGTTCTAGGAAAGCTAAATAACATATTTTAAAAGCCTTTAAAAGTTATTATTTTAGTGGCAATTTAGTTTGAGGGGATTTCTGGGTTATATGGAAATCATCTGTTTGTGAATCTTTCTTAAAGCTGAACTTTGGGCTAGAATTAAAAAAATACCCTTGTGGTGCCCCTTCTCCCCTGCACTGCAAGGGAATATCTATCTGTGCAACCAAGTGTCTAAGCTGCTTGGGGCCACAGTCGCACACTTGTCCCCTCTACATACAATAGCCGTGCATTGTAGTGGATGGTATTGTGGGACTGCCCACAGGCTGGAGTTATGGGGACAAGAGGACAGAGCTGGAGCCTGCTGTAACAGGGAACAGGGTAATTAATACAGCCTCTTCCTCTACCGCTGGAAATAACAAGCATATAACCCTTGCACTGTGGGGGAACCCAACTGCAGGGGTATTTTTTTGCTCCAGCCTGGAGCTCAGCTTTACATTTCTGCCCCTGCACCCCATCTTCATATCTCTGATGGTCAAACTGTTTGATGATTTTAGGCTCTGCCTGCAGCACCATCTGCTATTGAGAGCTGTTATTGCAGTACAAACAGTACCATATGTACACCATATCAGTAATAGGAATGTAAACATTAGCACATATACATTATTGTTACACTACAGGGGGTGACTAAGGCTGGTCATGCATTTATATAATTTTCTTGTACAATTTTCCTTTAGATTTACTAAACGCATATAATATGAGGTCAAACTTAAACACTTTCATTTTGTATGGAATCAGGCAGGCCCTTACACTACATATTTGAAGGTAAATTTAAAGGAAATTGAATAGGAAAATTGTATAATTTATAGCCAGTTTAATTAAAATAGACACATCCTTTAAACTTGGTTTTACATAGCAAAGTCAAATTGACTTTTATATCCCTGTTTACTTATATACCAATATTTAAATGCTCAAAAATGAGTGCATTACAAACCACTTCAAAGGTGCAGTGACCAGCCTGTTGCTCAGCTGTTGTCACAGTGATAGTGCTAGGGTAGAACACCCCATCTACTATCTGCTGATTGCTACTATCTGACAGTAATCACAATTAACACTATTATTTCAAAAAATAATATTGTTTCCCCTTATATTTCAAAGAAATGATGCTACTATGGTACTGGAACATAATGTAGGCATGTTATAAATAAAAAAATAAAGCCATTTGACCAGAATATGTCCGATCCCATGACCATAATAAATCTCAGCCTGCAAAGGATTAAAGGAAACCTATCAGGTGGATATTGCCATTGCTGAACTCTCCTAAAACTGCTACTTGCCTGGCTATTAAGCTGAGACTCTGGCTTCTATACCTTGAACTGCTGGCCTGGCAGGATAGCAGTTATGTCTTTTCTGATTTCCCTAATCTGCAAACCTGTTCCAGGCCAGTGATATAGAATGTATGAAGGCTGGTGGGTCATCCAGGCAACTAGTAATTTTAGAAGGTCAAGAATGGTAGTTTCCTTTCAAAATTAACTCTTTTTGAAATAATTTAATACACTAATCCTTGAAACATTATAAAGACTTCATTTTAAATCAACATTTGCACAAAAAACAAACACCCCCAGCTCTCAGAGGTTTTCTACACAATCTCAATAACATACAGACAACAGGAGCCAATAGGGAACCTTCAACTGGAATGCTCAGCCGTTGCAGCCCTCCTTAGACAGGGGAATCTAGCATATAACTGTAAGAAAAGCAAACAGGAGGGTGAAAACACTTTATTTTTTGATAGTAGAGACAGAAAAGCCAAATTCATGCTCACAAAAGAGAAAAAAATGCAAGCGTTATATCACACAGTGGCTAAATGGATAGCACTTCCGCCTGGCAGTACTACGGTCATTGGTTCAAATCCCAGCCACGGCATCATCTGCCTGGATTTTCATGTTCTCCCTGTGGCTGTGTGGGTTTCCACCAGGAACACCGGTTGCCTCTCCCACTCCAAAAGACATGCTGGTAGGTTAACTGGATCCTGTTTAAATTGGCCCTAGTATGTGATGTATGAATGTAAGTTAGGGACCTTAGATTGTACACCCCTTGAGGGTTAGGGACTGATGTGACTATACAATATATATGTAAAGCACTGCATAAATTGACAGCGCTATATAAGTAGCTGAAATATGATAAATAAATCACACCAATTACAGATCCAGTGCTGGTGAAGTGTCACCCGATCCAATGCATCACAATTGCAGCAGACTGACACATTTTGGGGGATGCACCCCCTTCCTCAGAGCTCTAAGTAAGGGGGTACATCTTCAAAATGCTTTAGCTTGCTGCACTTGTGGTACATTGGATCAAGTTACCCTTTACCAGCACTGGATCTGACATTGATGTGATACAATTTTTTAATGGTTGAACTGGATGGTCTGCCTTTTTTCAGCCAGACTAACTATGTAACAATACTTGCATTTTTCCTGTTTTGTGAGCATGAATTTGGCTTTTCTGTCCATTCTATCAATACATCTTTTGGTAATGCACTAGGCATTTGTGCTCTCCTGTTTGCTTTTCCTACAATTAGATCAACATTTATGCAACTGTTGCTAGACAATTGCCAAGAGCTATTGAGAATGAAGTACTGTATTTTGTATATTGGCTGATCCCACAAAACACATGGGTTAGGATTCTGTTAGTAACACATGGAGTTTATCACTGTGTTACCACAAGGATATAAGGTGCATCTTGACCTGTGTTGAACGGGGGAGTCTACAATAAAGTTCTGGAAAGTGTGCCGGATTAATCCACTTAGCATGTTCTTAGTGTGCAGTGTGTTTTTATCCTTTATTCTTTGTGCACAAACATCTGTTTTCACTGTACATAAATAATGAAAGCAATTCATGTGTTCTTGCATGGATTTACATACGGTACCCTTTATGAATGCTGGTAATTGAATTTAAAAGTTGTGGATGTACATAGAAGCCTCCTGGCAGAGGTTCGAATAAACCAATAAATAACATTACAGAACTTTAGATAATGCTAGATTCCAGATGAGCAAGTACAGTAGAAATGAATAGGTCAGGAACGGAGGAGTAAATTATAACAGAGAATAGAACCATTAATTTCAATTTTAGGAACGGATGAGTGTTTGTAGAATTACTATATTGAATTAATTTAGCAGCAAATGTGATGTAGCTATTTTTATATTTGCAAATGGAAATGGCTGCTTACATTGTAATAAAACAAAAATCTATTTTATATGATGTTTGTATTTGTCATTTTATGCAATGTAAAACCCTTTATGATTACCGTATATATTCTCTTCTCCTGCATAGTCTGTGACCAAGCTGAACATTGATTAGGATATCTGGACTGCATGATTCTCTGACGTTTGTGACTGTATACTTTTTTTTGCATCAGTGACTGAACATTTGAATAATGGCAACTAGCATTTTTAGAAGGAGCTCAGCATTGACAGCCTTTACTTTTCTTTTTGGCAGTACTGTTTTTTTTCAGCACTGCATAGTCCGATGATGCTAATTGAACTTAGTGCAACACACCAGAATCAGGGCATAAGTACTATTCCTCCCAGCACATGCTAGAGTTCAGTGCTTGTGAATAATGCCTAAAGTATTAGAGATTAAAGTAATAGTAAACTCTACTTTTTTTCTTTTTGTTTGTTACTAGGTGCCTGCAGTGTTGTGCCATAATGTGCTAGTACACACACTAGCACATTATGGTAGACTTACCATTTAAACACACAGTCTTCCTTGTGGGTTTGTGCTGTCTTGCTGTTTGAATTGCTGGGCTGCGATGACATCACTCTCTGCATTCAGAGCATTTTCAGTGTACATGTGCAGTGACGTCATTGGCTACAGCCAATGGGAATATCTCCTAAGTGGTGCACGTGTAGGAGATATTCATGTTACCTACAGGTAAGCCTTTCTGGGCCATGTCTCTCAGTTGCATGCCCAGTTTGTAGCATAATTCCTTCTTGCACTATCTTCTTTGTATTGCACCTCTTCTCTTTTTTAGTTTTTCTGTCCTCTTTTCTCAATTTCCCTTCATACATGAGGCCTCATATATGTCATCGGAGACAATAATATATGTCTATCTGCAGTTTGAATGATGATGCCTCATATAAACGATTGGTCTTCTCGCATATGTGCCTTCCTTCTTATTATACATACAATATGTTGGTCCTGCTGTAGGATATGTTGTCCTTGTTATGTAACTGCAATTTTAACCTTAAAAGGGAAGTGCGGCCAAACTTTTTTTGCCCATACTTCTTTTCTGGGTCACAGAAGTGCACTTATTTCTGATTTCCCGTGACCTTGATTCAGTCGACAGCAGGCTAAAATCCACTGTCAGCTGATGTCACAGAGCTGGTCCAGGCTCTGTAGGGATCCCAACATCACCCCGCGATGCCTGATTGGCAGCTGGCTCAGCCTCTCAGCATACCACTGGGAGCCTAAGCCAGCCTTTCCCACTCCCTCCACAGCGTAACATGCCAGTGAGAACTGGAGGAGCACCGCTCCCTGCTCAGTGAAGACCAAGAATTGTGATCAGTGGTCAAGTGATCATTCTTCTCAGTCTTAGAGCCACCAAGGGACAGCTGCAACGGACTGATGCTGCAGCCACATAAGTGAATATGTACAATATGTTTGTTTTTTAATATCCCACACTTCTCCTTTAAAGTAGAATTCCAGGCAAACCCTAACTAGCACAGTTTTAAGAGTAGTTAGATTTTGGCTGGAATTCTACTTTAAGAACGCATCTGGATACCATACCTTGCCCCATGTACTACACTGTATCTTTCTTTTCCAGCTTGCTTTAATAAAAGTATTTAAAGCTTGGAAAGAAAGTTGCAAAAGTGATACAAAAGCTGAACATTTTCCATTGACAAGCATATAGATATGTGTATTCCTATCTTACAAATCTCTGCGTACTATGCATTCGATTATAAAAAGTCACCACCAACACTTTTCTTGTCCACATCAACCGAAACTTAATTGTTTCCTTTTGGTCTGATCTTTGTTTGCAACTGTAGTGATGGGTGGATGTACACGCACATCCCATACTATTATGTTCCTCTACAATAGTCACTCTATTGCTGTAGTACTTTTATTGGGGAACAAATGCTGTGACATTAATCATTGACATAGGGCTGTACAGATGAAAAGTAGAGACATTCAGCAATGTTTAGAACAAAAGTGTGCTCTGACAGAATGAAAAAAGACACCTGTGTATGGAGAACCTGCACGCCAGGTATGCTTTTAGTGTACACAACTGGGTGTGCTTTCACTCTCTAGACACGCATCTCAGCTATTCATTCCTCAGAAATCTAAGTAATTTGATCTTGTATTGGCAATCTCAGCATCTGAAATCATAAATATGTGAGTGGTGTTTTGAAAACCGAAAGACACTGACTTAACTGTAATTTTAATGTTAAAGTGGAACTCCAGGTAAACTGTTAAACACACAGTTTAAATACATGTACAACTATGAACAGAATATGTAGTCATGGACTTTGTGTGGACATATAGAAGAGAAACTGAGTACTGTAAAAACAAATTTATTATGTACCATTACAAATCTATTACACAACTTATAAAATTTCTCTCCACATAGGGGTTAACAACATGCAAAAATACTGATTACAGTTCCCATGTGGACTCAACAGGTTTCGAGAATCCTTCTTCAGGAGAACATGAGACAGAAACAGTACACTGGAACTCACTAATCTTTAATAGAGTAAAATCAGCCAGTAGAGTAGACTGGAATATATAGCATATGCATGTTGCCCATAGAGGTGCAAATAAGAAAGCCGAGGTGAAGCCACTACCTCTCAGGTGGGAAATTCAGGTTAATTCAGTAAACAGCCAATGGCCTTGTACACATAATCTTAAAATAGAGTGTAAGTAGGTCACCATAAAGATAGCATGGTAGTCAAAGTAGTCAAGGCAAATATATTCCAAAAAGAGGGCTCTTGATACCTTAGAAACAAACTGGATACAGGCTGGATTGATGTGAACTGAGTTTGTTTCTAAGATACTTATCAAGAGCCCCCTCTTTTTTATTATTATTATTATTATTATTATTATTATTATTAATAATAAACAGTATTTATAAAGCACCAATAGTTCGCTCAGCGCTGTACATTACAATGGGGGACAGAACAATAACAATACAATACAATGCAAAACATGAGGGGATTGAGGGAATATATGGAATATATGTTCCTTGACTACTTTGACTACCATGCTGTCTTTATGGTGATTAACTTACATTGGACCTAGCAAAATTTCTGTGCACAAGAAACAAGGCCGAAACACTTTATTGGATGCCTGTGATGTTCAGGCCCTCAGACAGCACTGCATTAACTAGTTGCCGACCGCAGATACCCGAATGACGGCTTCACTGCGGCCGGCCAGTTCTGGGTGGACATCATATGACGTCCCCCCAGAACGCGCTCTCCTGCGCGCCCCAGGGGGCGCACACCCGGCGATCTCCGTGATCGCTGTGTCCTACGGACACAGCTGATCACGAGATGTGGTAAAAGGCCAATCATACCGGCCTTTTACCAGGTGATCAGCGGTGTCCAATGACACGCTGATCACAGGGAAATGCAAGTGCCAGTTCTCGGCTGCACTTTCCTCACGCTGTCAGATCGTGAGGAAAGTACTGCCGAGAACCGGCAGTTGTCAGAGCGAGGATCGGCATCGATCATCAGGGCACTGATGATCAGTGCCCTGATGATCGGTGCCCAGCAGTGCCACCCACAAGTTCTGCCCACCTGTGCCCAGCAGTGCGCCCACTAGCTCCGCCCACCTGTGCCCAGCAGTGCATCCACCTGTGCCCAGCAGTGCACCCACCTGTGCCACTCTGCAGTGTCACACACCTGTGCCCAGAAGTGCCACCTACCTGTGCCCAGCAGTGCCACCCACCTGTGCCCACCCACCTGTGCCCACCAGTGCCACCCACCTGTGCCCACCCACCAGTGCTGCCCACCAGTGCCACCCACCAGTGCAGCCCAGCAGTGCTGCCAGTCAGTGCCACCAGTCAGTGCCCAGCGGTTGTGCCAGTCAGTGCCGCCAGTCAGTGCCCAGCAGTGATTCCAGTCAGTGCCATCTATCAGTACCCATCATCAGTGTCACCTATCAGTGCCGCCTATCAGTGCTGCATATTAGTGCCGCCTATCCGTGACACCTCATTAGTGCTGCCTATCAGTGCCGCCTATCCGTGCCACCTCATTAGTACTGCCTATCAGTGCCCTTTAGTGCTGCCTATCAGTGCCCATCAGTGCCGCCTATCAGTGCCCATCAGTGCTGCCTCATCAACGCACATCAGTGAAGGAGAAAAATTACCTGTTTGAAAAATTTTATAATAGAAACAAAGAAACTTTTTTTTTTTTTTTTTAAATTTTTTAATTTATAGCGCAAAAAGTAAAGCGCCCAGTGGCAATTAAATACCACCAAAAGAAAGCTCTATTTGTGAGAAAAAAATGATCAAAATTTCATATGGGTACAATGTTGCATGACCGCGCAATTGTCAATCAAAGTGCGGCAGCGCTGAAAGCTGAAAATTGGCCTGGCAAGGAAGGGGGTATAAGTGCCTGGTAGGCAAGTGGTTAATAACAGGCATGATTCTGTGATGGACATCACTGCATGCGTTTAGGAATACTTCCAAAATTCACTGTCTATGAACACAGTTTGCCATGCCATCCCAAAATGCAAGGTAAAGCTCTGTCATGCAAAGAAACCATATCTGAACATGATCCAGAAACACCTCCATCTTCTCTTCAAAGCTAATTTAAAATGGTCTGTTGCAAAGTGAAATACTGTTCTTTAGTCAAACAAATCGAAATTTTACATTCTTTTTGGCAACCTTGGGTGCCACATCTTCTGGACTAAAGAGGTTAGGGACCTTACAGCTTGCTATCAGCACTCAGTTCAAAAGTCTGAATCACTGATAGCATGGGGGTGCATTAGTGTGTATGAAATGGGCAGCTTGCACATCTGGGAAAGCACTATCAAGTCTGAAAGATATATTAAGGTTTTAGAGCAGCATATGCTCCCATTCAGACAATGGGGTTGATTTATTAAAACTGGAGAGTGCAAAATATGGTGCAGCTCTACATAGCAACCAAACAGCTTCCAGTTTTTTTTGTCAATGGTTAATTGAACAAGTTAGAAGCTAATTGGCTACCATGCACAGCTACACCAGATTTTGCACTCTCTGCTTCTAGTAAATCAACCCCAAAGTATTTTTCAGGGAAGATCTTGTATATTTCAGCAGGACACTGCTAAACTGCATACTGCATCTATGACAACAGCATGGCTTCATTGTTGAAGAGTCTGGGTGCTTAACTGGCCTGCCTGCAGTCCAGGACTGTTGAGCAGTTAGAATCCTATATTGGACAAAAATGGGGCCACATTACTCTCCCAAAACTCCAGCAACTGGTCTCTTCCGTTTTCACACATATACAAAGTGTTGTTAAAAGAAGAGGGGATGCTACACCATGGTAAACATGGGCCTGCACTAACGTTTTTGAGATGTGTTGCCATCATTTTCAAAATTACCTTATTTTTTTCCTAAAATTGTACATTTTCTCAGCTTAAACATTTCTATTGTGCATGAAATATGGGTTTGTGAGATTTGCAAATCATTTAAATCTGTTTTTATGTAGATTTTACACAGTGTCCCAACTCTTTTGGAATTGGGGTTTTATTATTTTTTTTTATTATTATTAACAATAGGATATGATGCCCTTCTATAGTCTTGTACTATGTTGGCACTACTCTTGATATGTATATATGGGGTTGTATAATGCCCCGCACATTATACAGATTTGAGCATCCTGAAATATATACTTTCAGCACAGTGTACAAAGTGAAGCAGTCCAAAATATGTGCTTTGCAGCACAGTGTGCAGAATTTGGCAATTAGGAATATATAATGCACAGCCCAGTGTATACAGTTGGGCAGTCAGAACACCACATCTAAAATACTACTATATTATGGGCAATGGCAACATTCATCCTGTGGACCTTCTTTACTACAGTCAAAAGTTACATTTACCAACAAAATAAATGTAAACAGAAATGTTACATTCTTAACATATTAGTTATTCAAATTACCCCCCCCCCTTTGTCCCCAATTCAGTGGGGATCAACTTTCTGTAACCCAGTACCTAAAAAAAAAAAAAAATATTGCACCACTGTAAGGAATCTAAGAAGCCAGGGATGATCAAAGTGGACCTTTTCCTGAAAGCAAAAGTTGCCTTGTTTTCTGCCACCCATCCATCTAAAATTGACACATCCTAGGAGGCCCTAGGAGTTTCCCTGGGCCCCTCAATCTCACACATTGAGGGATCTGGCTGTGAGTCATCAGTAAGTCACAGCCAGCTTCCAAATCCTAAATAACGGAATCAGATATCTGCAACCCTGAGAAAAAAACAGCTGCAGGGAAGACAGAGCTGGACTTTCTGGGATGGTAAGTATCTGTTTCTTAAAGGTCAGCAGCTACAGTATCAAAGCAGCTAAATTTTAATTTTCATACACCCAGGTGATATTCCTCCCTAAGGTATATTTTCTACTATATGTTTATGTGTCCCCACTGACACAGCACACCACAGATAAAATACTTTTTTTAGTAAAATAAATATTTTATACATTTTTTCTCAGGAGAACGCCTCATGGCTGACTTCAAAGATTTCTGAAGAATATCAGAGTAAAACTGGCCAAAGATGGATGGAATTTCAAATGAAAAGGAAATGTCTTAGGAAAATTGTACAAAAATTCTAAGAACGTTTGAATGTTGTTCAAAAGATTTAGTTTGCTTTTAACATTTGATTTTGGAAAGAATGGATTTTCTGAATGAAAACAACATACACTGTTAGAAATTTGTTCATTATAGAAAACATTTCCAGCCTGCTCCTTTGAATTTTCTCGTCACTGCGCTCAAAAACAAACATTGATTTGACCCACTAATGATTAGAAAAATGAACATATCTTCTTAGAACCTTCTTTTCCTAAGAATTTTTTATTAGAAATTCTACACATCTATGGCCAGCTTAAGTTTGTGCTAAAGACAGGCTGAGTCTCCTCTTATTAACATACAGGAAGCCCAACTTCTAAACCTTTAACCCTTTGTTAGGACAGTGTTCAAATCTAGCTTACAACTAATAATGAAGATTTGCATGCACAGTACAGAGTTAATTATGGCAAACACAGATGCCCAGCCCCCTCATAAACAAAGAGAACTTGTAGGATTTTGTAGTGTTGGGATTCTATAACAGAACACCTTAAGTTCAGCTTTAAAAAAAAAAACTAATAACTGCACGTTTTTGCAGCAGCCTGCAGAGCATTGCACCAGCAATCAATGGATCATGGGGGCTGTCTGTACCTCTATAGGGCTTTCAGTTACAAAGGTGGAGGAAGAGTGAAAGGACTACAAGGGTGCTCAAAAAAGGAATAGGTCCTCCATTTGAAGGGGTAAAAGCTTTCTAGACACTGTTTGTCCTCCTCAGAGATTGTAATCTAATAACATTGTTAAAGTGTTTTGTAAAATTAGAAAGCACTTGGAACCCATAAAGCTCTGCCATGATGGTGGGGAAGGAAAAAAAGGGAGGTAATTACAAAAAAGAGAGCATTGTCAAGTTTGAGGGAAGCAGTAATGCCAGCAATATCAGGATTGAGACAAATTTTGTAATACAAAAATCTAAACCTTCACTTTGATTCTGACCAGCGAATTGCTGTATAAAGCAGAAATCCAAGACAAGCATGTTCTTCACCAGACCTAAGTATCTGAAGATTTTATCACTAAAGATTCTATCTATCTATTGAAAGCCCTCCCATCATCAACTGATAGGATCAGGATGGAATCTTCTCTGTCCTCATCCTATATATCAGGAAGATAGCTCTTTGAGAGTTATAACGCCACCCAAACATGGTTTCAAACTATCGGCTAAGATTTCAACTAGAACCTCAATGTTGCTGTTTAGTAGTCAGATGGGGCAAACATTTTGACAATGGAACAGGTTCATACCTTCCTTTGGCAGCACTGTCATATGGGCTATCTAAGCAGCTTTTGGAAAATTCCCCCTAATGTCAGGAAATTGAAATATGTGGACATATATTGAAGAAGTAGGTCTGAGTATTTCAGGTAGTACACTCTTGGCAACCATTAGGCCTAGTCAACATTCTTTTAAGTGTTGCTAAAATTTCAGCAGGGGTGGTTTTCTGGTCTAGTGTTTCAGAGTCTAGATTAGGATCATTAATTTATTTCAGGTAATGCTGGTTTTTCCTACACCTAGTAGCTTTATGATCTCCTGACTCTCCTGCCTGGAGGCTGTACATAGCCGTATAATAGTCTTTCAATAGTATGGCTATCTACGAAGGCTTAAAAAATCTCTGTCTTGTTTGGGATTCAAGTTACTGAACTTATAGACACGTAAATTGCTTCCTAGGAGCCCTTGTTAACATAATTCCTAAAATCTGAATGTGCATTTGATTTGAGAGTCAATCATAACTTTATTATACATAAAGCTTTCCCTGGGAGATAAAGTCCTCCGTCATATAATTAAAGTGTGCCTCCCATACATCAGACAACCCTGCCTAGGCATTCTCTGCTAAGTAATGCTAAAGTAAGGAACCAATTGACTCTGCCTCTGTCAAATCATTCAAAAGGGTCATTCAGGTGCTAGGTCTAGCGTACCCGCAAGGCAAAAAAAAGTCTGTTCGTATACCATTATTCTAGCATAAATAGGTCAAGTCTGGAATAAGAATGGTTTACTGCTGAGAACTAAGTATAATTTTGTTCTGTAGAGTTTTTCTCACTGAGAGTACACCCAGGGAGGATTCTGTAAGGACTTTTGAAAATGTTTAATGTGGCACCAGGCATTACATATACAGAGGGGGTATCAAGCTTTGGAATTGGACTGATGTCAAAATCCCCCCACCCCCACAGGGAGTAGGCCAGAGGTAAATTCTACTAGCTTTAGAAGGATCAACAAACAAACTCTTCTGGATATTTGGAACATAAATTGAGACTAATGTTACGTGTTAGCCATACAAAGGACCTTTCCTTCCAGGATCCAAGAAATAGGCAGAGGGTATTAAAAGGGCATTGTTACTGAATAGCTACCACCAACATCTAGCTTTCTTGGCAGAGGATATAATCAAAAACAATTTATCAAATATATATGTAGCCCTACACCCTTAGTCACTGAGTCACTGAGTTTTGGGTCCCCCTAAAGTTCTGCACAGCCAGGCAACACACATTTTCTTCCACACATTGCATTCAGAGTCAGTAAACAGTCCTTGAACTTGGTTTTGTGATTTTATTGGGGGCTGATAACTTGGATAGGGTTGAGGGGTGTATGGGATACCCAAGGGAACTGCAAACTTGAGGACGAATTCCTTAGCAACTATATACAGATAGTGACAAAATAGTCTCTCCTCTGAGAGCATTCCAGCTCTCTCATGTAGACCCCAGATGAGTCCTCCTCTTCACCCAGCTGTGCTAAGGGTATTCCCTGGGCAAGGGGACCCAGAAACTGCCAATTTAGCACAGCAGGCCTGGATGAGAAGCTAGTTGGGTTTTCCACCTGACTGCCCTCTCCCCTTATCTGGTCCAGGGGTTGTAGGATTACTGACTCTGTCTCTCCTGCGAGCTTGGTGGGTTGATGGCTGGCTTCTTTCCTGCTCCACAGGCTGTCCTCTCTCTGTGGATGATAAGACAGAGAGATCCTCCTTTCAGCTCCTGCCTGTAAGTAGGCCCCTCTCCTGGGCCCCTTGCAGGCTCAACACTCCTGCCTTCACTCCATCTTTCGCCCAACACACTACTCCCTGCTGATCTGTTATCTCATACTCAAGGCCCACCCTGACCTCATGCCAAGCCTTCTGCTTGGGGATTGGTCAGAGTCCCTTGAGAATGCAGATCAGCTCCTCTTCACCCCCACCCACTGCCCTCCAGAAACTTCTCAAGCTTCCAGAGCAGGGGGATATGTTAGGCAACTGTTCTGCAGAGCCCTCAGCCCTGACTGACTCATCCCAGGCTGCTACTCAGCCTCTGCATAAAAACTAACTAGCTCCCCTAGCTAAACTTGAGGGGCACTACATATAAGTGGGTAGTATAGTGTTGAAAGTATGGGTAAAATGTGTATCCAGGATAAATGGATCATAACAATGGATGACAATAATGATGATATTGATATAATGATGATGATATGATAATTAGAGACAATTATATGATGGTGATGGTGATGATGATGATATCATGATGATATTTTGTTTTATGATGCTACAATGATTATGATGGTGGTGATGATGATAATATGGTGATGATAGTGATGATATTTCAGTGTACTTGTATGCGCATTTGGACTTTAAAAATCACAGGAGTAAAATGGGCCATGTGTAAGCGATGCCCAATGTTTTTGATGTGTATGCTGCTCTGGTAATGACATGGTGGCACAACAAATGTTTCCATGGTTTCTCCTCAACTGCCCATTTAAAAAATTTTTTTATGGAGGGTCATATTTGTGGTGTTTTACACCGCTGCAGCAATGCCAGGGTGCCATAGCTAATGTTTTGATGCAGGCTAAAACATGCTCTTTGTCTCCCATTTTTCAGCCTATTTCTGAAAATCCAGAATATTTGTGGCTATTGTCCTTCGGAAATAGTATAGTCTGAAAGTATTTATTACAGAAGATCTGCCTGGTCTCTCACCAATAAGCTGTGGGTTGGTAAAAGGGCTTACATACTGTCAGTCAGGAAAATCTTTCACTGACTTGTTTTTTGTTAAATGCACTCTAATATTGGTGTTTTAATTTCAAGCTTTTTTTGCAATACTGTCTTTGCAATATGTTCAATTTTCCTCAACTTTCCTCACTTTATGTTCTTTACCCCTGTTTAAGGAAAAATCTGCTTAACGTAAGCGCTTTATCGAGCCTTCCAAGAAGCCTATTAAAAATATGTTCATACAGTGAGTACCAATTTACTTCAATTTGAATAATACAAATTTACTTTCCTTTTATGGACACTCAAAAGTTACATGATTAAAGTGTTATCTTACTTCTATCAAAACCAAAAAATTAAAAATTGTAATTTGTTTTTGGATTACTTCAAACATAAATGTGGATGTGGTTTGGCCAATGTGGTCTACAAGAAACTGTAGAAATACTACATATGTGTGGAACATTACTTTGATTGTATTATATTTCTAATATGAGAAATATGAATTATACCTTTTTTTGGAACATCACAAGATAAATGTGGATGTGGTTCAGCCAATGATGTCTAAAATATTACGTATGCTGTGGGCAGCATATGGCTTCTATTATAATTTTCCAAATTAATAAAAATTTAGTTGATTTTGTTTCTCCAAAGCTAAAATGGGATGTGGTTTTGACAATAAGGCCCCAATATCTGTGCAGTGTACACAATATTCCCTCCTTTTTATAGTGTGCAAAATACTATTTGTTGTATATATACTTGGCCTGAACAGCTGCGTGTTTTGTGCCACGTGCTACAAAAGTACAAATATTGTCTTTGCAATGTGTACTATATTTCTTCCTTTTTAGATGTAGATTTGTAGAATGAAAAGCTGAATATTGTGTTTCTCTCTCAAAATACATCCTATTCCAACTGATTAATTGATGATTGTACAATATTTCTGCCTTGTGTCTCTGACATAATCCAATGCAATTTTTATTTCTAGATAAAATGTGCTTAGTTTCTTATTTGATAGTGTGGCCTGCTAAAAAAGCGTATATGTGTATCTGTGTAATATTTCTGCTTTACTTCTCACACATAATACAATATCATTTTTTAATTTTAGATAAAAAAATCCCCGTCTCTCCTTTTCCAATGTGGCCTAGTAAAAAGACTTATATGTTGAGCAGCATGTCACTTTTAACCTCCCTAGCAGTATTCCAAAGTGTAGCTCGGGGTAACGTTTCAGTACCACAAGCGGTAAACCCGAGCTACACTCGAGCTTACCATGCGGCGCTGCTTCGTGATCCCTCGATCACTTACCTTGTCCTGCACTCCCGCGATATCCCTCCTGCAGTGTCCCCGGCAATGTAATCCGGCGGATGCCGGCATCTGTCATCTGGGTTCCGTCCCCTGCGAGCATCGGGACGTACGGGGGACGGAACGGCGGGAAATTTGAAAATGACAAAAAGTGACATTCACTAAAAACACTAAAATCGTACAGTAAAACATTACTGTACCAAACCATTTCACATACATTTTGTCCCTAGTGCTTTGTCCTGTGCCCTGCCTGCATTTTTACTGTTCTTTCTGCCTGGAAACTGAGAAACGTCCATGGCGTCCAAAAAGCGTCCCTTTAGGTCAAAAGTGGTTTTAGACCAGCTAGAGGACAGCGATAGTAAATTAGAACTACTTGCAGAATTGAGTGATAATGATTCGTGGAGGAATTCCTCATCAGACACTGAAAACGGTTTTGCGACTTTGCTCAGTGATGTGCGAACTTGGCGCTATATTTCAAATTTCAGTGTTTTTGGTTTTATTATATTATTGAATTAAATTTATTATTATTATATTATTATTTTTTATGATTATTTATTAAATTATAATTTATGATTTCGTGTTTCACGTTTTATCCTACCCGGGATGTTTACTCTACTCTTGTTCGGACAGATTTCAGTGATTTATTCCTAAAAATTACAGGCCTACAATAAAAAAATACATATTTCCATGCAAAAAAATGTACCGCTTTGAGCACAGAAATATAATCAGACCGCTAGGGAGGTTAATGTGGCCTACAAAAATAGGCTTACATGAAATGCAACATGCCTGGGCAGAACCCAGCTCACCATATCCTTTGTTTGACAATCCCTTATCTATTAGCGTTAAAAATAGATTGGATTGATTTTCATAATTCCCCTCTTATTGGCTTCAATAGAATTTGCGCTAAAGTTTGTAATCTGCACATTTCTCAGCGAGGAACAGAATACAGACGCAAATCGAATCCAATCTATCCAATTGCCCATAACTAGTAGTGGCTCCATCATATATAAGGCAATTGTTTTTTTAGGAGATGTAATACTGCCTAGAAACTATGGTAAAAATAAAATCTTATAAATGTTTGACATGGAGATATCTGACATGTACAGGTTTCCATGAATTTATCCTATAGAGATTAAGTTCATCTGGAGACCTGGATCAGAGTCAGCTATGAGCTAACAATCAGAACTTTCATGATAAACTGAGCAGTTATATACAGCATCCTAGACAGTTCTAGATGGTGATACAGATGTGAGCGCACAGGATGTTCTGATAAAGTAACATTGCTTCCCAGGACAGTTCAGAAAGATATGTGCAGGAATAAAATTTACAGATACGAAGACAAAAGTATTGTAGTAGGGAAAATGTCTAGAGCACAGCTTCACCTAAATCAGAAAAGCTGTATTTTTTAATAGAAATTCAATTTATGCACTAGCCATATGTGCTCCTGATTTTCAAAATGCCTTCAAAATCCCCCAAATCAGACAGCAGTGACAAGAATCATCTAAAAGATATTGCAGGGCTTTCTGTGCTCCAACAACATACCGACAATATGGGAGCGGGATGGACCTATTTATTTTATATGCTCATTGAATAATACTGACATATCCGTCAAGTCTTTCATGGAAAGCTACAGTTTTTGTGAGCATATATTTAATTTATTATCATAAGGTTTACCTTCAAGTAACTTTTCATGTAACCTTCACATTTGTATGTGCTTGTTTTTATAAATTAGTCACTACAGGGAGATCTGTACCGTACTTCAATGATTCCTTGTCAAGTACAGCTGTCAGTATTAAAATGGTGCTCAAATGGCCCCTCAACTACAATGTAGGCATCTAACAGTGCCCACACATACCTTTGAGATGTCTTCTTGAACACACTAGCAGGGCCAGGTTGTTCTAATATGCAAATTATGAGACTGCCTAACTGTGGTAAGAGCTGATCATTTCCGTTGACTTTCTTTTTGATCCATCACTGCAGAAGGTGCTGTAGACCTGCTCCCCATACTTCTAGGAAATTTCAAAATGAGCATATTAAAAGGTATGAGGCTCCTGAGGAACTTCAGAACACAATTAAACAGTTTTGCATGCATCATTGGTTGCCTGAATTTTATTTTTGAGGCTAATATAGTATTAATTTTGTGTTGAAAGGTGAAGTTTAGAACAGATGGCTGACATACTGAAAAAATGGTTGTGATGACCTGTATGGTATACTGTATAACTATCTTTAGGTTTATTTCTTATAATTAGCTATTGAATTGCTTTGAGATGGTGAATGGAGAGCTAGGGAGGCCTGTAACCACCTCACAAACCTGGCTTTATCCAAAGTAGACAATATATGTTTTGTATTATCACAGCACTATATTAATTGAGAAGAATGAAAAAAAAAAACATTCCTTATACTTATAAATACTTATCACAGACCAATAAAATCCTTTGTAAATGCACCAGTTCTACTGAAAGCAAGTTGAAGGTATAAAACCAGTCAGCATGATATTTTGATATGATTCTATAAAAGAAAACTCACGTGAGTGCATGATATGAACAGTTTTCTGCATGATCTGCATTCCTATACAGATCAGAATCCTTGAAACATACCATTGTAACTTGTGTAGTCAGCAGAAAACCATGTAATCAACTCAAAGGACACCACAAATAACTAAAAACTAACTCATTTCTACATGGCTAAAAATAAAAAACTAAATTATGTATGAGAAGAATTATGTGTGGTGTTTTTATTTTGTTTATTGAAAAGAAAAAACAAAAGAAAAATAATATAGTGTGTCTTACTTTTCAATGTTGCCATGCAGATCTTTATTTTCTTGTGGCTACATTCACACCCAAGCATCACGTTTTCAAGCATTTTGGAGCATTTTTGGAGCAGAAGTGCACCTTTCTGCATTATTCAACTAGGAGTTTTTTATGTGGCCAATGGAAAGCTGAAAAAGGGGTGAGAGCTTCTCTTTGAGCTGAAAACACGTGACACAACACTTGAAAAAACTCTCATGTCGCACTTTACATTGAAGTCTATGGGGACAAAAACGCTCGATTGTGCCTGAAAAGTAGTTCATGTACGGTACTTTTTTGAGCGACAGGTGTTTTTCTACATGCGACGCTCAGATGTGAACAAGGGCTATTGAAAACAATAGGTTTTTGCTTGTTGAGTGTTTTTGAGCTTTGAGCTACAAGCAATCAATCTGGATCAATGCTGCACCCCCCTAGGTGAATATATATATATATATATATATATATATATAAAATTTATTTTTATTTTTTTTTAAGAATCCCATACTTTTCTTTTAGGGCCAGTTCACACTACATGCATTTCAGTTGCTTTTTTCTGCATCCAAAACACACAGAAAGTAGGTTATATGGTTGTCAATGTCATAGTTCACATCAGTGCTTGCAGTTCCAGTGCATTCCAGTTGCAGAAAAAAAAATAGAACATGTTGCATTTTTCCTGCACAGAAATGTACTGGAACACAGTAAAACGCATAAAATATGCACAGGAACACACTGTAGCGCACCAAAACACACCAAAAATGCACTGGTATGCACATGTCCCTATTCAAATTGAAGAAAAAGAGCAGGGAAAAAACGCACTGGAACATATCAAAGACGCATAAAAAATGCACCTGAATGTGCCAAAAACGCATCAAATATGTGCATGCAAAAATGCTTCTGGAACTCATCTGGACTGCATTTCTATAGTGTGAACTGGCCCTTAGGGCTAGTTTACACTAGCTGCAGTTCAGTGCACTTTTTTTCTGCATCAAAAATGCATGCACATCGTTTTCCATGTATTCCAATGGCCCTAGTTCACACTAGTGCAGTCAGTTCCAGTCAGTTCCCTGTGCAGAAACAAAAAGTAGAATCTGTTGCATTTTTTCTGCACAGAACTGTACTGGTACATAGTGTGAACTGTAAGCAAAAACATATCCAGAATGCATGAGTGCATTTTTGTAGTGTGAACTGGCCCTTAGGGCTAGTTCACACTAGATGCAGCCCAGTGCATTTTTTTTTCTTTATCACAAATGCATGCACAGTGTTTTCCATGTATTCCAATGACCCAGGTTCACACTAATATAGTCAGTTCCAGTCAGTTTCCGGTGCAGAAAAAAAAAGTAAAACATGCTGCATTTTTTCTGCACAGAACCATATTGGAACATAGCAAACTGCATCAAAACTGCACTGGAACTGTGTGTGGTGTGAACTGTAAGCAAAAACAAACCTGGAATGCATCCAGAGTGCATTTTTGTAGTGTGAACTGGCCCTTAAAGTGGATCTGAATGCACTGAAAAAAACCTATGAGCAGGCTGGCTATGTATTGCAGAAAAGATATGCAATGCAAACCACTCTTCTCATGAACGTCACTTGATTTTTCCTTCACACGTGTAGAACAACTCATGGGGCTCCTGGACAATAGGGGATCATGGGGCCCCTGTGTCCTCACCCACACTCAAACCACTCCCAAAAAAGCCTATGAAAGGTACCAGGGGCATCTCATGGGGCCCTCTACTGACCCCGGGCCCTTGAGCAGTGCCCAAGTGTCTGAATGGTCAGTCCACCCCTGTTCGGAACCACACTTCTCGTGAATGTCACTCGATGTTTCCTTCACAAGTCTAGAACAACTCATGGGGCCCCCAGACAATAGGGGATCACGGGGCCCCTGTGTCCTCACCCACACTCAAACCACTCACAAAAAAGCCTATGAAAGGTACCAGGGGCATCTTATGGGGCCCTCTACTGACCCCGGGCCATCGGGCAGTGCCCGAGTGTCTGAATGGTCAGTCCGCCCCTGGCAATGTCTCTTCTACAGTAAAACAAATCTACCAGTCTTCTGTAACATGTAAACTGAGCTGCACATGCATGTGCAGGAGTTACATCATCCCGCGCTGGCCAAAGATGCCTGAAGACCAACAATTGGAATAAGCCAGGGAGAAGATGCTGGCACCAGTGAGGGACCACTCATGGACACTGGACTGTTACAGAGGAGGTAAGTATAGTGACTTTAGAAGATATATAAAAGTAGTCATCTTCAACTGTTATATTTGTGAGCGTCAGGGAGATAGCGAGATGGTATTTCCAAATCCAGAATCTTTAAGCCTTAGGTTACTGCCACAATATGTAGTACATCAAGCCCATCCTCTGAAACATGGTGGTGATGCCTCTAGTGAAAATTTGAATATTCTGATTGGGACTATATACAACCTCATCATGAAGTTATAGATATATATGTGTGTATATAGTGTTTTTATCTTCTTTATTTCTTTCTATGTATTACATATATAATGTATGTCTCATCGCTATTATTTCATTTAGCATGTAATCTCTTAAAGAGATATTAAATATTAAAAAAAAAGATGACAGATTTTCATCCCATCACAGTATATTCCAAATGACTCACTTTAGGCATGTGGACCTCTTCCACTAAAAGATCTCTGTGACACACTTATTTAAGAACTCCTGGATCCCAACTATGTTCACTATTATGAGACGTGATTCGTGTTTATGTATCAACGACCTCCTAATAACGTACATACAGTCCTCAGATGATCACACTTGCCCTCCAGAGGATTTACCTCCCTTCCTGACCAGGCCATTGTTTGCGTTATGGCGCTGTGTTACTTTAACTGACAATTACGCGGTCATGCAACGCTGCACCCGAATGAAGTTTATGTCTTTTTTTCCCCATGAATAGAGCTTTCTTTTGGCGGTATTTGATCGCCTGTGCATTTTTATTTTTTGAGCTACAAAAAAGGCCGACAATTTTGAGAGAAAAACAATATTTTTGACTTTTACTATTAAAAAAGTCCAGTAAAAAATTTAAAAAATCAAATTTCATCATACATTTAGGCCAAACTGTATTCTACTACATGTCTTTGCTAAAAAAAAAATCCCAATATGTGTAAAGTAATTGGTTTATGTGAAACTTAAGCGTTTACAAATGGCGGTATCTACATCCTGGGATTTTTGTTTTTTTTCATTTATACTAGTAATGGTGGCAATCAGCAACTTATAGCGGGACTACGGCAGACATTGTGACACTGGGGGGAACTGACTTGGTGTCATTGACACTGTACTAATGTCACTGGGCAGGAAGGGGTTAACATGTGGGGCAATCAAAGGGTTAACTGTGAGCTGTGTGTGTTTTACTGTGTGCAGTGTGTGTGTGTGTGTGTGTGCTTCACTGTAAGCACATTGCTATGCATGGCTCTGCTATACAACGCCATGCAAAGCAGTGTGCAGGAGCTGACAGGGGAGAGAACTGTATTGTTTACATACAGTTCTCTCCCTCCGTCGGTAATGCTCCTCGATCACCGGGTGCCTGGCGAGTAATTGACAGCCGAGGCTGCGAATAACAGCGTGGGTAGGGCACGTGCCCCCTACCCGGAAATGCAATATCATGTGTATATATATGTGTGATTTGTGCACCCGTGCTGCCCTGTAGCTATATTTCTGCTATAGGGCTAAAAGGAAGCGGTTATTATTTTGTTTATAATGTCTTATGTTTTGATCGAAGGATGTTGTTCCTTTTTCCTTTTCTTGGGCACATTATGGAGACAATACCTGGGACTGCAGTGTTGTAGTTCCTCTCTGTGTTCTTTTCTTGTGTATGTACTCTTCTATTTGAAAACTAAATAAAACTTGATTCTTAAAAAAAAGTGCTGACAGGCAGTATTTTATGACAGAAGAGACCCTGATGGTATCTTCTGCCATAAATTCTTCCTCCTGCCTGTCAGTGGTAATCTACACTGAGCCATGCACACACAGCTCAGAGTACATTATGGCACCTGCTCAGTGCCATGGCAAGTGATGTCATCGCAACCTGGCCATTCAAGCGTTTGAATGGAGCAAGCAAGGAAGGAAGACTGGGTGAAGATGGAAGTGCTGGAGCACTGACAGCGCAGTGTTAGAGGTCTCCCTTTGACAAGTAAGTCCGTCTTAATGTACTACCATGCGGTCCATACTAGCACATTATGGCATAAAGCTGCAGGGGCCCAGATACAAAATGTTTTCAACCAGTTTACTACAGCCTTAACATCATTCTGTATTTAATATCGGATTCATTATTTTAAGTGCTATTACCACTCTTTGAGAAAACCATCCCCAAAATGTTTCTTCCCCACTATATTTTTTTATGGTCAGGTTCTAATTATATTGTTTCTTCTTTGATTTGTGTATTTGTTACAAAGTATCCATTCACAATTTGTGTATTTTGAAACTTAGACTTTGGTCTCCCTCTAGTGGTTGCCTGGGGCATTTACTATGTGCATCATGAATAAACACTCTTTTTACTACTCTACACAACTTGTAGATCCAGCTTGTTCCACTCCTTTTGTCACCTTTCCTGCAGAGGCATAACTAGAAGTTTCATGGCCCCAGTGCAAGAATCCATGAAGGGCCCATCTGACCCTTTCCACTGGTCTCAGGGCCTTTTACTCCCATCCCAGGGCTCTTTATTATGGTCCAACAGGACCCTTTCACGTGTTTTGCAACTGGCTTCCTTTCTGCCATCTTCACCCCCCCCCATGGTATCAGAATGCCAGGGCCCAGTCACAAGTGAAACCTTTGCAACCCTGGTAGTTCAGACGCTGGTGTCAGTTGTGCCCAGGGGCAACAGGACCTGGACCGGAGGGGCAACAGAGGCAACATATAGAGGAACCAATCCCCTCCACTTTCTTCCTGCAGCTGCTGAATGCCTGTGGGAGAGAGAGGAGGAAAAGCAGGCTTTCAGTGGCTGTAGGTGGAAAATGGAGGGCATTGGTTCCCTCCGATCCTCGCAAACCCTGTAGCTAAACCCCTGTCCCCAGTCTCACTCTAGCATGAAAAAAAGGAGAAACTACTTTTACAGCACTACTGTGTGTTTTCTTCTGCCATTTGCCTTATTTAATAACCAGAAGCATGCCTTGAACGTAGCATTGTTATGTATGGGTATCAAATAAATTATCAGGCGAACAGGGATGACCAGCTCGATATTTACTGAATGAACGCAGGGTGAATTGGCATTACAAATAGAATGACAAAGAGGTATGGAATAGTGTTGAACAAAAACAGTAATAATAGTGATAGTTTCCACACTTGACCACTAGGTGGCAGCACATCACAGAGCAACAGAATATTTTATTTATTTATTTCAGGTACTAATATAGTGCTGTCAATTTATGAAGCGCTTTACATATATATTGTACATTCACATCAGTCCCTAACCCTCAAGGAGTGTACAATTTAAGGTCCCTAACTTACAATCATGCATACACATACTAGGGCCAATTTAGACAGGAGCCAATTCACCTACCAGCATGTCTTTGGAGTGTCGGAGGAAACCGGAGTACCTGGAGGAAACCCACGCAGGCACAGGGAGAACATGCAAATTGCAGACAAGTGGTGCCGGGGTTGGGATTCGAACCAACAACCCTAGTACTGCCAGGTAGAAGTGCTAACCATTTGGTCACTGTGCTGCCCATACTCCACTGTGCTGCCCATACAGAATATCAGAAAAATTCAAATACAAAACATACTGTGTAGCACAGATTAAAACAAACACAAATACATGCATTTCCTTGGAAATGGGGTTCTAACACCTCTTTCACTTGGAGACAGTCTGTAGCTTTTAGCTCAGGTAGTTGGCCACAGGAATCCCCAGGCAGGCTCCACAAAGGTAAGGCTGGAGGAATCTTTTATCTTGAGGTTTAGGTGGCTGAAGGTGATGCCTCCCCACTGGAAAGGTTGTATGCCAGAGCCAGTAGGCACAGTTTCCACTATGACTGGGGCTTACAAGGAAGCTACAGGCTCTTGCACTCGCCAGTGGACTGCACACCAGATATAGTGTTGGAAGGTTCTGTGTTTGGTAACATCAGGCATGGTCCTCCTGAACACTGGAGACTGGACATGTCCAGGGGTCTTTGGGATTGAGGGAGTACAAGAGATTGTGGGAAAAGAAATTAAAAGTGCCTGCATGGATGGCTGAAAAAGGAGGGTAAAAAGGGACAAAGTGTCACCCCGCTTTCTGTCCTTGGCAAGTTGGTAGACCATACATGGTTATCTTTTGCAAAGTGTTTAGGTGGCTTTCCAAAATTAGACCACTGGGAGAGGTGGAACGAATGGGTCTCAGATCTGTCTAAGGGGTCATGAAGTGACACTTTCTCATCTTCAGTTTTGTCAGTAGATGGTAGAAAGCTCCACATAACTGTTAGAAAGCTCCACAAAGGGTACAAGGATTTGAGCTAGCTGACCACAGGGCTAAGTCATGTCAACAGGGTAGGTTCTCCTGATGGTCTCCTGAGATACTTCTGAAAGAGTATAGGGTAGTCAACATTGGACCTGTGATGGTCGAGACACCTGTGGTTCATGAACTTGAACAGGTTATCTAAAACATCTTTCATCAGCCTCTCCATAATTTTTGATGGACTTGAGAAGCCACAGGTGGAGGCATCTTGGCTTGTCCCAAGTACCCTCTTCCCAGATGTCAGTTCGGTACTCTTGGAATTAGCTAATGTAAGATGATTTCTGGGGCTTCTTCTCATGGTGTCCATAACTTGCCTATGGTCTCTAGACCATAGGTCAAAGCCTGACAACCTCGGCTTATTTTGTTCCACCCATACCCAATCTACAACAAATGGTTTAACTGCCGACAGGTACCATTTCCACTACAGAATCCAGGACATTAGAGTGTGCTCCAGTTCTTTAGTAGGGACAGTATACCAAAAGTCAATGAGTCCCTGAGAGAATGACCAAACATGACCTGATATGGTTGGAGATCTGTTGCTGAATGCACTCTGTAGTTGTTTTCCAAACCACTTCAGCAAAGCAGAGGGTTCATTACTTCTGTTTCTCGCTGGATAGACTTTTCTTCTGGATGCCTACAGAGTGACACCACTCCTGAAATACCTCGCAAAGCAGGGTTCCTGATCCAAATAAAAAACAAACATGAGAAAGTCCACACTTTTCACAGTTAAACTTTTAATATTCAAAGTATAAGAATCAACAATGGTTGCACTCACTTATTTCATAGACTACAAGCGCCTTAAATGCAGCTTCATCTTGTGGGAATTGAAGAACTGCTCACATTGTGGCCAGTGATGTCCGATAGTTACTTAGCATGAAGATTGAATCTCTCACTGCAGGCTGACAGGCTGAAGGAAGGCAAACAATTCAGCATCACACTGGACTTCATGTCAGAGTCTGCTGTTACTCCTGTCCACACTTGGTCTGTTTCTGCTGACCACTTAGTAAAATTCACTTTTTTTTTGCCATGTTTCTGCTGCCATGGAATTTCCAGAGTTCTATGTGGCCCATTTTAGGGCCAATGAGGACGGGGATGCCTTGCAGTCCATGGCACAATCCAACGTACATAGGGAACGTGAGTTCTTGACTAGGAAGTCTCATGACCTCTGTCCCATATTGGACCCAGACAACATCCCCTTCTGCCAGATGTCTGCCAAGCTTACATCAGAGTCCTCCAGCATGAAGCATGTAGCAGTTGCATAATTTCCTTAGGTGGACCCAAGTGAGTAGGATGCTTTTTCAACAACTCAAGCCTCAGTTCCTGAATGATTAGGGTTGCCATCTCATCTCTTAAAAACCAAACACATATTAATTACATAGGTTCTGTGGCTATTAAGGGAGTAATTCAATTCACTTAGTACTCTATCTGCATTTAATTAACCTCAGAACCTGTGTAATTAATATGTGTTTTGTTTTAAAGGGATGAAGTGGCAGCCCTATGAATGATATTCAAGCCTAATATAATCTGCACCTGTCCTCTTGCGGGTGCAAAAGTGACCACCATATCCTTCGTGCTAAGATCCTGTTTCCATAGTTCTACTTTCATCTAGATAACCACGGCTGTTTCTATGGGGAGTTCATTGATGGCTGTTGGTGAGAGCCTTGGGGTATCTAGGCTCATTTTTTAAAGAGGGGTATATCCCGGGAACAGGGGTTCCTCTAGAGCAGAGGCTTGTGAAGCAGTATCAAAAGGCACTCAGTCTCCTGACCATCAAAGTACACACACAACAGGACAATCTTCTAGTGGCAGGGCATTCTGGTTTAACGACTTCCCCTAAATTCAGTTAGGACTGTCCCTTGCCTGCTTTAATGGTGTCTACAATCAGCAATGGGGTTCTCTAGCTGTCAGTGGTGCTCATTTTCACCCCTAGAGAGGTTATAAACAGTCCAATAATTGGACTATGAATCAAAAGCATTGCTTGTTATAATCAGGCCATCTGTAGACACCCGAAGTGTGCTAAGGGTTATCTGTTTTCATTACTTCTCCTTTATGTATGCTACATGTTTCATACACTAGAGGGCGCTCTAACATTATCAATCAAACAGGTGAATGCCATTCCTTTTTAAAGTATTATTTTACTTTATTTTGTTGTATGAAGATTTCCACTATTTTATTATGCAGGAAAAAAACACAAAATAATGGAAAGGGAGTAAACAAATCACAAAAATCACAAGGATATTATCTATTCAAATAAATGGATCAGAATAAAAATATAATATGAATATATAAATATAAAATATACTGTAAATACTGCTGACTTTATTTTGAGGGTTCATCATTGGGGTTTTTGTTTTCAACCATCCTTTACTGCATGGTGAAACTTTGAACAAGTATGTGCATATTAGGTGTCCCAACACATCACTGGCTGTATACTTATTCCAGGTCAGTGACTCACTAAGAAGTGCAGCAAGGAAGCCGAAAGATTCCTCCATTCACACAATGTGGACGGATGAATTCCCCTTGCCAGACGATTGCATTCTGACAGCTGCATGTGCCGACTATCAGAATATTTGAACATTTGATCTAGCCTGTCTGATCTGGGGGTGCAGTGAAAAAAAGTCAGGGGGCATAATGTCAGTAGTGTGACAGGGATGCATGGAACCAGTAACCAGTATTCCCTGTTCACTTGGCACACCTTTGTACCACAGAATCATAACCTGTAAGTAACTTCTTACAGGTAGTGCAGAGGTGGTGCAGGAGTGAACTAGGAATGCTGTCATTAGTTTAGGGTGATTAAACAGAACCTGTGCCCCCTTATATCAGGTGTCCCTAACAGAGTCCCTTCCTATAACAGGAGTTCTTCTCTGAGTTCTTCCTTACATCAAAGTTCCTATAACAGTCCTTCCTTACATCAGGTGTCCTCACCAGAGTGACCCTTACATCAACTGTCCCCATCAGAGTCCCCCTTTACATCAACTGTCCCCATCAGAGTCACCCTTACATCAACTGTCCCCATCAGAGCACCCCCTTACATCAACTGTCCCCATCAGAGTGTCCCCTTACATCAATTGCCCCCCTCAGAGTGTCCCCTTACATCAACTTTCCCAATCAGAGTACCCCCTTACATCAACTGTCCCCATCAGAATGTCCCCTTACATCAACTGTCCCCATCAGAGTGCCTCCTTACATCAACTGTCCCCATCAGAGTGCCTCTTTACATCAACTGTCCTCATCAGAGTGTCCCCTTTCATCAGCTGTCCCCATCAGGTCTCATAGATTTGTGAATTCATTCTCAGAGGTCTGGGGGTGCACAACTAAAATCTGGGGGGCATAGCCCACCCCAGCACCCCCCCAGATCCAGGCCTGAACAGCACCTGCATCTGATTGGATACAGACACTGTTAGGTTGACAATTTTTGGCCCAGCTCCTGTGACAAAAGTTGGCTGAAATTATGACAGTCTATGGCAAGCTTTAGAGCTTGATCTTCTGAATATCAGTAATTGCAGCTTCCACATTTCTTTCCTGACACACACTGAATACGTGAATAAAGCAATAATTAAACTGTGAATAAACAGGCCTTTAACTACAACTTTTAATTGTGAACTGATATAAAAAATACATACTTGAAAGTTTAAAGCTGACCATATGCTGATCGAATTTTGGATTATTAATGATAAATCAGATGAAATTTGCGTGGTGGGTGGCCCTGTTTGCACCCTCCAAATGAAAAATCAAAGGATCCAGGTGGAGAAGGATCCAGGTGGAGAATTGTCGAGTCAGTTGCAGCTGCTATTTGAGTATTTTGATAACTGCCAAGGTTGGCTGTCAGAATACCATAGCCGCAGCAGAATATTCAACCATTCTTGTTGTATGGCATTAATAGTGTTAATGATCAGCCTAACCGTTTTGATATTGTTTGTTTAATAGGACCTAAAAGCCTATAAAGCCTGTAATATCCATGTTTAAGACCTATATTCAGATAACCTGGCAGTATATAAGTAATAGACCAGTTTTTGCAACTCTATTACACTATGTACCTCTTTGTAAAAGCTGGTGTACACACCTTGGAGTAGGTTGACAATTCACAAGTACCATTTGAAATGCGTATATTTACCACCTGTACTGCCTAATTGTGTATAAACATTTTACAGACAATACTGTGCCTTAAACACATGTACCATACCCAGGGGCGGACTGACAACTCATGGGGCCCCCGGGCAATAGGGGATCATGGGGCCCCTGTGTCCTTGCCCAAACTCAAAAAAGCCTGTGAAAAAGGTACAAGGGGCATCTCATGGGGCCCCTTACTGACCCCGGGCCCTTGGGCAGTGCCCGAGTTTCCAAATGGTCAGTCTGCCCCTGGCCATACCATAATGTGAATGACAATATAGACTGTGTTTCTAGGCACTATGGTGGACACAGCTTGAGTCCAATTGCACCAGCAATGGTTGACCTTTTTTTCAGTCCAGTTTTAGTGTGTGTGTCAATTTCTATCTTGTTATATGTATATTATTATTGTTATGGGGAATTGTGATGTGTTATAATGTACTGAATGTAGTCTTTGTGGTATATTTCTTTAAGTCTATGCAGTACGTTTTTGAACAGCACAGTTGCACTTTTTGACTTTAGAGCCAGTTTACATTGCTGTGTTTACAAAAATTGTGTTTTTATGCGTTTATACGTGTTAGTGAGTGTTTTAGCAAGTTATTTTATTATGTTCTAATTGGTGCTTTTGCCGGTCATACTTTAGATTTTTGTGTGAACATTCACAGAAAAATAATTCATTAGAGCATTCTTTCTTGCCATCATTGAGACAAATAATTTATTTTGAAAGCCCTTAAAATTTAGTCCAGATCTGCCATTTGAAAGGAATTCTACATGTAGTAAAGAGGTTTCATTATAACATGTAAATTTTCCACGAAAAACACATTCACAGTTAGAATTTGTTTTCATTCAATTAAAATTCCCATGATGCTCCTTCAAATTTTCGTGTCACTATGAATAAAAACAAATGTCAATATGACCTCACAAACCATCAGCAAAATGGAACAAACATTTAAAAAAATCAGTTTTGCACAAAATTCTGCTGGAGTATGGCCAGTTTACAGCAAAACGTTTTACAGTTGGATAGAGTGGTGAGAGAATAGCCCCCTGCCAAGTCTTTGTTGCTGTTTTACTGTTTAATTATCCTGATTACCAATTTTTATCAGGAATGAAAGTGAGGGTTAATCCAACATTTTGAATTGCTACCAGAACAGAAATTAAGAGGAAATTTAAAAAATGGCAACATTTTAAACCCTTCCCTGCTCTATACAAATTAAAAAAAAGAATGTTGACTTATATATACTCTACCAATAAGAAGATGGGGTCAAAATGCAATTTCCACCATTCCGTCACAATGCATAATAACACACACTAATGGAATCACCATGTCGGGGATCGCCGCGCCGCTGGGCTCGGCGCAGGCGCAGTGCGCCGCCCTGTGCAGGAACGCGGGCGCCGGGACCTGGCCGACCCCGGCAACCAAGTTCGCGCATGCGCAGTAGAGATCGCGGGCGCGCACCTGGCACCAATGACAGCGCAGGGCGGGATATTTAAACGGCCCTGAGCTGTCATTCAGTGCCTTCTGGTCTCCTTGTATCCTGTGAACCTGTGAACCTGTTGTAGTAAGTTATTGACCCGGATTGTGCCCTGACCTTGCTGTTTTCTCCTGTTCTTGACCCTTGCTTGCCTGACCTCTCTCCTGAATGCCCCCTATTGGATCTGACCTGCTGTTGCTGACCTGGTGTGTGACCCAACTATTCTTTGCCCGCTGCTCTGTACCGCACCGTCCCCATAGTTACCGACCCGGCTTGTATGACCTTGCACTTGCTCAGCCATCCATCCATCCATTCATCCATCCCTCTCAACGGGGTCTCCAGACCTCCTCATACCTGGCTCTCTCCCGTGGGAGCCCCTGGCGAATACCCCTACCACTGACGGGTGTCCTCAGTAGTCACGACCTGGTCCCAGGGTACTCCAAGTCCATCCCCACCATCAGGGGCTCTGGTGAACAAGTACTCTGGGGCTTAGACTCCGTACACTGGGAACGGCTGATCAGTGGAGTGCTAGTGGTACCGCCGGGCGGTCCCTTACGGTACCAGAAGGCCATGACTGAGCCTAGAGGAGGGCCCTCCCCGCTAGAGGAAATTTGCAGGCACCTAGCTAATTTGACGCAGGCCGTAACGGCCCTGCAGGACAGATGTATGCAGCTGGAAAATCGCTTCCAGACTTGCTCTATCTCTGACCCGGCTCCACAGGCCCCGGTTTCTGCACCCCCGGCCCTGGTAGCTCAGGAGCCAGTCTCAGGGGCTTCTGCCCCGCTCCCTATGGCGGAACCCCGAGTACCCTTACTGGAGCGCTTTCACGGGGACCGCACACGCTTCCGGTCATTCCGTGATTCCTGTCTCTTGTTCTTTGAGCTACAACCCCGTACCTTTCTGACTGAAAATGTGAAAGTAGGATTCATCATTTCACTATTGCAGGGTGAACCCCAGGATTGGGCCCACCGGTTAAGGGGAAACAATGATCCTCATCTGGGATCAGTCAATAGTTTCTTTGAAGCGATGGCCATCTTATATGATGACCCACAGCGGGCAGCCTCTGCCGAAGCGACCTTGTATGCGCTCCGACAGGGTCGGCGGGCGGCAGAGGAATACGCCTCTGATTTCAGGCGGTGGATGGGGGACACACGCTGGAATGAGTTTGCTCTGCTGCACCAGTTCCGTATGGGGCTCTCCGATCCCTTGAAAGATGAGCTAGCCCGGGTAGAAGTTCCCGAGTCTCTAGAAGACCTTATTGCGCTGACAATTAAAATTGACCGAAGACTGCGGGAACGCAGGCTCGAGAGGTCCGGCCAGGGTCACGGAAATGCCTGGGGTCCATTCCTAGGCCCCAGCCAATCAACCCGACAAAGCATCCAGAATCCACCACCAGGAGATGTTCCAGAACCTATGCAGCTAGGCCTGGCGCGGCCTAAATTACCACCGGAGGAACGCCAGCGCAGACGAGCCCAGAACCTCTGCCTCTACTGTGGTGAAGCTGGTCATATGGTGCGATCCTGCCCACAGAAAATGAGTAAGTGCACCCGCTCTTCTTCGTTATCTATTAGCAATACCTGTCCTTTGCAATACTTAGCAGTGCCCCTCTCCTTTCAGCTTCCAGAAAGGACCGTGGAGGTGACAGCCATAGTTGATTCGGGGGCTTGCAGCTGTTTCCTGGATTTAGATTTTGCTCACCAGCAGGGCATTCCCCTCCAACACAGACAGAAGGGCTTCAACATCTTTTTGGCCGATGGTTCCCAGATAAAATCGGGGGTAGTTAATCAGGAGACTCCCCCCATTGCCACTACCATTGCCAACCAACACCAGGAATTCCTCCGCCTGGATGCTATTGCGTCACCTCTTTTCCCAGTCATTCTGGGGCTCCCATGGCTATGGGCCCACAACCCCCAGATTGACTGGGAAACCGGGTCAATCTCGTTCCCGTCCCCATACTGTCGGGAACATTGTCGCACTTCGGGCCCTGCAGGGCCCCAAGTTATCCTATGCTCTAAAGGAGACTCTGATTTGAGACAGGTTATTCCCGCAGCCTATCATGGGTTCCTGGATGTATTCAGTAAGCGGGGAGCCGATACTCTGCCCCCCCCACCGCCCGTATGACTGTCCAATCGACCTATTACCAGGCTCTGAGATTCCTTTTGGGCGAATTTTTCCCCTATCTGAGCTTGAATTGGGGGCCCTAAAGGAATATATTGAGGACAGCCTCCAGAAGGGATTCATCCGCCCCTCCACTTCTCCAGCAGGAGCGGGAATCTTCTTCGTGGAGAAAAAAGACAAAACCCTGAGACCTTGTATCGATTATCGGGAGCTGAACAGGGTCACGATCAAAAATCGTTACCCGTTGCCATTGGTACCAGAACTATTTCAGAGCCTAAAGGCTGCGGTCATATTCACAAAACTTGATTTAAGGGGAGACTATAACCTGGTACGCATAAGGGAGGGGGACGAGTGGAAAACGGCTTTCCGTACCCGGTTTGGCCACTTTGAATACCTGGTCATGCCATTTGGGCTGTGCAATGCACCAGCCACCTTCCAACATTTCGTGAACGACATCTTCAGGGATTTTTTGGATGTCTTCGTTATCGTTTACTTGGATGACATACTAATTTTTTCACCCTCCCTGGAGGATCATAGGATGCATGTGGCAAAGGTATTGGGGCGGTTGCGGCAGCATGGGTTATATGCCAAGGCGGAGAAATTTTGCTTCGAGCAATCTAGCATCACGTTTCTAGGCCTGATTATCTCCACTTCGGGGGTCGCGATGGACCCCCAGAAGGTCTCTGCAATTTTAGATTGGCCTGAACCCACGGACAAAAAAGGCGTCCAACGGTTTATAGGGTTCGCAAACTTTTATCGGAAGTTCATCAAGAACTTCTCGGGTCTGGTCTCCCCCATTACTCAACTAACCAAACTTGGAACCCGGTTCAAATGGACACCAGAGGCTCAAGAAGCCTTCGAAGCCCTGAAAAAGCTTTTTACCTCGGCACCCATTCTGGGTCATCCGGACGCGGCCCTACCCTACATCTTGGAGGTAGATGCATCGGAGAATGCGGTAGGGTCCATCCTGTCTCAGCGGAAAGGCACCAAAGAATTACTCCATCCCGTAGCTTTCTTCTCGAGGAAACTCACCTCAGCGGAGAAAAATTACGATATCGGTGATCGAGAACTGTTGGCTATCAAAGCCGCATTAGAGGAATGGAGGTACCTGCTGGAAGGTGCCTCACACCCCATATTGATTTTCACAGACCACAAGAATCTAGAGTATCTGAGGACTGCCAAGCGTCTACGCCCACGGCAGGCGAGATGGGCCTTGTTCTTTTCCAGGTTTAATTTTCATATTACCTACAGGCCCGGATCTAAGAATACGAAGCCCGGCGCGCTATCCCGTATGTATGAGGACTCCGAAGAAGAACTGGTACCCGACACTATCCTGTCTTCAGGGAATTTCTTGGCGCTCCAGACGGACCTTCGCTCCAAGCTAATAGAAGCATCTACGGCTACATCAACCCCAGTCGGGATATCCCTCCAGAACAAGGGGGGACTCCTGTGGAAGGAAGATTCAATCGTAGTACCTGAGGAGGTCCAAACCCTGGTTTTAGGGCATTGCCACGATCACCCGCTGGCTGGACACTTTGGCCCAGTCAAAACTCTGGAGCTTCTCCGACGCTCTTTTTGGTGGCCAAACATGGCTAGGGATTGCAAGCGCTACGTGAGATCCTGTACCATCTGCCAGAAGAGCAAACCATCGAGGAGCAAAGCCTGGGGGCTGTTGCGACCTTTGCCGATTCCCGAACGGCCTTGGCAGAGGATCGCGATGGACTTCATAGTCGAGCTCCCACCGTCGCAAGATCACACAGCCATTCTTGTGGTCATTGATCGCCTATCCAAAATGGCTCACTTCGTGCCACTAAGGAAGACTCCGTCAGCAGCCGAGATGGCGCGAATATTTATCCGGGAAATCGTTACACTTCATGGAGTGCCTGAGGACATTGTCTCTGATCGAGGGGGTCCAATTTACATCTAAATTTTGGAGGGGTCTGTGCAAGGCCCTGAACATCAACTTGTCTCTCTCCTCTGCGTTCCACCCTCAGACCAATGGTCAGACTGAGAGGACGAACCAGACCCTGGAGCAATACTTGCGTTGCTACACGTCTTTCCTGCAGGATGATTGGTTGTCACCCTTACCCCTGGCGGAGTTCGCTTATAACAACGCAAGCCATTCTGCAACGGGGCAGTCCCCGTTCTTTTCTAATTATGGGTTTCACCCTGTCTTTCTCCCTGATTTGGTCTCTGAATGCCCAGTTCTGGCGACGCAGGATGCATTAACCTTCTTCTCCGCCAATAACAAAATACTCCAGGAAGCCATCGCTCGGGCCAAGGGGACAATAAGAAAGCATTTAACAATAAACGAAGAGGAGATTTGGCGTTGCGGCCTGGGCAGAAGGTGTGGTTGGCCACAACCAATTTAAAGATGCTCTGTCCCTCGAAAAAATTGGGACCTAAATTTGTGGGGCCTTTTCGGGTAAAGCGGATGGTCAACGAAGTAGCATATGAGCTTATCCTTCCTAACACGTTCACAATTCACCCAGTTTTCCACGTATCCTTGCTGAAACCAGTGATCCCAGATGCCTTCCCAGAACGAGAATCCAGACCCCCGGAAGCCATAACTGTCGAAGGACAAGAGGAATTTGAGGTGGAAACGATCCTTAAGTGCCAAAGAAGGGGGGGCCAGACCCAATTCCTAATCAAGTGGAAGGGCTATGGTCCAGAGGACAATTCCTGGGAACCAACTCGTAATGTCCACGCACCTAGACTAGTCCGGGAGTTTCTTCGCGATCACCCGTGGTGGAGAGATTGGGTGGGCATCCGGAGGTTGCCCGTAGGGGGGGGGGCAATGTCGGGGATCGCCGCGCCGCTGGGCTCGGCGCAGGCGCAGTGCGCCGCCCTGTGCAGGAACACGGGCGCTGGGACCTGGCCGACCCCGGCAACCAAGTTCGCACATGCGCAGTAGAGATCGCGGGCGCGCGCCTGGCACAATGACAGCGCAGGGCGGGATATTTAAACGGCCCTGAGCTGTCATTCAGTGCCTTCTGGTCTCCTTGTATCCTGTGAACCTGTGAACCTGTTGTAGTAAGTTATTGACCCGGATTGTGCCCTGACCTTGCTGTTTTCTCCTGTTCTTGACCCTTGCTTGCCTGACCTCTCTCCTGAATCTGACCTATTGGATCTGACCTGCTGTTGCTGACCTGGCGTGTGACCCGACTATTCTTTGCCCGCTGCTCTGTACCGCACCGTCCCCATAGTTACCGACCCGGCTTGTATGACCTTGCACTTGCTCAGCCATCCATCCATCCATCCATCCCTCTCAACGGGGTCTCCAGACCTCCTCATACCTGGCTCTCTCCCGTGGGAGCCCCTGGCGAATACCCCTACCACTGACGGGTGTCTTCAGTAGTCACGACCTGGTCCCAGGGTACTCCAAGTCCATCCCCACCATCAGGGGCTCTGGTGAACAAGTACTCTGGGGCTTAGACTCCGTACGCTGGGAATGGCCGATCAGTGGAGTGCTAGGGGTACCGCCGGGCGGTCCCTTACACACCATATATTACCATGCTTTACCTTTCATTCCTATAGGCCCCCTTAACTGGCGTTACGATGTAAAAATAGTAGAGTATTTGTGTTCATTGTGATGCAATGCAGTGTTCCAAAAAAGCCCACACATACATCAGTGTCCCCAAATTTATGTCTGGTAAAAACAAATATTGTAATTCACTCTTTATACTTTTCACATTGATGTGAAGGGTCCTTATAATAGAGGTGCCAGTATCATTATTGCTGCTTGACGTATAGAATAACATTTTTGTAGACCACTACTTTTTTAGATAATTTTAAAGTACAACATAAGCATACTATTTTTGATTTGTCCTCCATGGATAAATACCTTTAATTGCACATAAGTGTAAAGCTATAGTTTGTACCCTCCCCCCCTTTCAGTCTGTGGCCCTTGCAAACAGTAGCTTCTCTAAACAGTAGGACTTGTTATGCACACTACAGAGGCAGAACTGCTGTGAAGAGGAAGGTAGGGTTGTAGGCACAGCAGGAGAAGGAGGAATTCCCACTGAGTGGACACAGGTATAGAACAAACGGAGGCAACAGGAAGTCACAGACAGAGCCCTGCTGTCACCAGTGACCCTGCCACTAGAAACTGCAGCACTGATCCACCATTATCAAAAGGGTGACACCATTGTTATTGCTAAATTTTCCTAAACATTGGATTCCTTCTTGGTAGTTTAACAAAAATAAAAACAGCTTGTATACTTTATATCTGGTAATTGAACTCCGTAATGATGTACACAGACAGACAAGTAACTGCAAGTGTATCTAAAGTCAAAACGTTTTTAGTTTTTCGATAGAGGAAGGGTCAGAACCTTTGTCTGCTTTTTATTGCTGTCTGTATGCCCACGGGGGAAAAGTAACCTCTCTGTCGTCACTGGAACAGATGTGTTGGAAAAATCCAAAATATACATTTTTCACTAGAACAGGATCAATAAAATTTCAGTTGGGGAAAGGGGGAGATCATAGTTGAGATGGTTCCATTGACAACTATCTAAACTCGCCATATAGTGATAGATTTCACAAAGTATAAATGGAGGACTCTCCTGCTGCTGTTATTGCATTTTGACAGCATGTCCAGAACAAAGTGGATGCAGCCCCTGTTATCGACAATTTTCCACCTGGCTCATTGATTTTTCAATTAAACAATGTTGGGCGGGAAGTGGCAAAAAAGGCCACCCACAAAGCAAATTTTCTATGAAATGTGCACAGCGTATGGCTAGTTTAAGTGAGGTCTCTCTTACTTTGCAGACATTTCCAAAGACTTGCTGGTAGGTTAATTGGTTCCCATTTAAATTGGCCCTAGTATGTGTATGTATGAATGTGAGTTAGGGACCTTAGATTGTACACTCTTTGAGGGTTAGGGACCAATGTGAATGTACAATATATATATACATATACACAGTGGGGCAAAAAAGTATTTAGTCAGCCACCAATTGTGCAAGTTCTCCCACTTAAAATGATGAGAGAGGCCTGTAATTGGCATCATAGGTAGACCTCAACTATGAGAGACAAAATTAGAAAAAATATCCAGACAATCACATTGACTGATTTGGAAAGAATTTATTTGCAAATTATGGTGGAAAATAAGTATTTGGTCACCTACAAACAAGCAAGATTTCTGGCTCTCACAGACCTGTACCTTCTTCTTTAAGAGGCTCCTCTGTCCTGCACTCATTACCTGTATCAATGGCACCTGTTTGAACTTGTTATCAGTATAAAAGACACCTGTCCACAACCTCAAACAGTGACACTCCAAACTCCACTATAGTGAAGACCAAAGAGCTGTCGAAGGACACCGGAAACAAAATTGCAGACCTGCACCAGGCTGGGAAGACTGAATCTGCAATAGGCAAGCAGCTTGGTGTGAACAAATCAACTGGGAGCAATAATTAGAAAATGGAAGACATACAAGACCACTGATAATCTCCCTCGATCTGGGGCTCCACGCAAGATCTCACCCCGTGGGGTCAAAATGATCACAAGAACGGTGAGCAAAAATCCCAGGACCACACGGGGGGACCTAGTGAATGACCTGCAGAGAGCTGGGACCAACGTAACAAAAGCTACTATCAGTAACACACTACACCGCCAGGGACTCAGATCCTGCAGTGCCAGACGTGTCCCCCTGCTTAAGCCAGTACATGTCCAGGCCCATCTGAAGTTTGCTAGAGAGCATTTGGATGATCCAGAAGAGGATTGGGAGAATGTCATATGGTCAGATGAAACCAAAATAGAACTGTTTGGTAGAAACACAACTCGTTGTGTTTGGAGGAGAGAGAATGCTGAGTTGCATCCAAAGAACACCATACCTACTGTGAAGCATGGGGGTGGCAACATCATTCTTTGGGGCTGTTTCTCCACAAAGGGACCAGGACGACTGATCCATGTACAGGACAGAATGAATGGGGCCATGTATCGTGAGATTTTGAGTGCAAACCTCCTTCCATCAGCAAGGGCATTGAAGATGAAACGTGGCTGGGTCTTCCAACATGACAATGATCCCAAACATACCGCCCGGGCAATGAAGGAGTGGCCTCGTAAGAAGCATTTCAAGGTCCTGGAGTGGCCTAGCCAGTCTCCAGATCTCAACCCCATAGAAAACCTTTGGAGGGAGTTGAAAGTCCGTGTTGCCCAGCGACAGCCCCAAAACATCACTGCTCTAGAGGAGATCTGCATGGAGGAATGGGCCAACATACCAGCAACAGTGTGTGCCAACCTTGTGAAGACTTACAGGAAACGTTTGACCTCTGTCATTGCCAACAAAGGATATATAACAAAGTATTGTGATGAACTTTTGATATTGACCAAATACTTTTTTTCCACTGTAATTTGCAAATAAATTCTTTCCAAATCAGCCAATGTGATTGTCTGGATTTTTTTTCTCATTTTGTCTCTCATAGTTGAGGTCTACCTATGGTACCAATTACAGGCCTCTCTCATCTTTTTAAGTGGGAGAACTTGCACAATTGGTGGCTGACTAAATACTTTTTTGCCCCACTGTACATATATGTATATATATGTATATATATATATATATATATATATATGTAAAGCACTGTGTGAATTGATGGCGCTATATAAGTACCTGTAATAAATAATATATAAATAAATAAATACATTTTCTCATGTCTTTGATACAGGAGGTGAAGAAAAATCTCCTCAATGAAACCAAGTTAGAGCTTCTGTCAAGGTTGTCCATGCACCTTTTGGGACTCTATATTCTCACTTCCAGTCAACAAGTGTTAGAATGAGCAGGTAGTGTTGGGGTGTCAAGAACAGGGTGGTAGGGAAAATTTGGGAGATATGCCCATTTAGCCAAAAGAGAATATGTGAGGTCAGGTACAGATGTTGGATGAAAGACCTAGCTTTGCAGTCAGCATTCAAATTCATCCCAAAGGTATTCAGTAGGGTTGAGGTCAGTTCTCTGTTTAGGCCAATCAAGTTCCTCCACATCAAGCTCAGCAAACCATGTCGCTATGGATTTGGCTGTGTATACAGCGAAACAGTCCTGCTGGAGCAGAAAAGGGCCTTCTACAAACTGTTAATGGAGGTGCACAATTCTTTGAGTCTTTGTATGCTGCAGCATTACATGTACAGTTTACTGGACACTCAATAATTTGGAGGGGGTTTCCACGTACCAGTACTTGGCCATTAAGTGTAGATATTATATTTTTCTTATACTGTCTGTCATATGCGATGCTACATCTTAGTATTTTTTGAACATTATACTAAATGCTTTCCCTCAAGCATGCACAGTTAATGTGGAGCAGGCAAATCCAGCAAGCTGGAAAATGTCATAAGCACTAACAAGCACTTCTGTTTTTGAACTGACATTCACACTCATTTAGCAGTAAATTATACACTGAGTGTAGTCATTGATAGACTCAAAAATCACATTTAGTGTAATTATTATTGTTCTTAGATTGTAAGCTCCCAGGATCAGGCCCTCCAAACCCTCTTGTATTGAACTGTATTGTTGCTGTATTCCCTTTATATTGTAAAGCGCTGAGCAAACTGTTGGCGCTATATAAATCCTGTATAATAATAATAAAGTGCAGCATGTTAATAATTATTTTTGCTGGGGGCAGGAGTGGCGTCCTTTTAATTATTTGACCACTAGATACTATGCATGCTGTGCCATTGTAATAAATGTCATATGTATAGTTTTTGTTATGTTTTCCAAAGTTAAAACTTTACTCCTGCCAAAATGTAGTGGGTTGAGCTAGCCATACACAGATCAGATTAAGGATGATTCCTGTTGAATTTGACAAAAATTCAACCCATGATCAGCCCTGTTGGAAACACCTGGCTTGCGAAACAACTGCTAACCAAGGTGGAAAGTTATGGGCTAAAACGTTCCTGCATTCTATTGGGACATGCAGCTATCTGAATGCAATAGCTGGCAGTGCAGATTCCTCCATCCATGCTATTTGCCAGTGCTTTCAATCCTCCATCAGGTTGGTATTGTTGTATATGTCCCTTTCAGGGAGATCTCCCCTTACTTCCTGTTCCAGCAACAGGAGGTCTGAGGAAGAAGAAGTGATGGTAAATTTCCCCAAGGGGGACAGAGAAGGGAAAAATGTTTTTCACAGTGTGGAAATGTTAGGATTTAATTGCTTTGTGTGACTTTCTGTCCTGGTAGCACCTGTTACTTTCATTTTATTGAACACAAAAGTGAGGGGAAATCTTTCTAGAGGAGTCACAAGCAGCAATGACAAATGTTCTAGCCAATCCCCAATGCATTCAAATAAAAAAAGAATGGTTTTGGCTGAAAATCGTCTCTAAAGCTATTTTATTATGTTCCACCATACCTTTTCGACAATTTAGTTCCAAATCAGTCATCATGCAGTTGGGTGATTTTAACCAACCTACAGTATGTTGCTTCCTGTCTGTGTGGTGACTCCATAGATAAGGAATTATTGACACCTCTAAAACTTGACTGTCTCCTTTAGGCCACCCCCCATGTGTTTATAACAAGGTGATGCCTCACTAGATACTGCATCAAACAAGGAATCACAACAGCAGGACGCTGCAAGCAGGATCAAAACCCAGACCCCACACATCTGAATATAGAGCACTGGTGAAAAGAGAAAGTCACACTACACTTAACCAAAAGCCACCATCTGCTTTTATCATAATTATATTGTAGAAGTTAGAAAAATCGGAATCTTTCCTAGTAAGAATTCATAAACTACTTCTAAATCAATATTGTAAAATAAAAATAGCTTAAATGAATCTGTCGTTTTTTTTTTTTTAAGGTATTTTCATTTAGACATATGAATGTAACCTGTTAACTGTAAATGTTCTGGGAAGTTCCTCTTTTCTGTCCACCCCTCCACCACCACCACATTTAGCACAATAAACCTTTTTGGGGGTGAGCAGGTGCCTAGTGTTGATGGGTAACGGCTACCACAAGTTCAGCCCCCCCTCTTTGCCCACAGCCTTCTGGGACAAGTCCAGGGTCCCAGAAGGTTGCAGGAACATTTACATAGCACAACGCAGCTCATGCATGCATAGCAGGATGCCAGCTGTGAAGCTGCAAGGCGTCACAGCCAGCTTTCCACAGTTAACATGCCGGTGCCATGGACCCAAAGAACCAAGAGCGCTGGATCTCGGGAAAGGTAAGTGTCCTTTTATTAAGAGTCAGGAGCTACAGTATTTGTGACTGCTGACTTTTATTTTTTTCTTTCTAGGGTGAAGATCCTCTTTAGAGGCATACAGCAGTAGTGAAGCAGTTAATGACATAAACATACACAACAGTATGTATATTACTCATTTAGTAAAGTTACTGTAGCTGGGACACAAACAGTAACAGAGGCCTTGGATAGCAGTGTATCTGGCTATTTTGTATATTCCGTAAGATGTAGATTGTGCACAAGCTCCTCTTAACAGCTGTATTTCATTAATGTACTTATTACTCATCCATGTAGATATATTGCATTACAAAATAAAATCCCCTTGGGTGCAACAATCCAAAATTAGTCTCTTTTTTAGTTAAACTGCTATTGTTGACAAAAGGGATTCAAATGTCCCACAGCTAGCCATAAATATTGCCTGAGCCTGCAGTGAAAGGGTTAATGCTTTGATCTCCTGAGTGACATACTGTGTGACATATGGGCCTCAGTCTGAATTCCTGCCATACATTTCCTAGTTGCAGTGACCTGGGGCAGATTTGAAAACAAGGGGCAATAAATCCCCTCCCCCACCACCACCACCACATTACTGGGATATACAGTTAATGACAGAGCGTACAGATGGGATGGGAACAGAATGGAGACAAACAATGGTGGACAGGATACAGCCAAGGCCATAAGAATGTCACATTGTTTCCTCACTGTGACAGATATAACCAATTATAACACTGTGTCTCTAGAGCCAAGCCAGTTCTACAACAGATACAGTCTACTGAAGTGCTTTGAAGGACAAATGGCCTTCTGTCAATACATACATTTATAAAGTCTTTATGCAATCATGATGATCTTACAAGTCAGTTTTTGCAAATATTGTAACCAATAATGTAGGTTAACCTTATATTACATTGCCCATGTTACAATGAAGCAAGGAATTAATTGTGTATGAAGCACCACCACTCATAAGAGATTAACACCAAGAACTGTATTCTTGATCAAAAGAGCTAAAAAAATGTTGGATAATGAGTTAGATAATCTTCAAGTGCCTTAAAGGATCAATCCACCTAAAACTGATATTTAAGTTGCTGGGTAGTCAAACCATCTGACTATCTGATGTGTCCATTATAAAGGGGCAATCACTTTCCCATGTGACTCATCTCATCAGACTCCACCTATGACTGAAATATCAATGGACTCAAAGGTCTACTCAATATAGACAGACAAATTCCACCGCTGATACAAAAAATGGAATAACCTATATATAATAATTATTGACTGAAATTGGGCACTACATTTTCCTTTTTCCTTTCACCCATAAGTCAAATCAGAAAGAACCTGAGCCATGCCTAGGCCTTTAAATCCTAAAAAAAAAACCTTCTTTCTTCTTTGATCACATACTGTGTGATGGCTCTTGGGTAGTGCTTTCCATTTGCAGGCTAATGAACACACTATACACAAAGAGGACCAGACTGCGAGAACCGTTGTATAGAAAAATGCTAGAGTTGAGTTTAATAACTGCCCTCTAATTGTTCTCTGCAAGCCTATGTAATAAAGAGTTTTTTTGTCTTAATTTCTTATTTATTAAGTGCAGTAACCAGTAGCAGGAGAATTAATTCTGATTGGCTGCCATGGGCTACTGTAAGAATTAGCAATTAAAGAAGAACAAAAGGCAATTTTTTTTCATTTTGGATAAAGTAAAGGAAGGTGATAACACCATCAATGTACCAGTGGGGAGATTTTCCTTCGCTTCTTGTCCCTTAGGCATAATAGGAAGTCTAAAGAAATCTCCCCAAAGTGAGGGAATTTCTGGCTGTCTCCAGAACTAGTATCTCCATTGTAAAATTTCTCCTCTATTAATGTTCTGAAGACAATCAATAATTTTGTATTTTCTTTCATGTTCACTCTTGGTGATAACAGTAAACAAAGCAAAATAGATAGACTGAATCTCCCTAACGGGACACAAACAGCAGTAAAAACCTGTCAGGTGTTCTGTTCCCTCTCCACTTTATCCAAAAAAAGAGGTTTCACCTTTAGTTATGCTTTAAGAGTAGGGTCTCTACTAAATAGGTTGATTGCCTTCATCACCTATAAACATACTATTCTTCTGTGTATGCATGTGGTTGGGGATTGGGTGATTTAGATATGTTTGTGCATGAAGAGCTTTATTGTGCAAAAGAAAACACTACCATTGTGCTAAAAATATTTTTTTTTTTTACGGCAACATCTATCAGTGAACACAAAGGGGTTACTTTACTAAACGAGTAGGGAATGATCACTTAGCCTAGTAAACTGCGTCCACTGAACACCAGTTGTGTTCAGGGGGATATAAAAAATGGGTTTTGCTTATCTGAGATTGGCTTCACATTGTTCATTAAAGGATAAGTTCACCCTTGGGAATATGTTACATGTTTCACCCGTTTTTAGGGGAATATGTAACATAGCCGCAGCCACTGCCCAGAACTTCCCCTCCCCCCCACATCTGACAGAGAGTCTTCTCCCCGTACTATCTGTCAAATTTGAAAACAACGCTCTGCCCAAACAGCCGCATCATTCATTCACGGACTTCCATGAATGAATGAACCGCATGTCCCGATAGCCTTATCGGCTGTGGGCTTGTAGTTTTCAATGAACTACCCCATGCTATGGAGCGCCGTGGTAGTTCATTGAAGCTTCCTGTCAGAATATCTGCTCGCTCGTACATCCCGTACAACAAGCAGATATTCTGACAGGTCTGCAGGAGACCTGCATGGCATCAGCGATCTACTGATCGTGGGTGCAATGCTTTCCAGGCTCCTGTAGACAAAAATAATAAATGCACATTTTTTTACCTGCCAAAAAATGTGCATTTATTATTTTTACCTAAAAAGTGAACTTATCCTTTAAGCTATGTAAAAATTCTCTATTATTTCAGTAAATGAACCCCAATGATAGGAAACAAAGTCAGTCAGTTCTATGGTGAAAAAATTAGGATACCGTATATTTCTAATTATAGGACCCATCAGAGATGGAAATCAAATGAATCAATGTACTTCAAACATGAATAGATACTGTAGACCATGTTCACTTTGATGTAGTGCTTGGAAATGCAAGGCAATTACTTCACCAAGCACTTTGACACTTTCAGACATTTGATTTGATACAATCCGCCTGGTTCAAGGATTTTCAAACAATAGGCAGGCAAGAGGAAACCTTATTGAGCACAACGCTTCAATATCTCTGTACATAGGGCCCAATATCCTCTGAAAAGGTTTTGGCCGTAGGAACCAATTCTATCAGTTACAGAGTACAAGTAAGAAAATTGAAAAGTCAATAGACAAATTTGTGATTTTTAGAGCCTCTGGGCTTTAAAATCAAAGGACTATTGAAATACACAAATAAGGCATTCTTTATAAATATTAAATTAGTATTCTTGTTAAATTAATGTACGTTCTGGTGCTGTACTGCAATGCACCTCTTCCGCAGAATGGTTTTCCTTGAAATGATATTTAAATGTTGGGAGCTATGGGATTGCCATGTGGTAAAGCAAGTCTAAAGTATGGAGAAAAATCCTGCAGCTTTGTGTTGATGTCTGTTCAATGTCTGGGAGGGAAAGGACCCAGTAATGTTCCCAACTCTCAATTGTTATTCACATCAGAGTGCATTGAAATTGGGGGAGTGGTTCCTCCTCTTTTATTGTGAAGCAGAGTTGCCCTGTTTCCTCTCTTGGGTCGCCACAAGGTCATGACTGATGTAGAAAGGTTATGACAGTCACAAGGAGGACCACTACAGCCGCTTTAATTAGCCACCCCAGGATCGGCTACATGGCAGACTCCCATAATACCAAAGACCTAGCAGGGGGCCAGTGTAAGCATCCATTTCAAGCTTGTCTTTGATGAACCTATAAACCATGTTGTTTCTCTATGACCTTGAAAATTTACTTTTTCATTCACAGTGATCACCTATATGTTTCTGGGTACTGGCACAAGAGCATAAATTACATATAGTGTTCTGTTATGGATTATTATACATTTTATAATACAAAAACACTGTGACACCCGTGAGTGACTAACTTAAATAGACCATTAAAAATGATCACTTCCTTTTTCTAGCAACTGTTACCTGAGTATATAATGGGATAAGACTGACAACTGGAGAGTGCAAAAATCAGGTGCAGTTGTGCATGGCAGCCAATCAGCTTCTAACTTCAGCTTGATCAGTTAAGCTTTCACGAAACAAACTGGAAGCTGATTGCTTTCTATGCAGAGCTGCACCAGATTTTGCACTATCCAGTTTTTAGTAAATCAACCTCATTTTCTAATGATAGTTATTCATCAGGCTGTAAGATATCTTATGATAGGAATTGATTTTCAAAACTTCCATGGATGATATTTACTCTGTGCATATAGGATACAGGTAAATTAATTCAATTAAAAAATAGTAGAATTTCCTTGGCTTTGAAAAACATATTTTAACCAGGACAATTATATGATTAATATGATTAAATGATGACAATATTATTACTATTATTATTATTATTATTATTAACAATAATAATAATAATAATATTGTAGCTTATTGTACAGTCTTAGCTCATACATACAATAATGTAAGATGACATGTACTGAAAACAATAATATCTTAGTTCATCATCATTAGTCTTCTGCTTCTTTAAGTGAAGAACTGTATAATTCAATATACTGTATTATGCAGATCTACAGGAAGATAGGAACTACTATTGTACTGTAGTTACATTGGCCTCAAGAATGCCTAAGTCACTTTTCTGTCTCAAGAATGCCTAAGTCACTTTTCTGTCTCTATAAAGCTAGCCATACACATTTAGATTTCCCTTGTTCAGCATCTGGGCAGAATGAGAAAAATGTAACAGATTCCTTCATGCATGATAAACAGCATACAAGAAGGAATTGCCCCTGCCAACTATGGCATTCAGACAGCCTGAGGGACCCACAACAGCTGAATACCCAAACAGTGACTACATCTGATTTAATGCACTCGCTGTTCAGCCAACAATCTACCACCTAGCTCCTTTGACAAAAATCAGTTGAAAAGCTGAGTTTTGTCAAGTTGAAAGAAAGGTGCTGATTGCTACCCCCCCCCCCCCCCCCCACACACACACACACACACACAGCTTGTATTTGGAAGATTTAGCAGAAATCAGCCAAAGTTTGAGCTGTATATGGCCAGCTTAACCTGATAAAGCAGGTGGTCTTCAAATTTTTCAAACAAAGGGCCGGTTTGCTGTTCAGTCTATAGAGGGGCCAGATTGTGGCCAGTGGGGGTAGAAAATGTACTGGGTCCAGCATCAATGAGAATTAACATTGCCTCATTGTAGGGTTGGTGGTTAGTTACATAGAACCTGTGCTCAGTAGGAGGAGGAATAGTGCCCCATCATTGGTATCAGTGTAAGGATTATTTCCCCCATCATTGATATTAGTGGGAGGAATAGTACCCCATCATTACTGTCAGTGCCACTGTCAGTGTCATAGAGAGGAATACTGTCCCAAGGGCCAAATAAAGGCTAGCAAAAGGCTAGCAAAGGGCCTCGGGCTGCAGTTTGGAGACCACTGTGATAGATAATGCATGTTATACCTGTAAATGACAGGGTTTCAAGATCAGCACAGGCTACATCATCCCCAGGGCCAGGACAAGGGGTGGGTGGGAGAGGTAGTTTCCTGGGCTCAGTGGTAACACGTGAGGTGGGGAGGGCATCACATGGGGAGTTCCTACCTACAAGCTGACAGGAGTAGTGATTGGCAGTCCTCGAAATTAGAGTATTTGAGATAGGAGGGGGGATGAGAAGATTTGTGCCAGGTGGAGAGTTTGGGGGGATATGTGCAAGAAGGGGGGATTGAGGGGGAGATGATTTGTACTGGGAAGAGACATTTTGGGGGCAGCAGTGGCGTAAGATTTTTTTTTAAGAGGCAACATTTGGGGATAGAGAGTATTTGTGTTGGGAGGTGATTTTGGGGTAATATGCTAGGAGGGGTGATTTGGAAGGGAGAGATGATTTATGCTCAGAGGGGAAATATGAAGAGTAGAGGATTTGTACTAGGAGGGGGTTTTAAGGAGGGAGAAGATTTGAGCTGGGAAAGGGGATGGGGGAGGCAAAAATTTGTGCTGGGTTGGGAATTTCAGTGCGGGGAGGGGGTAATTTGTGGATTTGTAGAGGAAGAGGGAGAATTTTGGCTTGCAAAAGGAATTTGTGTTTAGAGAGTAAGCGTGCAGATTAGTCTTCAAAATATTTTTTGGGAGAGGGAAGGAAGTTTTGCTGATATATAATGCTCATAAATTTTTTTTTTGGGGGGGGAAGCCGTTTACCATCTTTGCCCTGGGCGCTAGATAACCTTGTCCCTGCACTGATCATCCCTGTCTATTATTCAGATGAAACCCCTTGAGATGATTTAGTTATGAACACAATTCATTGTGATATAGTTTTTCTAGTGGGACCAATTTCCAAAGGAAAAGAGATACTCCAGGTGTTTGCTATTTGCTATTTGTTATATAAAAAGGAAAACATTTCCTACCCTAAATTGGACAAACAGAAATTTGAAATGACTCTAAATTGCACAAACCATTAAATTCTTTAGAAGAGATTAATCTTTTGAACTTTACTTGTCATGAATTAGTTGCAGCCTTGTACAAATGGAAGAGATTACTCTACTGCAAAGTAATTAACTTGCGAGCAGTACCTTGTAATTTCCAGATAGGTTTACAGTAAAATAATAAATACCGCTATAATAGATTGGCACATGCTGCTTTACCCGCATCCCTATTAACCTTTTGTTTTAATGACATTTTGCAATAAATTAGCTATATACTGTATTTTTGAAGGCATCTTAAATGTACATGCAAGCACATATTTAAAATAAATTATAATGTATAGTGGTTCTGTACATGCCATGTAATGTTTTTCTTTTTTTTATAAGGTAAGAACTAAAGAAACAACAAGATTTTATGTGGAACAAGCTTTAAAGACTACAAAACTGTGAGCAGACAGGCTCTTTATTGCATATGAAACAAGATATGTCTCTTCTGCAATAAAACAAATTTACCTGCCTCCTGCCTATGCACAATCTTCATTAGAATGTACTCTGAGCTGTGTATGCACAATTCAGTGCATGTTCTCAGTGCCAGAATGAATGAACTCCTGTACGCATGTTGCGTGAGTTATGTAATTCTGGCCCCTTCCAATAAAGATGGGCAAAGAACCTGAACTCAGAAGAAGACCAGATGGAGATGTCAGCACTGACGAAGGAGTGGCGAGGATAGATAGTGTCAGCACCTGTGGTAGTAAGCCCTTGTAGATAGTCAACTTGGGGTTCCCCAGGGCATGGAGTCTAAGCCCCAGCCTGCTTCTTCACCAGAGCCCCTGATGGTGGGGATGGACTTGCAGCAAGCTGGGACCAGGTCGCGGCCCTTAGGTACGCCCAGCTGAGGGTGAGGAGACAAACAGAAATCCAACAGACTAGCTGAGGTCAGGATGGGCGTAAAACAAGCACAGTCAGAGAACGAAGCCGAGGTCTATACACAAGTAGTCAATGCAGGATACAGGAGATAGCAACACACAGGAGCTCCGACAACTAGGAAGTTTCTCAGGCAAAGTGGCTTAGACTGAGCATGTCTTATATAGGCAGGCAAACAAGGAGATGGGCCAGGAAGTGATGGAAGGAAGGAAATAAAACCCAGAGAACAACAGACAAAGCCCATAGGTGAGCGCAGACAAACACACATGTGAAAGGGATCAGGAACAGCAATGCAGCAAGGAGGTAAGAATACACAAAGAAGAAACGGCAGGCTAACTTGTGACAGATAGTTTTAGTTGTGCTTTAATGTTTTTGTAGGCATATATTAAATATTGCATGCTAACACTACACAGCCTTTGATGCAGCCAGCAGGTGAAGTTCTAGTCTTTTTCACATCAATAGCATGAATAGTTTTTAGCAGAGGTACAAGGAACCTATTGGTTACAGAACTCATAAATGCTGATTTTAAAAGAGAAGTATGGGCTTTGCAAAAAAGAAACAAAAAAACCCCCCAAACATTATACTCACCAAGGGGATGCAGCATCGATCTTATGTTGCCTCTGTTTCATTAAATTCTATGGAACTTTTCACACTGGTCAGTTGTGGGTCCATCACATTTTCCAAAGTCCTAGTTGCTGCATTTTTGGTGCATGTTTGGTGTGGCAGCAAAAAAACACCAAACCCGCACCTTCCCATTGAAATGAATAGAAAACATGCAACAAAACCACACCTGTGGCAAAAATGCATCAGAAACGCCCCCCCCCCCCATTGAAATGAATGGAAAAACACACTAAACGTGTTGCAAAGCCGCATCAAAAATGCACCTGCAGTTGTGTTTTCTGTGCATTTGAATCACACGTCAGGTGAAAAGCTCATTGGAACCGTGGCAAAAAAGCATATGCATTTTGACCATGTTTTTGCAATGGAGCAGTGTGAAAGTATCCTTAGGCTTCAGTTGTTTATAGTAAGTTATTGGATCTAGGTTACCTAATGGACATAAACTACATATGTCAACTTCCACATAAAAAATTTGACAAAATATACACACATACATCTCCATGTATATATGTATATGCATACTCCTACATACATACACTTAGTAACACACAGGAAATGCTATAACCTTCCAGACTTATCAATCACTGCTGAGATTGGCTTCTATGACTGCAGCTACTTTGGCTAATGATATAATCTTGTGTGCAATTAATGCCAAAGGTGCTAATCCTGATACTGCCAGTCAAGGGTCCTATAGTTTAATAAATTTACGCGGGTAGCCCCTGTGTTGGAAGATTAATTTTTCTTTCAGTAAAAGAGAGTTAATGTGGTTTATCCATTCCATGACTGTCCGTGGATGAGAAGACAACAACTTTAGGCTAATATTTTGGGGCTAGGAAAAGTCTCCTGACCACCAGAACAAAAACCTCCGGGAGAAAAGCTGCTTTGACGTGGGCATGCAAGGTGGACCACACTATAATTAAAACAAGTATGTAAGAAATGATTATCTATTGTATATAATACAGCAAAATTAAATTCAAGATTTGTAGTAGGCAGTAGTTTATCTCAGAAAATAATATATACATTTTCCATATGAACTGACATAAAGCAAAGCTAAAAAGGGAAGCAAGTGTTTGTATTTTCTTTCTTTATGAACTCATGAAAAATTGCTAGATTGCTTTCTCAATTGGTTTCTGGAAATATTACCCTGTACTGACCCCTCGCACCACTCTAGGTTAATAGCATATGACTGAACAAACAGATTCTATCTGGAAATATTATCTATTCACCTTCTGAAATATTGCTGTACTGCTCTATTGTTTTTACAATATTACTTTCTTTTGTTTGAGAGACAAGGTGACCAAAATGTTACAATTGTTAACAACCTATGGGGCTGTTTGTACCACAGGATAGTTAAAGTTATGAAAGCATCGTTACCATGTGCATTAAGCTGAATTCCAGACAAACAGATAAACAAATACTTATAAGGGAGTTGTCCTACATGCCAGGAAGTTGTATTTTTGTTCAGATTCCAGTCCAACATTTTAGAAAGCTCTGCCACACAACACAACCAGCCTGGTGACCCGACTTATCGATTGGCCAGTGAAAGAGCAGCAAAAGACTAATGATATCATCTTTCTGTTATCAGCCACCACATTTTTCTAGTTTTGGATAGAGCAGATAAACACTGAAACTGACAATGGTATGAAGGAAAGGTACTGCCAGAAAGGTGAGTATAATGGCTCTTTCCTTGAAGAGGAACCATTAGGTACTGTTTTTTCCAAGAGAATTTTACATTTGAATCTTTATTATGGCTATTCATTGTAAATTATTATATACATTTTTCTGTGAAACTATTCAACTATATTTTCTGTAAATCTATACAACTATATTTTAAACAAGCTTTTTTTTTGTTGAAACTAAAGTAATGTATTAAATTAAAATTGGTTTGTGGAAAGGCATATTTAAAGTAAAGTATAACTAAAGGACATAGCGGCGATGGATTAGAATACCTGTCAGGTTTTTATTTGCTACCTCTGTCCCTGTAGGGAGATTCACCTTCTTTTTTTCTCCTGTTTACTATTATCAGTGAAAGTGAAAGGAAAAAAAAATCCTAAATGTTGTGTTGTCTCCAGAACAGTAATAGAGGGGAAGTCTTCCCATAGGGATGATAGTTCTGGTGACCTGGAGGCCCCAAGAGATTCCCTCAATTTGCAAGGATTTCCTCTCACTTTCTGTTTTGGCTATGAAAGTGAAGTGAAATCTCCCCAATAGATGGCAAAAAATACTCACAGGCATTATAACCCTCCCGTGAGCCCCTTACGCATGGGCGGACAGGTCAGGTCTGCCTGTCTGTTTTTCAGGCAGACCCGATTGGACCATCCATTGCCCTCTATGGAGCAGCGGATGTAAACAGAAATGTGTCCATTTACACCCACCTGCATCTGATCTGATCTGATCCACTAAAAACAGACAGGTGGGGATCCCATTCCCTATCTTTCTAGCGGATCAGATCAGATGATAATCCAATGTAAATGGCCAGCAAGTCTGTTTACATCCGACCACCCATAGAGGAAAGTGGGCTGTGTCTGTGCCCGCTCTGCAAAAGCGGAGCACACACAGACCTGTCAGGCGCCTGTTCAGTAGGGATAAGCAGACAGATCCCCCACTGAGCAGGCAGATCCGCTGGCAGAGTCTGCCCATGTGAAAGGGGCCTAACTCTATCCAAAATGGAAAATAACATTTTGCCTGCAGTTCTACTTTAATCCATAACTGTACCTATATATATAAAAAATAAACTATTGAATAAAACTAACCCGATGAGCAGGCAGAACATACATGATGCTAAGTCCTCCTCAGTAAAATTCTTTCTTCAATGATTTGAAGGAAAGTATTTGGTGGAGTGACCACACAGAGAATATTTGTTATCCTGTTGTTAGTATGTTTGCCATGGATTCACTAAACACATCAGAATCTTCAGTTGTACATTTTATACAATGTCTTTTTATGAATACAGGAAAATCTGACAACTGTATCTAAACATTGGTGTGATGCAAATGTGACTATGCTGTACTTGAGCTTTGCTGTTTTTTGTATTTCTTTGGTGTCTTCACATAACAGCTGTTCCATGCAGAATATGGAAATTCCTCTAGCAGATAAAATAGAACATAAGCTATGCTATAAATATTTCAGCAGAATTACCACTGTGATAGGTGTTTTATGATAAAAAAAGACCCTTTAGCAACATTCACAAACTATAGTCCCTTCATATTACCAGGGTAAAAAAGATTCAGATGTGAAAAGATGCTTTCGGGCATACAAATGATCTTCTGATGGTTAAATAATTTGCTAATGAATTATTCATGCATACACAGCTATGCATACATTTTCTTTCTGATTGTGGTTTGACTGCAGGATAAAACCTTCCAAACTGAATCTAGGTAGTCTGTATTGAGTATTTATACTGTGATCACACCTATAATAAGCAAAACTGGTCACTACAACAGACCTCTCCCCACCCCAAAAAATCCTGAGAACCACAACACTGTAGAATGTGATCTGGATGAAAATTAAAAGTGGTATATGTTCTGTTACACAATCTATTCTTAGCCATGGTTCACACTGATGCGGTGCAGAATCCATATCGTTCGTACCAATTCGTGCAAACTGCTGCGGGGTGTATTTTAAGTTAACAACACCCCAAAATCAGTTCACAAAACGCGGTGCGATGTGCAGAATCAGATCACATGGGTGTGAACTCCAATGCGATCCGATTCTGGTGTGGACTAAAAAAAGGCTTAAATTGCATGGCTTAAATTGCACTGCATAGAAATCACATGTGATTTGTACAGGAATGCAGTGTGGTTCCTGTGCGAATAACATGCGATGTGCCTCACCGCATCAGTGTGAACCCGTGCTCTAGTGCCGGTTCACATATATGCGGATTGGATCCGCAACCAATCCTCATGACGTGATAAAAGATTGCTTCCTATGGTGCCTGTTCACATATGTCCAGTGTACTGGCGGTGCAAATTCAGTGCGAATTCAGTGTGGTTTGAAAAAGAGACATGTACAATTTCCGAGCAGTGCCTTTGGGTTCAGGTGCGGATTACAGTCCATTGACTTCTGTGGGAACCGTTTCTAAATTGCATATGTGTGAACAGGATAAAATCCTGAGCTAATCCTGTCCTGAACCTGATGTAAACCTGGCATGAACCACTGATCAACTACTGTATCAATTTGTGAAATCTGAGCTTCAATCTGCACCACACATGTGTGAATCAGCAACATTTCTAGTAGTAATAATGCTTTCACTGGGGCCTGCTTGCCATGTACGGACTGTAATATGAGCATGTCCTGATTATATTGGGTGCTGTTGTTAAATTGCAATGTTTACATACACATCAAAACCCCTTATAAAAATTTTACCCCGGGACATACACATGAAAAGTAAATATATGCATTAATGCTATAGGACCACATTTACTCATCTTTTATCTGAAAAAGTGAATTTGGTTTATTTTATTGGTTAATATAGTTGTTTATGTGCATAGCCAGGATATTATCCTTATTAGGAATTTTATGACCATTGTACATTCATTAATATAGTATTTAGTAATATATCCAGAGTGAATTAGGTTTATTAAACAATAATGCACCTGGATGGCGAAAATTCTATTGTGGCTTGTAATAAGTTGTTCATGTTCATGCAGTATAAGTGTATACATTGCATGACTTGGCCATGAGATGACAGCCCAATTTGGTCAATTTCGGCTGAGTTTGTTGATTATTTTAATGCTGGAGACTCCAGCAGATCTCAGTGGACATCCCTGGCTAACTGAGCTCGGGGAAATAACAACTGGCTATGCCCAACTTTTTGTGGTCTTTCTGTTAGTTTTTATTCCCCAATATAGGTTATCGCTGGGGAAATCATTCTGCTATCCCCTCTCCGTTCGCTACATCCATAAACATGCATGCTGTACAAGGTTATCAAGAGATACTTCAAAAGAAAGATCTTTTGGCTGTTGAAACATGTCCCCATGTCCAATTGCCCTTTGATGTCTACAGCTTACAATCTGTAGTCACAGTATGGTTGAGTAACAATGACCACGCCATTAGTTGACTGTATTGATCCATACATATTTATACTTCCTGAAGCTTTATTACCACACCATTCTAAATGTAGGACCCACCAGATGTCATCATAGCCCCTTTAAGAATTGCCATGGGTGCAGGTTGCTCCATACCCCTTACGAAGCATGACACCCAGGCTGCAGCACGATTAAAAGAACAAGAAGGCTTCCATAGACCTTCTACTTTCTACAGAATTGCCAAAGTCACAGATTGTAGAATGTCAACACTTGCCTAATTATTGAGGGGTATGGATTGCGATATACCATATACCACATGGCTTAGTGGTCATTACTGTGACCTTGAAGTACTAAGATCTTGAGTTTAGTTCCCCCCATTGTACACCTAGAACCTGTGGTGTTTGGTGAATTTTCTTTTATAATTCTACAACAGAATTAGCTTAAAGGAATTCGTACCAAATTGGACCTAGAAGGATATATGGCAGGGATTATTATTATAATTATACAGGATTTATATAGCGCCCAGGGGCGGACTGACTATTTGGAAACTCGGGCACTGCCGAGGGCCCGGGGTCAGTAGGAGGCCCCATGAGATACCCCTGGTACCTTTTTCATAGGCTTTTTTGAGTTTGGGCAAGGACACAGGGGCCCCATGATCCCCTATTGCCCGAGGGCCCCATGAGTTGTCAGTCCACCCCTGATAGCACCAACAGTTTGCGCAGCGCTTTACAATATAAGGGAAACAGTACAATTACAATACATTTCAGTACAGAAGGAATAGGAGGGTCCTGCTCCTGGAGCTTACAATCTAAAGGAAGGGGGAGGTGATACAAAAGGTGATAGCTGGGGGGGATGATCTGGCGGAGGTGATTCAAGTACAGTTCTTAGGTGGAGGTGGGGTAGGCTTCCCTGAAGAAGTGAGTTTTCAAAGATTGCCTAAAGGCAGACAGGGTGGGGGCTGACCGGACATGCTGTGGTAGGGAGTTCTAGAGGATGGGAGAGACTCTGGAGAAGATAACAATAATTGTATTTTGATTTTGGAGGCTGGTGACTGGTTGTTTGTCCTATGTAAAGTCTGGTGTATCATGCTGATGCTAGGTAAATACAGGAAATTTTATGTTGGCTATAAATCTCAGACATCCCCGTGTGGGAAATTTGTGTGAGCCATATTTTTTTAACAGCAGCTCCTTACCATGTTTAAAATGACCACAGGAACACTTCCATTTTATAACTGCACTAAACTAAAAAAATCAAATCAATTTTACTGCTATAGATAAAGTAAAACTAAAGGCAAATCTTTTAGAACAACTGTCATGTTTTATCTTTGTCTGTGCCCCTATTAGGGAGGTTCACCCTCTCTATTTATCTATTTGTTTACTGTTATAATTGATAGAGAATGGAAAAGAAAATATCAGATTTTGGGTTGTCTCCATAATAGTAATAGAGGGGATATCTTCCTACTGGGGCAGTTTTTATGGTGACCTAGGTAATAACAAGGGATTCCCTCACTTTGAAGGGATTTACTTTCACTTCCTGTTTTGCCATGGCACAGGAAGTGAAAGGGAATATCCTCAATGGGACACATAACAAACAAAAAACAACCCCCCCCAAATAAAAAAAACCTGGCAGGGATTATCACCCTTCTTACACTTTCCAAAATGAAAGAAAAAAAACGTTTTCCTATAGTTCTTCTATAACTCTTTGAGATTGCTATGTTTACTTACTAAATATGGGTTTCATAAAATGTGCCATTAAAGATGAACAAAAACTGACCCCAGCAAAAACGTTTAGGTGTATAATGGAGAACCTATGACATGGAACATTGTAAAGAGCATTGTCTAATCATGATACAGTTGAACATTTCATCCTCTGTCTACAACGAAAAGACGTTTTAGCCACAGTGGGGATACGTTGCATAACAAATGGCCTCTAATTTTACATTAATAAATGGATGCCAATTTTTTCCTTAACACTAAACAGTAAATATCGAGTTAGATGATAATACAGTCATTGCCCAACAGATTCCTATTGCCATGAACACTTGCTATCTTCATGTATCATCTTGCAAGTATACAGTAGAACTCAATAGAACGCAATAGAAATGTTTTAAAACAGATTTTGTAAGTACCCACATTGCTTCATTGGCACAATAGCATTAAATATATATAACAGAGGCATGAGAGCAAAAAAGAGACAGACAACAAACAAGGCAGGTGGGTCACTATTGATAGGAAACACAATAGATGTATTGGTGTCACTTCCTGTTTGTTTGTGGCAGGCCCATAAACCTAACCCTTTGCCTTAGGCCAAAGGTTGTCTAATTCACTGATGGCTCTCACCTTATAACAGCCAGCAAGAGGGCTCTTTTCTCAAAATGTTTTCCCTAGCCTTTAATGACAGCAGGACATTGGGTGGTGCCATTAACATCACAACACTGAGAAGAGGCCAGCTTTTGAAATCCAAATGAAAGTGTGAATGGGGTGATAGTTTCAGGAGGGACAGAGGAAGAGGAGGGAGTGAACCAAGGATGAGGTGGCTGCCTGTCTGGCTGGCTAATGTTGTATCTTTGTGTAAGTGGATGGATATGGCCTAAGAACAACTGGACGTTCTGGTCCTTTATCTGATCTCCTGGTGCTTTGATCTCAGTGGGGACTAACTGCTGCCTTTACAGTGTATCACAATTAAAAACAGATAAATCCACACAAACCTTCTCTGAAAAACAAACTGAAAACATTTAAATCACACAGATCACACTGAAGGTCTTGAAAGGGGAGTGTGGCATGTGTAGAAAGAATGTGTGAAATGCTTATACATTTAGTGGGCAAAGTTCAGTAAATGTAAAATGTTATTCCATTAATTAATTAATTAATCTTATATATCCCAATTAGTTGTGTTCAGCAATAATAATACATTTTACAGTTACATCTTAATTGCTTCAATCCTGATGATTAATTTGTAATATTACTGAGGCCACATTATAATTGAAATGTGGGCTTTGTATTGCTTTTGACACGTGTGGTATACGTATACTCAAGCATACTTAGGACATATTACCAAAAAGAATGTATATGGACCTAGGATTGTTCAGTATGTATAATGGTACCAACATCCCAAGTAAAAATAATATCTAGGAAAGAAAGATTAAAGGACTTTCAGGGTACCAAAGCAAAGTTATAAAGTACCGAAGCTATAATAAAAATTACTCATTTTTATTTCAACAGTTATAAAATTGTATATACTTGAGCCCAATACAACAAGACTCATAGTTATTTTGTAAAGCACTGAGCAAACTGTTGGCGCTATATAAATCCTGTATAATAATAATAATAATAATAATAAAAACAAAAACTTAAAAACAGTGCCAAAATGCTCATATTCCCGGTACTGCATGTCTGTAAGTATACATGATAAAATGCTACATTTGTATTTTTGTTGTTTGTATTTTGTAGATACTACTGGTATTTGTAATTATTGATAGTCTCTTTTTGTATTATGCAATAAAATATATAGTCAGTGACAGGGGCGGACTGACCATTTGGAAACTCGGGCACTGCCCGAGGGCCCGGGGTCAGTACGGGGCCCCATGAGCTGTCCCTGGTACCTTTTTCATAGGCTTTTTTGAGTTTGGGCAAGGAAACAGGGGCCCCATGATCCCCTATTGCCTGGGGGCCCCATGAGTTGTCAGTCCGCCCCTGGTCAGTGAGCGCTTAATAGTTTAGCAGCTAATGCACATAAAGGTAACCAAGTAAAAACCTCACAAAGCTAAAATTCATAAAAGTGCAGTGCTTAAAAAGTTATTTCAAATGGATAAAATATAACAATATAAAATTATAAAATAGTGACAGTTCGTGGTAAGGTGCTTGATACAGGAGTTGATGGTGACTTCAAACTTCAGTGGCGTGCCAATAAATGATAGTAAAAATACGCACTCACCAGATGCGTATCTTTAAATACGCATGTAATTAGTATGACCAGAGGTCCCACGCTCTGGATGGGATGGATAATTTGGGCCATTTTAACGGACTCTCCTCCCTCTGCGTGGTATTCAGCTACAGAGACGTCTCCCTTGGTGTGTGCGAATAGAATCCAGACAGAGGCCTCCTTAATGGATGGGTGGATGCTTGTCAGCTAGTATTAGAACAGCCCCTCCTCTGGAATGGTGCCACATAAGACTCTGCTCCTATATCTTCTAGGGTGAGCTCTATAAATGAATGTTAGCTCGCCAAGGAGCCAACCAATAAATGGCCCATAGTGTAGTAGTTTAAATTGATTTATTAAATAATCCATGTGGTATGAAGATAAAAACAAAATGGTGAACAAGGAAATGGTATACTGACCATTCACAATTAAATGATGGCCGCCAGACCTATGCTAGGTGCCGGTGGTGAGACGTCACGGCGTAATGGCTCCTTTAACGCATTTCGTGCAAAAGCACTTCTTCAGAAAGGATGTATTATATTCTTTAGAATGTTTAACCACCATTAACTCCTCAAGAAGTTGGAAATATTCAGCAAAACGTTTGGGTCGATTGCTCATTTCTCTTTGTAGCCTTTGTACTATAAATGTTCTTTTAGAAGATGTTGTTCCCATTATTCAGACTAATAGACAAGCAAGATTGGGAACTTGAGTATGGGTGTGTGCTTCCTAAGGTGTTAAATAAAACAATATAATAAAATATAATAAAACACAGAAGGATGCGTGATCCTTGTAATGGGCTTGATTAAGCATAATTTTGGCCTGTTCATATAAAGGTTACTATTTTTTATTAGACTGAACTGAAGTACTTAATGATTTTTCTTTAGTACCTTAAAAGTCCCTTAAGCTTTCTCTTCAACACATATTTAGGCATGGACAATACCAATGTCCTTTAAGTGCTTTTACTATATATAATATCTATACTGTACTTTTACTGTTTGTATTTCTAATTTTATCAAATTATTGTTTATACTGTATAAACTGAGGAGGAATTTGTCAGAATTGAGATGGATTACGGTCACATAAATAAATTCTACATAATGTGGCAAGCTAAGATTTATGTGTAATGATCAAGTAGTAATGTGTCCTCGAATAAATATTTAAGTTTAGAAATCATGCAGAATTTCAGTATATCATATACCAGGTCTATGTGCAGTTCCAATGTGTGAAGATTTTCAGTGATAGTGGCAAGGACAATTTATCATGTTGTACCCTGTCATTTTATTAAGCCTATATCACCATGCAGTTCTAGCAAACTAGTCATTCATAAATTGTAAAAAATGACAGGATTTCTAACTTAGATTTGCCTTATGGTTGATGGTGTACACTTTATGCAAAGATACTTCTCCCACTTGAAAGCATTTGGATCATCAGTGTCCTTTCACTGTCTGCAATGACTGATGGATGTATACATCTTGTTCTATAACTTAATGAAAATATGGGATATCAATGGGATTCAATATACAAAGTCACTTAAAGTGTTACTAAACCCACAACACTAAAATCAGTCTGTATATGCAGTAAAGCATGCTTGGTATACTCACTATGGAACCTAAGGGGTTAGTTCCCTGCATTGTGTAAAAATGCTATTTGATCCTGACTTCTCTGATCCTCCCCTTCTTCCAGTGTCCCCCTCTTATCTCCTGATAAGACATATCGTGTGAAGACACTCTGCACATGCTCAGTTTGGTGTGTAATCCTAGAGAGGTTTTTATTTTCTTGGGAGAGTGCATGTGATCAGCCCAGGGCCAATCAGCACTGTCCAGACAGAAGTCAGGGGTTCTGCATCCTCCTAGAGCAAAATGAAAGCTCCTCTTACAAGCTTTAACCAGTGTTCTGCTGTACACTGATAGAATTCACAAGACTGCTATATACTGCTGATGAGAAAAGGTATTTAGTAGTTTATATTTACCAAAATACTTGCATTTCAATGTTCTGTGTACTGTGGGAGACCAGATACAGTGAATGCAGGGTCCTGGGTTTAGTAACACTTTAAAAAAGCATCTTACAGGGGGTCTGTGCTACAATATCTAATAAAGAGGAGTTCCAGGATCCCAAAAAAATGACAAGTCAGGTACTCACTCTCCCCCAAAAAGTGGAAAATGTGGCATTGGAGGGGGGGAGGTTGTAAACAAGCTGAGCTTCCCCTTTTGGGTGGAGCTCTGCTTTAAACCTAGGATATGGATATACTGTATGGAAAGGGAACTGTGGCAGAGAATGGCTGATAAAAAAAAAAAATCAATTTTCTAATTTACCAAGTAACTCTGGTTTTTGTGAATCAGACCCAATATTGAGAGGTAGAATCAGTCTCTATCATTTCTGACATACAACATATCAGTGTATTACGAAACAGAAATTTTTAATAAGTTCAGTTTTTTTATATAAACATTATTACAATGATGTTTCTGAGATTCCTACAGCCAGTAGAATATAGTTGCTAAACCATCATGGTTTCTTCTACAGGATTCTTTTGTATCATTTCTCTAATCCAGGGGTTGGCAAGCTCAACACTCCGGCTGTGGTGAAACTACAAATCCCATGAGGCACTGCAAGACTGACATGATTCCCAGAAGCTAAGGCATGATGGGATTTGTAGTTTCATTACAGAGATCAAAGGTTGCCTACTCCTGCTCTAATCTCTAATTATCAGCACAAACATTCAGCTTGTGTTCTGCTGTTATCGCATACATATCTTATAGGAGGGTAAGGTTGCGGGACTATGATGTCTACTTCAGTTGCAGATTCCCATAATCTTTATTGTCAATAGTATGGAGTTGAAATGTCATTACTACAGGCCACTCAATACTGTTGCCCCCAACTTTGAAAATTAGCAAGCCTTCAACTGAAATAGGGGTGGGGACATACTATGATGGGCACCATCATAGTAATAGAGAGAGGACTTTCACTTCACTATTGACCATTCGTTACAAGACCCAGACCCATCTAAGCATTTAGTTCCTTTGGTGCTGCTCTCATTACAGAAATACTGTAGGTATGCTAAAATGCTCAAAATAATCAGCCTGATGGGAAGAAGGCTCCAGCTTGATAGAAGCTGTACTGATAGACAAGTTTCAGGAGCAAAGCAGATACTGAGTGAGAGCTAAATAAACAAAGACCTGGAGCAAGAAGTATTCTACAAGAAAATATTCCTCAATGCTGTATCATCAAAATGAGTTAAAAGTGTCTTTTATTTTTCTACATGGGCTTTTAGAAGTATGGTAGGACTAAAGCTGGTCATATTCCAGTAGAATTTAATTTGAATCTTCTTGCAGAGGTTTTGATAAATTGTTTGTGAGAACATTTGATCTTTGAATTGATCTATTTTTCTGTCATTGAATCAAATAATTTCTTTTGAAATCCCTTAAAGGCTAAGGCTCATATTTAGGGTGGAATATGTAAAATGTTCCAGTTCCTGCCACCAGTTCCCCCTCCCCTCCGCTTGGTGTGACAGCTCTACCCACATGGCCACGTCATTCATTCACAGTTTCCTGAGCTACATCCACTGCAGCTGATGGCTTGTACTTCATGGACAAGTTCTGCAGCTTTCAACAGACAGCTTGTATGGAGGTATGGGCAGAAAGCTGCAAGGCCTGTCTGCAGAAGCCTGACCATTGAACCCCTAATCCACTGATCAGGGTTGCAATGCTTTCCTGGCTCCTGCAGGAAAAAAGAATACATGCACATTTTTTCCTGCAAAAATATTTGCATGTATTATTTTTTCTTGAAAGGTGAACTTATCCTTTAATTTTCGCACATACCTGCTACTTTAGTGGAATCGCAGATGTATTAAATGGGTTTCTTTTGTTCACATTACAACATATATAACTCTTCTCAAGTAAAAACCACATTCATAGTTAGAATTTCATTCATTTGAGAAAAGATTTCCATTCTGCTCCTTCAAATTTTCTCATCACTGTGTTTTAAAATATTTATTCATTTGACCCCATTAACTTACAGAAAATGAACATTTTTTGTATTTCAATGGTTTTTATTAACTTTTGTAAACAATTTGACAAGGACTAGAGAAAAAGGCATGCCCACGCAGGGGCTATCAAAGGTACATAAAAAATAAAGAAATCAGTACTGTAACTCCAACAATGCAAGAGGCGCACCCACATAGGAGCTATCAATAGCACATAAAATACAGAAACAGTGATATAACACCAACACAAATTTCCAGCCAAAGGCAATTATCTATCACCACATGTAAGGAGAAGGAAGAAGAAAACAAGACCAGAAGCAGGGATCTGGGAATGCCAATACCATGCAGCATCATGGGGGGGAATGCATATGTCATCCACGGCTCCCATATTTTCAAAAGTTTTTGTTGGGAGTCATTACGGATACTCGACATCTGTTTATTGAGCATCAGAGTAGACATATGGTCCCGCACCCCCTGAAGAGGGACAGACGGGCTTTTCCAGACCTGAGCAATTGTTCTAGTGGCCGACAGAAACAGATAGGAAGCCAACTTCTGCTGATGAGCCAACAGGCCCGGTATGGGACAATGAAGCAAAGCACAGCGAGCCTTTCGGTGTATGGAGAGATGGAACAAGGTGTAAAGAAGGCCAAAGACACGAGACCAAAAATGAATCAGTCTTGGACATGACCACCATATATGTAACACATCTCCACGATGGCTCCAACCCTGAAAGCAGAAATCACTATAGGCAGGGTTCGCCTGGGCTTTATGAGCTGGGACCCAATACCAACAAAAAAGTACATTGTATTAAATGAACATTTAGCTACAAATGACCAGGCCTTATTCTGAAAATGACATTTTTTTAAACAGAAATCCACACGTGTATGGCCATTAAAATGACCACGTGCAAAGCTTGTTAATCCATAGCAACCAGTCATAATGTATCTTTTGTTTATCTGACAATCTGTATGATCACTGCACTTTGTACGGCTTTATTGGATAAGTCTGTACCTGCCTCTAGATTTATCAGAAATAACAGCAATGTTTTTTTGGATATGATCCAGCCCAGGAGACTGACGTTTCTGATGTCAGATATTTAATCACTAGAAGATGAACTTGAATTACTGGCTTGTAAATTTTATGTGTGATCTTCCAAATGTAAAAGGAGTTGTTTTTCAGCATACACACAGCTCACCAGCAGAGAAAAGCAGGTTTTACTCCATTTACACCTGTAACTACAAGAGCAGGGCTGTGTTTTACAAATGGAGGTGACAGAAACTGTGTCAGTTTACCAACACATGTTAATGTGAGCTATACAAGGCTTTAAATGCTTGCACTTAAATTTAATGTGGCCATTATAAATGTTACCCCCACTCAGGTTTTCAGGAGGTGATAACAATGACAGACTTCTCCCTCCATTCAGAAATCCTTTGGGAATGTAACCGTGGAATTTTACAACTTCCAATTGTGTATGTGGGCCAGCACCCTGCCTATGAGGCAATCATCAAGGGGACAGCAGAGTGCACAGAAAGAGGACCATTAACAGCTATGCAGTAATTAAACAGAAAAGTCACATTTTATGCATTAATGGATTGCGTGGTAAAAAATGATTACACTTTGTTACACTGTTCAGTAAGACCCAGGAGAGTGGTTACAGTTTAACCATGTCAAGAATATTGAGCACTATAAATAATCAACTTTGCTTCAGCCTATAATAGTTAATGAAAATATAAAGAGTGGTACATGCCTTGTACAGATCCAGAGGGCATTCTCTTCTAAGGGAGGTTGTATGGATAAAAAAATTCAGCAGCAGAAGATTGATACTAATATGTAAATCACTGAACTAAATATGGACAAATCTGTAAATGACACTGTTCAAAATATGATCAATACTGTGAAAATCTCAATGATGTGAACTCACTCACAGCAACAAATCTGCTTTCAGAAATGTAAAAACACAAACAGGAAAAAAAAACATAATCGTTGATAGACAAATTTGCAGTGCCTGTTATTGTATTTTGACAGAATACCTGAATAGCAGCTGCATCTGCGTGGATGCAGTTGCTATTTGGCCTAGAATTTTTGACCCAGCTTCTTGGTTTTTTTTAACCGCTTCCATACTGCCCTATAACAGAAATACTGCTACAGGGTGGCACGGCTGCAGTTCCGGGTAGTCTGTAGCCTCAGCTGTCAATCACCGGGTCCTGGCCGATGATTCACTGCCAGCACCCGGCGATTGCTGAGTATTACCAATGGGGGAGAGACCTTTGTATAAACAACACAGATCTCTCCCCTGTCAGCTCTTGCACACTGCTTTGTATGGCTCTGCATAGCAGAGCCATACAAAGCAGTGTGCTTACAGTGTAAAGCACTGTGTGCTAACAGTGTAAAGCACATACATAAGCACACAGTAAAACAGCACACAGTTAACCCTTTGATCGCCGCACATGTTAACCCCTGCCTGCCATTGTACAGTGTCACTGCTTTTTATTAGCACTGACCACTGTATTGGTGTCACTGGGGATGTCAGTGACACCAAGTCAGTTCTCCCCAGTGTCAGAATGCCTGCCGCAGTCATGCTATAAGTTGCTGATCGTGCCATTACTAGTAAAAAAAAAAAATCCAGTATATATATCGCCATTTGTTAACTCTATAACTTTATAACTTTCACAAAAAACAATTAATTTACACATGTTGGGATTTTTTTTTTAGCAAAGACATATAGCAGAATACATTTTGGCCTAAATTTATGACAAAATTTGATTTTTTACACTTTTTTACTGGACATGTTTAATAGCTAGAATACAAAAATTCAGAAAGGAGCTCAAAGGCACCTACATCCCAAATGTCAACATGATGCAAGAGAAGGGAGAAGAAGAGGAGTGTGAACTCCTCACTGAAAAAAGAGGATTGAGACTTTAAAGGCACCAATAATAATGAAAGAAATTAAAAAAAAATTACAACATTTATTTCAATCATTTAAAATAACAGCCTGCACAAACGTCTATCGGGTCTCATCACAGCAATCCTCCTTCCTATCCCCACACCCACTGTCTAAATTTAAAACAAGTGCATCTGTGCGGGGCTCCACCCACATATTCATGTCATTCAGTCACGGAATTCTGTGAATGAATATATTACAAGTACCTTGGGCCACCACACCTGATGGCTTTTTAGTTGTTAGTGAACTACGAGGGCGCTGGTGAGTATGCTCATAGTTAATTGATTCGCCCTGTTATTCAGTAACTGCCTGGCTGTACAGAAGGTATGGGCAGACAACAGACCGAGTGTCTGCATGATCCTGGCATTGCACCCATAATCAGCTGATCCCAGGCGTAATGCTTTACAGGCTCCGATGTAGAAAAAAAATAAATGCACATTTTATTACCTGCAAAATAAGATGTGCATTTATTAGTTGTTTTTTTTTAATAAAAGGTGAACTTGCTGTAAAAATAAATCCTGATTTCCTGTAGCTAATTTGCTGTTTTGACTGACAGTTTGTCACTTGACATTACAATGGTAACTTAAATGATGTGCTCACTGAAAATACCATAACAGCCCTTTAATATGGTAATATATGTTATCAGTACTTACAAGGCACTCATAAACATTAGACTGCTGTTGTTAGAAAGTGACCTGATGTAGAAAAGGTCCTCAGAGGGTAATGCTGCAGTTAACCATTGTGTGGCACTTATTTCTCACTTCCACCAGAGATCAATGTAGGCACAAACAAAGAATGCTATGGTGGTTGTTCTAAAACTGCTGAAATGACAGGTATCAAAGTGTGGACATCTCCAGTTTATTGGTGAATTTATAGCTAATTATAAGCAGCTGTTATACAAACTGTGAAACTAGTCTCAATCAAGTTAACATAGGAATTACCAATGACTAATGAAAAGCAAACAGGATCATGACACCCACATTAAATACCTAAATGTGGCTGAATTGGTCCACCACTTTCATACATTGTAGCTAATCCCAGTCTTTAGCATTTCCCATATAGAAAGCAAAATCACAACACTTCATCAACATTTACTTTGCAGCTTGTGTTTTTTTAAGGCTGGCTGTTCACTAGTAGAATTGTATTAGACAATTCTTGTTCTTGAACTGTAAGTTCGATTTTCTAATTTTTTTTAAGGTCATTTTCGACCATAGTGGTGAGAAAATTCAAGCATTTTCACGAATGAATATATTTCTAACAGTGTATGTGTTTTCATTTGAGAAATGATATCCATTGCTTTCAAATAGCATTACCAAATGTACTGATTTTTCATTCAATTGTTTGTATGAAAATCTACCAGTGTATGTCCACCCTAAGACACAAGGGCACTGCTGACCTTTTCCCTATTTTCTATTCCACTTCTTTCATTAATATCAGTAATAATCTAAGTATACCCTAACTACTTATCCCACCTTTAAATATTTATCTTATTATTTTTAAGTATCATAAAAGTCTGTGAAGAGAAGGACAGGATATTGCATATTTAAAAAGCCTTAGATTGTAGGCTTTATTGACAGGATGTACAGTATTTTTGCTTTATTATGTATTCACAGCGCTTACCTTTTGCGACATTTTGTTATGTTACAGCCTTATTCCAAACTGGATTAAATTAATCTTTTTCCTCAACATTCTATAAACAATACCCCATAATGACAATGTGAAAGAAGTTCTTTTGAAATCTTTGCAATTTATTAAAAATAAAAAAAAAACACATTTGCGCAATACTTTTTTGAAGCACCTTTAGAACCAATTACAGCCTCAAGTCGTTTTGAGTATTATGCTACAAGCTTGGCACACCTATTTTTGGGCAATTTCTCCCATTCTTCTTTGCACTACCTCTCAAGCTCTATTAGGTTGGATGGGGAGCGTCGGTGCACAGCCATTTTCAGATCTCTCCAGAGATGTTCAATCGGGTTCAAGTCTGGGCTCTGGCTGGGCCACTCCAGGACATTCACAGAGTTGGCCCATAGCCACTCATTTGTTATGTGGGCTGGGTGCTTAGGGTTGTTGTCCTGTTGAAAGATGAACCATCACCCCAGTATAACGTCCAGAGCACTCTGAAACAGGTTTTCATCAAGGATGTCTCTGTACATTGCTGCATTCATCTTTCCTTTGATCCTGACTAGTCTCCCAGTTCCTGCCACTGAAAAACATCCCCACAGCATTATGCAGCCACCACCATGCTTCACTGTAGGGATGGTATTGGCCAGGTGGTGAGCGGTGCCTGGTTTCCTCCAGACATGACGCTTGGCATTCAGGCCAAAGAGTTCAATCTTTGTTTCATCAGACCAGAAGAGAGTTTTGCTTCTCATTATTATTATTTCAGGAACTTATCTAGCGCTGTCAATTTATGCAGCGCTTTACATATATATTGTACATTCATATCAGTCCCTAACCCTCAAGGGGTGTACAATCTAAGGTCTCAGAGTCCCTAAGGTGCCTTCTGGCAAATTCCAGGCGGGCTGCCATTTGCCTTTTACTGAAGAGTGTTTCTGTCTGGCCACTCTACCATACAGGCCTGATTGGTGGAGTGCTGCAGAGATGGTTGATCTTCTGGAAGGTTCTCCTCTCTCCACAAAGAAATGCTGGAGCTCTTTCAGAGTGACCATCAGGTGCTTGGTTACCTCCCTGGCTAAGGCCCTTCTCCCTTGATTGCTCATTTTGGACAGGCGACCTGCTCTAGGAAGATTCCTGGTGGTTCCAAACTTCTTCCATTTACGGATGATGGAGGCCGCTGTGCTCATTGAGACCTTCAATACTGCAGAAATGTTTATGTACGCTTCCCCAGATTTGTGCCTTGATACAATCCTGTCTCTGAGGTCTACGGACAGTTCATTGGACTTCGTGGCTTGGTTTGTGCTCTGACATGCACTGTTAACTGTGGGATTTTATATAGACAGGTTTATGCCTTTCCTAATCAAGTCCAATCAACTGAATTTCCCACAGGTGGACTCCAATCAAGTTGTGGAAACATCTCAAGGATGATCAGTGGGAACAGGATGTACCAGAGCTCAATTTTGAGTGCCATGGCAAAGGCTGTGAATACTTATGTACATGTGGTTTTTTCGTTTTTTATTTTTAATAAATTGCAAAGATTTCAAAACAAACTTCTTTCACGTTGTCAGTATGGGGTATTGTTTGTAGAATGTTGAGGAAAAAATGAATTTAATCCATTATAAAACAAGGCTGTAACATAACAACATGTGGCAAACGTTAAGCGCTGTGAATACTTTCTGAATGCACTGTATAAATTTTTTTCTGGGCACTCATAGATATGTGTTGTTTATAATATTATGTATGTATCTGCACTCTAAATCATTAAGGCATAAATAACCAAATTTACTTTATTATGTGTGTGGGCATGTGTTGCAATATGAGTCGGGGCAGTGTTCACGCTGCTTGTGCTTGCAATTTGATGGTGTGCTCATTCGTTTTTTATTGGCCCTCAATGAATCCAAAGGAGAGGTCATCAGAAGTATTGCTCTTTTATTGCACAAATATAACAAGCAATGTTTATAGCATCTCAGTAATGAAAACAGCACTAGGCTCTCAACAGATATCCAATAAAAGCACATGACACTAATGCACTGCAATGCACACACCTGTAGACCTGTAGACACCTAGGTTGCTATGGAAATAGAAATGGTCATGTTATTTTTGGATGCATATTTAAGCCCCATAGGAAATGGATGAATGCTCGCTACAACACATGGAAATGCGCACCAGGGTCGGCACAAGATGATTTTCATTACAACCTTGAAACGTGCACATAGGTGTGGATGCTCTCTAAAGAAAACCTGCATTGAGAGAAATATGGGTGTCTCAGACCTCTAATTTTTGAATTACTGGCCTGACTGAGTGAAATCCGGGCAAAAGCCAGAGCTTCTGATCTGCAATTTTTTTGGGTGAATGAGCCAGAAAATGTTGAACCTCTGAATCTGCATAAGAGCCGGGTAAACAGCATTTTAGGAAGAGCATTCTAGAATTGGTTATAATATTTAGAATAATATTTGGCAATACTGCCTTGTAATAGCAGATATGTAACCACAAAAGCCTAAATATATGGTTACAGAACTTTCAAATAATGCACGCCTTATTTATTCCTTATCCCAGAGTAGCTGATCCTGGACATTGATGCTGTAGCATATATTAGAAGAAAGCTGTGTTTGTATTTTGTACACTAGGTGGCAGTCTTGTTTTTATTCTGTTTAAGTACTGAATAATCAGCCTGAAACACTTTAATGGGACAAAAAGAAAACTGCACCTTAGGAGAAGGGGATGGTATTCCCCTAAATAGACCTATGTTATTATCCATTAATACTAGAAGCATAATTATATTATATGTAACTTTCTACAGTTAGGACAATTAAGGATAATTAACTATCACTCCCTGACCCCCCCCCCTTCCCAAAGGAACAATGCGATATCTTTAACACAATGAGGCAGACTTGAATGCATTAGAGAGTATAGAAGACAGTTAGCTTTTGTAGGAGGAAACATTAACTCAGATTTGTAGGGCCACAATGCCAGCCAATAATTTATTCTGCTACCTATAGTCTAGCTGGTCTTCTGTTTTTTAAATATACTTTTATTACATATCGACATGTCTGAAAAAAGACTAAAGTTTGCTACATTGTATCAAGTGATTGCTGTCTGTGTTTATCCATTCATATGTATAAATGTTACATGAGATCTAAAGTCTTTAGTTAGTGCCAGACTTATTCCTGTAAACTATTGTCATCTAGTATCTGCATTTTTGACATGGCTGGACAATCTGTGGGGTACAACACATAACTAAGGGTCACTGTTAGATGTAAACTGGGCATATGTGAAACAAGGATGTGTGCATGGCTGTCCTACTGCTAAAAATCATAGTTGCCTGCCTGTTTTGTCCCACTGGGCTTAATATTATTATTTTTGTTTATTATTATTATACAGGATTTATATAACGCCAACAGTCTGCGCAGCACTTTACAAAATGAAGATAAACATTACAGTTACAATACAATTTGGTACAAGAGGAAACAGAGGGCCCTGCTCGTTAGAGCTTACAATCTAGGAGGAAGGGTTGAGTGATACAAAAGGTAATAGCTGTGGGGTATGAGCTGATGGAGGAAATAAAAGGCAGTTTACTAGTTAGAAGCAGGATAGGCTTCTTTAAAGAGAAGGATTTTCAGGGATCGTCTAAAGGTGGATATATTAGGGATATAGCCGGACAAATCGGGGTAGGGAGTTCCATAGGATGGGAGAAGCTAGGGAGAAGTCCTGGAGGCGACCATAGGAAGAGGGGGGAACACTGAAACTAGTCAGCAGAAGGTCTAGGGAGGATCAAAGAGAGTGGTTTGGTTGATATTTTGAGAACAGGTTAGTGATGTAGGTGGGGGCAGAGTTGTGGATGGCTTTGTAAGTTGTATTTTGAATTTTATTCATTGGGCGAGTGGAAGCCAGTGGAGGGATTGGCAGAGAGGGGAAGCAGACACTGAATGGTTGGTAAGGTGGATGAGTCTGGTAGCAGCATTCATGATGGACTGGAGGGGGGATAGCCTATGTAAAGGTTAGCCAATGTGGAGGGAGTTGCAGTAGCCAAGAAGAGAGATAACCAGGGAGTGAATTAGGAGCTTTGTAGTATCATTGGCTAAAAAGGGGCATATTCTGGAGATGTTGCGGAGGTTGAGGTGGCATGATTTGGACAGGGATTGGATGTGGACCTGCAAGGATAGTCCAGAATTGAGGGTTACTCCTAGCACCCTGACATGCATGGGTTGGGTTGATAGTTGTGCTATTGATCCTGACCGAGATATCAGGGGAAGAGGCATGTGGGGGAGGAAATATTATGAGCTCAGCTTTGAATAGATTGAGTTTTAGGAAGTGGTGTGACATCCAGTCTGATATGTCTGTTAGTAAATCGGAGATACGTGCGGAAACTGATGGGGTAAGCCGAGGAGTAGAGAGATAGATTTGTGTGTCATTAGCATAGAAATGGTATTGGAAACCATGGGAAGCTATCACCTGACCCAAGGAAGAAGTGTAGATTGAGAATAGGAGAGGTCCAAGAACAGAACCTTGGGGGACCCCGACGGTAAGAGGAGTAGGAGAGGAGGATATAGAGTTGTAAGACCCAAAAGTCAATGGCCTAGAAGCATGCACGTCAGGAATGATGGACAGAAGTCTATAGTTATTATCACTGTCATTGGCTCAAAGTTCTTAGGCCAAATCACCAGCAGGCCAATTAAATGACTATAATTTTTAAAGGAAAAGATCAGGAATGGCAACCTCCACATTTCTGTTTTTTTCCATGAAAGTTCTCTTTAAAATGGATCTAAACTAACAACACCTCCCTGCTACTTAAACATCTCAACCACAGTGAGGCAACAGTACAGATTGGTTACTCAGGCTTAGATCTGGAAGGGAAACTTGCAGGTCGAAGGCCAATTTTTAATTTTGTATTCCATTAAAAAAAAAAAAAAATCATGAAAGATACCTTTGCTGAACTGAACATATTAGTTTTATGGGGTCGTTATACTGACTTATTGTCAACAATATGCTTTGAGAATGTGAACTCAGGACTACCAATCTGCATATCTGCTTGAGATCAGTGGCTAAAGATGCTGAGGCCAGCACCACAGCCGATAACTAATGTTTTCAGAAGAAGGTCAGCACTTGCAGCCTAAATAATCCTTTACGACAAGTTTCCTTTAAGCTGCCTGCAGACATCAGATGACTAACCAATTTGTAGACACAATCTGGCCATCTCTAGATGTCTGTGGAGTGCAGCAAAATTTGGAGAACACAGACAATCTGAAGGCTTAAGTGCTATAAGATGGAATAGGTAAGATCTGGAAGAAAGCGAGTGCAGACATTAACTTGGCATCAATGGGATCCATAGCAGTCGGATAAGGCTTACTAAATAGTCTGATTATTAGTTCCCAACAACCTTGGTCTGGCAGTGTTTGCCCAGCCTCCACGGACATTAGATTGTCACCAGATATGCATATGGGCACCTTACCTGAAGCAACACTTTGGGAATTTTCAGGCAAGAGCTGTAGGACATTCAAAACTACCTGACAAATACAAATCTCTTGGAACGACTGAAAGTTGCCCTATCAAAGCATTCACTTCATCTGAACAATCTGATCACTTACCCATTCCCTAAATGATTGTAGCACACTATAGAGATATAGTACAGCAATGCTAAGTTTTTGCTGGTCCCTCTTAAACTGGCCATACATGGATCAAAATTCAGTCACTCAGCAAGGACCAGACGAATTTCGATCCATGTATGGGCAGGCTGATTGTACCCAAGTCAGTCCATCAATCAGCTTGGGTACAACCAGCTTGTCAGACTTGTTTTACATGCGATTACTGCTGGTGGCTTTATCTGCTAGCAGTAATCATTGTGTTCTGCCAGCCAAGAAGGCTCCCTGCGCCCTTATGCCAGCAGAACACAATAGTGCTGTGGAAGGCATTCCCCTATCAACACTGAATCTGTTGATGGGGAACAAGTGGTAGAAGGAAAAATAATCAAATAATCTATGGGCTGCCTTAGTCTACTTAATTACATTCATGACTTTTCTGTATCATATACTGTAAATGTAGCATCATATTCCAGTTAATGTGAACAATTGTTGTCTCAAGCTTTTTTATACCCATAATTGATTCTATAACTTGGCAGTTGACCATTTCACATGTTGTCTGTAAGTTGAAACACTTGCTACATGGTTTCTACATGAAATTGCATATTTTTAAAGGACTACACTGAACTAAATAAACATTTTTTTTTAAGAAAGAAGGAATGTATCTGTTTTTCTGACCCCCAGACTCAATCACTCACTGGATGAAGGCAATTAGTAGCTGTGCATACATGAGTTTAGAAGACTGACCACACACATATACAGCAGACAATTATTTCCTTCCCTACAGATAAAATAACACCAACACTGGGCCATAAATCCGAAGACCACACAGCAGTGAGTGGATAGTCTGCTGGTGGCAAAATTCAATGCAGGTAAAGGACAATTTAGATAAACAATTGTTCCTTGTTTACGTGTTGCAAGCAACCAGGTTGGATGAGCCAAATGCAAAGTTATCTTAAAAATGCACTACCCAATCATCTCTATCACCATGACTGTTTTCACTGTCATTTTTCAGGTAATTGTAAATGTGTTCTAAGTGGCATTAAGGGAAATTGTGAGTTTCCATTTTCCTGAAATTTTTTCAAAAATCGTGAAATTTCACCATTTTGGAGTAATGCACCCAAGACAACAGGAAGGCAAAATAAGGTGGTTTTAAAGGGTCCAATAGGCTTTAAGCAGCACCTGGGCCTACAAAAGCACCTTTCAACAATGCTTGATCTGTTCTTATGTAAAAATGGCACCTCATTAGTTTACATTTTTATCCCAGAAATAAAAAAACCAAACAGTGGGGAAAAATAAAATAAAAAGGCAGAGCACGTGTTTTGGAGAACATATGAGAGACTAGAACCCCTGTCAGGTTTTTATTGTTGTCTGCATTTCTGCTGGAGAGATTCACGCTTTCTGTTTGTCCTGATGGCCATTGTCATTGTAACAGAAGATGATGAAAATCCAACAGTTATCGCAGAGCCAGGAATAAAGTGGAAATCTTCCAATGGAGATACCTGTTCTGGTGATAACTGTAAGGGGAGTTTTCTTTTCATTCGTAGAAATCTCTTGTTGTGTCTCTGGAACAGGAATTAAAGTGAAATGTCCCCAGTGGGACACAGGTGCACAAAACAAACAAACAAACAAAAGGTTATAACAAATTCCCTATTTTTCCAAAATAAAAAACATACAAAAAAAAGTTTTGGCTTTACACACCCTTTGGCCTTATGCACACTGCAGCTGTCAAATGCCCGTTTACAGGCGTTTAACGGTTTATTGTGGCCATTGCAATGAAAAATGTCTGACGCTTCTAAACGCATGTAAACACGTCTAAATGAGAGTAAATGTTTCTAAACAAGCTTGAGTGTTTTTTTAAAGAATATTCTGGCCAATGAAATTAATAAACTCCCAAATGCTTGATGTGCCTGAACGTGCCTAAACGTGTTTCAAAAATGCGGCTTTAGGTGCTCCTGTTAGGAGAAAAGCATTCAGAAGAGCCTAGTGTGCATGAGGCCTTTGGGTGGAGCATCTCTAGTTGATGGAAAACATTGACTATTTTCAACATCACACATGTTAAATTCTTGAACTTGGTACATGATTTCTGATTTGAGTTCTGGCCCTATGTTCCCAAACACATGACAGATGGCAACCCTATAGGCTGCAATGTGAGATGCCAGGAGAGGAGGGCTGGAGATCACAGTGAAGGTATGTACAGAGACCTTGTGGTACTTGTATAGAGCTGGAATTAGCTAGGCTTTGACTTCACATGTTCACCTAATAATAATGAAATAATAATAAAAAAATAATTACCTATTTTCCATTTACACTGGAGTTCTTCTTTACCTGTAAAAGTATATTCAGGAAATATGTATTGTTTCTTCATGACATGCACATTAGGTCACACTACCTTCCCTCTAGGTACTGTGTAAGCTCCTATTCTATAACAAAGAGAGACATTTAGAAAGCTTTGAAATATGTGGTTATATGCACTCTGAAGAGTTGGAGGTGCTTCCAATAAGTAATAACCAGCTTTACAGAGGAATGTGTTTGTAATGCTTGAATATGCAATCTTTAGTAATTATAGAGCAGGATCAGGCTACAAACTTTAATCTATGAAGACTTAGCTTCCTGTTTTTAGTACAGCACTGCCCATCATTTATTGTGCAAGTTTTGACAATACTATAAATGATGTCTTGCCACAGCCTGAAATCACGTTGGTCAAATCTCCAAAAGCACTGATCAGGAAACATTACCTAAGACGTACCGGTACTGGTATAAACTTTTAATCATGCAAGCAATAACGACCTTCAGATTTTCTGTTGGATCAATCTGGGAACCCCTATACATGGGGTACTTTAGGGTCTGTCTTGATGGGCATTTGTTTACTTTCAACAGGTTTTGCAACACCATTCAAAGCAGAGCTCCATCCAAAAGGGAAAGTTCTGCTTTAAAGATTGGACCCCCACTCCCCAATAAGGATTGGCACCTTTAAGGAGCGGGGGGAAGCGGGTACCCGAAATTACCAGGTACCTGCTCCCACTTTCACTGCTATCGTCTAGGTGATCGGAAGCAAAAGTTGTCCTCCTACCCTCCCTCCCTGTAGTCTTCTGGGACATGCGACAGGTTCCAGAAGACTACTGGGCCATTCAGGAAGTGCAGCGCTACCCGCGCATGCGCAGTGGGCACCCGGCTATGAAGCTACAAGCTGTAACAGCTGGGTGCCCATACTGAAGATGCCAGCACCTGGAACATCAGATGGCTGGTGAAATGGGCTGCAGGAAGGACCCCGCGGGATCATGGGACGGGTGGGTGGCTGTTTTTTAAAAGTCAGCAGCTACAGTTTTTGTCACAGTGCGACTGGAACTCCACTTTAAGTATCTGAGAATGCAAACCCTGTTTGAAGCAGGTCAAGTGCAGGTCAAATACACTTTTCAATGAATTCTGAATATAACAAGAATTGAAACTGAAGCACCACACCACTGACAAGAGGTCCAAATACTACTTTATCCCATTAAAAGTCGAGGATACAATCAAAAAGTTGCCAATGCATTTTGGGGGTCCAAGCACCCCCTTCATTAGGGTTCAACTGGCAATTGTATTTATTTTAGGGTGAACTGCAAGCACATGCCTAATCAACAGCTTGCTTGGCAGGCTGCCAAACCCTCTTTAGACCCCAGAAACATGTTGGCTGCTTTTCAATTGTACACTAGACTTTTAATGAAATAAAGTAATATCTGGACCTCTTAGCAGTGGTGTGGCCAAGCCAAGCCAAGGAGACTGTGGAGATCCTCTGGGGTGTACAAGACAAGTGGCCTGCTAGGTAATAAGACAACCCTACGGGTCAGCGCTATCTTTCCACTTTCCTAAAATGAATTCCAAATGACCTCAGAATCATCTCAAACTGATGTCCAGCTGATAACATTGACACAAGTCTCAAGTCCACAGACACGGGTCTTTATTATGCAAATACTAGCTTCATGTAGGAAGTGGTTCTTGGTCCCACAAGAGCTTGGTCAGTAAGGCAGCCCATCACATGGAAGGGCCAATCAAAAGGTCAGGGAGGTGTGCGGTTAGTGTTTTTATATATGGGGGAGGGAGGGAGAGGGCAAACCTGGTTCCTAGTTGAAGCTATTACTTGTGCCTAGGGTTTCTGTCCCCCAAGACATTTTAGAAGGAAAATAACTCTATGAGCACTTTATAGTGCCTAACGTTACATGCACTGACATAACAAATGCTGATACAGGTTTGATTTACAGAGATTGCTGGTTATAGATGATCACCATTGTCACCAAAATGTTTACTCTGATTTTCATGAAATATACAGGCTACCGATGTTAAGATTGCTGATTGACTGGCAGTTATACTAACACTATAACATGCATACTTTCAGATCAGGAAAATCGGAGAAAGATTCCTTTTGGTCAATGACTTTGGGCTCATTCACTCTATAATATGCACAACAATTTGTTTTCATCCAGTTTCCTTTGTCTTCACTTTCCTTTCCAAGAGAGAAAAAGACAAACACATTCTGTGAGATTTTGGAGAGTTTGTTGGCTGCATTTACCAAAACCATGTGTACAACAAAAGCCCTGGTCGCTCTGTAGTGCTGGCTATATTAAGAAGGGTAGGGAAACTAGGCCTTTGTCACTTCAGGGTTCATCACTTGCTGTGTCAGTGGGAAACGAAAGGGCAGATTTGGGAAATACCAGGATTTTCAATACATTTTTTACACAAACATTTCCCATTGAAAGTTACATTTTCAAATGCATTAAAATTGTTTGTGCCACAAATTCAATGACAGCCTTCCAGTTTTATAGGCTGCAATGACTGTTCAGTTGCCCAGGAACTGAGTAAGGTAATTATATGCGAATATTCACTTTAATCATTCAAGTATTACAATATACTTTGAGTACTGAATAGTAATTGCACAAATAAAATGCATAGTGCATGATTGTCCAAATGACACCTCAAAATGCTCTCACTTGGTAAAACTTATGAAGTCATATGCATGCAGAAACACTGTTTTTTTATTTTCCTTGCATGTGATTGGGTATTTTTTGTAAAGTGAAATTTTACCTAATTTACAAAGCAACTGAACTTGCAAAATGCACAGTCAATTTGCCTTTAGTAAATCAACCCTCTTGTGTCCTACATTGTCCGTTCAGTCAATGGGGTGTGTAGCGCTATCCCCTTGAGGGCCGTTGAGTATTTTTTGGGTTCCTTGTCTGTCCTAAGCCTGGTTTGAAAGCACAGCCCCTACTGACACCACCATGAACCTTTGACCAGGAGGACCCCCTGGCTTTGAATCATAAAATAAATGCACACAGTTTAGCATGAGCAGATATTCTGGTTATATTAAGATCAGAATATAACAAGTGTAAGCACAACAAGAATGACAGTAGATTTGCAAAGTGAAGTTAAACATTTTAACAGGCTCAACAAAGTAATACAACACAGTATCACTTTAAGCAACCCCAAATGTCCTGCAGGATCAGAATTTAAAATCAATTCCAGTCTCTGGGACTTCTTTCCCCAAGTGAGCTGGAGTGAACTATCAAGCTGTCAGGCTAACTCACTGTTGGGTTCTCAGTTGCTGGTAACTGGGTTTAACTCTGGATATTAATACTTTTGTTATGAGTAATAGTGTCCGCTTTGAGTAATTCTTTAAATAAAGGTGTTGAAGCTTCTGTGCACTTAATGGGGCCTTAGTTGGTGCACATTAAGGTTCAGATCCTTCCTTGTCTGATGTTGAATTTGGGTAAAGTCTCTTTAACACAAAGGATAAAGGCAAAAAATTGGCCCAGATTGTAGAAAGGGGCGGAAGCAGATTTCACCAGAGGTTGACCCCTTCTACAGATGGTGAACTAGTGTGGTGAAGCAGGTTCCTTTGGAGTTGAAAGACGCTTGAAACGAGATACTAATGCAATCCTGTCTACAGAGTACATATGCTGTGGCCAAAGTCCTGTGATTTTAGGATGTTAATGCAACACTAAAGCAGTAGGCCACAATACAAAAGGGATTGAGTGGTCTGGGGCTCAGTCTGATAAGCCAATCATTTCCAACTTGTGATGATCTGGGTATGGAACCCTCTCACCTGATCTGCAGCGTAACAGGTAGTCTCTCTGTTGGGGGCCCCATGTTCTCTTAGTTCCTCTGTTAAAGAGTGATGCTGATGACAGCACTATGATCCGCCTGCCTCCAGGGTTGTCTGTCCTACTTTTCAGCAATACCAGCAGTCTGCATGCCTCCTCTACTTCTCTGCTCAGCAGCCCAATCCAGCCTGGATCTCCAGGGCCCCGCATGTCCTTCCCCACACACTTCCCCTCTCACCATCCAGTCCCTTCCTGCACAGTTCCCGGGCTTCTCAATATATATATGCTCCTACCCCTTTGCCAGTGCTTCTGGGAAATGTAGTCTGTTCACTTCTTGTTTGAGTACAGAAGTCCTGCTACCAGCATGCAAGTTCAACAAGGCTTTTCTTCAATAGTGTCTGCATAACTGAACCGCAGACCACTGCCACCATGTGTTCACTTAACATCCTGCAACAGTATTAATGCAGGGTGTTACAGGTGGATTTACTAAATCCAAATAGACTGTGCACTTTGCAAGTGCAGTTTCTTATTAATTGAGATAAAGCTCACTTTACAAAGAATATACCAATCATGTGCAAGGAAAAAAAATATAATTTTTGCTTTCATGTGATTGGATGATAAAAGTCAGCAGAGCTTCCTCTCATTTATCAAGCTCTGAAGCAACTGCACTTGCAGAGTGCACAGTCTCTTTGCCTTTAGTAAATCAACCCAAGGAGTAACATCAGCTGCCTGCACACAGTTCCAAACACCAAACAAATGGCTCATTCACGCTGTATGGGTCATTATGCCCATGCAAATAAAATCTAAATGTACTAGTTTGGTACAAGTCCGTATGTAATGTGACAAAATTACTGTATACAGTATGGAGTGCGAACAATAATAGAAGACCAGGATCACACTCAAAGGACAGCCATCAGATTGGAACTACACTACATCTGAGCACCACAAACCAAAAACACAAATTAATTCATTTTTATTATTCAAAGCAAACTCACCCATCCATCCATGTCTCTATGCTTTATTTTGCTGAGAAATTGCTTTGAGAAACACCCCCTAGCATTTCTGGTTGTAGCCATTTTGAGTAAGGGCGGATGATTCATGTAGCTCTTACTTCCTGTATTCCATCTGCCCTTAGCTCAGGCATGCAGGCAGGGGGATGTGATTAGCTGAGAAAACCCCTCCGCCCCTTTTGGGATGTATGACATCATTTGCCTAGGCCTGGAAACCAGGAAGTAACTGAAGAAATGTAAAAATAAAAATAAAAAAGTAAATAGGAGATAGTTTCCTATACATTTATTAATGCTGGCAGCATATCGATTAAAATAGTCAATGCTGATCAAGAGAATGAAGTTTTTTTAAATTCTGTTAAATTCTACCATATGCTATGGTCTTTAAGTTGTTGTATTTTTCTTGGTACTCTTTCTCCGAAATATTCTTGTGAACAGCAGGTTAGAACTCTGAACATTATCAATAGATAATACATTTTTAAAGGACCGTTTTGGCTACAAAATGCTGAAAATTATGTTTTCAGTGAATACTAAACAGTTTAAATTTCGCAAATAAATTGTATTCTCTGCTAACAAAACTGACAATATCTGCTCCAATGTGATTAAAAACAATTCTCCCAGGGTATGTTCAGCACTGGAAAAAGTGACACATTTTACCTGGAATAACATACTGTACAGTGGTCAGCATAGATGGGGATTGATGACTGTCTAGTGTTCCCAGATTGTGTTTTTCTATTATATATGTTTATTTTTAGTAACTGCACATAAAGCTCTAATCTAACAGAATAATGTGAGAAAAAGAGACAAAACAATGTTACATGTAACCTAATGCAACAAAAGAGGTTTTGTCTGGCACATTTCCTGTAGTTATACTATGCTGTCACTCAACACCTTCAAAAGAGTAACTTTTCACCAACAGAATGGAAGGATGAAGAAAACTGCATACATAGTATATTTTATATATATATATATATATATATATATATATATATATATATATATATATACACACACACACACAGTATATACACACTGTATGTGTGTGTGTGTTTGTATATACATATATATATTTTTTTGTATTATTTTTTATTCATATGCAACATTTCATACTTACTCGATGACACAAAACGTTTTTTCTTTTAGATATATATATATATATATATATATAAAATAATTTATTACACTCTTTTTTCAACCACTTCAAGTCCGGACACTTTTACCCCCTTCATGTCCAGGCCAATTTTCAGCTTTCAGCACTGTCACACTTTGAATAAAAATTGCGAGGTCATGCAACACTGTACCTATATGAATTTTTTTAGCATTTTTTTTGAGACAGATAAAACTTAATTTTGGTAGTATTTATTTTTTTTGCTATATAAATTAAAAAGTCCAGACATTTTGAAAAAAAGTGTTTTTCTTATAAAATTTTGCAAATAAATAATCTTTCTTCATAAATCTTGGCCAAAATGTATTCAGTTATCTTTTCAATAAAAAAAAATAACCCCAAATTTTTTTTACATTTTTTTTTTATATTATTGTTTATGTTTTGTTTTTTTTAACATACTGTCACCCTAGCAGTACAGTGTCACCATAGTGACACTGTACTACTTGTAGGGGGGTGATGAAGATTTTTTTTTTCTTTTTTACACTGATTGCTTTTACACCCATAAAGGCTGTAAAAGCAATAATTTCTCTTTCTATCTGGCTGCCGTTGAGAAATACTGTGTGAGCTGTGATTGGTCACAGCTTGTCACATGGTACAAGGCTGTTGTGAATAGCCTTGTACCATGTGACCTCTGTGATCATTCACAGATTTCACACATAGTAAGCAATGATGTCAGAAGTGACATCTTGCTTACTACTATTCATGTGATCACTGATTGGCCAATCACTAATCACATGAATCGAGACCTCACACAGAAGTCCCGTACAGCGATCGGTGTTCCCATGTGTCCTCCAGACATAGCGGGCACCGGATCGTGGTGCTGCACGCTCCCAGGGAGCACGCACAGGCTAATATGGTGGGCGCCATTTATGAACAGCAATCTGCCGCTGCACTGCTCCCGTCTGGCCGTTTATATACATGGGCAGGACAGGAAGTGGTTAAGCAAAAACTAAAATATCAGTTGGAAATGAAAGACCCTTTACCAAAGTAGTAAACAGTAAACTTTATATGCCACAAGTCACATGATAAGTCACAGCAGTGTGAGCAGGGGCTAACTTGCTGTTTGTTGGTAGTGAATTATTAAAATTATGTTCTCTATGGCATAGATACAAGTGTATCTAAAATCAAAACTTGTTTTCTTTTTTTAATGCAATCTAATGCCTCTGATGATTCATTGTCATATAGGACAGACCGTAGCTGGAAATCCAAAATTATACTAATGTCACTGCAACAGAAGTTGTGGGGAAACCTTCCAATGGGAACACCTGCCCCCATTCTAAGTGCCCATCCACACCAGGGCATACTGTACTACACTGGGGTGCCCTGCGACCCACTAATTTTGGGAGGGATGCAACTCACCTCAATGCATGAATATTTAGTGCATGGAGTTTTTTGCAGTACAGCACGTCGCAATACACATCATGCATTGTGGTGCACTGCAGTGCAATGTGCACAGGTGAATTGTGAAGGTTTGTTGGACAGACATTCAAAATTAAATGGCATTGCAACACACCAACTCATAATTCGCTAAACTCAAATGTTATTAGGTGTTTATTACTTTGTTAAGAAGTAATGGTTTGTTAAATGACTTTTAAATAGAAGATAATGTCTGATCCTCTCCTTTGCTAGTAATTGCAGCAAACTGTCAGCTTCATAACTATTAGAATTTATGAGATATGACTCGCCCTTTGTGGTTACTGAGGCTGATAGTATATTGTATTATTATAGTTTGTTTCTAGGACAACAAGTGTTATGTTGCCGGAAATATGTTAGGCGGACACGATACAAACTCTGTGGCGCCTCTTAAATGTTTCCAAATTTTAAATGTTTAATGTGCTAAATGGGCATGGCAAGGAACAAAGTATTTGTTCTGAGTATGTAATGGAACAAAGAATGAACACCTGAGAGTACTGCTGATTTGACTGTATTGTGTAATTCTCCTGTTTATATGTAATAACAAGCATGTACATGATAACGGCAGGGTGAGATATTACAGGAGTCTCTTGAAGTCTTATGTTGTATTATGCAACCTCCAGTTGTCACATGATGGCTTTAAATTATTAGCCTTCTTGTCAAAATGAACCTATTATACATGACAGGTATTCAAGATGACATAGAAAGATAAAGACAATCATGAAGAAGTACCTACACCTTTCTTCATCTTCCAGACTGTGCCAAAAGCACCAATAACCAGAGTATAGTAATGCCAGTTTCTACCTCTGGTGTTGGAGTGTTGCCATGTGCTCCCTGCAGTCTCCTGATCACTGGAGCATAGCACTGAAAATACAGTGGTTATGCCTGAGTGCCATATATATACTATTTATTATTTCAGGTACTTATACTAGGAGAGGGGATTCAATAAAGTCCATATAAACCTTAAAAAAACCCTGATGCCAGTTTCAGTAGCTTTACTGACACATGCGGCAGATTCGGGCAGTTCTTAAAAGTGCCACTTTTACAAAGTGGAGTTGGGCTACAACAAATTAAAAACAAATTACCTCCAGTTTGTAGATATCAAAACTGGAGGTATTTTAAATCAACTCAAACTTGGCGTACAGAGACAGACAGAGTACCTGTCTCTGTGCACTGTGTAGCAGGGCAGCTGCTGCCTCTACCTCCTCCCCTCCCCACCTGTCAAAGGTTGTTAAGGAGCTGTTGGCTTGACAGCCAGCATGCTCCTAGCAACCATTAATGCTGACAGTGGGTGGACCCTGACAGGGAAGCTGAGGGACAAATTCACCATCAGGTTGGTTCTCTCCTTGTGATTGACAGCAGGGAATGGATTCTATAGCTCTCAGAAGGCTATCTATTGGCTTAGGAATCCATCCACTGCCTCTTGTCAATCACAAGGGGGGCATACCTGATGGGGAAATATTGTCTTTGAATCCCCAGCAGACTTCATCCACCTAGTTACAAAGCTCTTCGGCCATTCAGTTGTTTGTATGACAGGTGCTGCAGTGGTGGAGGGAGTTCAGCTGCACTGAGAATGGGGTGTGGAGCTTCTAGCCTCAGGGCATCATTGCACATGGTGCTTTCCCCAAATTCTTGTACCTGTTTATCACAGGTACATGAATGTTTGTTGCTTGCACCAACATTTGTCATGTGGAGGCACCACCGAATTCTAAAGAACTCTTTATGTGTCTAAGTTTGTCCATTGGAGGATAAAGGCATGTGAAGTCAACATTTGGTGCCAGCTTTGAACTTGTATCAGATGTAACAGAAAACTCTTAAGGTATACTTACCAAAATTTACCATCACTGTCACCATGACAGTACCGAAATGGTGAAACACCAAGAAAATGGAAAATCCCTAATATATGCCTATTGAAATTATTGGAGCTTTTTTGAAGACATTGTGAAACACTAGAAAAATATGTTTATCAAAAACTCAACTCCAGCCAAAACTACTGACTTCTGTCAGGTTTTAAATGCTGTTTATGACCTAATTGGGCCGAGTTCCCCTGACTCACTGTTTTGTCTCATACATGTCTTCTGAACGGGAAGCAAAGGCAAATCTGCCTATTGGAGGCACAGACATGTGCAAAATCCTGACACAGATTCTAAACCACCTTCACTCAATTAGAAATGAGTTGATACTGTTGTCTCTGTGCCCATTCTTTATGACAAACAGACAGGAATATGGGAAAATTTCCTTCAATTTCTGTTCTGTTTGACACCCATGAAATAGACAAGAAAGGAGAGCTTTCAATTATGGGCAGATGCTTGTTTACTGAATTACCATAAACAATGACAACACATTTCTACATTATTTCATTGTCTCCTTTTGGCTGAAAACATGTATTTTGTGTATGTTTGATCCTAGTGGAACAGGGCTATCTGATTCCTGCCTTGTGCTAGTCTGGTCACCGGTATGTAGATCCACCCTCTAGACAAACGTTTGGGCTCCTGTGTAGCTACTTGATAATAGTTAGCAGAGATCTGCTCTGTGGTTAAACCTTGTACTTGTGACTAAGACAGATTACGCCACACTGAATAAGTGCATAATAGAAGGCATCAGGACATAGAAATAAATATTGGTAAGATGACAGTTTGGCCTAGTCCTTTGTTTTTTATTTTATGAAAGTAGCTCAGTTGAACATACATTTACGATATCATTATTGCAGCATTAAGTACAATTGTAGCTCCAGCTGCAAACAGAGAAATAAGGAATCTGTCATTGCTGACCTTCTTTAAGAGACCTCGGGCCAGTTGCCCCCCCTAGGTTATTCCTTGCCTCCCCTCCCATGTACCCCCTACCTTTCTAAATTAGCAGTGATGAGGGTTTCTGAGAGCCCCAGGGAGGAGGACGGGCAGAGGAAAAGGAAGAGCTGGGCGGCCTACAACTTGGCTATAGTGAGGTGCCAGGAGTTACTGAGGAGGGTGGTGAAGGTAGGGCTGCCACCTGTATGGGATCGACCCAGACAGTCCAGGTTTTGACACTTATTCCTGGGTTTCTGTTCACCTGAAATCCGGACACAACATCAGTCCCAGCCTGTCAGATAAATCTGGGACACAGTCAGCCAGTGTGGGAACTCAGTGGTGGTATTGTCAAACCCATTTATGATTCCTGTCGGCTGTGCCTGCCTGTTTGCTCTCTCCTTTTTCCCCTGTGGCAGCTTCAAAGCTGCCCCCCCCCTTTGCACTGCACCTCACCTTACATCTCCTCTCCTCAGTGATCTCCCTTGCACTTTGAAGTCATTGGTTACTAGGACCATCCATTGTCCTAGCAACCAATGACGCTTTAGCCACTGTACATCCAAATGGAAGAACTTCCTGCGCTAGAAATGGGGTCCTATTCACCAAGCTGCTGACACAAAACTCCTTACCAACCAAAGTGAATAAATATACATATAAAGTGCAGCACTATCTCTAAATAAACTAAATACATACAAGTATAAATATAAAGTGCAAAATGACTATTTAAAGTGCTCTAAATAATACCACAAGGTACTAAATTAATGTGCAAAAATTGTGCATATGCAAAAATTGTGCAACCCGTGTATTCCAATTCATAAGAATAAAGTGCAATTAGTGACAATCATAATCACTGCAACCTTCTATTAACATAATAATAGGTCCACAAAAAAATTTAAATTAAAATGTCCAAATGCAACAGAAAAACTTTCAATCTTCATGCATGTGTCACACGTGTCCACACTGTGTGAATCCAAACGTTAGCCGTGATGGCCCCTCACCTCCTTGCCACAACCCCACAGGGTCAGCTCGCTTTAAAACAGGACACCACTTTGGTAGCTCACCAGGGCCTCCCTCGCCTCTTATAGTCTATCAGCAGTCTCCTCCTCGGTTCATATACAAACACAAAAGAGACTCACATAGTGTAATCCTGTTTATTTTGTAAAATAGATATGGAAAAGATTGCCCACTCACATTTAAATCCGTCTCCTCACAAGCCTTCAATACCCCATGCTATAAATCTCTTGCATGGGTATTTAGATACAGGGATGGTTAACCCTGAGGAAGTCACGTGTTACCGTGACGCAACGCGTTGGAACGCGAGGAGGATTCTGGGAGCGCGGTGACGTCATTTCCGGCGTGGCGGCCATATTTGAAATTCCTGTATCTAAATACCCATGCAGGAGATTTATAGCATGGGGTATTGAAGGCTTGTGAGGAGATGGATTTAAATGTGAGTGGGCAATCTTTTCCATATCTATTTTACAAAATAAACAGGATTACACTATGTGAGTCTCTTTTGTGTTTGTATATGAACCGAGGAGGAGACTGCTGATAGAGTATAAGAGGCGAGGGAGGCCCTGGTGAGCTACCAAAGTGGTGTCCTGTTTTAAAGCGAGCTGACCCTGTGGGGTTGTGGCAAGGAGGTGAGGGGCCATCACGGCTAAAGTTTGGATTCACACAGTGTGGACACGTGTGACACATGCATGAAGATTGAAAGTTTTTCTGTTGCATTTGGACATTTTAATTTAAATTTTTTTGTGGACCTATTATTATGTTAATAGAAGGTTGCAGTGATTATGATTGTCACTAATTGCACTTTATTCTTATGAATTGGAATACACGGGTTGCACAATTTTTGCATATGCACAATTTTTGCACATTAATTTAGTACCTTGTGGTATTATTTAGAGCACTTTAAATAGTCATTTTGCACTTTATATTTATACTTGTATGTATTTAGTTTATTTAGAGATAGCGCTGCACTTTATATGTATATTTAGCCACTGTACACACATGGGATTTTCTGCCCTAGATCTGCTCCACCTCCCAGCTCTGCCCCCTTACTCCAACTTCCACGCATTGCTCTCTCGCTTGCAGCACCTCCACCAGAAAAACAACGCCCCTCCTGCAGGTAAGGCATTTTTCAGAGGCAGTCTAAAAGACGTCGTAGAGGGCAGGGGGTGGTGACCAACCATTAGATCAGCTGTCAGCAACCCCGTACAGACCCCCATCAGAATTCCTGTATATTAGCACTACCCCTTAGAGACCCCCCCCCCCCATTAGATCAGAGTCCCCTTATTGATTAAAGGAAGTGAGCGACCATTGAGTGGCTAATGGTCACTCCAAATAGAATGGTGCCACATTTTAAGTTCAAGGATTAAAATCTAAATACAGCAATTATGGGCTTTATAGGCACATAAACTCAGTACCACAATATATAAAACCATGTATTTCTTTATTCATATAGTTTATTTAAAATATATCAATGACTTAATAATATACATTGCTCTTTGCTCAGACTTCAGTGTCTTCCCCCCAAAAATTGAGTTCCAAGTTTCTGATATGGACCCTAGATGGGAATTAAATGGTCCACTTCCTTCAAATATGGAGGGTTCCACTGTTACATTTGGCCCAACATATTTTGTGATATGGGTTGCTTCTTCAGGGGTTTCCAATGCTTCTACGGAGTAAACAAACTTACAAATAATACTAAAAAAGGTAACAATGGCATAAATTCGTTAGAAAGCTACCAATGGGGCACTTACATGAGTATGTGGGGTATAAATGTGATGATTAAGAAGACTCGTAAAAAGGACTCATATAGTGGCAGGTGAGATAGTCCACGGCCAGGCAATCCCAAGATAGGTTTGGGGATGCAAAGCAAGCAGCTGGAAAGGAGAGGAGGCCACCATATAAATGATCCCCTTATATCAGTGACCCCTACCTTTGAGACCAACGGTTGGTCTCTAAAGGGGGGGGGGGATTTGCTTATTTAAAGTGGAACTTTACACATAACTTGATAAAAAATAATGTTCTTTAGCAAGGAGCATACATTCCAGATTAATAATTATGCTAACAAAATGAGTATGTGTTGTAAATTGCTTCCAGCATTGTTCCTGTTTTTTCTTGCTGAAAGCTGCCATTTTGCTGAAGCCCAGAGCCCCTGAACAGCAGTAAATCATAAAGGGTACTAAATCTAACAATTTAACAGTTTCAAAAAAACAGTTACATTCCTGGAATGGCGGGATTGCCAACTGTCACATTTGCTTGTGTCCGCAACCAAACTGTCAAACCAGCAAATGGCTGGAGTCATAACTGATCACATGTGCATCACCATGGCAGTTGCAGATCAAACAGAAGAAGCTTCCTTGGCTGTAAAGGATAGGAGAGTTTAATTCAACTTTAAAGGCTGTCAACAGATCGGCCTCTACAAATTCCACAGTGCCTAAAAAGTGGAGAGCAACTGAGCATGTGCAGAGCAGGGTGAGGCCGTGTATTACTGGATTTTAAACAGTACAGGCTCTTATTTGTAATGTTTTATATCGCTATATCTGAAAAAGGGGCCAGCTTGAACTGATCTAGCAGGACTTAATTTTCTGTCTAAATTTATCTGATGTAAAAAGAAAACTGTCATGGGTTCCCACACCTCAAAAAACTAGACATTTAAAAAATTTAAAAATGCAGTGCAACTTCCACCTCATACTTTTACTGACTGCTTCCTGCCCGCCACAGTACATTTACTGTGGGCGGCTGGCACGAGCAGGCTGGGTAACATACATGTACGCCATGCATCCTGTTCTGGGTTAGGAGCGCACATGTTCACGCTCCCTGCTGACACTGGCTGCAGCAGGATTTTGGCAGCATGTCCCTCCAATGATTTATGGCTGATTGAAGCCAACCACAGCACAGAGTCCTGTGTTTACAAATACACAAGGTTCTGTACACAGATCAGTGATCTGGCTGTTTCTTCTCTCCACAAAGCAGGGAGAAAAAGCAGCCAGATCTGTCAGTAAAAGCAGCACATATTACACTTGTTAGGCACACAGTTAACCCCTTGATTGCTCCTAGATGTTAACCCCTTCCCAGCCAGTGTTATTAGTACAATGACAGTGTATAGTATTATATCTGACCACTGTATTAGTGTCACTAGTAATGTCAGTGTCAGTTTGTTAGTGTACCTCCCAGCAAGGATCTGTTAGCACCAGATTGCCTGCCACACTATCGCAGTCACATTATAAGTCACTGATCACCAACATTACCAGTATAGCATCTATAGCTGCATATATATATATATATATATATATATATATATACAGTTGCAAGAAAAAGTATGTGAACCCCTTGGGATTACATGGAGTTTTGCATGAATTGGGCATAAAATGTGCTCTGAACGTCATCTAAGTCACAACAATAGAAGAACACAGTCTGCTGAACATAATACTACACAAACATTAGATGTTGCCATGGTTTAATTGCACATAACATGTAAACATTCACAGTGCAGGGAGGAAAAAGTATGTGAGTCCCTAGCTTAATGACTTCCCCCAGAGCTAATTGGAGCCAGGAGTGAGCCAACCTTGACTCCAATCAGTGTGGTGATATTGGATGTGTTGCTGACAGCTGTCCTGCCCTTAAAAAACACACACCTGTTTTGGGTTTACTGGTTTCAAGAAGCACTGTCTGATGTGAACCATGCCTCGCAGAAAGAGCTCTCAGAAGACCTACGAAAAAGAATTGTTGACTTGCATGAAGCTGGAAAAGGTTACAAAAGTATCTCCAAAACCCTTAATGTTCATGTGTCCACGGTAAGACAGACTGTCTACAAATGGAGAAAGTTTAGCACTGTTGCTACTCTCCCTAGGTGTAGTCGTCCTGTAAAAATGACTGCAAGAGCACAGCGCAGAATGCTGCATGAGGTAAAGAAGAATCCCAGAGTGTCAGCTAAAGACCTACAGAAATCTCTGGCACATGCTAACATTTTTGTTGACACATCTACAATAGGGAAAACATTAAACAAGAATGGAGTACATGGGAGGACACCACGGAGGAAGCCATTGCTGTCCAAAAAGAATATTGCAGCACGTTTGAAGTTTGCAAAAGAGCACCTGGATGTTCCACAGCACTACTGGCAAAATATACTGTGGACAGATGAAACCAAGATTGAGTTGTTTGGGAAGAACACACAACACTATGTGTGGAGAAAAAAAGGCACAGCACACCAACATCAAAACCTCATCCCCACTGTAAAACATGGCGGAGGGAGCATCATGGTTTGGGGCTGCTTTGCTGCCTCAGGGCCTGGACAGATTGTTGTCATTGATGGGAAAATGAATTCCAGAGTTTATCAAGACATTTTTCAGGAAAACGTACGACCATCTGTCCACCAACTGAAGCTCCGCAGAGGATGGGTGATGCAACAGGACAATGACCCAAAGCATACAAGTAATTCAACAGAACAATGGCTGCAACAGCACAGAATAGGCCTTCTGGAGTTGCCCAGTCAGAGTCCTGACCTCAACCCGATTGAAATGCTGTGGCATGACCTTAAGAGAGCGATTCACACCAGACATCCCAAGAATATTGCTACACTGAAACAGTTTTGTGAAGAGGAGTGGTCCAAAATTACTCCAGATCGTTGTGCAGGTCTGATCTGCAACTACAGGAAACGTTTGGTTGAGGTTATTGCTGCCAAAGGAGGGTCAACCAGTTATTAAGTCCAAAGGTTCACATACTTTTTCCTCCCTGCACTGTGAATGTTTACATGTTATGTGCAATTAAACCATGGCAACATCTAATGTTTGTGTAGTATTATGTTCAGCAGACTGTGTTCTTCTATTGTTGTGACTTAGATGACGTTCAGAGCACATTTTATGCCCAATTCATGCAAAACTCCACATAATCCCAAGGGGTTCACATACTTTTTCTTGCAACTGTATATATATATATATATATATATATATATACACACACACCATAGTTTGTAGACGATACAGCTTTCTCACAAACTAATTAATATACGCTCTTTGAGATTTTTTTCACCAAAGACATGTACAGTGCCTTGAAAGAGTATTCATACCCCTTGAAATTTTCCACATTTTGTCATGTTGCAACCAAAAACGTAAATGTAATTTATGTGGTAGACCATCACAAAGTGGCACATAATTGTGAAGTGGAAGGAAAATGATAAATGATTTTCAACATTTTTTTTTACAAATTTAACATACTGATGGGGAGGGTGAAAGGTTTTGTGGCTCATGTTCCCCCTTGCTCTACAGAACATTTAGCTAACAGCATACACAGGAGGAGCAGGACTCAACCACCTGGACTGTCAGAACTGGACTAATGGTGCTTAGGCTGGAGGTACATCACTCTCCATAGGTCATCTCCCCAGCATAAAAAGACCGGCTACTCGGTACCATCCAAAAAATTAAAAAGCTTTATTGGCTACATGGTAAGATCCAGTGGAAGGACAGTATTACACATTTCGGCTAGAAAACCATAACACCAGGGGCAGACTGACCATTTGAGCTCTCGGGCACTGCCCGAGGGCCCGGGGTCAGTAGGGGGCCCCATGAGATGCCCCTGGTACCTTTTATTGGCTTTTTCATAGGCTTTTTTGGGTGTGGGCGAGAACACAGGGGCCCCATGATCCACTATTGCCCGGGGGCCCCATGAGTTGTCAGTCTGCCCCTGCATAACACCATATTCAGCTAAAAACACTTTAAGGGTTTGTTCACACATGTGGCCAGAAGGATGGGGTAAAACCAAACAGTTTTACCTCCTGCCCAAATGCTGACATGCAGCCGCTCACAGCTGTAAACATGTAGCAGCCATAATGCTGTGCTCTCTGGCTATGGCAAAACGGTAAACACATCAAGTGAAAGTCTATGGGACTGTGCTGCAACCACTTGCAATGCACATAATTTCGGTGCGGTAGTGCTGCATTTAAAGGATTAAATCAGGCAATGAGGAGGCAACATATTGCCTCCTCACTGCCTTTCAAATGCCCTCTGAAAAGAAATCCAACACAGTTTTCTCTTCAGAAGGCACTGCACATCTGAATGAGCCCTAAGGCAGAGCAGAGTATGGAAGTTCAACTATCCCAGGAAGTCCCAGGAAGTCAAAGCGAATCATGTTTAATATAACAATCTTCTCTCGCCATGGATGAAGAGGAAGAGAAATGTAAAATATTTATATTTAGAAGGACTTTAGCTATTGACAATCGTGTATCTATACTTTGACATCTGTACCCAACTATCTCATTTATAGTGCAGAATTATCATGACATTCCATCAACATTCTTGTGAAAGCAAGTTATGTAAGATAGAAAATAACAAGGCAGTGCATACAGGCCTGTATATGGGGGATGGACATGTACTGGTAGAAGCAGTGCCACCTTAAAGGGGTAGTAAAAAAAAAAAAGTGTTTCCCCTGTAAGGCAGTGTAAGGGTTCATGTACACTGCAGCTGCTAAACTGACGTTCAGGAGCTATTCAGTGTTTTTTTCAGCAGCCCCTGAACTCTCCCTAATGTTTTCCTATGTGTCTATGTACACATTGTCGTTTACAGGCAGTGGAGTTTACAGCAGGGTCGGACTGACAACTCATGGGGCCCCCAGGCAATAGGGGATAATGGGGCCCCTGTATTCTTGCCCACACTCAAAGCACATCCAAAAAAAGCCTATAAAAGGTACCAGGGGCATTTCATGGGGCCCCCTACTGACCCCAGGACCTCGGGCAGTGCCCGAGTGCTCGAATGGTCAGTCCGCCCCTGGTTTACAGTTGTTTTTTTGAATGCACCAAACTTGCGTTCAGGAGTAGATTTTACCGGCATTTCATACGCTTGTAAATGCGTGCAAACGCGGTTAACCGCGTTTATAAGTGTTTGCGTTCAGAAGAGTTTTTTAACTGTTCCATATCCAGATGCTGTCCGGAGCCTTTTTTCATCATCAGAAATGCATGCAAAGCATTTTCTATGTATTCAATGGACCTGGTACACCAGCGCAGTCAGTTCCAGGTTTTGCGTGAAGGAAAAATGGTAGAACGTGCTGCATTATGTTCATGATGGGATCCATAGTGAATACAACCAGAAAAGACAGGTCATCTCAACACATACTGCTCTCTCTGCTTCTGCTCTCTCTATTCCTCTCAAAATGTCTGAAATAGTAGTTTATTTTTTACTATTTTTCAGTGCATTCTGGGCATTTGGGAAGGTCTCCTGAGGTTATCTTTTAAAACCGCTTCTAAATGCAAACGCACATAAACGTGGTATGCAAACGCGGCTAAACAGACGTTTTTAGCCTACGTTTTCCAGCAGTCAGTTTCCATCGTTCAGAAGAGTTTTCCAAACCCTTATAATGTGCTAATATGCATTGCACACTAGCCATGGCACAGGATGGCATGCCGTCCATTGACTGTACAGTGCGCATGCGCCAGGGACATCATTTTCTGCTACACAGATAAATATCTCCTAAACGGATATTTATAATACTTACAGGTAAGCCTTATTCCCTGCCAACACCTGGCGATCACCGAGCATCACTGACGGGGGGGGGAGAGGTCTGTATGTAAACAACACAGATCTCTCTCTTATCAGCTCCTGCACACTGCTTTGTATGGCTCTACACTATTTTGTGTATCTATTATTTATCACGTTTTAGTGGTTTATACCCCATGGTATATATACTGCCGGGTTCCGGGTAGTCCGTGGCCTCGGCTGTCAATCATCGGGTCCCAGCCGATGATTCCACGCCGGCACCCGCTGATCGATGAGTATTACCGACGGGGGAGAGACTTGTGTATAAACAACACAGATCTCTCCCCTGTCAGCTCCTGCACACTGCTTTGTATGGATCTGCATAGTAGAGCCATACAAAGCAGTGTGCTTACAGTGTAAAGCACATACATAAGCACACAGTTAACCCTTTGATCGCCCCACATGTTAACCCCTGCTTGCCATTGTACAGTGTCAGTGCTTTTTATTAGCACTGATCACTGTATTGATGTCAATGGGGATGTCAGTAACACCAAGTCAGTTCTCCCCATTGTCAGAATGCCTGCCGCAGCCACGGTATAAGTCGCTGATCGCTGCCATTACTAGTGAAAAAAAAACACCACCATTTGTAGACGCTAACTAGACGCTATAACTTTCACGTAAACCAATTAATTTACACATATTGGGATTTTTTAGCAGAGACATGTCGCAGAATACATTTTGGCCTCAATTTATGATGAAATTAGATTTTTTTACATTTTTTACTGGACATGTTTAATAGCAAAAAGTCATATATATATATATATATATATATATATATATTATAGTGCAACAAAATAAACAAGGCAGAGGCGATCAAATGCCACCGGAAGAAAACTCCATTTGTGGGGAAAAAAAGGCCGTAAATTTCATTTGCGTGCAGCATTACATGACAGCGCAATTGTCAGTTAACGTAACGCCGCGCCGTATCGCAAAAAATGGTCTGGTCAGGAAGGGGGGTAAATCTTTTGGGGGGCAAGTGGTTAACATGGCAGCGTCGGGACCCCACGACCTGCAAAGAACCATCTTGGGTGAGGACGACGCTGGATTCCTGGACAGGTAAGTGTTCTTATAATAAAAGTCAGCAGCTACAGGATTTAACTTGTCATTTTTGAAAGAACTTCTTGAATACAAGTAGTGCTGTGAATGGACAGTGTGTACTCTCTAAATAAATGAGGAAATACCACAGGAGAGATGTTCCTATAGAAATGTCCTGTGACCAGGGACTGCTGATGTGGAACATGTGAGGTAAACATTGGGGTGCAGTGACTTCCTATGCCATGACTAGGATTCTATTGCTGCTTATGGAGGAGCCCTGAGCGCTCCTGAGGTGATGTACACACGGAGGGCAATGGCCGCCTCTCTCTCCCCGGTATCATCTTACCTGTCCGCCCTGCCCCGCCCCCTCTGACTCACTTCCCCCTCCACCCAGGTGAGGTTCCTCCGACGTTCCCGGCAGTGCGGTGTCTCCAGGTGAGCTCTTCTCCCCGGGCCCCGGACCTGTGACCCCCCGCCAGTCCAGCAGTGATAGCGGTATGTGCGGTCCTGCCGCGTAGGAGGACATATCTGAGCCGCCCTCGTTCTGGCTGTAACCCGGGAGGACTGCTGGGACTTGTAGTTCCACAAGCTCTGGAGAAGGTATGTCATTTGTTCTGCCTATTGATGGTTCTGATTGGAGAGATCTGGAAATACCTGGTGTTAGTTAACCCCTTGCCCTTCTGAGGATTTACCCCCCCTTCCTGACCAGGCCATTTTTTGCCTTATGGCGCTGCGTTACTTTGACAATTGCGCGGTCATGCAATGCTGCACCCAAATGAAATTTACGTCTGTTTTCCCTCACAAATAGAGCTTTCTTTCAGTGATATTTGATTGCTTGTGCATTTTTTATTTTTTGCGCAAAAAACCAAAAAAAATTGACAATTTTGAGAAAGAAACAATATTTTTGACTTTTTGCTATAAAATATGTCCAGTAAAAAAATTAAAAAATCTAATTTTGTCATAAATTTAGGTCAAAATGTATTCTGCGACATGCCTTTGCTAAAAAACAAAATCCCAATACATGTAAATTAATTGGTTTATGTGAAAGTTCTAGTGTCTACAAATGGCGGTATAGATACTGGATTTTTTTATATACTAGTAATGGTGGTGATCAGCGACTTATAGCGGGACTGCGGCGGGCATCCTGACACTGGGGGGGGGGGAACTGTCACTGACATCCCCAGTGACACTAATACAGTGATCAGTGCTAATGACACTGGGCAGGAAGGGGTTAACATCTGGGGCAATCAAAGGGTTAACTGTGTGGTGTTTTACAGTGTTGTCTGTGTGTGCTTTATGCTGTAATCATGCTACGCAGAGCCATACAAAGCAGTGTGCTGGAGCTGACGGGAGAGATCTGTATTGTTTACATACAGGCCTCTCCCTCATCAGTGATACTCGGTGATCGCCAGCAGGGAATCTCTGGCCGGGACCCAGTGATCAACAGCTGGGGCCGCCAATGGCAGCTCAGATAGGGCGCCCCCTACCCCGAAATGCAAAATCATGTGTATGTGTGTATGTATGTATGTGTGTATATATATATATATATAGTGTGATTTTGCACAGCCCTGCCACCCTGTTGCAGTATTCTTACCTGGCTTTAGTAGGACATACACCCACCTAGTGAATCCAGCACTGTACAGCTGCACCTCTTCAAAAGCTGTGCCAGGTCCTGTTCAGCCATCTCATTGGTGACATCATCAGCTGTATTCCAGGTAGTGTGTTGTACATGGTCTGTACCCTCCTGGGGTGTGTAGCATGTCTTCAGGTGGGGGAAAGCGGGATTTCATCAGTTTTCACCATCACATGCACATAGTGCATATTCCCTGAATGCAGGTAAATGTCAGTGCATGGAAGAATCTGTGTCTAAAGAAGTCCAGCCATTCACTTGCATGACAGGTTTATTTACAGCCTCTTGCCACCCGTGTGCAAGAAGCCAAAAATCGAAGCAGTGTAATTTCCTGAATGTGACTTTGTGCCATCCTTTTGTGGTCCCTGTACAGCAGAGCTTGGACTGGGGGAGGGAGAAACCGCACAAGCAGTATATCAGTTGTGCTGCAGTGCTCAGGTGCAACAAGGAGCATACTGATAGGAGGAGAGAGAAGTGGCAGAGAGATGAGCTCAACAGTCTGCTGCTTCTTCTTGCATTGTCACAGGCCGGGGGGAGGGAAAAGACTTGTAAGAAAAATCTGTAAGGGACAGTTCACACCACAAAACGCACTCCAGATGTGTTCTGGATGCTTTTTTGCTTGCGGTTCACGCCACACTCCATTCTGGTGCAGTTTTGGTGCTTTTTGCCATGTACAGTTCTGTGCAGAAAAAAAATGCAGCTTATGCTACTTTTTTTTTTTTTTTTCTGCACTGGAACTGACTGCACTGGTGTGAACCAGGGCCATTAGAATACATGGAAAATGCTGTGCATACATTTTTGATGCAGAAAAAACAAAACGCACAGGAATGCATCTGGTGTAAACCAGGACTGGATGAACAGAAATACATCTTTTGGCAGTGCTAATATAGGGGTTTTACATGTGTGTTTGGCTTTTTCTCTGGAGTTCAGCTTTAAGTCACAATATTTTATTTCCTTTGTAAATGTACAAATATGTAGTAGAATATGAGAAATATTACAGCTTTTATTTGTCATACATATCTGTGTAAATGATACATTGTTATTATTCATTGATACAAAGTAGAGATGTGGGAACGTAGGAAAGGCTGTCCTCCTAAAAGGGGAAGTTCTGCTTTAACCCTTCTCCAATACTTGGCATGCCATTTTGGGGGGTATCTAGTTTTGACAGGTACCTGCTCCCACTTTCACTCAGATCACCCCCCCCCCCCCCCCATGCAGTCTTTTGGGACACGTCGCAGGCCCCAGAAGACTGTGGGACCATTCCCAAAGCACAGAGTGGCTCGCACATGCACAGTGGGCAGCCAGGTGTGAAGCCGAAAGCAGTATAGCTGGCTGCCCATAGTAAGGATGCCGGCACCGGGAACCCGAAAGATATTGAAGAACTAGCCCAGGTGAAGACAGCGCTGGACCCCTGGACAGGTAAGTGTCCTTTTAATAAAAAGCAGCTACAGGATTTGCTGACTTTTTGTTTTCCCCAGAGTGAACAACCACTTTAAAGTGTAACTATAGGCAAAACTTTTTTACATTTTTTTTTATTTTAGTTAGAGTAAAGAAGGGTTATAAACCCTGTCATTTTTTTGCCATCTGTGTCCCATTTGGAAGGTTTCCCTTCACTTCCTGTCCTATAGCCAAAGCAGGAAGTGAGAAGAAATCCCTCCACAGTGAGGGAATCTGATGGTATCACCAGAACGAGTATCCCCGCTTTTCTTTTACTTTCACTTTTGGTGATGAAGGTAAACAAGACAACTAGAGAGAGTGAATCTCCCCTAATGGGGATACAGACAGCAATAAAAACCTGACAGGGGTTCTAATCTCTCTCCATTCTACTCAAAACTTAAAAACAAAACAGTTTTTCTTTAGTCACACTAACCACTTGCCCTCCAGAGGATTTACCCCCCCCCCCCCTCCTGACCAGGCCATTGTTTGCGATATGGCGCTGCATTACTTTAACTGACAATTGAGTGGTCATGCAACACTGTACATATTTTATATCTTTTTTCCCTCACAAATAGAGATTTCTTTCGGTGGTATTTGATCACCTTTTTATTTTTGGATTTTTATTTTTGGTGCTTTAAACAAAAAAGACAGACAATTTTGAAAAAAAATATATATTTTTCACTTTTTGCTAAAAAGCATATCCAGTAAAAATTTTAAATAAATCAAGTTTCTTCATAAATTTATTCTGCTACATGACTTTGCTAAAAAAAAAATCCCAATGCATGTAAATTAATTGGTTTACATGAAAGTTATAGTGTCTACAAACGGCGGTATATATACTGGGATTTAAATTTTTTTTTTTTATACTAGTACTAGCGGCGATCAGCGATTTATAACAGGACTGTGGCGAGCATTCTGACACTGGGGGGGACTGGCTAACTGTCACTGACATCCCAATGACACTAATACAGTGATCAGTGCTAATAAAAAGCACTGACAGTGTGCTAATAACACTGGACATCTGGGACATCTTGGGGGATCAAAGGGTTAACTGTGGGCTGTGCTGTGTTTTATATCATATGCTGTGTGTGTTTTACGAAGGAAACATGCTGCTGTGTATTTCTCATGCTTGCTGGCAGGAGGGAGTTCTGTGTTGTTTACATACAGGTCTCTCCCCCGTCAGTGTTGCTTGGCGATTGCCAGGTGATGGTGGGGAATCTCTGGCCGGGAGCCAGTGATTGACAAGCCTAGCTGCCAATGGTGGCGTGGGAAGGGCAGTGCAACCCTCTACCCAGAAATCACGTATGTGTGTGTGTATGTGTATATATATATAATGATTTTGCACAGCCCTGCCGCCCTGTAGCAGTAGTTCTACTTTAGGGCAGCGGGGAAGCGGTTAAGGTAGAACTAAAGGCAAACTTTTCTTTTTCAGTTTTGATAGAGTAAATCTGGGTATACAAGCATTGAAATATCTGGTTCCTGCTGAATTTTGGTCTATGTGTACTCCTTTCTGGTCATCTGCAGTGCAGCACTGATCAGTGTATTCTGATGGGGGGGTCGGACACCTCTACTGTCAGCATACAATAGCACAATGGGGGAGATCTGTGCATCCATATCACTTGTGTGGATGCAGGACTATCGATTTCTGTCAGGACACTGTTCTTTTATGTCAAGAACAGTCCTATATTATTTTCCCTCATTTATTTCATTGTTTCATCCTGGACACCCTGCAGCTAAAGGTGTTCTTCATTTCAGAATTGATATTGGCTTCTATTGCTGGTTGTATATGTCACCTGCAATTTCCTGGGTGAGGAAAATCACTGTGATTTTATGCTAGTTTTTTTTTTTTTTTTTTATAGCCTCAAACCATCAATGTGCGTGAGATCTTAAACACAACAGAAAGTGAGAGGTAATCTCTACAAAGTGAAGGTGAATGCCCACTCAGTTGTGTACTCCCTATTGTTCCTATTTCCCCTGTGACAGCTGTAATGGTTTGGCTTTCTCAAAAGCTTTATCGCTTTGTCAGTGGTCACCAAGGTAGACAGAGATGTAGTATTTCCATTGAACACAGCCTGCAATCTAGAACTAAAGGAACAAAGTTTTGCTACACAATTACTTGCATCCCCGGGTGGGGGTGTATTCTGTATTCAGAGGGTCTGTGTGCAAGGTCCTACATTAGGCCCCTGTGATCTTTCAATAAAGGGAGAACAATGCCACACTCCACTCACCTTACATTTCTTTAATAACCCCCATACAAAAAAAATATTTTCATTAATAAATGTGGTGGTGGTGGGGGGACTTGCAGGGGCATACTATAGTCTAAAGGACACATACCACATTTAGCAACAATCATATATGCTTCTCAGCCTACCTTAATGCACCTATTGTTTCCTAAAATGGAAAATATGTTATATTTACCTGCTGTGTTCAGTGCTTTTGCACAGGGCGGGCCCAAACCTCACCTTCTGGAGTCCCTAACTGGTGCTCTCTGCTTCTCCTCTTCTCCTAATGCCCCCATAGCAAGCCCTTTACACTTGTGCAGACTTGCTCCCGAGCCAGGCTGTGTGTGTCTATAGATGCACACAGCTCAGCTCCGCCCTGCCCACTCCCTCCTCACAGGGTTTGATGTACTGCAGCAAGACCTGCTACTCTCAGCAAAGCCTGTGAGACCAGGAAAAGGGGAGGAGAGCTGCTGCAGACAGGACTGAGCTGGATTGAGAATGGACTCAGGTTAGTGTTTAGGGAAGGGGGTGCTGAGGGAGCTGCCCTTGAGAGGGTTTTGTTTTTTTTTTTTTCTTTTACCCTATTGTAGAAAATGCATTAAGGTGAAAAACCTTTTGCCTTTAGAACCACAGTAGTCAGTGACTAACTGTTGAGGCCATAAACACTTTGGCCAGAAGTACTGATGGCCAGTAATGGCTGATTGAAAAAAAAACAAAAACACACACACGCTGGGTGGTTGGGAACTATAACCCCTTCCCTCAGCAGTGGTGCTCAGTGGTTAGCTAGCAGGTGTCCCTTTGTTCCCTGGTGGTCTGTTGGGCTTCACTGTAATGGAAAAAAAATCCAGCACTTAGCAGTCCCTACCTGTATTACATTTACAGAGATGCACTAAGTATTTTTGTTTGTTTTTTTTCTTTTCTGCAGAGTAAAGAAATGGGTTTGTTTTATTGCCCCCTCCACAGCAGCATATACTCATCTTCTCCACTTCTGCTCTGGCCAGCCACTGGTAGCAAGGGCAGAAGGACATGTGCAGATTCTAAGTCTCTGTTAGAATTTGCACATGCTGGATGCCTTAGTTTTCATTTTTCACGCTATGAACAAGTTAACATAAAAACATTGCTCTCTTCTGTGAACTACTGATACCCTCATCATCATGTATTATTGATGAACAAAGGTAGACATGTTTAAAGTATATCCTGTGTGAGAACTATGGCTTTCCCATAGCTAAAGGGTTAAGAAATGTTAGTCACAGGATTACCAGGTGAAATGAAAACTAATGCAGACACTTCATCCAAGGACTGGAAGGCTGAAATATATAAAATGTTGTTTTTGGGTTTAAATACACATTTAAACAAAGTTGTTTTATACTGCATGGATAGAAATATGAGGGCAGCATTGCTGCCTTGTTTTTGAAGATGTTGGATGTTATCCTTATTCTTGATATCCAGAAGGATATTTGCAGATCTGGTGCTCTGGTGATTTAGTGGCTTGCATGCTTTTATCTGGCCCTTGGGACACATTTTCATTCACCCACCAACAACGGGGTATAATTCCCCTCACTGGCACCAATGAAGGGGCACAATTCCTCCCAATGATGCCAACAATAGGGCACAATTCCTTCCACTGATACCAAAGATGGGGCATTGGACCTTTTCTAATCCTAATGGCTACAGTCTGGCCCCCCTAAAGGACTGGTAAACTGTCTGTTTTATTTAGAAGCTTTGGAGACCTCTGCTTTAAACGAATGTAAACTGGTATATACGCTGGTGTCCACACCAACCCAACACTTATCAGATTTTAGGCAGCGCAGTATGTAATTTGAGCTTGTAAACAGCTTCTGTTGTAAAATAGGTCCAAGTCTTGCATCGGTCCACCTGCATTTATTATGTCTAATGCTAGGATTAATGGATGAATTAGGAGGGTTTGTACCAGACTCCTGTCCACGTGTACAGTACTCAGTTCTCCATCACGTGTGGCAAGAAGCCTTAATTTATTCCTCGTGGCTTTGTACACCACAGTGTGCTAATTACCTGGAGAGAGTGGAACACCCTAATCTATTTTTAATTCTCTTTCTGTCCAAGAATGAAGGTGTTTGGTGTGTCCAACTACCTATCCATCCCAAGGGAACACAAATTGTTCTAACTTGCTCTTGCCATGCTATGAAACCTAATCATAAATCCGTCATCTAGTTCTCAGGATTGTTTGGAGTGTTAGCTTCTAACAAGCACTAATACTTTATAGTGAATAGGATTGTGTGCTCATAGGGGCTTGCTGTCAGCTTTATAAACACACTGTCAGCTGCACCTTCACCTGTACTGTACATACAATGCTCAGCCTCTTAAAACTCATAACTGACATACTATGTAGAAAATATTATGTGTTTTATGGTATAGGTAGTTTTGTAAATTAAAAAAAAAGGAATGTAAATTATTTTTTTTTTTAAATAACTTTCTTCATGGTGAATTTGTTCTAGTTTTACAAAATATATAAAGCTGTACTCCAGGCAAGGAATTTAATTTTTTTAAAAATAACTTTCTTCATGGTAAATTTATTCTAGTTTCACAAAATATATAAAGCTGTACTCCAGGCAAACAGCTGAAATGCACAGTTGGTTTTTACAACAGACCAGTGTGAAAGTAGCTTTACTATGTAGGGCACACATGTGATCTGCTACACCTGTGAAATTTAGAATTCCATCCAGCCAGTTCTGCAATTTACCTAGCCCTGCCGGACATCAAAGCCAGGCTGGTGGCCTGATTTTTTTTTTTCTGCTGTAGTTAGGTAATACAACTTTGTCATCTCCCTGTCCCCAACCTGTTGGTTGGATCCTGGATGAGAATCAGCATACTAAGGAGCTCATCTCTGCGCTTAAGCCAGCCATACAGAATTATTTTTACTCCATCCTCCAACCTCCTCCATCCACTCAAATAAGGTGGATGGAGGAATTACCCCCCCCACACTTTCTTCTAGGACATTGTATTCTGACCGTGGCACCTGCTATCAGTGGCTGCCGCTGCTGATCAATGGAAAATGTTTCCATTATGTCCGTTTAGCAGAAGTCGAACAGTTTTCTGCTGAGTGGGACAGCACACACACACTGATCAAAATCCTGTCAGTGTATGGCCAGCTTTACTCTGCTGTGTTCTCCTGTGATCACGTTCCTTGTCATCACTTGTACACTGCAGCACACCTGATTTATTGAATACAGAACTGCATTATTGATTGTTTTAATTCCCAGAGTCTGGAGTTCAGCTTCCAAATTTCATATATTTTGAACAAATCTTCAAAAACATAGCTGTCTTTTTCTACCATATTTTGCCTAACATGGCAGATCAGTAGGCTACATGTAGGTTAGCCACCATTCTGGGAATATTTAATGCTTGCCTTACCTCTTTCCTATTACAAACACTGATGTTGACAATTTTTATCAGACAGGTAAAGCAAATACTGCCAGATAGCAACTTAAGGCTAGCCATAGATGATGCAATTTTCTTGCAACCACGAATCCCTCCCGTGAAGCTATTGTGTTCTCCCGGGTGGGGAGCTGACCCAGCTGAGGGAGCACAGTGATTACTGCTAGCGACTATGATAGCTGCTAGCAATAATCGCATGTAACATCCGGCAGGCTGGTTGTACCCAAGTTGATTGTTCATTTAATTCAAATCTTGCCGGTCCTTGCTTAACTGGCCGAGATTTGAATTGTCCATGGCCGGCCTAAAGCTGGCCATGGACAATAAGATTTCTCTAGTTCCGTCAAATAGAGTGGATGGACAAATCTGTGGTGCCAGTTATTTTATTATGACTGCTGGTACCTGTGGCTATCAGAATACCCCAACAGTGTCTACATCTGATTGAATGCAAGCTCTGTTCAGGTGAGGACTTTCCACTTGGCTCCTTTGACAGAAGTTAATTGAAATATCGACTTTTGTCAGGATTAGTGATGTGGACGGGTTTACCTGCTAAACAAATGGACCCTGTGAAAGTTGCTGAAATCTGATCTAAGACCTGCACAGCAGAACTTATTTTTAAACCTCAGACATGAAATATGAACAAAGCATATACCTCTATAGTGTGTACTTGTTTCAATCTAGAGCACTAAGTGTCATTTCTGCCTGCTGCCTCATTCCTCTGCTTTAAACGTTTCCAGACCGCCCACAGTACATCTACTTTGTGTGGGCGGCACGAGTAGGCTAAGCGATGTACGTCAATTAGCACATGTACACCCCCTCCAGCGACCGCTGTGTATACTGGACACAATAATATGTGGCTCCCGGTACCTGGCCGCTTTGATTGCCTGGGAGATCATGTGGTCACTTTGCAATCACATGATCACAAAGTCAACAAAGCTATTATAAATGCATTTCATTCATAACAGCTGTGATTCCTATAGTGATGCTATGATTGGCCCACAGCTATCACATGGTACATGGGCCAATCACAGCACCCTGTACCATGTGATAGCTGTGCGCCAATCATAGCATCTGGATGTCGCTCCACTTCCTTAAACTGAACCTCTCCAAAACCGAGTTTCTTGTCTTCCCCCCAGCCCGGACACCACCCCCCATTGACTTCTCCGTCACATCCAACAACGCCACCATCAAACCCACCCCGCAGGCCAGAGTACTTGGTGTCATTCTGGACTCCAACCTATCCTTCCAGCCCCAAGTCCAATCTTTAATAAACTCGTGCAGACTCCACCTCCGCAACATCGCCAAAATCTGCACGTTCCTAACCCCAGAAACCACTAAACAGCTCATCCACTCCCTCATCATATCACGACTCGACTACTGCAACTCCCTCCTCACTGGCCTGCCTCGCCGCTGGCTATCCCCGCTTCAGTCGATCCTGAATACGGCTGCCAGACTCATTCACCTTTCCAACCGCTCCATCTCTGCCAACCCCCTCTGCCAGTCCCTCCACTGGCTTCCGATTGCGCAACGGATCAAATTCAAAATCCTAACACTGACGTACAAAGCTGTCCACCATACTGCCCCGAACTACATCACTGACCTAATATCCAAGTACCGCCCAGCACGCACACTCCGCTCCTCACAAGACCTCCTTCTCTCTAGTTCCCTGGTCTCCTCCTCCCATGCCCGCCTCCAGGACTTCTCCAGGGTGTCACCCATCCTCTGGAACTCCCTGCCCCAACCCATCAGATTATCACCTACTCTCCTCTCCTTTAGGCGCACCCTGAAAACCCATCTCTTCAGGGAAGCCTACCCCACCCCCTGCTAACCTGCCGACCTCCTCCACTCTTCCTACCACTCCATCCCCCACAGCTATCTCCTCCCTCATAGATTGTAAGCTCGAAAGAGCAGGGCCCTCAATCCCCTCATGTTTTGCATTGTATTGGTATTGTTCTGTCACATGTTCTGTCCCCCTTTGTAATGTACAGCGCTGAGCGAACCATTGGCGCTTTATAAATACTGTATAATAATAATAATAATCACTATAGGAATCACAGCTGTTATGAATGTAACTCATTCATGGCAGTGCATAACATTGCTTTTACAGCGATCATCACTATCCTTTCCCTAGGTAAGCAATGTACCGAGCCATCCACATGACGTAAACGAAAACACGATTCTTCAGACTGGGCCACCTTGTTCCATTGCTCAGTTGTCCAGTTCAGATGCTCATGTGCCCATTGTATGAGCTTTTGGCAGTGGACATGGGTCAGCATGGGAACCCTGACAGGTCTGTGGCTATGCAGCCCCATATAAGCCTTGATGCTCTGTGCATTCTGACACCTTTCAACTTTTGCTCCCCATGTGCGTCAGTGAGCCTACAACTCTGTTGCTTGTTTCCCTTCCTTGGACTACTTTTGTTTTCCCATAGGAAACTATCAGATTCAGGCTGCATGCTAAAAAAAAATGCTGGAAAAAACACTGGTAATAGCTTTTTTTTAGTAGTGTTTTAGGAGAGTTTGCTTGTTATTAGCATTTTTACAGTACATGTAGAAAAAAAGCTGTTAAGAACATTTTAGCAGCATTTTTTTCTGCTGGAAAAATGCTCCAAAAACTCTACAAAAACAATTGTTTTTATCCTGCTCCTAGACGCTGAAGCTCAAAAACTGCTAATAGCCTAAAGTAGTGTGCTAGAACACATAGGATAACACTATTTAGCTATTAGGAGCAGAAAAAACCCACTAATAGTGGCTTCTAGGCTCACTTGCAGTTTACCTTTTGATTTTCGCATACAAGCCGAATGTTTGTTTACTATAGGCCTGCTTTGAAATGACCAATATCTTTATTTAAAATGACATTTTTCACTACTTCAGTGTCTATGTAAAGATATAAAGGGTGTCTCAGTTACTAAAAATGAATACCTTACCAAGTACAGTAAGGCCACACAAGCAGCAGGCTCACAGTGCTAGTTATAGTGTTTGTGTTATTTCAGTTGTGAACATACGCCCAGTATAAGGATACACAAAACGGGACAAACAGTTTGAGTCCTTCTTTGAAAACCTGTCATTGTACCACATGCAGGAAGAATAGATGTGTGAAAATTATATTTGAAAACATGAATTCCTAGCCATTGGTCACATTAGAGAACATAAGGTATGAATTTAAACTTTACTTGGCATACATTTGTGGGAATAATCCAAATGCTGTTTTAGTATTGGTATCCTCTGGAGGGCAAGTGTTTAGAGCAACCTGGTAAATGAGAATAGTTGCAGGATATGGAGTAGAAGCTTCCCTTTCTTAATGTGCAAAGATTGAGACTGTAAGTTCTCAAAACCATTCCCTTTTTTTTTTTTTTTTTTTTTGAGAGCAGGGGATAATAGAGCACAATCCCTGTGCTGTACTGTGTGTGTGAAGCATATTATGTATATCTAATGAGCAAGCATGGCTTCCTCCATGTGTATGCCCTCCCCATTCATTGTATTCTGTGTAATGACCATATCCAACCACTGCCATTTCAAAGGGTCATGTTGTAATGCGCATGGGTGTATATTTTCACAGAACATAAATGTGAGAATGTGTCTCCTTGCTTTCCATTAGACTGAATGGATAAAGTTTGTGCATGCATAGTAGTGCATTGCCTGTTTACTCACTTACTCACTGGAGTATTGAAACAACAATTGACTTTTAAACTGTTCACATACTCTTAAAATTAGTTTACCATAAGGAATTTTTCAACTTTAATCAGAAAAAGTCCATCCAGTCCAGTTGTGTCTTCTGTACAGCCAATGCATCTGGGTGTTATTGCTGTTCCTTGCCATCATCTTGGTTTTGGGAGCCAACTGTCACTCCCTGTTCCCTAATACACATACACAAGACACTACAGGGTTACCTTTACTCATAACACCAAAAAGAATTTATACTTACCTTTCCAGTGGCCTGTATATTGAAAATCTTAACACGTTTTCGCTTCTCAGCTGCTTCAGGTGTTCAACTGATGAGTTGAATACAGGGCCACTTTAAATAATAAGATGCACCACATAGAGTTCAGTAATACAGCTATTTCATTAGGTTACATTTATGAGAATCAGTCAACACAGAACAGAAACTTATGTCCAAAACACTCCGATATAAACACCAATTTTTTGCACAGTTCTTGAAAAATGGCAGTTTCTTCTTAGCAGTTTCCATTTGGTTAAAGAGGACAACTTTAATAGACCTGACAAAAGAGACCCTTGTAAATGAAAGTGTGGTGTGACAATTCCATTCCCAAATGTCCCAACTTATCCATCTCCTTGTTCCTTCGCAGATAGTGGTGGACAATAAAGGTTACAATAGACTTGGAGTAAAAGTATATAGAGCTGTTGTTGCACAGCATGCGCCTATTATTTTGTGAGAAGCAGACTTTTATGGAGGTCCCTGAGAGTTGGATGAGGTTTTCCCATTTTTATTTCCTGAGTTGATCAGCACAGAGATATATAAATTGTCCAAACTCTTTTTTTTTTTTTTTTTGAGAGGATTGTGAGCTGGGGATAGGTAGCAGGTACAAAGCTCCCTGGGGTGAGCACACTTTCAAGTACAGATATCAGTCCTGTGATATAGTGACAAGCAATGCAGTGTTTATTGGTGCTATTTACAATAGTAATTACAGGTGCTGTACAGTGTTCCACAAAATAAACAAGGCTAACACTCCAAAACCAAATCCTACCTGTATCCTGTCACTAAGAACTGTCATCCCGGTTTTAGCTGTCAGATGGCGGGAGCCAGCATAGAGAGCGGAGAGGTTTTCTTTTTTCGGGTCGGTGGTGGTAGTGGGCATAGTGATTGACATTGGATCTACTTTGGGAAACGGTTTTTTTTTTTTTAATTTTTGTTTTTAACAAAGGACTTGTCAAAAGCTGTCTACTGTCATTTTTTACATTACACTTTATTTTTTTGTGAATGGGTTACTCATTCACATGGGGGGGGGGGAATCTGGGGGGCTTCCAGATTCCAATAAGCCCCCTGCCCACAGACCTCCACAACCACTGGCCACGGTTGTGGAGAAGAGGCTCTTGCCCCCATCAGAGCACCCGCCCATGTTGAGGGCATGTAGTCTGTTCTGGTTCGGGGCGTTCGCTCCCCCCTGCCAGGCTGCATGCTCGGATAAGGGTTAGGTATGGATTTTGGGGGGGGGGTCCCCCCACACCATTTTTTTAAGAAGTTTTGTTGTGGGGGTTCCTCTCTGAATCCATACCAGACCCGAAGGACTTGGTATGGATTGGGGGGGGGGGGCACATGTTTTTTTTTTGTTTTGTTTTTTGATAGCTGAAACAGTAAAGAATGTTAACATCACCAAAATACCTCACAACTTAATAATATAACTCATGCAGTATTTTAGTAGCTGTGCGGTATCTTACCACATACTCACATGGGGTAAGATACCACTTAGTGAACTGCACCTGTTCAAAGTTCGCGGTCGAACTTTCGTTAGGTTCATATGTTTGACCACAAACCGAACAGGGAGGTGTTTGAGAAGTTGACAGCCATAGTGTTGGATACCCATGAGAAATTTTTTTTGGGGTTTGGCAACCCCTTATTGCCCATGCTACGCCATCTCAGTTGACAATACTTTTTTTGTCGATCTAACAGCCCTGCATTGCAGATTCCTGGGACTTCCTTCCCTTGTTTCTTTTTTTTTTCCTTTGCTCCCGCTTTTCCTTTCATTTCTTTTGTTCTCTTATTTTTTGGTTGGTCAATAGGATTATCCAATCACCAGGCAAACAGCCTAGTACAGTCAGTTATAATATATGTTGTTCTCACTCATGGCAATATAGCACGCTTTATACGTGATACTTCAATGCCTAATTGAACGCATCATTTGATATGGTGCTTGATATTTCTGTTACTGGATTTCACATGATTTTGGATCCCTTACCTTTTATACTGTACAGCACTGTGCTTTTTGTCTTGTGTGCACTTTTAGTCTGCACCTACCTAACTTTTTATGTTACCGTCTAAATGTTGGTTTTATATGTATGACTGAACAACAATAAAAACATTTGTAAAAGAAAACGTTTTTGTTTTCTTATTTTTCTACATCATTGTAACTTGCTGCTTGAGCTCCTGAACCTCTCATTTCCCCCCCACTTCCATTTGTTTGAAATGAGCAGTGCACTTTAGTTGTATCATATGCACTTCTCTATGCACACTACAAATCCCATAGTCCTTTGGTTTATCTCGGGTTCAAGAAAGAGAGAATGGCTATGTTCCTACATACAGTACAGCAATGGAGGATGAACATAGGCATCATCTAACAGTAAGTCCGATCACAGCAGCAAATAACAAAAAAAACATTTTTTGAAGGAGGCTGTAAGCAATATAAGTTTTTTTTTTTTGTTTTTTTGTTTTTTTTTAGTTAAGAATACTTACGGAATACATTTTTTTTTATGTTAAACAGGGTTTAGTGTAAATAATTTCCCTATGTTTGATGGCCCACACAGCTCCAGAACAGTGTAGTAGGCTAATGCAGGCCATAGCCGGGTCGTTTATGGGCCGAATCTTTCATCCGCACAGAAAATCGGCTGATATTCACGCCATTAGTGGGGCCAGCACGTGGGCCATTTCTCGCGGATCTTCTCGTTTATTTTTATCGGTCATGCTGGAAAGTCCATGAAAAAACGGCATTTTGCGTGGACATTGGTAGCAGCAATGGCAATGACCGATTTTTCGTTTATCTGCCAACAATTCGGCCGATAAACGGCCCGTCTATGGCCAGCCTTACTGGTTTCTGACCAATTTGCCAAAAATCTTCTGTGATTGTAGAGGGACATTATACTGTAAGCTCCTCTGCAGCAGTGCTAAATGTCAAAGGCTATGTACATTCTGTAAAGCTCTGTGAATATAGGAGAATATAGTTGATGAATTGAATCTTCCATTAATGCTGGCTCTTTCAGGATATGGTTTAGTCAGGGAGCGATAAAAGCATGTATCTTCGTTTCTGTTCTTTGCCCTCAAATACTTTCCATATTATTATGTTTTGTCGTTTTTACTTCAGTTAGGAGGCATGTGGGTAAAAGTCAGGTTTATGTTGCTTATAAGGAACGTTCTAGAAATGTCTATGGGACGTTGGATTTTTGCAGACTGAGACTTTTTCTGCTGCTCCTTTTTCCTAGAAGTGTTCTGGAACAGGTCATTAGATACACGTAGCAGGGCAGTGAATAAGAGGCTTTGTGCTGTAGAGTTTATCCTCCCGCCTGGTTTACTTTTCTCTTTAAACTGTGGGCTTTGGGTTCTTGTGAGTTAGAATTTCCTGTGGTTGGAATCTTTGCTGGTGCTTTGTTGGTGTCAGCATTTATAATACAAGGAACCCTTTATAAGTGGAACAGCAGCACCACCTTTCAGTTAACAAAGTGTTTTTTGTTTTTTTGAGTAACCGTTACTTTTTGCATTACACACAGATTTTGAAATGAATTTTATGATATCTTATGATTATGATGTCCTCGCAGTTTGTGAGTATACCTTTATGTTGCTCCTTTGTTTTTTTTTTTATGCAGTCTGAGTTCTAGGGTCCTTGATCATAGTTCTTATCCAATTTAGTCTAATAGGTTAATTTTGTGTATGCCTGTGTGTGTTTGCCTAGAGATTTTGTTATGGAAATTGTGCCTATTCTGTGCCATGTGTCTATGTAGTGCTTGTACAACTTGTTTCAGTGAATAAAGCTGGCTGTAGGCCCTGCAGAGTAATCAGATGTGCAGTCAAGCTATCCACCCAGGTCATATGTGTCTGTGGCCAGATCCCTAATCCTGACAAGTGGGGGGGGGGTCACATTGCAGACACCTGGGGGTTTATTTACTAAAGCTGGAGAGTCCAAAATCAGACTCCCTTCTGCATAGAAACCAATCAGCGTCCAGGTTTCATTGCCAAAGCTTCATTAAATAAGCTGAGGTTAGAAGCTGATTGGTTTCTATGCAGAAGGGAGTCTGATTTTGGACTCTCCAGCTTTAGTAAATAAACCCCCTGATGTCAGTTTATTGATGGGAAAGCCATAGTGAATAGACATGGTTTTCAATCCTGTCCAATCACTATTATTATGTCTGTCCAGGCAGTATGTAGAAGTAGCTCAGAGATGGGAGATCCTCATCTAATGTCTACCAGTGGCCTCAATTCCTATTACTTATTTTTGCATATTGGATGGTCTCTACCAGCTTAACAACTACAGATGAACAGGTTTGGGGAGATGCATCTATTAGACAGGATGGAAAATTTGTACAACTGCCATCATTCTCCTAATTAAATGCAAAAAGAATAGCTGAACGCAAACAATTATAGAAGCATCAAGAGGGTACAGAATCTCTCAGATTTGTGATTACATCCCAACATGTGACTATTCCAGATGTATGTTCAATTGCAGTGCTAAGTTGGAAACTAGTTTGAGTCAGTTCATCTAGTGCAGTGGTCGGCAAGCCGCAGCTCGCGAGCCACATGCGGCTCTTTACACAGTTTAATGTGGCTCTTCTGTGTGTCGGGCGCCCGCTCCCCTCCCTCCTCTTGGGCGGCCGCCCCAAAAGTCAGGACTCTGCAGCTAGCCCAGCAATGGGCAAACTACGGCCCGCGGGCCGTATACGGCCCGGCGGACCTTTTAATCCTGCGGAGCGTGGCAAACATTGGCTGTCAGGATGTAGGCGGGGCAGCGTGACGAACTCCTCTCCTCTCACAGTCCGCCCTGAAGACCGGAACGGCACGGGAACACGGCGCGGGAACACGGCGAGAGGAACGCGCGGAGCAAAGGTAAGTGAATTGACACAATATGGGGAATGAATTAGTATAGGGGGGATGAATTACTATATGGGGGATGAATTACTATATGGGGGATGAATTACTATATGGGGGATGAATTACTATGGGGGATGAATTACTATGGGGGATGAATTACTATATAGGGGATGAATTACTATGGGGGATGAATTACTATGGGGGATGAATTACTATATGGGGGATGAATTACTATATGGGGGATGAATTACTATATGGGGGATGAATTACTAGGGGGGATGAATTACTATATGGGGCATGAATTACTATATGGGGGAAGAATTACTATATGGGGGATGAATTACTATGGGGGATGAATTACTATATGGGGGATGAATTACTATATGGGGGATGTATTTTCAGTTTTAAAAATGTGGCTCTCAAAATAAATTTCAATCGTGGTTTTGGCGAGATTTGGCTCAGTTGAAAAAAAAGTTTGCCCACCCCTGATCTAGTGAAACCTGGATTGGTCAAAATATGTCTGTCCTGTGTGTTGTGTGTGATAGGTTCCAATTAAAGAACAACTGTAGATAACTGTTAATATCAGTCAATTGCTAATACTATCCCGTGAACATTGTGATGGCGCTAAAGTCAAGAATTCTATCTAGTTTACCATTACATCATTTTTATAACTAGTTTCCTCGAGCTTTTCACAGTGCTTCTTGGTGGAGCCTGCAGCAGCCTGTTCCATGACTATGTGCTATGCAACTTCTAAATCTGAGTGGAGTGTGGAATTCAGGAATACGGTATACTGTATTTAAGTGCAAATATTTTGAGATATTTTGCTTATTTAATTCTTCATTTCCCAGATAAGTGGGGGCATGGTAAGGGGTGTGTGTCCTTCACGTGCATGTTGTGCTATAGGGTGTCATTCTTTCCCATCTCAGAAAGCTGGGAGATATTCTGCCTGATCATTGTAGACAAAATGGCCCATTCTCAAAGGTTTTTTTTTTTTTTTTTTCAAAACTTGGCCAGTACATTGATTTGATGAAACTTCTTTAGCCAGAACACTAAGTGCGTACACTGATCAACCTATAGAGAGTGTAATATTTATGCACTGACTGCTTTGTCAAACATTGACATTGCATGAAAGTAAACTTTGTGCAGAAAAGCTTTTAACATTTTATAGTTGGTATGTGTAAGGCATTCCATCAGTAGACTGTACATTAGTAGTTTAGTCTATAAAATACAGACTTATCAGCAGACTGGTCATGATAGTTATCATAACATGAGATGATACTTGACAATTTACAGGTATCATATGCAAGTGGAACTGTGTCTACAAAAGTGGCGCTTAAGCTGGCCATACACATATAGATTCGTCCATCCATGCTACACCATGCAGATGGATGAATCTCCCACTATAGCTATTGTATTTTGATAGCTGGCTCCACCACTTTTCAAAATACCCAAACAGTGCTTGCATCCAAATTGATGCAGCCATTGTTTATCTGACCATTTTCTGCCTGGCTCCTTTGATTCTTCAGTCGAGGGATGTTAAGTGGGAGGCAGCTAATAGGGCTACCTACTGGGCGATCAAGCTGTTAATCAGGAACTGTCACAATTCACTCAGTGTATGGCCAGCTTTACATCTGAATATTTTCCTTACCAGCAGGCAGGACCTCTACTGCAATAACTGGTAAACTGATGTAAAGACATGTCAGAATAGTGAACAGGATAACTTAAGATAACTTGATGCAGTAAACCTCTTGCATTTAGCTGCATGAAAACGCATGTCAAGAAAAAAAAAATCACTTTCTTTTCTATGTGGCTGGTTCACATCTATGTGCTGCAGTTTAGTGTGAAAGTCAAAGGGGATCTCTGTGGGCCCATTCATACCTACGCGTGCGTTTAGTATATTTGCTGTATGCATACAAACAGTGTAGATCCAACCAAAAAAGAACACTCAAAGTGTTACTAAACCCACAACAGTAAAAACAGTCTTTATATTCAGTAAAGCATGCTTGTTATACCCACCGTGGAACCTAAGAGGTTAATCCTCTGCCTTGTTTAAAAAGGCTGTTTGATCCTGTCTTCTCTGATTCTACCTTTCTTCTACTGTCCCCAATCCATCTACTGATAGAATAGAGCCTTGGGGGCAAGCTGCCCATGCTCAGTGTGGTGTGTATTGCTAGAGTGTTGGGTTTTTTTTTCTTGGGAGAGTGCATGTGATCAGCACAGGGCTAGTCAGCACTGTCCAGACAGAGGGTCAGGGTTTATACAGCCTCATAGGACAATCAGAGGAGAATGAAAACTCCTCCTACAAGCTTTAACCAATGCTCTGCTGGACACTGTTAGAAGTCACAAGACTGCTAAATACTGCTACTGAGTAAAGGTATTTATCAGTTTATCAGTGAGGGAGCAATGATGTAAGAGAATGTGAGTGCTCTCTTAGCAATCCTGTCACTGGCAAATTGCTTCTATAGTCAGGATCACTCATTGACATGGCAAATTATCTTGCATAAGAGTCTGTAATGGTAAATGAAAAACATGCACTGCTGCTTGTCCTTTAGGAGAGGTAACGTACACCACAGACACTGGAGATTGCCCTGCCATGCATGCACAATTCAACTGTCTCACAATGTCTCCTGAACAGGAGTGATCTAGTTTAGGACCGTGGATGAGTGCAGACAGTCTGGATGCTGGTGAAAACAAGTGATCACGTAAAGTTTTCTAACTTGCCAAGTCTTTTTGTTCCCAGAAAACAGTAGTTTGTGGCTGTTGTGAACAAAAATGATCAATGTGAACCTGTGCTTCACCTTTGTATTAATGAAAGTTTTCCACGTAAGACTTTTTTTTTGTGGGGGGGGGGGGGGGGGTGGATGTGGTCACAAACTGACAGCTTCCATCATGTTTTTGGCCAATCAACATCTGCCATGGTATGTTTCATGGCGACTATTGGGGTATGTTCTGATGCACATTAGTACTAAGCACTCTTAGTTGAACGAGACTAACTTTTTTTTATCTATACTGTGACTTGGATAAATGTGATCCTGCACAGACAAAATGCTTTTGTGAACAATTTGATGTTCCTTTTGTAAACAAAATTGTGATTTCTATTCAATCTCAAGATTAGAGCTCGCTTTTTTATAGTACAATAAGCTTTGAATTAAGCAATCAGAAGACAACGAGAGCAGAATGTTTTCTAACTGAAAATTGTGACTCAATACTGCTGTTCTAGTGAGTGCTCACCCTTCTCCCTCCTATCCTGCAGACAACTCCAGGTGATGATATTAATGGGGATTCCCTATTGTCTGGATTCAGATGCTAGACACACAGTTCTTGCCTCTGGCAAAACAGCTCATGTTAATAACCCCTGTACATTCAGCACATCTGTGGTGTGCCTGTTTAATTCCATCCTTCTTATCCATGTATCGCTTGGTCTTTTAAAACGCCTACCTGTCAAGTTTTTAAAACAATGCCCAAAGGTAGAACATTTGTATCAAAGGTAATGTAGCAAAGTTATTTCTATGTAACCATATTTGATCATTACCTACACACCACCTGCTTTGTAATGCAGCATGCTGGTTGTGCTTTATTGCTCCTTTGCATAATGTGAGTTTGAGTAGGTGTATTCTTGAAAAAAAAACACTATGTATGAGCCTGATATCTTCTCCCAACAAGGCATGGACTCCACTAGACCTCTGAAGGTATGCTGTGGTATTTGGCGCCAAGCTGTCAATAACAGATCCTTTAAGTCTTGTCAGTTGTGAGGTGGGGGCTCCATGGATTGAACTTGTTTTTCCAGCACATCCCACAGATGTTTGATTGGATTGCGATTTGGAGAATTTGGAGGCAAGTCAACACCGTGAACCCTTTTGATGTGTTTGATGTTTTATTGCTCCATGATCTAGTTCTGATGCTCAGTACCAATTGTAGGTACTTTTGGCTGTGGGCACCCTGACCAGTCTGTGGCAGCCCCATACGCAACAAACTGTGATACACTCTGTGTTCTGACACTTTTCTGTCGGGACCAGCAGTCATTGGACCAGACTACACGGGTCAGTCTTCGCTCTCCACATTCATCACTGAATCTTGGCCACCATGTCCTGTTGCTGGTTTGCTGGTTTTCTTGGAACACTTTTTGTCAGTCCTAACCACTGCAGATTGGGAATGTCCCACAAAAGCTGCAGTTTTGGAGTTGCTCTGATCCAGTCGTCTAGCCATTACAATTTAGCCCTTGTCAGAGTTGCACAAATTCTTATGCTTACCTTTTATTTCTGCTTTCAAGACCTAAACTTTCAGATGCCATTGTAATGAGACAGTCAATGTTCATTAATTTTACTGGTCAGTAGTTCAAATGCTATGAATAGGGATGCATCAATACCCTTTTATGATTGAGTACCGATACTTTGTGGCGCAGTTTGCGGCAATATAAAATGCATGGACTCAAATTGCACCACAAAGAATAGCATGTGATTTGATCAAGAATGCTACTCCTTGCTGAATTTCATGCACTTTCCCCACTGCTCCTGTGTGAACCCAGGCTTATCATAGCCTGAGTTCACACAGGAGCGGTGTGGGAAACCTCCCTGCACCGATCCCATGCTGTCACAGAAGAAAAAGCTGAGGATTTTAAATCTTAGCGACTTTTTCTCCTCTTAGTGCAGGGATGACAGTACGGCTAAATGGCTTCTGAATGGTCAGCACAGTGGCAGTGCTGACCAATCAGAAACCATCTAGCATGTACTGCCATCCCTGCAAGGAGAGGACAGAAAGCCACTTCACAGGTCTTGGGATTTCAAATCTCCTTGCAGGGATGACAGTATGGGCTAGACGGCTTCTCATTATGACTCTGAAAATGGCTGAAACATATCAATCTTTACCAGGATTTGATTCCTTTTTTATGTCTTGATGGAACAATAAAGTGATTATTTTAACCTCAAGATGCTCTGGTGCCATACTCTCACTCTTCTACTATATCCATAGACAGCAAGTACTATGTAAGTCTGGGCACAGACATTTGGATCTCATCCTACAATAAGAGGTTTTCTTTGGGGTAGTAGCACCATTACTCTGCATTTGAGAGGAAAGGAAGCCACAGGGATTTTAAATCCCAAGCTTTTCCTTCTGTGACCGTATGGGATCAGTGCAGGGAGGTTTACCACACAACTCCTGTGTGACAAGCCTGGGTTCACACAGGAGCAGTGGAGAAACCGCATGCAATTTGGGCAGGAATCGCATTCTTGTTCAAATTGCCTTCTGTAATTTTCGGTGCAATTTGCGTCTTTACATTTTGTATTGATGCAGTACTCGTGAAAATACTTAGTATCAGCACCAAAACCGGTATCAGTGCATCCCTAGTTATGAATGATTACTGTATATGAAAGAGTAAGCATTTAACAAAGTGAGTGCCACATCAATGTTTGTCACGGGGGGGGGGGGGGGGCAGCAGTCTCCTCATTCTTCTTGACATGGCTCATGCCCCACCCTTTGTCACAATCAATGCTTCAGACCTTGGCTGGTCTGGGCCTCCTATGCATTCCTACTGGCCAGTAAAGCTGACTATAATGGTGGATCAGTAGGCATGTGTAGGGGTGGAATTTATCGACAAGCTCCAAAATCACTGCAATGTGTCTGAAATGTACCTGTCAGAACAGGCAAAAATGTGGCCATGACAGGACAGTTTGGGAGGCAGTTGAAGCAGCCCCCCTGCCCCAGTTCTTTATGTTAAAGACTGCTATAATAACTTTAAAATCTATAGTCATTAAAAATACACAGATTTATTTTTATCCCTGGTTTACACTTGCGTGGCAAGCGTTTGCATGGGCACAAGTTCATTTATTTTTTTAAAAATGCGGTCGCATTCGATTTTCCTGCAGTTCCCACACCTGAAAATGCACTCCAGGCAGAGATGCTTGGGGTGCCATCCAAAATGAGTAGTTTGTTTGACTGCAGGTGGTTGCGGGTGTGGGAACAATTTCCGCATCTGCAACCAGCCTGCACAGTTCGAACAAGGGCTAAAGCCATGTAGAGAAGGGCGACTTGTATTGTTGACTTGCCAATACTGACCAGCCTAAATGATTTTGCTATGTCAAAGCCTGGAACTCTGCAATTGACAGAGTATTTTGCTAATTAAATGAAAGAGGCAGCCATTTTTTTAATGGCTGCCACATGATCATGAAGAAAAAGCATAATTATTCCATTAGGTGTATGACAAAACTGCAGGTGTCCATGTAAGATGATCCAGAACTTCCCTGCTATTTAAAGAGATTGAAAACTGATATACCACACTGGATCACAACTATGGTCAAAGCATGAAACGTAAATTTTATCGCAGGTGTGAAAATGCCAGAAGTTACGTTCTATTAATAGTTTGTATGCCACAGTACATTTGTTATCATTATAGTAGAGTTTCATCCTACCGGATGACCATCGGAATATGCAAGTACTATGTATCAGAAACAATTACACAATTGACATTTTTCCATAAAATACTGTTTTTACCTTTTATTTTTACCCTTTTTTTTTTTCTTTGTATCTCCGTGCTGCTGATCTCATGCATCCTCCTTTAGCCAGCTTTATATGCACTCACCCCATCCTTGCTTTTACAGCCACTGCATCTGTTAGTGAAGTAAATAGTTTGGACCGGCTTGATCCAAACAAACTATTTAAACATACCCAAAACATGGAGTTTGCTGGTTTGAGTCATCCCCTGGTTTCTTTGTCTTGGATATTCCAGCAACAAAATGTCTCCACCTTAATTCCTGACTCTGCACCTGTTGGTCTGTACTTTCCGTGATATATCCTGGAACTGCACTGGAGAAAGTTTTGCTTTGATAGATTGCATAGTCTCTTGTTATGAAAAAAAAGTTTTATTAGTTTTTCAGTATAGTATCCTTTTTCACGTGTATTTGACTTACAGTGCATTTAGATAAGATTCAAGCATTATTATAAGTGTTTTTGTTTTTTTTGCTGTTCTTTTCCCCAGCTGTGGTGTTTTTTTTTTTTTTGCATATGTCTCATATCGAAAATGAAGAGGTTACTAAAGTTTTATAAACATTTTCGTACGACCGAATACAACTTTGGAAGTGATGTAATGCATTCTTTAGTTTCTGAGCATGTGTATTCTTGGTCTGGTTTTTTTTTTCCCAGACGAATACTGTACTGATTAAATGAAAATGGATTTCTCTGTTCTTACAAGAAAAACATTTTCATGCCTGTCCCTTCGGATATTGTCACATGAACTGTTGTGATCGTCAGTCAAAGCGGTGTACGAATGGTCAGATTATCAGACAATCCCTCTAAAAGCGATTTTTGTCGTCTGGTTTTTTGATCGTTTATACTAGGCATAAGCCTTGTTAAAGTACAACCTTCTAACTATTACTTGATGCTGCCGTTTTGAATGCCAGACCAAGTTGTTTAATCATTCTATTTCAATGTTAAATACCTTGCTGTAGCTGAGATGAGTTGGTGCTAGTTATGAAGAGTTCCTTCTCGTGAAACTAAAGATGACTAGGCCTCTTTCGCTCCTTACTCCCCCTACGCAGCTCCTCCCGCACGAGGTGCTTGTTAATAAGATGGAAATTCCTGGCATGTCACAGAAGAGTGGAGGGTTTTGGCAAGTAAGAGTTTTCTCAGCTGCTTGCTCACCTATTAGCTGGGCAATCTAATATACTTCTCTGAGACAGGAAGAGTTGCCTATTGCCATACAGCTGTGTTGGACAGTCACTTTTTGCATGGTATTCCTGAAATTTTCCTCTTCACAATTGCATTGTATGAAGGAGCACAGCTTTGGGGTATGTTACCTTTGCATTACTGATCCTATCAATAGGGCAGTTTGTGTTTTCAACTATTACATTACAACAGGACTATTATTGTGTGTTTGGTTTTCAGCTCTGTTGGTAGAAAATGCACTTGTATTATGGACAAAGCCTTTAAAGTAATGTGATACAAATTATATCTAGTCTTTCAGAGATGTTTATGTTCCCTTACACAGTTTTTGTTTGGGTCCAAGACATTTTATCCTGTAGGGGTCAATTTTTTTTTCTCTTGTATCTGTATTGCTGAAAGATGTCTTTCCATTTGTATGCAGCTTCCTTTACACTCTTACCATATGTCTACACTGATTGTACTGTATGTGTGAATATTGTAGTTATAACTGGTAAATCCTATTCCTGATCATGGATACTGATTTTTTTTTTTTTTTTTTTAACAGAAGAAATTGTAGCTAATGCTCATTCTCTAGCTTCTCTTTGTGAACAGACCCTGCCCATACCTTTGTCCATATAAACCAGCTATGTGCTTTACACATAGAATAGCTTAGCTGCCACAGTGGTTCAGACTTCAGAACAATGTCAGTGACCTTTTCTTTCTCTCTCATTTACTGTACTTTGTTATACCAGTATTATTATTATTTATTTCAGTAGGTTTCCTAAATAGTACCCAGAAGTGATATTTTCATTTTGGGTGGTAGCTTGGTCACTGACCACCTTGTAGTATTAGCCACTAATGAGATTTTACAGCACTTATTTGGTCTTCAGCTCCTAATAGAGTTTGACAACTTCATTTGATTTTGTAATTGCTGTACAAGTTTGGCGGAGTTGTGATTTCTGGTAGAGATATCTCACCACTGATGTTAAGACTTAAACATAAAAACCAGCATGTTATTTCCAGGAATCATTAAAACTTGAGATATATGATTTGGGTTAACTCTCAACATTAATTAAAATACGTCGTGTATAAAGTAGAACCCAGCAAATCAATTCAGTTTTGTTTATTTGCTGGAAAGCAATGCTTTACTGTTTGAACCAGATTTGTTCATGTGAACTAAATATACATTGCACTTGGTAAAGAAATATACTACTTTAGTAGTTTAATTAATTTTCAAAACAGATGGTGGAATACATACCTTAGATTGTACGCCCCTTGAGGGATAGGGACTGATGTGAATGTACAATATATATGTAAAGCGCTGCGTAAATTGACAGCGCTATATAAGTACCTGAAATAAATAATAAATACATTATTAAAAATGGGATCCACTCTGGATCGCACTGGGTGAGTGTAGGTCAGGCAACTTGACTTTCTCTTGGAGGGGGAATAGTGTTGTTGCTAAACTATGTACGTGGTCCTTTGCAACCCCTTTTACCACAGTAATTGAATTACATAGGCATCAATAGGGGCAAGTAATAAACTCCACTCTGCCTAATTACTTGCTCATCACTCTTGTCGTGGAAATGAAGACCACGTATCTAGCAGTGGATTAATACGAAGTCTGATACATGTGAACACATTCATTTAAGGAGACACAAGGGAGTGCTGGAAAAGGAAAAGTGAGCAAAGCTGGGTGGAGATTTTACAAAGACTCCTCCACTGTGTGAGTGTGTGTGTGTGTGTGTGTATATATATATATATATATATATATATATATATATATATATGTGTGTGTGTGTGTGTGTGTGTGTGTGTGTGTGTGTGTGTGTGTATGTATATGTGTGTGTGTGTATATATATATATATATATATATATATATATATATATATATATATATATATATATATATATATATACATCTATCTATTTAATATATCTACATTTCTCAGTCAAGCATGAATAATCACATTTAAATCTATGGACAGAATAGCAAAAATGTATAAAAAGCTGTGGAGCTTAGGGTAAACTGGTACGGGGGGGGGGGGCAGGTGCATGAATGGCAAAGTTAAAGCCCACAAAGTATGTATATTATTATTATACAGTATTTATAAAGTGCCAATAGTTCGCTCAGCACTGTACATTACAAAGGGGGACAGAACAATACCAATACAATGCAAAACATGAGGGAATTGAGGGCCCTGCTCTTTCGAGCTTACAATCTAGGAGGGAGGGGATGGTGGCACAGGAGCAGAAAACTGTGGGGGATGGAGTGGTAGGAAGAGTGGAGGAGGTCGGCAAGTTAGCAGGGGGTGGGGTAGGCTTCCCTGAAGAGGTGGGTTTTCAGGGTGCGCCTAAAGGAGAGGAGAGTAGGTGATAATCTGATGGCTTGGGGCAGGGAGTTCCAGAGGATGGGTGACACCCTGGAGAAGTCCTGGAGGTGGGCATGGGAGGAGGAGACCAGGGAACTAGAGAGAAGAAGGTCTTGTGAGGAGCGGAGTGTGCATGCTGGGCGGTACTTGGATATTAGGTCAGTGATGTAGTTCGGGGTAGTATGGTGGACAGCTTTGTACGTCAGTGTTAGGATTTTGAATTTGATCCGTTGCGCAATCGGAAGCCAGTGGAGGGATTGGCAGAGGGGGGTGGCAGAGATGGAGCGGTTGGAAAGGTGAATGAGTCTGGCAGCCGTATTCAGGATCAACTGAAGCGGGGATAGCCAGCGGCGAGGCAGGCCAGTGAGGAGGGAGTTGCAGTAGTCCAGTCGTGATATGATGAGGGAGTGGATGAGCTGTTTAGTGGTTTCTGGAGTTAGGAACGTGCGGATTTTGGCGATGTTGCGGAGGTGGAGTCTGCACGAGTTAGTTAAAGATTGGACTTGGGGCTGGAAGGATAGGTTGGAGTCCAGAATGACACCAAGTACTCTGGCCTGCGGGGTGGGTTTGATGGTGGCATTGTTGGACGTGGCGGTGAAGTCAATGGGGGGTGGTGTCCAGGCTGGGGGGAAGACAAGAAACTCGGTTTTGGAGAGGTTCAGTTTAAGGAAGTGGAGCAACATCCAGTATATGTCGCTCAGTAGATGTGTGATTCGGGCGGAGACTGAGGGGGTGAGGTGGGGGGTTGAGAGATTTGTGTGTCGTCGGCATAGAGGTGGTAGTTGAAGCCGTGAGAGTGTATGAGTTGGCCAAGGGAGGAGGTATAGATGGAGAAGAGAAGGGGCCCGAGGACAGAGCCTTGAGGGACCCCAACAGAGAGGGGGAGTGAGGGGGAGGTGGTAGCATTATAGGTAACGCTGAAAGAGCGTTGTGACAGGTAGGATGAGAGCCAGAAGAGAGCAGAATCTCTGAGGCCGAGGGAGTGTAGTTTTTTGAGGAGAAGGGGGTGGTCGACCGTGTCGAAGGGAGAGAGGTCAAGGAGTAGGAGCACTGAATAGTGGCCATTAGCTTTGGCAGTTAGCAGGTCGTTGGAGAGTTTGAGTAAGGCAGTTTCGGTGGAGTGTAGGGGACGGAAGCAGGACTGTAGGGGGTCGAGGAGGTTGTTGTCGTTGAGGTGAGAGCATAGGCGGGTGTAGACTAGGCGCTCGAGGAGTTTAGATGTAAATGGGAGCAGAGAGATGGGTCTGAGGTTGTTCGGGTCATTGGGGTCCAGGGAGGGCTTTTTAAGTATGGGGGTGATGCGTGCATGTTTCAGAGGGGAGGGGAAAGAGCCGGAGGAGAGGGAGAGATTGAAGATGTGGGTGAGGGAGCGTAGGATGGAGGGGGAGGGAAGTCGTAGGAGTTGTGAGGGGATAGGATCGAGGGGGCAGGTGGTGAGGCGGGCATCAGAGAGGATCTTGGAGACTTCTTCGATCGTAGCAAGGTCAAAGATGCGGAGTGTTGGGGGAGCTTCAGTATGAGGAATGTAGGGTGGGGTGGAAGTGGAGGTCAGAGCAGTGGTGGGGCCGTGGGAGAGGGGTGATGAGGGGGTAGCTGAGTGAGGGGGAACGGGGTTGGAGGGAGTTTGAGCAGCGATGAAGTCCCTGCGGGTTATGTCGAGGGGGAGGGGGGATGAGGGGGTAGCTGTGTGAGAGGGGACGGGTTGAGAGGGCGTGTAAGTTGCGGTGATGTCCTTGCGAATTGTGTCAATCTTGTTTTTGAAGTGATTGGCAATCTCAAGGGCAGTGAGTGAGGTGCTGGGTGGAGGTGGGGGTGGCGAGAGTAGAGAGTTGAAGGTGGAGAAGAGTCGGTGAGGATTGGAGGAGAGGGCCTTGATGAGGGTCAGGAAGTAGGCTTGTTTGGCTGCGTGGAGGGAGGAGGTGTAGGTGTGGAAGGCAGATTTGTAGCGGGTGAAGGCTTGTTGGGATTTGGTTTTGCGCCATAGTCGCTCCAGGGCACGACTGTGTCGTTTGAAGGTTTTGGTGTGATCAGTCTGCCAGGGCTGGAGCGGTCGGGTCTGATGTTGTGTGTGGTTAAAGGCGCTAGTGAGTCAAGGGCTGTTGACAGCACATTGTTGTAGGCAGTCATAGCCAAGTCGGGGCAGGATGGGGAGGATGCTGTCGTGGAGTTGATCAGCTGCAGAGTGGAGGGGGGCAGGGTTAAGGTTGCGGAGGTTATGGCTGGTAGTAGTGTGACATTTGAAGGGGTAGGCGTTGGAGGACAAGGAGATACAGAAGGTAATCAGGTTGTGGTCAGAGAGAGGGAAGGGGGTGTTAGTGAGGTTGTGGGGAGCGCAGCGGTTGGAGAAGACAAGATCAAGGATATTACCATTGGAGTGGGTGGTGGATTGTATGCACTGTGCAAGTGCAAAGGAGGAGGTTAAGTGGAGGAGATGGGATGTGTCCGGGTTGTTGAGGTTGACAGGGATGTTGAAATCCCCAAGGATGATGGTGGGTAGCTGAGAAGAGAGGAAAAAGGGTAGCCAGGAGGAAAAGTCATCCAGGAAGCGGGATATGGATCCAGGAGGCCGGTATATCACAGCAGGTCTAAAATTCATAAAGTCTAACAGCCTTTGTTACGCAGAAGGAATGATTCTTGGAAGTGTGAAGTCCTCTTCCTTTTGCATGGGTGGGGGTCAGCCATACATCCAGATGCAGTGTCCCCAAAACAAGCCATCTTGGGAAGGTCCACCCTCAGAGCAATGAACATAGCAGAGCACAAAAGGATGTCAGCAACAGGTACACTTTACTCAGTAAAAAGATAACCATCCGCTTACATCAAGGAACAGAAGTATCAGCACCACTGGAGTGGGGTCAGCAAACCTCAAAATTCACAGCACACAACTGCAACAAGTTTCTTAGTATAAAGCTCCTTTCTCAAGCATCTTGATACTGGAGAAAATAGCTTGATGCCCAGAAACGTGTTGCCGTTTTCCCCATCCACTGCTGACAGCATTTTTAAGCTGTATGCTGTGCACCTCACATGGGGCTTCCGAGCTCTTTTTCGGAGTTCTGGTTATGCTGCTATTGTCCAAACACCGGCTCCTGGCTAAGGCTGTGCTAATGAGCTGCTTTTGAATCCTGGATCTTTCTGCTATTCACCTTTTTTTATGATGTGTCAGTTTCAGATTTGCTGACCCCACTCCAGTGGTGCTGATACTTCCGAATTCTTCTGATCCAGATTCTTGCCTTTTTACTGAATAAAGTGTACCTGTTGCTGACATCCATTTGCACTCTACTCTCTATATTCATAGTTCCATGGACAGCTTTCAAAGAACAAGATAATGACCCCAGTCAGTACCAGACATATGCATAAATCGGAGATACAGGTCAATCTTCAGTACGTTCCAGTATCTTCCCACAATACGCACACAAAACATTTTCACAACTGGCATTAACCCTCCAAAGGAACATGCTCTTTATTAGTCTTAAAGCATCAGCCTAATTTACGAAGCCCAAACTCCTAATCCTTGAAGCCTGAAGCATTTTGGAAGGCTAGGTTACCCTGAACTGAAGTCAAGATACCTCAAGTCCATCCATGAAGTGATATGCAATATCTTCTTCTCCCTTCATCCATGCTAAATATACCCTCCTACTGACAGTCCTATCCATATACACAACTATACATTTTTCATGAACATTTAGCAGTAATCCAGAGTATAAATTCAGTGTTTTCCTTGATATTTAGGATCGGTTCACATTGGTGCGATTTCTCTTGCGTCTGCCTTCATGCTGCAATGCACAACAGTGGAAATTACATTATTCTCTACAGTGCCCATTCACATCAATGCAACATGGTGCAGCAAGTTTTTTAAAAAAAAAAAAAGGTGCAGGTGCTCCTTTTACTGCTGCATAGTACATTTTTTGGCCCCATCAACTTCAATGGGATCTCATGAAAAAACACATGTACTTGCATTTTTGGTGTGTTTTTAGAGGGTTTTGTGTCGAAAAAGCAGTCTCCTCTTACAAAAAAAAAAAAAAAACCTCACAAAGCATAAAAATGCATGATTATTCAGCCGTATTAGGGCTAGTTGTTGTGTTTTTTTTTTTACTTGAGATCAATATATTCCTTGAGGATAACAAGACAGCAGGTTAAGTATTAACAAGAATTCCTTGCCTTTCTCTTGGTCTTGCAAAGTGGGAAATGATTTGTAGTAAAATAAATGCAGCAGTCTTGTCTGTGTGCCATCTAATGATATAACAAAATGGGTCACATTTATGAATCTGACTGTGGGGGACATACTGTAACTGTCTTTAATAATTTGTTATCTCTCTCAACCAATCAAATTGTCTCTATGTAGCATGAGGTAAATATAAGGAAAATATGAAGCCATTAGGATTACACAGAGACATATCTACGTTCACCTCAGACTGTCATGAATTTTCAGAGTGAGATTTGTTTTCAAAAGTTTTGTTTGTTTGATTTGTGAATATCATAAATATTTATTTCACAATAGACAATAGAAAACCTATCAAATGTTTACCCTCTTCCCGTTGCTGCCTCCTGGCCCTTTAAGAGGATCCAAATGCCGAGAGGTGGGCATTCTGATCATGTGACCACTGTGATTGGCTGTCACAGTGGTCACATGATCAAAAAGCTTCCGAGTACATTGGAAGCTGTCTGTGACACTTTAGTTATAGTGTTGCTGGCATCAATTTCAACATTTCAATTTTTTTTTTCTTAAAATGGTACATCCTCTTAGTTAAACCTTTTGATATGTTTTCTGTTGTGAATAACATATGGGGTTATAAGATTTGCAAATCATTGTAATTTGTTTTTATGTAGATTTACACAGTGTCCCAACTTTTTTGGAATTGGGGTTGTAATTTTCTGACAATTCCCATATATGTAGGGCTCATTCAAGACAGGGATTTGTGAAAGAAAACTATGATTTAAAATCTTTTATTCTCTAGCTGTGATGCTTACAAATGCCACTGGTTCATATAACCGCATTTCAAAAAAAGGTTTGTAGTGCTTTATCATAGCCGGCCTCCTCCATAGAATGAACTGTCCAGAGAGCCCTAAGGCTGACAAATAGTATTAGTGTTGCATTACTGAAGATCTCTAGGTGACTCAGCTAGTCCTATAGAGTATGATGTAAAATTTAGCCCAACATTTGCTCAGACTAGCAAAATGCACCCACAATCTTTTAAAGAATTAGCCCAAGGGATGGAAATTGCTTTAATAGTATCATAAATGTAAAGCCAACCTTAGGTAAGCAGTACCTGTGTGCAATCAATTACAAGTTAAATATATGTAAACCCAATCACTAAAACTTTTTATATGAGCTTTAACATATTAATGATGTTTCAGAAGAATTTTCTGTATTTTTAAATCTTTCTTTAAAATAATGCCTATTGGTCCTCCTATGAAGGTCCTAATTCAGACCTTTCCTGTTCTGTGGTAGTAACTCTCAGTCCCTGCCTCCCAGTTGTGCTTCTGCATTGTCACCCTGTCACTTAGGCTTCTGATAGAATGCATGTAGGAAATGGCTGCAAAGAGGTTACAGGAGACCTGCAGCATTGATGTTAAATAGAAGAATAAAAGGTGGAAACAAGTATTCTATAAATGGTAGCTGTGTGATACACAATACAAATGAAACATGAAACAACAAATCCACTTTTAGGGCAATTTTTCATCATATTCAAGGAATATTCAGTTAATTGACCTAGGGAAAAAAGCAGACCATCAATGTAAACAAAAACCAAAATCAGCAAGTGTTCTGCTCCTATGTATTGGTAGTGTGAATGTGTTGAATCGATTCACGATTTGCCAGATTTTCAGTCATTTGTGATAGGTTTTTGTAGATGAAGAATAAGTGTGGTGTAAATTCATCAGATTGCTGCTTCTACAGGAGTTTTGTGTTTTGCCTGTAGAGCAGCTCTGTAGCATACTACGTGTCCATGTACATTAGGATGATTAGAGGCATATATTAAACTCAATGTTTAGAGGCAGAAAAAAAAAACCTTCTGGTTTGTGTTTTCCTAAACTTGCCTGAACTCTATATCAGCGTTTTTTTCTGCCAAGAGAACTGGTGGTTTTTTGAATTCCAGTGTGCATGGAGCCTTAAAGCAGAGTTCCACCTGAAAAAAAAAAAGTCAGCAGCTACAAAAACTGTAGCTGCTGACTTTTAAAATACAGACACTTACCTGTCCCTCGGCCCAGTGGTGTCCTCACCACCGCTGGTTTCACCGGCTGTCTTCTCTCCCTGGCACCAGCATCTTCAGTGTGCGCACCCGGCTGTGACAGTTTGCGGCTTCACAGCCGGGTGCCCACTGCACATGCGCGAGAAGCTCTGCGCTTTGTGAATGGCCCTGTAGTCTTCTGGGACCTGTCACTTGTCCCAGAAGACTATGGGGAGGGAGAAGGAGAACAACTTCCGTTTTCAAACGCCTAGGTGATCGCAGCGTAAGTGGGAGCGGATACCTGTCAAATTCGGGTACCCACTCCCCAAAGGTGCCAAACCTTAATGGGAAGCGGGGGAGAAAGGCTTAAAGCGGAACTTCCCCTTTTGGGTGGAGCTCCACTTTAAAGTAAACATTTTGTGCTTGCTTAAAGTAGATCTCCAACCAGAGTTGGGGTAATTTCCTCACCCAATCACTTTCATCCATTAGGGGACAGCATCTCTTGTCTAGAGTGTGGTTAGTGTGTTTGTCTGACATCAGAGATTATAGGACTACTCTGCTCATTCGGCCTGATTTGTCAGGGGTCTGTTAGGTTTCACTTTGTTGTTTACATGGAAAAAGGAGTCTTTCAGAAAGCACTCCAAAATCACAGGACATAATAGAAATTTATGGGAAAGTGCAGCTATCTCGCACAAAAACTGTGGGTTATTTTTGCTTTGCCCATAGCGCAGTGGGACAGTGTGAAGCCGCCCTTAGTTCTACACTTACATGAATACGATCTGCATCATGTTTAATGGCCTTGCCTCCAGGTGAATTTAATGTCTTCACTTTCTTTTTTTTGTAATTCCGCATAATGGCTGTAGCAATGCATTGTCCTGTCAGATGACATCAGATGTCACAATCTTTAATTGCAGTAGCTGTGTACATACCTATATTCTTGTATATTGCCAGCTCAGTCTTGTTCACTTAACTAGTTGCAATAAACATATTTTTAAATTTAGGAAGGTTAAATTATACAGATTACCGATTTATGTATTACAATAACACGCCTTAAATATCTTAACTACTTGGAAATAATATTAATACATAATATTTGTGCATCCAAAGATTTTAGTTCTTGCAACATCAAGGTACAATATCCCTTGCCTTTATGTCCCATTCATACCAATGCTATATAACATACATGTTATATCACGCAGAAACATACTTCTGGCAAAGAAACTGTAATTGTGTGTGCTCAGACCACTGCTGATGCATGTGTGTTTTACACTCAAATGCATGTGAAAGTGGATCTAAATACAAAAATGTAATCAGTTTACTGGTTCTTAGATGTGGTGGCTATATCTGTGTTTTTTGCCCTTTTTATTTTCATCTGGAAATCTATGAATAATACACTTCCTGTACCTGGATGGCTACTCTCACTCCTCCGGTGTATCAATGGAGGCAGCCATGGTTACTATTCAGCACGTTTACAAAAAAAAAAACCTATACCTAGCTAGGTGGATGCAGCATCGATGTGATGCTTCATTTGTCCCCTGCTCGCTCTGCAGTGAGAACTGAGCAATCAAACACCACTAATCACTCAGACCACTCTGGGCAGAGAGCCGTGAGACTGTCAATCTGCAGCTCTCTGCTATGCCATTCCAGCACTCACTGGAGTGCTGGGCTGTGGAGGGGGTGGGAGGGGCTGGCCCAGGCTTTCAGTGGATCACTGAGAGGCTGAGCCAGGTGCCAGTCCATGCTTCTGGTTGGATCCCAACCATATGGTCTGGATCTTTTCAGAGCATGGACCGGTTCAGTGACGTCAGCTGACGATAGGCTTTAGCATGTCAGCCTGCTGTCAGCTGAAAATCGGGTCACAGGAGTGCAGAACGAACTGTACTCCTGTGATCCAGGAGAAGTACAGCCAAAAAAGCTTTGGCTATACCTCTCCTTGAAACATCTGCATTTTTATCTCTTCATTACATGTGGAGTTGTGGGATAAAAAATGTACACAAGAAAAATAACTTTGTTTTTACGTCATCTCACAAGAAATGACAAGGATACTACATTTCTGGCAAGTTTACCATACTTTGTTTGTACTTGTTAGAAATGTTCTTCGTAGGGTTGCACCGATACCAGTATCCGTGCCAATATTCAGAATTTGCATGAGTATTGGTACTCGTGCAAATGCTCCAATACCTAAACCGATACCTTCAGGCTCGGTTTTATCAGCTGTCAGTGAGATTACTCCGCTCACAGCGGAAATGTAAACAAAAAAAAAACATTCAGAAAGCAAGTGCTCAGTCCTCTGTACATTGGTATATACCCTTTTCCAGCAAACTGCAATAATAAATAGTGATTTTTAGTTCACACATATTGCAATACATATTTAAGCTGACCAACTGCGTCAAAGTAATCCCTCTATGGCCAGTCCTACTCTGCTCTGCCTATGAAAATGCTACTGTGGACACAATGCCAATATAGGGGACAGCACAAAGTGGGGGAGAGCTACTAGGTTTAGTTCTGGCTACTGACCCAACAATACAACAAACAAGATATACCTGTGCTCAAATCCCAATGGCTACTACATGCATTTATCTATCAGGTGCTAAAGGGGTGTAACCACATATTACCACTAGAAATTCTGAAGGACCCTCTGCACACTGCTATATACCCTTTCCAGCAACTGTCTTTTCCCCTATATTGGCATTGTGTCCACAGTAGCATTTGCATAGGCAGAACAGAGTAGGACTGGCCATAGAGGGATTACTTTTATGTATTTGGTCAGCTTACAGATGTATTGCAATATGTGTGAACTAAATGTCCCTATTTTTTATTGCATGGTTTGCTGGAAAGGGTATATACCAGTGTGCAGAGGGTCCTTCAGAATTTCTAGTGTTAATATGTGGTTACACCCCTTTAGCACCTAATAGATAAATGCATGTAGTAGCCATTGGGATTTGAGCACAGGTATATTTTGTTTGTTTAACCCAATATTTAGGTACCTACATCCTAATTATCTATTCAAAAGTTAACCAAAAAAGCCATCAAAAACAAAAAAAAAAAGCTACCAATTACCGGTTGTTAAGGAGCGGAGCCACTGCATCCTTAACAACTGATGACTCACTCAGCTGTCAGCAGGGGTTTTTTTTATAAAATGTTCCTCTGTTTAACCCAGTGTTTCTCAACTCCAGTCCTCATGGACCCCCAACAGGTCATGTTTTCAGGATTTCCCTCAGATGAAACAGCTGTGGTAATTACTAAGGCAGTGAAACTGATCAAATCACCTGTGCAAAATAATGGAAATCCTGAAAACATGACCTGTTGGGGGTCCATGAGGACTGGAATTGAGAAACACTGGTTTAACCCCTTATTAACCCTTTTTTTCTCTAATCGGCCCTAATTAACTCATTATTCTTCATTTAATTATTATTTTATATTCATTTCAATTTATAAACTATTAATATTTAAAAATTTTTTGGTTTTGTTTTGCTTTGTTCCCTAACATTTTTACACCTTTAACATATATTTCCACGTTTCATGTTGAAAAAAAAAGCACAAAATGGAAAAAAATAAATGTACTTCATATGTAAATAATGCTTTGTACAAGAATCATAATTTTAGTGTCATTTTCAACTGGACAAATTACAGAATAAAATGTGCACTTTTTATGTGCAGTAACACCATTTATCTTCAAACTAACACTAAGTGTGTGGTTTTTTTTTTTTGTTACATTTAATTGTGTAAGGATTGTGAAAAAAATATAATTGTTGCAAGACAATGTTCACAAAAAGAAAGCCTTGTTTGTCCTTAAAAAAAAAAAATACTTTTTATGTTAAGTAATGACAAACTTACCGCCAAATAGGTCCGTAGCAGAAATGTAAAAATTACTCTGGCCCATAAGGGGTGAACAGGTGTGATAGCAGCAGTGGTTAAGGAGTATGACTGCCACGTCGATCACTCACTTATTCAGCTGTCAGCGGGGTTCCTCTGCTGACAGCTGAAGTGTAAACAAAACAGTATCAGTAATTGGTATTGGTGAGTACAAAGAAAAAAGTATTGGTACTTGCTGTAAAAAAAAAAAATGGTATCAATGCATCCCTAGTTCTTAGACAAAAAATGAAAACTAACACAGCCACCACATCTAAGGAACTATTACATTTCTCCTATCACCTCCCAGGAGGGTACACGTGAGAGATGAGGTGCTCCTTCCTACAGGAAACACAATTTACAGCTGTTATAAGTCCCCTCCTTTCCCCTTGCCCTCCAGTATTGCTTGTGTTTCTCCCTACATCGGAGCTTTTGTTGTTTTCTGTGACCAGAAGACCGGGGAGGGTTGGATGGTACCCCCCCGTAAGGCAGGCGTAGGAAGGCCTATCTTGGGGGGGGGGGGAAGTCCTAAGGGGAGAGAGGGGGCCCAGATTGACCATGTCAGGTCAGTCTGGTTAGACCAGGTGGGTACCCCAATTCCCCTAATTAACTATATTTTAAAGCCCGGCTGCTGCATAGGAAGAGAGAGACTAGCAATTGGTGTTCCTCTTCTCTCATTCAGAATCCCTGAGCCGAACCCAGGAGGTCCCTGATAGACCATCTTCTGTACCCATGGGCTCTAGCTCCTCTAGGAAATGTTAATGTGGGGAGAAGCTAGCGAGGTCCCATCCTAAACCATTTTGCTATAGATGCAACAAGATGGCAGGGAAAGAGGCTTCAGACTTGATGAAAGATTTTCTAGCATCTATGCAAGTGGAGATGATAGCCACCATCCAGTCTTTTCACACCTCGGTGGCACTGCCAAAGGGCCCAGGCCCAGAGGAGCTAACCCCTAAGGAAGGCCTGTCCTCATAGGAAAGCTTTAATTCCAGAGGGGGCCCCAGTTTATTCCTCCCGTCTTCTCAGATGCTTCCTCCAGCCCAAGCCAGGGATGAGGAGGAGAGAAAAGGAGAGCTAGATAGTCAGCCTAAATCAGACCATAGCTCAGGGGAGGAGGTGGACCAAGATCTGGGTGGTGAGGCAGGCACCTCTTTCTGCTAGAAGAGCTCCTTCAGGCAGTTTATGCCACCGAAGAAACCCCCAGAGAGACCTCAGTGCATGACAAAATGTTTAGGGGTCTAGTTAAAGCCCATGCTAGGGTGTTCCCCTTCCACCAATCCTTAAAGGATTTAATCCTACAGGAATGGAAGGATCCTGAAAGGACAATAGTCAGACATAAGACTTGGAAAAGAGGTTCCCTTTTAAAGAGGAGGAGGAAGATAGTCTTTAAGCTTTCCAGGTTGGATGCTGTGATGTCGCAAGTTACCAAGAGGTCTGATCTCTCCTTTGAGGATTCAGGGAGCATTGAGGATTTGATGGACCAAAGGTTTGAATCCCTCCTAAGGAAGGCATGGGATGCTAACACATCTGCCATGGCCCCAGCTCTGGCAGCAACCTGCATTGCCATAAGTACAGACTTTTGGATGGAAAGATTGACCAAGCACTTGTTGCAGGGGGCCAAGTCAGATGAAGTTCTAGATTCCATCTCAGTGATAGGAAGGGCAGTAGCCTACCTGGCAGATGCTGCAGTCGAAGCCGTTAAAGCCTCAGCCAAAAGAGCCACACTCATTAATTCAGCCAGAAGGGCTATCTGGGTTAAACGTGGGCAAGTGACATCACTTCGAAGGGTAAACTTTGTGGTCTCACCTTTTGTAGGCTCTCTGTTGTTTGGCCCAGGGTTGGAGAATGTGTTGTCCAGGTCCCCAGAGAAGGGGAAGAAATTGTCAGTTAAGCCCAAGAGGGAAAAATGTAAGATTTTTCCGTGGCCCCTCAGGGCAGAACAAGCAGAGAGCCAAAAAGGAACCAAATAAAAAATGGGACAATGGAAGGGGAAGGCAAAGGAGCAATTTGCTGTTTCCTCCCCAGGTGCCAGCACTAAAGAAGCCAAGTGACGCCAGGATCAGGGTAGGGGGCCGCCTGTCACATTTTGTCTGCCAGTGGGAGAAAATCTTAGACAATGCCTAGATCTGCCAACTAGTACAAGAGGGCTATTGTGTGGAGCTCTCATCAAGGCCCCCACCAATGATCACCCTAACCCTCCTTCCTTGGGATGCCTTGAAGAGGGAAGCTCTCTTGGAAGGAGTTCAGGAGCTGGCAGACCAATTGGTGGTAGTACCTGTACTCAAAAGCCAACGTGCTGCAGACTGTCAGCTTTAATTTGAGGGTATTTACATCCAAATCAGGTGAACGGTGTAGGAATTACAACAGTTTGCATATGTGCCTCCCACTTGTTAAGGGACCAAAAGTAATGGGACAGAATAATAATCATAAATCAAACTTTCACTTTTTAATACTTGGTTGCAAATTCTTTGCAGTCAATTACAGCCTGAAGTCTGGAACACAAAGACATCACCAGACGCTGGGTTTCATCCCTGGTGATGCTCTGCCAGGCCTCTACTGCAACTATCTTCAGTTCCTGCTTGTTCTTGGGGCATTTTCCCTTCAGTTTTGGCTTCAGCAAGTGAAATACATGCTCAATCGGATTCAGGTCAGGTGATTGACTTGGCCATTGCATAACATTCCACTTCTTTCCCTTAAAAAACTCTTTGGTTGCTTTTGCAGAATGCTTTGGGTCATTGTCCATCTGCACTGTGAAGCGGCGTCCAATGAGTTCTGAAGCATTTGGCTGAATATGAGCAGATAATATTGCCCAAAACACTTCAGAATTCATCCTGCTGCTTTTGTCAGCAGTCACATCATCAATAAATACAAGAGAACCAGTTCAATTGGCAGCCATACATGCCCACTCCATGACACTACCACCACCATGCTTCACTGATGAGATGGTGTGCTTAGGATCATGAGCAGTTCCTTTCCTTCTTCATACTCTTCTCTTCCCATCACTCTGGTACAAGTTGATCTTGGTCTCATCTGTCCATAGGATGTTGTTCCAGAACTGTGAAGGCTTTTTTAGATGTCGTTTGGCAAACTCTAATCTGCCCTTCCTGTTTTGAGGCTCACCAATGGTTTACATCTTGTGGTGAACCCTCTGTATTCACTCTGTTGATACTTCTCTTGATTGTTGACTTTGACACACATACACCTACCTCCTGGAGAGTGTTCTTGATCTGGCCAACTGTTGTGAAGGGTGTTTTCTTCACCAGGGAAAGAATTCTTCGGTCATCCACCACAGTTGTTTTCCGTGGTCTTCCGGGTCTTTTGGTGTTGCTGAGCTCACCGGTGCGTTCCTTCTTTTTAAGAATGTTCCAAACAGTTGTTTTGGCCACGCCTAATGTTTTTGCTAGCTCTCTAATGGGTTTCTTTTGTTTTTTCAGCCTAATGATGGCTTGCTTCACTGATAGTGACAGCTCTTTGGATCTCATCTTGAGAGTTGACAGCAACAGATTCCAAATGCAAATAGTACACTTGAAATGAACTCTGGACCTTTTATCTGCTTATTCTAATTGGGATAATGAGGGAATAACACACACCTGGCCATGGAACAGCTGAGAAGCCATTTGACCCATTACGTTTGGTCCCTTAACAAGTGGGAGGCACATATGCAAACTGTTGTAATTCCTACACCGTTCACCTGATTTGGATGTAAATACCCTCAAATTAAAGCTGACCGTCTTCAGTTAAAGCACATCTTGTTCCTTTCATTTCAAATCCATTGTGGTGGTGTATAGAGCCAAAAATGTTAGAATTGTGTTGATGTCCCAATATTTATGGACCTGACTGTATAACTGTCAAAATAGCAACACCTAGGTTCCTTACAAGTGCCAAATGCCATTCCCCATTAGTAGGGTGTACCATATCCCATACCACTATACAAACCACTGGCTACTCTAGTTAGTCTAGTAGTCTAGCCTAAGTGGGTATGCCCATTAACTGTATGAATACTCTTACTGGCTATAAAAGCTCCAATAGGCCTACCATCTCTATTTCCATAATTTACCCATTTCCTTTTTGCCCTTGGAAGAAGCAACCCAATAGGTACTGGCTGTCAGGATGAAACGGCAGAAGGCGGAAATCTGATTCTGTATCAGTCCTTGCTGTCAAGACTCTGACCTCCGAACTAGTGCAACTACTGTATCAAACAATGTGTATTGCACTCTGACCAGGTCATTATTGATTCCATAAATACCTGTGGGGCCACTCATATAACACAGATGATGAATCTCAGGAACGTTTCTGGGGTTCATCTTAGGTGCTACATCCAACAATGAGATTCCTAAGTTCTCCAAGGGCAGAGACTCAAAGGGTCAGCCCACCCAACCCAATTACACTTCCTTTCCCAATTTATACTTGGCCACCGCTGGGTACTGCATTGTGGCCAGGGATAAATTGCGCACAGAACATTGTTCTTTTTTTTTTTTTTCCACACACACACGTCATGATTGCAAACTTCTGCAACCAATTATGCAAATCATGGGGAATCAAATGATTCCTAATCCTCTCATTGACCTTCTCTTTTCTGTATTCCTTACCTTTTCTCCATTTGTCATGCTAGAAGTGCTTTTAAATTTATAAAGTGAATATACTTGCAATTTCATTCCTTTTCCCTTATTTTGACATTCAAGTGTGCCCTGGGGGGCCTCAAAGCATCCATATGTGCTGCTTTGGGTGGCAGTAGAAATTTGGGAGCAGCTTGTCTTTTTTGTCTTTTCTCCTTATGTGACTGCAATTCTATGTAAAAGGCCCCATTGTTCTTGTCTATACTTGACTCCTTGCCTAAATCCTGTCCCCCACTACCCACTATTGTCATTGCCCCTCCTATGCCCAGGACTCTAGAGCAGGACTTTCCAAAGAAAGGCCCATGTACTGTCCTTCAGACTTTGGGGGGGCATCTGTGCACAGTAGAAGTGAACAATGCCTGACATTTGGTATTAGTTGGTGCCAGTGGGATGAATATTGTTCCATTTTTGGTGTCAGTTGAAGTAATAGTGCCCCGTTTATGGTGTCAGTGGCAGGAGTTATGCCTCATTGCTGGTGTCAGTGGCAGGAATAATACCTCAAGGGCTGGATAAAAGTGAGCAAAGGGCTGCAGTTTGGAGACCACTGCTCTGGAGATAACTTTACCTTTCTTTTACAGCAATACCAGGTTCCTCAATGCACCGATATTGGGTTCCTCAAATGCAAAGAGAATTTAAAGCGGAGTTCCACTCATTCTGTAAAAAAATAAGTCCGCAGCTACAAAAACTTTAGCTGCTGACTTTTAAAAAACAGCCACTCACCTCTCCCACGATCCCGCGTTGCCCCGCCCCATCCCGTTTCACCGGCCGTCCTGTATTCCAGGCGCCGGCATTTTCACTGTGGGCACCTGGCTGTGACAGCTTGCAGCTTCACAGCCGGGTGCCCACTGCGCTTGCGTGAGTAGCGCTGCACTTCCTGAATGGCCCTGTCGTCTTCTGGGACCTGTCACGCGTCCCACAAGACTTCGGGGAGGGAAGATAGGAGGACAACTTCAGTTTCCGATCGCCTAGGCAATCGCAGCAGAAGTGGGAGCGGGTACCTCCTGTCAAAGTCGGGTACCCGTTCTCCCTCCCCCCCCCCCCCTGCTCCCCAAAGGTGCCAATCCTTAATGGGGAGCGGGGGACCAATCTTTAAAGCGGAACCCCCCCTTTTGGGTGGCACTGCACTTTAATGAGTGTAATACATGTATACATACATAATAAATGGAACAGAAAAGTGTGTGGTGAGAGATTGATATATAGAATCAGATTCTAGAATGAAATAAAATGTCCATTATCTGTGGGCGGTTATGTACAGTCAGGTCCATAAATATTGGGACATCGACACAATTCTAAAATTTTTGGCTCTATACACCACCACAATGGATTTGAAATGAAACGAACAAGATGTGCCTTAACTGCAGACTGTCAGCTTTAATTTGAGGGTATTTACATCCAAATCAGGTGAACGGTGTAGGAATTACAACAGTGCAGTTAAAGCACATCTTGTTTGTTTCATTTCAAATCCATTGTGGTGGTGTATAGAGCCAAAAATGTTAGAATTGTGTCGATGTCCCAATATTTATGGACCTGACTGTATTGATTAGTCTTTTCAGTTTGTGATATGGTATATTCTCTATTTTGTATACAAACCACACATTGCTTAGCACAGGCCACTACAAAATGTCTGTGGGTGATTCATTGTAAAGTCATGGAAATTATGGCGTATCCCTGTCTGCTGTTTTATTTTCACTCTCTTTTAACCATTGCATAATCAACTTTATGTAACAGGGCAGAGCAATGAGCAGTGGTGTCTAGTGCACATTACTTTATTATGGTGCTTTAAGTATAGTAGCCAAGTTTAGAACAAAGCCAGTATGTTTTTATTTTTTTTATTTCTGCAAGTTTGGGAGAACGGACCACGCATTTTAAGTACTGTCCTAACAATGATCAATAGTCCTGATGGTCACCTCTGTTCCAGCCACAGATACACATTCGCTAGGTTGCAGAGAGTAGCTGGGAAAGCATGCATTCACTGCTTACTGAGATGGACATATTGCCTGCCATGCCTCTTCTGTTTTGTACACATTGGGGTCTATTTATAAATGTTTTACAAAGCTTTTACCCAGGAGGCACACAATTTTCAGTCTGAATACAGTTTGAAAATTATGAATCCTGGGCAAAGTTGTGTAGGTCTTGTGTGGTAACAATTATAAATTCCAGTCTTTTGGGCAATGAACAATTCCAGGCAAGCGAATCAAAAGTTCATGTAATTATCACCTGAACACACAGCACTGTGTCTGTATTCAGACTACAGCTCAACACGCACTTTACAATCTCAAAAATCTTTAGATCTACTAACAGTTATGTAGTGAGAGGGCCTGCCTTATTGGATGATTTGATTAGACTGATTTGATTGGATAAGTTAGGTAGAACGTCAGATAATTTTGATAGCTCTAAAGTTGTTTGTACAAAGGTTGTATGGTCAGATTGTAATGTGGATGGTGACCTCAAGGATGAAAAAACTGTCACATGATAGCAGGCCACCAGACTAGTCAGCTGTGGCTGTGGAATTCCGTGCCCTGCCTTCACCTGTATCAATGCCATGGTCCAAATATGGACATTGGGTTACTAATGTCATCAGCATCCCCACCTTTTGTTACAAGCATCTGTAGGTTGGGGAGTTTCACAGATGCAGCTGATTAGCCAGAGGTCTACTATCATGTGACAGTTTCCTGCTGTGTCTGCCAAAGGCAGGTGGTGGCTGTTGTTACTTTTTCTAATACCAGGCTTTGTTGTGTAGAAGGCAGCAAGGCAGCACAGGTTTTCCAGGAGAAGCGGATTTCAGAAAGAAGGGAGTAAAGTGGATTGGTGAATCACAGCAATATCTGGGGGGAAAACTGAACTTCTCAACTGGTAGGCTATGTATGCAATTTTGCCTGTAGTCTGGACAGACTTTAAAGTATGAGTAAACACAATCATTAAAATCCCATGTTAGGTTTTGATATGTTATTATAATTTTAACTTTTATTTCCAATGTTTTTAAATCTGTAGCTTTCATTAACAAATACTTTTTGTGATGTTGTCCTTGTTTGGGCACTTTCTGTTATTGGATGACAAGGCTCTGTTCCTTGCCTCCAGCACTGTCACCTTGTGACATGGGCTTCCAATTGCAACTGCATGAGGCTGTTCTGATTGCACAGGTATTATCCACTTAGGTCACCATAAAGAAACCCTGCTTTGGAAATGCCATGCAGCTGGACTACTGTAAATGCATGTAGACAGGAAGTGGCTGCAGAAAGCTGGAGATCTGGAGATGCAACAACGTATGAAAAATATAATTACTTAAAAGAGAAGTATGGCTTTGGGCTTATTCCCAAATTAGACCTACCTACAGTGGGGATCGAAAGTTTGGGCACCCCAGCTAAAAATTTGTATTAATGTGCATAAAGAAGCCAAGGAAAGATGGAAAAATCTCCAAAAGGCATCAAATTACAGATTAGACATTCTTATAATATGTCAACAAAAGTTAGATTTTATTTCCATCATTTACACTTTCAAAATAACAGAAAACAAAAAAATGGTGTCTGCAAAAGTTTGGGCACCCTGCAGAATTTATAGCATGCACTGCCCCCTTTGCCAAGCTGAGACCTGCCAGTGTCATGGATTGTTCTCAATCATCGTCTGGGAAGACCAGGTGATGTCAATCTCAAAGGTTTTAAATGCCCAGACTCATCTGACCTTGCCCCAACAATCAGCACCATGGGTTCTTCTAAGCAGTTGTCTAGAAAACTGAAACTGAAAATAGTTGACGCTCACAAAGCTGGAGAAGGCTATAAGAAGATAGCAAAGCGTTTTCAGATGTCAATATCCTCTGTTCGGAATGTAATTAAGAAATGGCAGTCATCAGGAACAGTGTAAGTTAAAGCAAGATCTGGAAGACCAAGAAAAATATCAGACAGAACAGCTCGCAGGATTGTGAGAAAAACGATTCAAAACCCACGTTTGACTGCACGATCCCTCCAGAAAGATCTGGCAGACACTGGAGTTGTGGTACACTATTCCATTATAAAGAGATACTTGTACAAATATGGTCTTCATGGAAGGGTCATCAGAAGAAAACCTCTTCTACGCCCTCACCACAAAAATCATCGTTTGAACTTTGCAAATGAACATATAGACAAGCCTGATACATTTTGGAAACAAGTTCTGTGGACCGATGAGGTTAAAATTGAACTTTTTGGCCGCAATGAGCAAAGGTACGTTTGGAGAAGAAGGGGCACAGAATTTAATGAAAAGAACCTCTGTCCAACTGTTAAGCATGGGGTTGGATCAATCATGCTTTGGGGTTGTGTTGCAGCCAGTGGCACAGGGATTATCTCACGAGTAGAAGGAAAAATGGATTCAATAAAATATCAGCAAATTTTGGATGGTAACTTGATGCCATCTGTGAAAAAGCTGAAGTTAAAGAGAGGATGGCTTCTACAAATGGATAATGATCCTAAACACACCTCGAAATCCACGGGGGATTACATCAAGAGGCGTAAACTGAAGGTTTTGCCATGGCCTTCACAATCTCCTGACCTCAACATAATTGAAAATATATGGATAGACCTTAAAAGAGCAGTGCGTGACAGACAGCCCAGAAATCTCAAAGAACTGGAAGACTTTTGTAAGGAAAAATGGGCAAAGATACCTCAAACAAGAATTGAAAGACTCTTGGCTGGCTACAAAAAGCGTTTACAAGCTGTGATACTTGCCAAAGGGGGCAGTACAAGATATTAACTCTGCAGGGTGCCCAAACTTTTGCAGACGCCATTTTTTTGTTTTCTGTTATTTTGAAAGTGTAAATGATGGAAATAAAATCTAACTTTTGTTGACATATTATAAGAATGTCTAATCTGTAATTTGATGCCTTTTGCAGATTTTTCCATCTTTCCTTGGCTTCTTTATGCACATTAATACAAATTTTTAGCTGGGGTGCCCAAACTTTCGATCCCCACTGTAGGTGGATGCAGCATCAGTCTGTCCCCTCGCCGGCTCGAAGTGTGGAACTTGGCAACCACATGACCAGTGATCGCTGAGTTCTCACAGCCGTACTGAGCAGAGAGTGACTATCGGTCACCACTGTCTGCTCCTACCCCCCCTCCCCTGCGCTCGCTGGATCGCTGGGCTACGGAGGGGGATCCTGACTTTAAAGTCTGGATTTTTCCCCAGCCTGGACCACCTGTGCGACATCAGCCGACAGCAGACTTCATCCTGCTGTCAGCTGAAAATGGGTCACAGGAGTGCAGAATGAACTGTACTCCTGTGATCAGGAAGAGGTTTGGCTGTACTTATCCTTTAAAGCTGATGTTTAGCCACAAACAAATTCTCTGTAGCTTTAGTATGCAATTTTTCCTAACATGAAGTATGTCTCAAATCATGCAGGCAGCTGGATCTTGTAGAAATCTTCACTGCAGGCATGCCCTGTCCTCTTCCTGCCTCTAAACTTCCAGTGCTGTGGGATTAATAGCTACAGGTCTTTTGTGTGGCTGCTGTGTACAAGTTTACAATGGGGGTCTCTCCCCCCCCCATTCAAAGACAGTGTTAAGACAGTGAAAGCAATGAAAGAACATTTCTCAATGGAAAAGGAAGGGGCTGGTCCTCATTGGGAAGTTTTTCACAGTGGCTTCATAGAAGCTACTAACTCCCACAGCACTGGAATTTCAGATACAGAGGATGAGGCATTCCCACAGTGAAGTTTTCTAGATGATCCAGGTGCTCACACGATGGGAAAAATCCTTTGTTACAGGTAAGTTAGCAAACCAAAGTATACAAAATATTTTTTTCAGCTTTAATTTATTAAAACGTTTTCAGCTTTTTACATGCTTTACGTTTACATATAATTGAAGTAAACACAACTAGTGTAAATTGGTTACATTACCAATAACACTATAATTAGAAATAAAAAGTCTCATGAGTGCAATTTAAAAACTTTTTGCTACTAATTGGCACCAAGGTAATGCAACAGACTATCATGTGCATTTTAGTGGCTCACATTTACTACAATACATTGGCAAATCACTTCTGTTTAGTTTTGGTACAGGTCCCTACCCTAAAAAAACAAACTCTGTAGGTACCCTAAGTAAAGAAAATATGTGTCAATCACTAAGGGCTATGCTACATGGACAGTTTTCATCTCATGCTACTAAGGCAGTGGTCTCCAAACTATGGCCCTGGGGCTGAATATGGGCTTTTCTGGCTCTTGTTGCACTATTCTACCAACTGACACCAATTATGGGATACTATTCCTCCACTGACACCATCAATGGCAGTATTCTTCTTATTGATACTAACAATGAGGACTTATTCCGTCGCATTAAAGCCAATTATGGGGCATTGTTTATGCCAATGGATGCTAGGGCATTTTCTACTTCAGCTAGTCACAGTCCAGCCCCACTAAAGCCTGAAGGACAGTAAACTGGCCTTTTGCTTAGAAAGTTTGGAGACCCCTGTACTAAATATAACTGCTTGCTGGCAGTCACCACATTAAGAAGAAGTTGGCTTGGCTGGAATTTCTGTTGCGTTTAATACATTCAGTAAGAGGCTCTAAGCTAGAAATGCAGTTTCAGTTAAAATATGGTTTATTGAAAGTTTGTACCGAAAAAGGAAAGTGGCTATGATACTTTCATTGGAAGAAATCAATTTTTTCCATAGGTTTAAATGATAACTTATCCGTCTTCTTGCAGATAATCAAAATCACCATTATGTCTTTTGATTGTTTTGATATTTCAACAAATAACATTGAACATTTTATTGCTCTTTAAATTGTCACATGTATGGGGAAACTGGGGTTGGAAACCCAAGGTTTGGTACTTTATCCTGTTTTTGCAAACAAAGTTGAAACTTGTGCTCTGCTGTGCTGACTGCTCTTGCTTGAATATGGGTGGTACTCATGAGGATATTGTAAAAGGCTGAGCAAACTGTTGGCGTTATATAAATCCTGTATAATAACAATAATAATGAGGATAATGTGGGTTTTGCAACCTTAAATACAGGAGAAGAATGAAAATTAAAAGCAATACTATTCTTGTTGTTTCATGCTGTGTTTAGTACATTGACAGGGAAAATGGAAGTAGGATTCTGTAAAGACAAAAATGTCATTTGAATTAATACTAAAATATATCCATCATGTGCTTTTTATAGCTGCCAAGTATAATAACTTAGGAACTCGTTGGGTACATTTTATGTGGAGAATACAATCACAACTGTATATCTCAAATATGTAGTAATGCTTTAATAACTAATTCTCTAATATTTAAGAAGTCCACATGGCGGTCTTTTCCGAGAATGTTTCAAACAAATAATTAAGGATGGCCATACATTATACAATTTTCTCTCAGTTTGTATGCAGTTGGGCAGGCCCTTGTACTACATAGCTGAAGGTAAATCTAAAGGAAATTGTATTAAAAAAATTGTTATATGTATAGTCAGCTTAAGAAACCTACTTAAGCCAGTCATAGAGGGACCAACTGAGATTCGATCCATCTATGGGCAGGCTGATAGTACTCAAGTCGATCCATAAAGCAAACAGTATGTTGTATTTGTAGCATGCCATTCTTCCCAGCGGCTATAGCCACCAGCAATAATCGTGCTTTCTCGACAAGGAGAGCTCCCCAGGGCCCCTCTCCAGGAGAACACAACAGCTCTGCAGGAGGGATCCTCCCATCAACTCTGACTGTGTTGATGGGGAATCAAGCGATTTTCTTTCCTGCAACCCGTGGTTGCTCTTTTATTAGAGATTGGAAACTAAGCTGTTTGACAAAGTTAATCTTTACAAATCATTTCAGGTCCTCCTCATTCAAGCACAAATGCTCATGAAGGAATGTGTTAAAAGTAACCTTTTTACATTCTGCCAAAGGAGCAAAATCCCGGAAGGAGACACCTCCCAAGGCATGAGGTGAGAGAGCCTTGCTAGGAGAGTAAGCAATGCTAGGCAGTAGTGTTTAGCGTACGGTATTTAGAAATCCAGTCATAAAACTTATTAAACAAAGGCAAAATATATTAGGAAAGATTACATAATCGCATATAAAAACTTAAAGCTGACAGACATAAGGCTCAAATTTATGCAGCTCTAGATTCATTAAGCCCTGGTTCACACTGATGCGGTTTTTGAATTCGCAGCATTTTCAGTGCGAACTCCACACCGCATCAGAATCGCACCCCATTCATGCGAACCGCTGTGGTGTGTATGTTAACAACATCTTGAAGGCGGTCCACAAAACGCAATGCGATGTGCAGAATCGGATCATGTGGGTGTGAATACCCATGCGATCCGATTCTAGTGTGGACCAAAAAAAGGGTCCTGCACGTTTTTGGTGCTGGTGTGGCGTGATTAGAGCTATACAAAATGTATAGCTCCAATCGCACCGCACACAAATTGCATGTGATCGGCACAGTAATAAGGTGCAGTTCCTGTGGGAATTACATGTGATGTACCGCACCGCATGTAGTGAACCCAGGCTAAAGGCTGAATGCACAAAAAAAAAAATCACAAGGGACCTAACGTACAGTCAGTAGGAAGTGTTTTTTGTGCTGATTGCTCTTCTATTAGCTGAGATCCTCTTCCGTCCAAGCCACTACACTGTAATCTTTGGTGCTGTGCAGTAGAGGTAATAGAACTAAGGGGCTGTCACGGCCTCTCATCAAGAGTGCCCAACTATGTCTGCCCTTTCCACCCAGCTTCTATGAATGTAACAGGATCTATGAATGGGGGATGGATGGATCATTTCCTCAGTGTCTAGCCAGCTTTAGTAGCATGCAACACAATCGTTTGTACTTCATCATTGCCCTTTGCAGTGCCTATTTCATTCCAAGGGCAATGACCTATACTAAACAATCAGGATTTTGTTTATTCATGTCAATAAAAGTAATCCTGAAAGGTTGTTGTGGGTTCTTAAACTTTGCACATTGAGTAAGCCTGGTTGTCTTGCACTGAAACAACTGAGCTGGACTGATGGCCATTTTGTTCTGCCTTGTATGAAAATTCACATATTCATGTCACAAGTGTAATGCATACGGTATTTCTTCCAGCTGCTTACACATTGTAATATTGTTAAAACCCACAACGTGTAAATTTGTGGTGTTTGCTTTGCCTTCATGTGTGGGAGTGTAATGTATACCATCTAATCCCCCTGGTAGCCTCTATACTCTATTAAAAGACATATGGTCCATGTAATTGTAAAGAGAAACATGTGGCTTCAGCCTTCGGTACCAAAATTGACAGCAATTTACCTTTTTATTATACTGTATGTATTCAAGCTACCTGTAATTCTACACTGCCCACACTCCCAGTTCTGCTTTCACAGTACATTCATAGTACCTGTGCTGGAAGCAGTATGGAGGTGGCCATTGATGACCCCCTTCTGAAAATACTAGCTGCCTGGCTTTATCTGACCTGGAACAAGCAAACTCAAAGTGAGATCTATTCTACATACTTGTTTCAGTATGTAAATGTAGATTTAAACTGTGTCAAAAATGCACCCAGACCTATCCTTAACCATACACTTAAAAATAAATAAAAGATGTCCATGTTACATGACTGTGCCTGCAGTCTGACTGGAAGCATAAGCACTGTTGATTACCGCAGTGTGCAGGAGGTGCTTTGGACTGCTGGAGGCCCAGGCTGTTGCACTGTATGTTGAACTTTCTTGCTGCAATAAACAATTAGCAATTTAAGTGCTTAAAGTGATACTAAACCCATTACCCTGCATTCACTATATCTGGCCTCCTACAGTACACAGAACATGGAAATGCAATTATTTTAGTAAATACAAACTGGTAAATACCGTTTCACATCAGCAGTTAGAACAGTCTTGTGACTTCAGCAGAGCACTGGTTAAAGCTTGTAGGAGGAGTTTTCTTTCTGCTCTAGGAGTATGTGAAACCCCTGACCCTCTGTTTGATCAGTGCTGATTGGCCCTGTGCTGATCACATGCACCCTCCAAAGAAAAAAAAAAACCTCTCTAGCAATACACACCAAATTGAGCATGTGCATGTGACCACGGGTTCAGTCTGTATCAGGTGGTCATTTCAACAAGAGGAGGGGCAGGTAAGGAAGGATCAAACAACCTTTTTACACAATGCATAAGATTACCCCCTTAGGTTCCACAGTGAGTATAACAAGCATGCTTTACTTCATATACAGACTGATTTTACTGTTGTGGGTTTAGTAACACTAAATTTGTATCTTCAGAAGGCACTCCTGTGGCCCATGTTAAAGGTGATCTGGAATCTAACATTAAAGGCCCATTTACAGTTCTGTGTAGTGGTAACGTGTATTACCACATCATGCAGTAACACATCATTTCTTTTTAATGGCACCCCAACTCGCTAAGACCATGCACCTGTGTTGTAGCATGCTACATCTTACTGTAATGATTTACTTTTAAACATGTTTGGGTGCATTGGCAGGCTTTTCATTTTGAATAAGTTGCCTTAACACAATGCATGTTAACATATGACATAAATTTCATTGATGCACGTTCCTTAAAGTGTTACTAAACCCACAACAGTAAAATCAGTCTGTATATGCAGTAAAGCATGCTTGATATACTCACTGTAGAACCTAAGGGGTTAATCCTCTGCATTGTGTACAAAAGCTGTTTGATCCTGTCTTCTCTGATCCTCCCCTTCTTCCAGTGTTCCTCTCTTATCACCTGATAAGTCATATCATGTGAAGACACTCTGGACATGCTCAGTTTGGTATGCATTGCTCGAGAGTTTTTTTTTTTTTCTTGGGAGGGTGCATGTGATCAACACAGGGCCAATCGGCACTGTCCAGACAGAAGCTGAGGGATTCTGCATCCTCCTAGAGCAGAAAGAAAACTCCTCCTACAAGCTTTAACCAGAGCTCTGCTGGACACTGACACAGACACACATTTCCATGTTCTGTGCACTGTGAGAGACCAGGTATAGTGAATGCAGGGTCCTGGCTATTCAGTGGCTATACTTTAGCTGTAATCTTACTATTTATTCTGCAAATGATGGATGCATTGGAGAAATGGCCACTTACAGTACATATGGAGCTCGTTGCCGCAAGAAGTGGGTGTGATTAAATTATGCTAAATATTGGGTGTGGCTTAACTTATTTCTGCACAGTGAAGACCCCTGGGCTCTTGAGATCCTAATGACACTACTGAAAAATGTGTAGGCACTATGAATGGGGTCACAGCAGCTCATCGGAGCAGAGGAGACATCTAGAAGTTTCCCTTCATTCTTATATGTTTTGATGTGACAGGTAGCAGGCAGGGAGAGATTACAGCTGCTGCAGTGGTGGTTGGCAGGGAATTGCAGTGTCGGGGGTCAGGGACCAAGACACATGCCCCAAATCTTCTGCTTGCTCGCCCTGGGTTGCTGATGCTGCAATCCCCTGCCAGCCACCACTGCAGCGGCATCTCTCCCTGCTAGCTGCTTGCAAATTAAATTAGTGGAGCGAAGTGCCAGAACTCAATTCCAGCATTGGGATCTGGTGCACAGCAGATGCGGGATGCCAAGATTTCATTGCAATCCTGCAAGACCTAGGAAGATTGGAAGGTAGGAACTGATACTGTTGGTGGGTGCCTTGAGCTTCAGTTTCTTTTGACCCCATTCACATCTAAAATCCCATGGATATCAGTTGTGCCCATTCACACCTGAACATAGTGTCACTTGAAGATAAAAGAAGAGCTTGTTTTGAGCCTTAGGGCGTTAGTAGATATAAAGGAGATTGTACAGTCAGATTTTATTGTGTATGGTCTGATTTAGTAGTTCTGTAATGAAATAAAGGGTGCTCTTAGAAATGGAATAGAGTAAGCCCTTTTTTTGTTCAGTCAGCAGGATGGGACATATTCTGACAGTGGCACCCATGGTAGAGGCTACACGCTGATTGAAATTCGACCGATCCCTGGCAGATCTTTTGACGAGTGTAAGCCCAGCTTAAAGTGGAACTTCACTCTCTCAATCAACATGGACTATTTTTCATACTTATGTTGCTAGCATTAGTAAATGGATAGGAAAATATATTTACTTTTTTTTTTTTACGTTGCTTCAGTTACTTCCTGGTTTCCAGGTTTAGGCAAATGTCACATCCCAGCAGTCTTCAGGAAGGGAGGGTTCTCAGCTCAGCCAATTCCTAAGCTAAGGGCAGATGGATTCCAGGAAGTAAATGCTACATGAATCATCTGCCATTATTCAAGATGTCCACTGCCAGAAATGGCAAGGGTGGGGGTCAAAATGATTTCTCAACAAAATAAAGCAAGGAGACATGAATGGATGGGTGAGTTGCTTTGAATATTAACTATGAATTAAATAGCATTTTTGGTTTGTGGTGCTCTTTAATTAATAAAACTATGTTTTAAGTGGAGTGTATGCAGAGGTGTTTTTGTTTGTTTGTTTGTTTTTTGGATAATGCTTTTGCTTTAATGCCAAATCTAGCTTAGAGTGTTAAAGATCTGCTTTACTTTCACCCATGAATCATTGTACAACAGTCTATTTTCACAAGGCAGTGCAAGTTCTAAGTTCCTGCGTGCTGTGCGTGAGTCACTGCTTCGTCACATGGATCTGCTGTGCAAGCCATGCCAGCTGGCAGTGAAAGGGTTTTAAGTGAAGACACACCTACCACTGTTTCCTCTGTTTGTTCTTGCTCTACAAAAAACAAAAAATCCTGTAGCATTGAATTACTTGGCTGCAGGCACAATACATTGCTGACCTGTCTGGCCATCCTGTGGCCAGTGTCCTGGCTTTGTAGGACTTTGTCATGACATGCCCCATACAGGTACCCTAGCAGAGCACCGTGCTGGGAGGCATAATGGGATAGTCCTGGGAACTTGCAGGTATCTAGCATAATGCAGAGTTCTGTGATTTACACTTTGTTACCTCCCACTGTGTGTTGTTGCAGAAACAACAGAGCAATGCAGTGTGCTGCTTCACACTTAATGATGGTAATGCAGCAAGAGGCACAGAAGAGCAGGGAAGTGGGATCAAGTGTGTTAAAGTGCTTCTTTCATTGCTGGACCAGCCTGTGGATTAGTTTTCACTACCTGGATTAATGTTTGACTTCCATCCAGGGAGGGAGGCAGTCACACTGACAGGTAGGACCTGGCATATGGTGGAGTTGTTGGCGTGATCTACAGCCCGTACTGCATTTGTCACTTTGCCGTCATGTGCACACTACTAGACTCTACTTCTCTGCCTGATACAGCAAGGAGACTTTCCTGGTTTTGCTGGTTTAGATTATTTATTTGTTTTTGTTAACCATTTACTTGGGTAGCAATATTACTTTGCAATATGCAGAAAACGTTTTGTTTATGCACTATGTTTGTCTGTTGAGGCCTTTAATTTTGCATTTAGACATCTGACTTGATCTTTACAGGGACACACCTTGCTTTTTTAATTATAATGATACCACACAGCTATTCCCTGATGTCCCGATAATAGCAGCCTGTGCTGGTGACAGCCCTGTACATTTAATGATCAGCTGTATAGTAATAATAATAATGATGTAACTTTAATAGCAGAGAGTTAGAACATGAGATACTATTTTCAGAACAGAGACAAAAATAGTTCTTGTTTTGACAGTTTTTTTTTCTTTTTCTTTTTTTTCCTATTTAGAAAGTCATGCTGTGGCCACCTTGTCTGTAATCCTGGCAGATCACAATTTGACAATGGCTGACTTGGCACCAACAGAAGGAACTGCTGCAACGCCTGAGCTGTGTTCAGACTGTGGACAGCCTCACCTAATAATCGAAACCCACATCTACAACTTCCAGGATGAGGTGGACGATGAGCTGGTCTGTCACATCTGTCTGCAGCCACTACTGCAACCCATGGACACGCCTTGTGGTCACACATACTGCTACAGGTGCCTGAAAAACTTTCTACATGAGAAGGACTTTTGTCCTATGGACCGCAAGAAGTTATGCTTTCACGATTGTCATAAGTCCAGCCTTCTGGTGAGAAACCTGTTGGATAAGTTGAGTGTCACCTGTCCATTCCTAGCAGAATGCAAACAGGTCATGCAGCGCTGCGAGCTGGAGCCCCACCTACGCAACAGGTAAACATCAAAGATCAAGGCACTGGAAAATGTCAGTTCATGTAAATACCACCTTCGTTTCTACTGAGACACGTGTATGCTAATGAATAACGGCACATTTGTTTAAAAAAAATCAGCAGATATCAGTCATGGGAAAGACATAAACAAGAAATCAGTACCTCATCAGACCATCAGGTCTGTACTGTGAGGCCTGCACATGGAACTGTGTGGTTTACAGCCTTCACAATCCATTTCTGTTTGAAGCTTCATGTATCCTTTGTAGGATGGGTGGGATGAGCCATTGGCTTCCACTGCTGTCAGTCACAGCCAGTGAGCCAATGAGGAGAGAGAGAGCGAGGCCGAGCAGCGGCTCTGTGTGTGAGCAGAGCTTGGGAATGAGCCTGCTTCGGTGGCCAGATGACAAGCTTCTTGCTCTAGGGGCAGGAGCGCTGACAGAGGACCCGAAAAGAGAAGAATCGGGGCTACTATGTGTAAAACCGCTGCACAGAGCAGGTAAGTATTACATGTTTGTTATTTTAATAAAAAAAAACAAAACTGCCTTTTACTGCTTCCTAACCACACTATAGCAGATATACTGCTACAGGGCGGCACATGTGCGCAAAATCACGTATAAATATGTGATTTTTGCATTTCCGAGTAGGGGGCACACACCCTACCCACGCCACCAATCACTGGGTCCTGGCCGGTGATTACTCGCCGGTGCCCAGTGACTTAGGAGCATCTCCGATGGGGAAGAAAACTGAATGTAAACAACACAGTTCTCCTCCCTGTCAGCTCCTGCACACTGCTTTGGATGGCTGTGCAAAGCACAGCCATCCAAAGCAGTGTGCTTACAGTGAAGGGCACGGACACAGCACAGAGTAAAACAGCACACAGTTAAACCTTTGATCACCCCACATAACCACTTCCTTCCCAGTTCCATTAGTATAGTTTCAGTGCTTTTTTTTTTTTAGCACTGATCACTGTATTGGTGTCACTGGGGATGTCAGTGACACCAAGTCAGTTCCCCCCCAGTGTCAGAATGTCCTCTGCAGTCCCACTATAATTCGCTGATCGCCGCCATTACAAGTAAAAATAAAAAATAGGAAAAAAATCCCAGTATATATTCTACCATTTATAAATGCTATAACTTTCATGTAAACCAATTAATTTACACAAATTGGGATTTTTTTTTTTTAGCAAAGACATGTAGCAGAATACATTTTGTCCTAAATTTATGAAATTTTTTTTTTTTTTTTTTTTTTTTTTACTGGAAATGCTTAATAGCAAAAAGTCAAAAATATTGTTTTTTTTCCTCAAATTTGTCTTTTTTTTTTATAGCACAAAAAATAAAAATCGCACAGGCGATCAAATAACACCAAAAGAAAGCTCAATTTGTGGGAAGAAAAGGACAGAAATTTCATTTGGGTGCAGCATTACATGACCGTGCAATTGTCAGTTAAAGAAACGCAGCGCCGTAATGCAAAAGATAGCCTGGTCATGAAGGGGGAAAATCCTCAGGAGGGCAAGTGGTTAATATCACTTTAAGCTGCAAAGGCAGTAGACATATGGCAACTACTTGTTGTGGCTGTGATGATTTTTAGCAGCAAAAATGATCACCCCTGTCATTATGTGACCAAGTTTAAAGACAGTGCACAATGATTGTGTGCAATTACACAGCTGTGTCAGACTGGAATACTTTACAGGTGCAAACCCTAAACAAGCATGCTGTACTTGAGCACCAGAAAACTGTCAGAATTGCCCATCCCCATACCTGTTTTGGGTCAGCAGCAAGGACCACTTTGAACTCAAGGGGTGGAATTAATAAAATATGTCTTCTGTAGGTCATAGAAGGGTCGAACATCGGTCAATTTTTCGAAAAAAAAATTCAGTCGTTCGTTTGGCCAACGTTACCACCAATGGTAAAAAAAATCAGCTGACAAAATCACATAGTTCACCCCATAACTTCTGTCCCTTGCAGGTCACAGCTCATGCGTGGATTTTTTATCGGTAAAACGATCGGCCGATTTGCCCATCATTGGCAGGAAAATCGGCTGATCGTCAAAATCGGCCGCAAATTTTCCAACATGACCAATAAAGAAACTGCAAAAAACGTCCGACCAATTAACCCACTAACAGTGCGATTTTTTTTTTTTTTTTCTTTTTTTTTCGGCCGAAAAATTGGCCGATTTTCGACCCGTCTATGGCCGGCATTAGACAAGTTGAGTCAAAACAATGGCATCAGCATGACAGCCAGATAATTAGCATTACCTAAAGGAGAGTACACCAGTGACAGTCTCCATTGCTCTCCCATGACAGAGGCCCTTTAGGTGCATGTATGCTAATTAATGTGTAAGTGTAACACATTTAACTGTATATCTCCCAAAGATCACCATTCCCCCCTAACAAAAAAGACTGCCACCTTTGTTCAGGCATCATCCAGCATCGCAATCTTCTGATTGAACTGAGATGATAGCTAGGAGATGACACATCATGTACATTTTATTGTCTGTGACGTTCTTGGCTGACTTCACAAATATTGAAAATAGATCAGCCCCTCACTGCATCTTTTTTACAATGTCTTGCTGCAAAGTTACAGTGTGACAGTTTGAGTGATCACTGGGGAAAAAACAGAGAATATGCTTCTTCCTGCTTGAGCAAACCGATGACATCATTGCATTCTAGGCAAAGTTAAAGTGACACTAAACAATGTCCTTACTCTCCAAAAATAATCCAGACACGTCCACTACTTACTGGCTCTGTAGTATATTTTTCATTATATTGTTTCCTGCTGTTTTTCTGCCTCCTCGTATTGTCCTCTGTGAGCTCACAAATGTATCCTTTTTTTCCTTCACTTTTGTTTCTTTGGATCTAGCAGTGCGCATTAGTTAATGTGCACTGTTCGAAGCACAGTACAAATCCCATAGTCTATAGTCCCTAGTCCATTACAAGATACGAGCAAGAGAATTTTTTTTAAACAAGAGTTTAGTGTCACTTGCCATCCGCCCACAGTACATTTAATGTGGGTGGGAGGCATGTGCAGGCTGGATCACTCACATGTAGGTCATCCAGCCTGCTCCAGGTTAGGGGAGCGCAGCGTGCTGCTTCCGTGACCGCTGTGTCCACAAGACAAAGCGGATTGCGGCTCCCAGTACCCGGCCACTTTGAGCGATCCAAGGCCGTAATGTGATTGCTATGCAATCACATGATCACGTTAACAAAGCTGTTATGAATGAATGTGATTCATAAGAGTGATGCTGTGATTGGCCCACATCTGTCACATGGTACCTGGGCAAATCACAACACCCTGTACAATGCGATTAGCTGTAGCCAATCACAAATCACTCGTAATCACAACTGTTATGTCACCTATTCATGACAATTCGAAACATTGCTGTTACAGTAATAATCATTGTAACAGCAATCAAAATGTAAAAAAAAATATACTGATGCACTTGAGGCCTAGTTGACCACCACTACTCTAAATGACTTCAGTGCAAAATCGTGTCCTATTGGCTTCAATGTAAAATCGCCTTTCATTGTATTCAATGCAAAATCAGCTCCCATGGACTTCAATGCAAAATCGGCTCCCATGGACTTCAATGCAAAATCGGCTCCCATGGACTTCAATGCAAAATCGGCTCCCATGGACTTCAATGCAAAATCGGCTCCCATTGACTTCAATGCAAAATCGGCTCCCATTGACTTCAATGCAAAATCGGCTCCCATTGACTTCAATGCAAAATCGGCTCCCATTGACTTCAATGCAAAATCGGCTCCCATTGACTTCAATGCAAAATCGGCTCCCATTGACTTCAATGCAAAATCGGTTCTCATTGACTTCAATTCAAAATCGGTTCCCATTGACTTCAATGCAAAATCGGTTCTCATTAATTTCAATGCAAAATCAGGTCCCATTGACTTCAGTGCAAAATTGCATCCCATTGACTTCAAGGCAAAATCGCTTCCCATTGACTTCAATGCACAATTGCCTCCCTTTGACTTCAATGCACAATCTCTTCTTATTGACTTCAGTGCACAGTTGCCTCCCATTGACTTCAATGCAGAAACACCTGTCAATAGCACTCCCATGTGAACACTTATCTCTGCATGCCACTCTATCACTTGTGAGTCTGGAATGCACGGCTACAAATTCGCACAGGAACCTTTTTGTAATGGCACTCAAAACACAATGCGTGTGGATGGCATCTTGTGAACCACCTCAGTAGAAATACATATCTAGCCTCTCGTGCGAATCTGTGAGTTTGAAAATGCATCCAGAATCGCATATGTGTGAATTAGGACGGCTCCATTCATACCTGGGCATTTTAGGATCACGGCAGAATCTCTGATCACAAAATGCGGGTTCAAGTGCCATTATTTTCAATAGCACCTAAAACGTGGTGCAGTTGTGCCGTGTTTGTTGTGCGGCAAATCATGCTTGAAGCTTGTTGCTCAAAATTTGCCGTGCCCCAGGTCCTGACAACCAACACTATGCAAAAAAAAACCTGGCTCCTAACTTTTTTAGCTAGCTCCTCGATTCAAAGCAAATATGTCAAGCCCTGATTTCAATGCATAAAAATACGTTGTAAGTCTGTGAAAGCATCAGTTTATATAGCAGGTGCATGATGCCTGTGACGGCCAGCACTTGGACAGCCATTCAGACAGTATATAGTATTTGAGCCAGACAAAAAAATATATTGTCGCTCTTTTAAATGTGCATTTATAGGAAAGCAATAAGAAGAGAATCATTCCTGTCATGTCTATTTAGGCCTGAAATAATGATTGCTTGGTATAAATCCATCCAGTTAGTGGATGCTTCCTCTGACAACCTGTAAACCAGGGCCTGTAATAGATATACTGTATGTCTGAATATATCCCAATCTTGCAGTTCTGGAAGTTGTGTCAATCGTATGTTTCTCTATCACGTCGATGTTATGGTTTGAACCCATCTTTATAAATGTAGGCTTTATACAGTGCACCTCTCTGGTTTAGTTTTTGTGTGTAAGGTAGTGTAAGAAATAATGGGCAGTGCACACACAAATTCTGCTTTCTGTGAGGCCTTGATTGTGGAAATTTCTTCACTCTGAATTTTTGTTATACTTCAACTGGTTTCACTCTGCTTCATGTTAATGCTATACTTCTAACTCTGACAGCCAGGCATTTTATTCATTCCCTGGTATGTGTGGCTGTGCACCTAGAATCTCCTATGGTCATTTCCCAATTTGTGGTAAGACTGTCAAACACTACTAGTCTAGGTATGTACATTCATTTCTAAAATATTTACATAAATCAAATTCATACATGATACCTAAACACTATGCTACATTGTACTGCACAGATTGTAAAGATTATACACCCTATGTGACGTCAGATGGATTTCAAACAGAACATAAAACCGGAGCTTTGTTATGTACATAAATCACAAATGAATAAACTCACAAGAGGTGTGAGTCTGTAAAGTACAGTATCATCTGCCACACACAACAATTGTACAAAGCCTGTGACAGCGTGACATGTTACCACTTGATTCTATAGGCAGGAAAAGAACTGAGCCAATCATAAACATTAACAATTGAGACCGTAGGGTAAATTGCAGCATAACTGAATCACATTACTATTATTTTCAGTTACAAAAAAAGTGCTGTAGCTTCTTCTCTATTAAGAAAACAGTACAAATAACAAACCACTGCTTTCAAGCAGACCAGCCTAGGTGGGGATCACTCAGTCTGTGGCTACAAGCAGCATTAACTACTTTTGGCAATATAGTGTGTGTGTGTGTGTATATGTGTATATATATATATATATATAATTAATATTATTATTATACAGTATTTATAAAGCGCCAATAGTTCGCTCAGCACTGTACATTACAAAGGGGGACAGAACATGTGACAGAACAATACCAATACAATGCAAAACATGAGGGGATTGAGGGCCCTGCTCTTTCGAGCTTACAATCTAGGAGTGTATATATATATATATATATATATATATATATATATATATATATATATATATATATATATATATATATATATATACATACACAGTATATTGGGACCCCTTGCCTTTTACACGCACATGAAGTTTAATGCCATCCCAGTCTTAGTTCGTAGGGTTCAATATTGAGTTGGCCCAAACTTTGCAGCTATAACAGCTTCAACTCTTCTGAGAAGGCTTTCCACAAGGTTTAGGAGTGTGTCTATGGGAATGTTTGACCATTCTTCCAGAAGCACATTTGTGAGGTCAGGCATGATGTCTGATGAGAAGGCCTGGCTCGCAGTCTCCGCTTTAATTCATCCCAAAAGTGTTCTATCAGGTTGAGGTCAGGATTCTGTGCAGGCCAGTCGAGTTCCTCCACCCCAAACTTGCTCATCCATGTCTTTATGGACCTTGCTTTGTGCACTGGTGCGCAGTCATGTTGGAACAGGAAGGGGCCATCACCAAACTGTTCCCACAAAGTTGGGAGCATGCAATTGTCCAAATTGTCTTGGTATGCTGACGCCTTAAGAGTTCCACTGGAAATAAAGGGCCAAGCCCAACCCCTGAAAAACAACCCCACACCATAATCCCCCTCCACCAAACTTTACACTTGGCACAATGCAGTCAGGCAAGTACCGTTCCTCTGGCAACTGCCAAACCCAGACATGTCCATCGGATTGCCAGATGGAGAAGCGTGTTTCGTCAGTGGCAGCGTGCTTTATACCACTGCATCCAATGCTTTGCATTGCACTTGGTGATGGAAGGCTTGGATGCAGCTGCTTGGCCATAGAAACCCATTCCATGAAGCTCTCAACAAGCTGTTGTGGTAATCTGAAGGCCACATGAAGTTAGCTATTGACTTTGCAGACTGTTGGCGATTTCTGCACATTGTGCGCTACAGTATGTGCTGACCCCGCTCTTTCATTTTACGTGGCCTACCACTTCGTGGCTGAGTTGCTGCTGTTCCCAGTTGCTTCCACTTTGTTATAATACCACTAACAGTTGACCGTGGAATATTTAATAGCAAGGAAACTTCAGGATAGACTTATATTACAAGTGACCCATTCTTTCTCAAATGTTTGTAGAAGCAGTCTGCATGCCTAGGTACTTGATTTTATATACCTGTGGCCATGGAGGTGATTGGAACACCTGAATCCAATGATTTGGAGGGGTGTCCCAATACTTTTGGTAAGTGTGTGTGCGTGTGATCATTCTGCATACTTTTTTCCCTTTTATATAACTGATCACATAGTCTCTGTTTCTGCATAAGGAATTTCGAGATATTGGCTGGGAGTGGGGGAGAGACTGCAGAACACTGATCTTCCCAGTGAATAGCTGGGGGGGGGGGGTGTCAGGACAAATTTGATCCCTAGAGAATGGGAGATCTCAGCACAGCTTAAAAAAAAAAAAAGGGAAATCAGAGGGACTGCCAGGAACACCAGGGATTTCACACAAAGGAAGCAATACAAACAGACCAGGATACTTTTTCATACAAGTACATGTTACAGCGAGCTCATATCAGGAATATGAAATGTTGGATTTACATATTTTTAATGAACACTGAGAGGTTATTAACATAAAGCTAATCCATTTCAAAGGTATATCTGAAAATACATTTAAAAAAACTGGTTCCTTTTTCACAATGTGTGAATATTAATGAATCATTACTAACCAATTATTGTATATCATTCTGTAGCAGTATTGGCGCCTGATTTACAAAGTATTTTTATGTATTTAAAAAAAAAAGAAACAAAAAACGGATTCTGTAGATTTCCTTTAAATACACTACAGGCCTGCCTTTTCAGTTTTCAGATATCTCAAGGCTCAAAAATTAGCTAGAAAGTGGAGTCGTTGCCCATAGAGAAAAATTCAATCGGCTACAAACAGATATATAAACAAATAATAAAAAAAAAAAACTAAAAAGCACTTTTCACTACAATTAGGCATTTGTTAAAAAACAAAAAACACCACACTATATATATTTTTAAATGTGTAAGGACCAGAATCCATCTTCATAAAAGCTTCCTGTTGTCCACAGCATATTTTGGTTCAAGCAAAGCGATACTGCTACACTGATGCAGTGCTTTTAGAGCCTGTTCAAACATAAATGTAAATTAAAATGCATAAAAAATGTTTTGAAAATAGATGTGCATTACCTTCCATTGACCTACAGTGACACAAATTTTTGACATGTGTTAAAAGGCATTTTTATGTGCAATAGATTGCTATGTGTTTTGCAGGTTATCTCCTGTGACATCACATCCTTTTCCTGTTAGTAGGTTGAGAAGAGTAAGAGGGAGAAAAATAGAGAGTCCAACACATTTTTGTTTTTGGAGAGGCATTGGCAAATGGGATATCTGGAGTAACAGCCCACACATGGCTTACAAACTCATCTACAGCATGTCTATAAACCCTGCCATTAAGGCACCTCATTGGCCAGCTTTCCACTGCACGTTCTGCACTCCCCCTCTAAAGTGGCTGCCGTATAGGTCCTTGGAAGGAACAAAATAATAAAAAGCTTTTTTAATTTCTTAATAGGCTTGTGTTGCATGGCTGTGCATTTACATGCATCGTGTTACAATGCATAATACCACCTCTATGCCGATGACACACAAATCTATCTCTCAACCCCCCACCTCACCCCCTCGGTCTCCGCCCGAATCACACACCTACTGAGCGACATATCAGACTGGATGTCGCTCCACTTCCTTAAACTGAACCTCTCCAAAACCGAGTTTCTTGTCTTCCCCCCAGCCCGGACACCACCCCCCATTGACTTCTCCGTCACATCCAACAACGCCACCATCAAACCCGCCCCGCAGGCCAGAGTACTTGGTGTCATTCTGGACTCCAACCTGTCCTTCCAGCCCCAAGTCCAGTCTTTAACAAACTCGTGCAGACTCCACCTCCGCAACATCGCCAAAATCTGCACGTTCCTAACCCCAGAAACCACTAAACAGCTCATCCACTCCCTCATCATATCACGACTGGACTACTGCAACTCCCTCCTCACTGGCCTGCCTCGCCACTGGCTATCCCTGCTTCAGTCGATCCTGAATACGGCTGCCAGACTCATTCACCTTTCCAACCGCTCCATCTCCGCCACCCCCCTCTGCCAATCCCTCCACTGGCTTCCGATTGCGCAACGCATCAAATTCAAAATCCTAACGCTGACGTACAAAGCTGTCCACCATACTGCCCCGTACTACATCACTGACCTAATATCCAAGTACCGCCCAACACGCACACTCTGCTCCTCACAAGACCTCCTTCTCTCTAGTTCCCTGGTCTCCTCCTCCCATGCCCGCCTCCAGGACTTCTCCAGGGTGTCACCCATCCTCTGGAACTCCCTGCCCCAACCCATCAGATTATCACCTACTCTCTTCTCCTTTAGGCGCACCCTGAAAACCCATCTCTTCAGGGAAGCCTACCCCACCCCCTGCTAACCTGCCGACCTCCTCCACTCTTCCTACCACTCCATCCCCCACAGCTATCTCCTCCTGTGCCACCATCCCCTCCCTCCTAGATTGTAAGCTCGAAAGAGCAGGGCCCTGAATCCCCTCATGTTTTGCATTGTATTGGTATTGTTCTGTCTCATGTTCTGTCCCCCTTTGTAATGTACAGCGCTGAGCAAACCATTGGCGCTTTATAAATACTGTATTATAATAATAATAATAATACATAGCATTTTAATTCAACACACTGCACTGTACAAGACACCAGCACTGTAGTGTGAACAGGAGGCTGGTCAGAAATCTGGGGGTCCTGGACCAAACTGTCCTGACAAAATGCAGTGGTGGTCAAGAACCTGGTTATGCTGTTTGATGAGATGTCAAGTCTGACTGAATAATATGATACACTTCTACACTTTTGGCAGTCAGGCTGTGTTTGAACTGTACTGTTGGCTGTTTCCCTGAAGTTAAGCTTTAAATAACTATATTTTCTGTGCGCAGCAGCAAGGTTCATCCACCTATTTTCTCCATCAAGGCACTTAACTCCTTTTTCCGTCTTGCTGAAGTGCCACCCTGCATTGCATGTCCCTACACTGATGAAAAAGCATGTACATGCCCATACTTGACCTATGCCCATTCTACCTTTGAAGCATTTTTTAATTATGTCTGATATAATATTGATTTTTGCATGTTATATTGTAGAAATGACATACTCACCTTTCTCCCTGAAGAAGGAATTTATTATTTATTATTTCAGGTACTTATATAGCGCCGTCAATTTACGCAGCGCTTTACATATATATTGTACATTCACATCAGTCCCTAACCCTCAAGGGGCGTACAAGCTAAGGTCCTTAACTCACATTCATACATACACATACTAGGGACAATTTAGACAGGAGCCAATTCACCTACCAGCATGTCTTTGGTGTGTGGGAGGAAACCGGAGTACCCGGAGGAAACCCACGCATCAACTGACCAAGCTACATTAAAACATTGGCAGTCATTTTGGTGTATCTTTGTATAAAAGGGTATATGTACATTGTATTGTCATTGGATTGCATGTATGTCACTAATTGGATACAATTTTGACATGTTTTTATAGACCTATGGGTCAATTTTATGCAAATATGTCTACAAAGAAAGATTGACATTTTGTCTTTTAGATGAAACACTAATTTGTTCTGCCTTTTAAAATCCCAGGGGGGTTATAGGTATTCTTTTAGGCTTTATAACTGTATTTTCGGATGTTGGCAGGACATTGTATGCAAATATTCACTTGATCCAGCATTCTTTGTCATTTACACTGACGAAAAAAAGAACTTGTCATTTCTAGCCATGCTGTCTGTATAGATTGAAGCTTGCAGACAGGAATATGGTTTCAGCTTTGCAAACATTTACATTTATGGATTTACTTCGAGCTATCTTTGTAATTGGTATGTGGTCCTAGCTGGAGTAAGAATTGAAGGGCACGCTGTACACTAAACGTCCTTGATTAATGATTTCATAGTCCAGACCCAGGGAGTGCTCTGTAAATATTACACTGTTTCAAAGAATCGCATGGTACTCTTTGTGATGTTTGTTGTTGAACTCCGAACCATTGACCTGGAAACAGCAAAGCCTATGTAAATTGTGAATGTATATCGTATAAAATATATAAAGCACGTTGACTAAATATGTATTAACACTTGAGATCAAGGATGTAATAGGAGTGAAAAATACATTTTACTAGATTACTGTAAATATTATTTTATTGTGCTTTTTTATTTAACCAGAATGAAACTATTTGCACAAATTTCACCAATAAATCATCTTAATTTTAGTCAGTTTTAACCATTTGCCCTCCAGAGGATTTCCCCCCCCCCCCTTTTGCGCAGTCATGCAACGCTGCACCCAAATGAAATTTGTCCTTTTTTTTTTTTTTTCCTACATATGGGAGTTTTCTTTCGGTGGTATTTGATCGCCTTTGATTTTTTTAAAAATGTTTGCACGATAAACAAAAAAAGACTGACAATTTTGAGAAAAATACTATATTTTTTACTTTTTGCTATTAAACATGTCCGGTAAAAAAAATTAAATAATCAAATTTCGTCATACATTTAGGCCAAAATGTAATCTGCTACATGTTTTTGCTGAAACAAAAAAATCCCAATACGTGTAAAGTAATTGGTTTATGTGAAAGATGTAGCATCTACAAATGGTGGTGTGTATATATACTGGAATTTGTTTTTTTTTTATATACTAGTAATGGCGTCGATCAGTGAGTTATTGCAGGACTGCGGCGGGCATTGTGACACGGGGGGGGGGGAACTGACTGTCACTGACATCCCCAGTGACACTAATACAGTGGCCAGTGCTAATAAAAAGCACTGACACACTACTTATGACACTGAGCAGGAAGCTGTTAACATCTGAGGTAATCAAAGGGTTAACTGTGTGCTGTTTTACTGTGTGCTCTCCCCCGTCAGTGATACTCTGTGATCACCGGGTGCCGGCGGGGAATCACCTGCTTTTTTTTTTTTTTTTGCTATTTGGCACTGCACTACTTTAACTGGCAATTGTGCAGTCATACAACACTGTAGCCAAAATAAATTTATATCTTTTTTTCAAACAAATAGAACTTTCTTTTGGTGGTATTTGATCATCACTGGGTTTTTATTTTTTATTATATAAACAAAAAAAGACCAACATTTTTGAACAAAAAAATTATTTTTTTAATTTCTGCTATAAAACATATCCAATAAAAAATAAAATAAAACATTTTTAATATAAACTTAAGTCAAAATTATTGTATTGTATCCGTCTTTGATAATAACTGTGTATTGATTGGTTTGTGTGAAAGTTATAGCATCTACAAACTATGCTGTATATATACTGGAATTTTTGTTTGTTTATTTATTTTACTAGTACTGATGGTGATCAGCAAATTATAGTGGGACTGTGATAGTGCGGCAGGCAATCTGACACTGGGTGGGAGCTGACTGACACTGACTTCTCCAGTGCCACTAATACAATGATCAGTGATGCGGTTCACTGTACTAATGACACTGGCTGGGAAGGGGTTAACATCTGGGGCAATCAAAGGGTTAACTGTGTGCTTAACAATGTGTAATATGTGCTGCTTTTACTAAGAGCCCTGACTGTTTTTGGGAGTTTTTTTTCTACCTGCTTTGCATACTTACCTGCTCTGTGCAATGGTTTTGTAGTATAGAGTGCCCCTCCTAGCAAGGTAAAAAACAAACTTCTGCCTTTTAGAATCACTATAAATTACTTCCTTCTCCTGCCAATGACTACTTGTCCCATGAGGCATTGCTTCTCACACTAGTTTGCAGGCACGTACTGACAATGTATTTTCTGATATGTAGACAACTAATGCATTCTGTATGCAGGCCAACTAATCGGTTGACCAACTAATCAATTTTGAAAAGAGCTGACACTATTTGACATTGACACGATTATGTTGATTAGTTGTTTCAGCCCTATTTACATCTTCTCTATTTAGAGATGTTGAAGGATATTCTATATCTAACTAATCCCTTTTCTTAAGATGAGCATTGAAAAACGTATGCCATTACCAGTGGTCTCCAAACTGTGGCCCTGGGGACGAATGTGGCCCTTTGCTTGATTCTATCTGGCCCGTGGGCCATTATTCCCCCCACTGTCAGCAAAAGTAGGACATAGTTCCTACCACTGACACCCAATGATGGGGCACTATTCTTCCCATTAACACCAACGATGTAGCACTCTTACTCCCACTGGCACCAACAGTGGGGTAGTATTCTTCCCACTGGCACCAACAATGGGGTACTATTCCTCCCACTGGCACCAACAATGGGGTACTATTCCTCCCCCTGGCGCCAACGATGGGGCACAATTCCTCCCCCTGGCGCCAATGATGGGGCACAATTCCTCCCCCTGGCGCCAACGATGGGGCACAATTCCTCCCCCTGGCGCCAACGATGGGGCACAATTCCTCCCCCTGGCGCCAACGAAAGGGACACTGTTAACTCCCATTGACACACAGACATTTTCTACTCCTGCTGGCCATAGTCCAGCCCTCCTACAGTTTGATGGACAGTAAATTGGCCCTTCATTTAGAAAGTTTGGAGACCACTGCCATATACAAAACCATTTAAATAAGTGCCCCAGGTAAACTGATGTTTTGGGCCTCATGCACACAGGACGTAAAAAATGTCGCTTTTACAGGCATTTTTTTTAAAGCCTCTAAACACAAATCTGTCTATATGGTCATGCACACAAACTCGTTTACAGGCATATTAGAAAAGGAATGTTTAGAGGCTGAAAAAAAAATATCACGTGTGCGTTCAGGAGAGGAGCATTTGAGCAGAAAAACCACTTCACAGGCCTAAAGTTTAGGCACATTTAGCGCTTCAGCGTTCATTTCAGTGGCCAGAATAAATATTGTGGTCAATGGAATAAACAAACAGCCAAGAACAAAGGTGTTCAGAGAAGTTTGACAAACACTCCAGTGTGCATGAGGCCTGAATGGCATTGTCTTGAGCTGAGAGTGGTGGAGACTTTCTGCGCCTTTTGTTTCACTCATTATTGGCATATACCTAATATTTTAAAATGGTAATCTTGCCTGTATTTTTACTATGTCCTTTAAGTTCACCAGCTGTTATTTGATTAATTTTGAATGCTGATGATGCTGTTAGATATGTAATTTTGTCATTCTTGTTGGTTTTGATTACTGTTTGTAGTTTTCACTGTATATAATGGATGCTTCTTCATGCCAGGTTAAGGCCTCATGTACACTGGACGGTTTTATTTAACTCTACTAGAAGCCTTTTCCTGGCAGCAGCGTTTTGGGCAAAAGAAGCCTGAGGCTTGTAAAAGTGTGTAACTCATTTACAGGCTTCAAGTGTTCGGGCATTATTTCAATTCATTGGCCAGAATAAGTAATTTATTCTGGCCATTGAAATGAATTAACAATCAAGCGATAAATGCACCTAACATTAATGCGCGTTTAGACACATTTCCTCATGGCAGGCATAATTTCTGATTAAAAAAAAATCTGGTTCTCCTGGACACAGTGGCCCTGGGTTTTTTTCCTGCGTCTAAACTCTCCTGCTACTAAAAACTTCTAAATGTTTGTGTGTATGGACACATAGGTTAACATTCAGGGAAGTTTAGAGGCAGGAAAAAAAAAAGTCAGACACTCCTAGGAGGAGCTGTAAAACCGTCATAACGCCTATATCTAAGCAGCTCAATCTGTTGTCTTAATTGTACTGTGTGTAGACATTACACCACCAAAACTTGTGTTTTCATTAATGTGTGATACCAGAATATCTGTGTGACATTTGTGGCCTGAAACTTATCCGTGGGTTTATTATATAATCCTATCGTGTGTGTGTGTGTGTGTGTGTGTGTGTGTGTGTGTGTGTGTGTGTGTGTGTGCACGGCTTATGTTTTTTTGGTTTAGCCTATTAGGCCACATATTGGTTTATGTGTTTTATATGAAATATTTCAGTCTGCATTGTCTTTGTGGGTAAAAAAAAAGTCCACCCAAACTAACCCAAAATGATTTGTCTGTTATGTATTAGGTGTGCAGGTTTCAGAAAATACAAGGCAGAGAAAGAAAGGAAGAGCTCCCCAGGTAGTGTGGGCAAGGGTCCCCGAGAGAATGAACGCTGCCAAGCAAGTGATATCTCCAGTGCCTTGGCAGACTTGTCCATGGCTGCAGTGGTGGCTCTTGGTACATCTGAGCCAGGTTTAGTTAATCCAGCTTTTGATGAACATGATGATGGTGAGTTGTTTTATCAGGATTTAAAGTATTTTTCCTCCTACTTTCCTGCAATATTGTGGGGGAACTTTTATCTATTGTAACCTGATTTCCATTCTCTCAGATCAACCTCACAGAACAAGTCTTGTAGCAGAGACAAGCAACATAGAAATACATCGTGATGACCAAGAGGAGGAGCTTGGTATGCGCATTGTGGGGGGCAGAGACACTCCTTTGGGCAATATTGTGGTGCAGGAGGTGCTAAAAGACTCATTGATTGCTACTGATGGCAAAATTATGCCAGGAGACCATATCCTAGAGGTAAGAAAGCTGTACAACTGCATACAGTATATTTAGCAAAGTGGCATTTTTTTAAAGTGTAACTTCTAACGATTAACTTCTTTTACTTGCTCCCTTTTGATCTGTTAAAGTGATATTAAAGGTTCTTTTTTTTTTCAATAACAAACATGTTCTACTTACCTGCTCTGTGCAATGTTTTTGCACTGAGCAGCTCCAATCCTCCTCTTTTCAGGTCCCCCGCTGGCCTCCAGACTCCTCTCTCCTGCCTAGTGCCCTCATAGCAAGCAGCTTGCCATGGAGGCAGCTGAGCAGGCTTGCTCCCAAGCCGCTACTCTGAGTGTCCATTCACACACATAGCATGTTTCGGCCCTACCCCCAATCTTTCCTCATTGACTCACTGGCTGTGATTGACAGTAGCAGGAGCCAATGGCTACTGCTGCTGTCTCAACCAAAGAGGAGGGAGAGACCAGGGAGAGCTGCGGCTATCGTGCACATCGGTGGATGGAGATGGGACTCCGGTAAGTTTACAACCACTTTAATGATACAATTGAAAGCATTTTGTTATGTCTGTGAAGTGCACAATATACCTGGTGATCCAGAAATCCAGTGAACTCCTAACTTTCTGTAGCGATATGACTGATGCACCGAACTCTTGGACATCGTTATCAGACCTGTCTAGTTTTGTATTTATAATGAAGATGAGGAGAAGTGGAGTTTTTCTGTTATCTAAATCAAGAGCGAGCAGCCTAGGATAACAACCCTGTTCTCCATTTGTGAACATTATCACCCTAAGTGTCAATTCACACCAGCAACGGCAGTTGTGCAGTGTGATGCAGCAGGACAACTGCAGTGCTGACGCATCAATCCCAGCAAATCGCAGTGTTCTCATTTTTTTCTTTTTTACTCAGACAAGCTTTATTGAAATGTCATGCAAATTACATTTGATAAAGTTCTATTGGCCACCTCATGGTGCGAGGAGATGGTTTACCTTGCATTGCGCTGCACTGAAATTAAGTACAGCCTGCCATGCTTTTTTTTTTTTTTTTTTTCTTTTCAGCATACATAGTACAGAGTACATAGGGACTACTCACTTTGCCTCGTCTTGCGGAGGGACTGTGGTTGAATAGCTGCTCACTGCAGTCCCACCACACCTGGTGTGAATTGTCCCTAAGGAAGTGTTACTGGCATGTCTTCAATTTACATTATGTTGTACAGTGAAACTTTCTTTTTTTTTGTTTTTCTTTTTTATTTGTCACATTTATACAGGAGAAAATACTGGGGAAAAAATTTTAATCTGTTCTTAGGGCCATATTAAATTCCCCTGATTTGGTTTTCAGTAACTTTAAATGCTAAAACTGCTAAGTAAAGAATTACATCCATTCACACTGTCAGTGTCAAACCTGCATTTAGGGGACATTTCTAAACATATATAAATGCCAGTAATGATCTTTCAATGATGCCATTCACATTGATCGTCTACCTGTGTTTAGGTGCAGTTTAGCAATGTTTAGAGATATTAGACTCTTTTGCTTCCAGGATCTCATAAGAAACTCTAAATACAGCAAACGTATGCAGATGGTTAAATTGTACATCCAAGATCACTTTTGAATTTAAAAGTAGAAGCACTAGTGTGAATGAGTAAGAGGGACACACATTATCTAAAAACAGCTGGCCAGTTAGAGGGCTAGGAATTCTATGAAATCCTTTCTACAACTGTACTGGTAAATTATTATTTCATGTACCATGGCAATAGTTTGTTTATTTGACTGTTATGGACAAATTATAGACACCTGCAGTTCAAGAGGAAAAGGTCCTATTTAAAAAAAAACAAAAAAAAAAACAAAAAAAAAAAAAACATAGCAGTAAATACAAAAATGTAACCAAACCAAGTTGCTTGGCCATTTGTAGAACAAAAGGGTTTGGAACTTCTGTGGTTTAAAAATTAGTATTTTGATATTTTATAAATATAAATATGCTCAGTGACAATTAATAAAAGGAACCTTTCATTATATAATAATTTCAAAAATCCAAAATCTATAATTTTTCAAATTAAAGTCCAATTTCAAATTAAAGTCCAATATCACAATAAAATAAATAAATAAATACGTGTAGTCCAAAAAATTGATTCAAGTGTAAAAAAGTCTCCGCTGCTTGCAAAACCTTGATTACCTCAAAAAAAACAAAATATACATAGTGCATTATCCTTTATAAATAAAAATTTACATGTGAAATCAATCCGATAATATTCACCCAAGTGAAAACACGTGTATATATCAAACCACATACACATGTGATATACTGTGCAAAACCATGCATGTGAAATACTCTACTGTGCTCAAAACTCATGACACAGTGCACACTTATATCAGGGTAAGGAGTGAATACCCTTACCAATATTCAAAGCAATTTATGTTTTTGATCTCAATCCACAGAAATTGCCTGGTGATATAAATCCTTTTGAAGATGTCCTCAGGGTTTGCTTTGATCCTATGATACTGTATGGATCCTTCCACCCTAGCAACTCAGATATGTTTCCACCATATACGCCAGTCAGATACCCATAGATAAGGAACAAATCATAGCGTGATACTGCCACATACTAAGATCCAAAACTTTTAATTATCCTGCTTACATTAAAAACATCTTTCCATCGCACATAGCATATAAAGACCTGTCTGCCATCCGGAATCCAGGAGAGTCCTAATCGCAAGTCACAGCCGATTTTTTTCCCTCTCCAAGATGGCCGCCACTCCACTTCCGATATTCTCGTATGCGTCTGACGTCACCTCCCTTTGACGCGTTTCGTCATTGGACGTAATCATAAAGGGTTACGTCCAAATCATAAATGATTACGTCCAATGACGAAACGCGTCAAAGGGAGGTGACGTCAGACGCATACGAGAATATTGGAAGTGGAGTGGCGGCCATCTTGGAGAGGGCAAAAAATCGGCTGTGACTTGCGATTAGGACTCTCCTGGATTCCGGATGGCAGACAGGTCTTTATATGCTATGTGCGATGGAAAGATGTTTTTAATGTAAGCAGGATAATTAAAAGTTTTGGATCTTAGTATGTGGCAGTATCACGCTATGATTTGTTCCTCATCTATGGGTATCTGACTGGCGTATATGGTGGAAACATATCTGAGTTGCTAGGGTGGAAGGATCCATACAGTATCATAGGATCAAAGCAAACCCTGAGGACATCTTCAAAAGGATTTATATCACCAGGCAATTTCTGTGGATTGAGATCAAAAACATAAATTGCTTTGAATATTGGTAAGGGTATTCACTCCTTACCCTGATAGAAGTGTGCACTGTGTCATGAGTTTTTAGCACAGTAGAGTATTTCACATGCATGGTTTTGCACAGTATATCGCATGTGTATGTGGTTTGATATATACACGTGTTTTCACTTGGGTGAATATTATCGGATTGATTTCACATGTAAATTTTTATTTATAAAGGATAATGCACTATGTATATTTTGTTTTTTTTGAGGTAATCAAGGTTTTGCAAGCAGCGGAGAGTTTTTTACACTTGAATCAATTTTTTGGACTACACGTATTTATTTACTTATTTTATTGTGATATTGGACTTTAATTTGAAATTGGACTTTAATTTGAAAAATTATAGATTTTGGATTTTTGAAATTATTATATAATGAAAGGTTCCTTTTATTAATTGTCACTGAGCATATTTATATTTATATTTGCACACCTCTAAGGGTAGAGGTGAAGTGTGCTTACAAAGAGTTGGGGCGAATTAGTGATTTACATTTATTATATTTTGATATTTTGTTTTATGTGTTTATGGTAAAATAATAATGTAAAAAGATCATGTGTGTAACTGAATAAGGTAAAACCGCATTAAGTTAATAATTTTGTTATTATTGTGTTCCGGCTATGCAATGGAAATAGTGGTTAAATATTTTACAAGATAACCGCAAACTTTGTACACGTGACCGTGTTGTCTGTATTTTGCAGTCGCTAATAAGTCGTCTTTTGCTTTTCACCTAAAACTTGTCACACATTCACAGGGCTGCAGGCGTATTAAGACTATCTGGGGAGGGTCCAGGTTTTGAATGTGACACTAGTCACTCTAAGCTTGGCTGAATACAGATTAGAGCAAACAGGTTTAACATTGGATCTGCAGCTGACTATACACGATTCGGCTGCCTATCTCTGGACCATATTTAGGCTGTCTGATCATACAGATCATGTGTGAAGCCAATTCTGACAGATGAGAAGGTTTGGCACCTAAGCATAACCTCTGGTTTGTACATGAGACTGCAGATCGCTGCTTGTATTAAACCTTAATCTAGCTGATAACTGGCTAGTTCATTAGAGTATTGGGTGGTATTATATTGTAAATAGCAATGTAGTTATCAGGTACACTAGCTGATGGTTAGAAAACTTTCACCTGTACACAATTCATGCATCCAGTGAAATATAATATGTCTTCCGTGATGTACTGAGATTTGTCATTAGTGTCCTATTTCTCACTGCAAGCTAAATTTTGAGATTTTATGTCCTGTAATACAATTGAAGTGTATTTAAAGTCAAACCTTTTTTATAGAGTAGGGTTTTTTTTTCCTTTCTGTGCCTCTTCCAAGAGATTCATTTTACTTCCTGTCCCAGAAATACAGCAGGAGTTAAGAGGAGAACTCTCCAAAGCAAGCTAATAACCCCTCTGAGATGGCTGTCACCAAGAATATTGGGTTCCCCATTAGAATATTGCTCTCACCTCCTGTTCTTGTGACAATGTAAACATTTTGGATTTTCTATTGAATTCTGTAGTGATGACCAAGTTCCCTAGGATCAATAGTGAGACTAAATCTCCCCAACATGGACGCACAAAAAACTGAAAGTGGTTCTAATCGCTCACCATTCTATCCAAGACTAAATACAAAAAGGTTTTGGCTTTACATACACTTCTCAGTATAGATGGACACACTTGTTTTAAATGCCATTTGCAGTCCATGTATGGGAAGGCTGGTTGTACAGAACTTCTGTACAAGTAGCTTGTTGACTTTTTCCCCCAAATGATCAGTGCCGCTGGCTATGGCCAACAGCACTGATCACTGTATTGTGACGGCAGGGAAGTCTTCCCACTGTCAGACCACAATAACTCTGGGAGTGATTCCCCTACTCACATCAAATGTGTGGATAGGGGAATTGGCTGATTTTTTTTTTCTCTTTTAATTCAACCATTTGATTAATGCATGGCCTGCCTTAGGGCAGTATTATGCTGATGAATATATTAATGAGGTTCAGAGCTACAGAAAGATAATTGTGTATATTTCCTAATTATTGTAAAACAATATAATCAGATCCTATGAACAGATAACTATAGCATTCTGTACCATGATAAATAAAGGAGTGCCTCTGGAATAGAGTTGAAGATCAAAGTGAGTCACGGCTCTGTCTGTATTGTAGGTTTTGTAAATGACCACTGTTTATGTTGGAACCAATGCCACGTTCTATTGTTCATTAAACAATGTTGCAGGAAGGTATTACAGAATACTTTGCATGAATTTTAATCATGTCAAAGAGTAAAATTGGCCATACCCTGATGAAGATACCCCCCAGGGCTTTGTATTCTGATCATCGCCCCCCCACTGCTATTAGAATACACTGATTAGTGGCTGCAGTTGCTGATTGAGAAAAGTTTTCCAACATGTCCGTTCAACAGAAGCTGCCCAAACAAATGACTTTATCGAGCAGAGGCTGACACACTCTTATCAAAATTGGGCTGGTACAGTGGGAATCTCCACCAGCATATGGCCAACTTTAATCCTTAAAGTAACTAACAGAAATAAAATATAAAAGTAACCGTAGAAGAACAGATGACCAGTTTTAAGACATCTGCCTATCTTTGAGTGGTTTATAATTTACTGGAACTAGCTGTTGCTTTCTTTCTAAATTATTAACACAAGCTTGATAAATGTCTTCTTGCAGTAGCAATTAATTTAAAAGGGAAGTATGACCAATGATTTTTTGGCCATACTTTTTTTTGTTTGTCACAGGACTGCACTTACCTTTTGCTCTCCTGGGACAAAGAATCAGCCTACAACAGGCTAAAGCCCGCTGTACGCTGACGTCACAAAACTGCTGCAGGCTCTGGCAGGATCCCAACCATATTGTCAAGGTCCACCTAGCTGCCTGACTGACAACTGGCTCCAGCTCTAAGGGCATGACTTAGAACAAAGCAATCTGCACCCTCCCCCTCTGCAGCCTGGTTCTCCAGTGAGTTCTGGAGGGGCATTGCGGAGAGCAGGTTACTGACAGTCACCTTTCTCCACAATGAGAAGACTAAAAGCTGAGCCATCAGCAGTCATGTGCTTGCTCTGTTCTTGGTTTTAAAGTTGACATGGGCCGGCTGCTGCATTGAGGGAAGTATGCATGTTTGTTTTTTTTATTGACCCCCATGCAGCTCCTTTAAGGAGTTGAATGCGCTTGATACTGAACCTCTATGTAGCTGAACTATTGCAAGAAGTAATCAAACTTGGTCACAGCTCTTGCTTTTACTGGGCTATGTATGATCAACCTTAAATGCCAATGGTAATTCAGTTTGAACTCCAGGAATTAATCGTATTGCATACTTACATTGGTCTAGCTTGGAACATTGTAAGTATGCATATCCTATACCTAATGGACTGCTGAGGAAGATGGAAATTTATTGTAATTGTTGGTGCTACTACAGTGATGGCTGCAATGTTCTGGGTCAGGCTCAGATTCTATGCGAGTGACTGCCTTACTGCACACTGATCACAGGGAGTCACTTGCTCAGCAGTGCTGCCAATCTATAGACTGCCTTATATTTTCTTTTCTTTTTTCTCTAAATGGATGACGTGATGAGGAGGGGCGGTGATGTCACGATCTCCACACCATCCAATCAGAGAAGGCTTGTATTTATGTAAAAAATATTAGGTGTTCAATGAATGGTGGCTGTGCTGAACAGGCAACATCCTGTAGCCAGCGTTCAGTGGGCAGATGTTCGCATGGAACTTGAGGGCATTCGTGTCGACAACGTCCGTGATTTTCAGCTTCCCCAGTGGTCCATCAGGTATAAGATATGCATACTTCTGTTGTGCCAAGCTGAACCAATGGAAGTATGCAATACAAATAACTCCTGGAGCTCAGCATTAATATTTAAATGTATTTTAGTGCTTTATTGTGTGATAGTAGTCAGCAGCATTTTTTCATCTTGATATTAATTACATTTTTCATGTTTATCCCCTGCATATCCCAGGTCAATGGCATGAATATTAGCAATGTATCTCACAGCCAAGCTATTGCTTTGCTCCGCCAGCCCTCCTCTGTCCTGTATCTCACGGTGTTGCAAGAGAAAGGCTTCTCTCAGAGGTCTCAGCGTACGGAGAGTGGTACCACACTCAGTCTTGGCAAGGAGGTAATTCAAGTTGCATTGATGAAGCGGGATCGGTCTGAACCTCTAGGAATTAAGCTGGTCAGGAAGACAGAAGAACCTGGAGTTTTTGTTCTGGATTTATTAGATGGAGGACTGGCTTCAAAGGATGGGAGGTTGAAGTGTAATGATAAGGTGCTGTCTATCAATGGCCATGATCTCAGACAAGGAACTCCAGAGACAGCAGCACAGATCATTCAGGTAATCTTACAAAGAGACAAGACCAGAAAAACCTGTCTGTGTGTTTTTGTGTAGAAGCCTCACTGAATTATGGTTGAGTTTAAGAATATATTATTACTATCAGAAATGTAGAATTTCATTATGCACTCCCTGCTTGAGAGTTAAATAGCACTAAACGTAACAGATATGTGAACTGATGTGGGGAGGACACGTCAAATACAGGAAGTATGCCTTCAACTACACAGCTACAGATAGCTCACATTCAACATCAGCAGGACAAGTGTGTTTTCCATTGCTCATTTAAAATTTAACAATTTAGAGAATATTGATGTGTCCCAAGTGGAGCATTATTGTTGAAAAGGGCTCATCTCCTAGCTGTTGGTGTGTATTGCCACCCACAAGCACCTGTGTCCCCCAGTATTCATGTAAATACATAGGCAGAGGAGAGACAAAGCAATTGCAGGCATCTCCTAAACCATATTGTGGGTGAAACAGTGGCATCAGACAATTTTTCACCTCCGCAATCATTTCCAATCGTTATTTGACTAAGACCGTTGGCTAGAACGGTCTTTTAGTAACCATAAATGCGGGATTAAAATAAAATCAGAAATGGTGTCGCGCTCCACTACCAATTGCAAAAATGTGAATAAATAAATAACAGTCCAGCTCCGAAAGAGTGCATAATGATATATCTGCAATTATATTACTGTTGCAAACATGTCCTTAATAAATCCGTGACCTTGATACGGACCATTCTCCATGATGAAGCCACATGACCAGGATTGCGACATTATTTCTGATTTGATTTTATTCTCTGTGACACAATGGTATGAGTATGTGTAGAGTGTAGGCGAACCACTAATTTTCACAAATTTTTTTACACAATTTTTATGATAATTTCATTTTCAATATTGTATTGATTTCATCACACAGTATTGGTAATATTTTTTTTGCAATATAAAATGGGTATAGGCTTCCTGAAAGAAAAGGTTCGTAGAGACTAACATTACTGATGTCACCTTCTGAAAATACTAGTTCCCTGTTTATCAGGGTGATCCATTGTTTTTCTTTTTAAGATGATGTTTTTATGGCTGTCCCTGTGATAACTTCCCCCCTGATTTCTTGTACAGGTGTCACAGGAACAAGAAGTGATAGAAAATCTCTCCACTGGGGTCAAAGACAGAAATAAAAATCTTTCAGAATTACAAAGTCTTTTTTTACATGAAAAATAGTTGGGGTTAGGATTGAATTCAGGGCTGGCCACATCCTTTAATTTTTTGTTTCCTTCCAGTTTACCCATACACTGTACAATGTATGCTGCATCTAAGCAAGTTAAAACTAGTTAGATAGATGCTGCCCTGGATAAGAGGGTAGGGGTTAAAGCCTTTCCCAGTTTAGCAGGATCCTTTGTTGCCACACTGCACCTGTGATATAAAAAGGGACAGTGGGCCAAGTCAGGGGGGTTCGTAGTGTGATTGCTTGGTCCTGCTTCTTCTTGTGTTCCGCTGTCTTGCCCATTTTCCCGGGTCCCTGAAGATGCCACAGTCAGTCACCAAGATATAAAGTCATCAGAGCCTGGGGTCGCGCTGAAGACACCAGCTGCTGGAGAATGGCTCTGATAGACTCTGGAATTACATGGACCCTACCTATGCAGGTACGTTGGGGCAGCGCAAAGCCTTGTTAGGAGTAGTAACTAGGGATTTAGGGATGTTGACCGTTTTGTTGAAGTTCTGTTGGACTATCTTGTCTGCTTTGGACTCTTCTGTAATATTGCACTTTAACTCGCGTAAAATGTTAAACCTTGCCTTCTGCCTGGTCTGAAGTCCTTGAAAGGGGTGCACTGTAAGTAACTGGCATTATCACACACTGTAAAGTTTGGATCTCTAGCACTTGAGGTATGAAATAGTCAGCATGTTAAGAGTCACCTTAATGCACGTTATATGTGTGATTGCCATGAACAACGAAGGTACAATTAGCAAACAGCCTGTTGGAACATGTGCCTTTTAGAAATGGGAACCGCTGGACAAGGCGGCTGAGGTCCGTGTTTGGCACAGCAGTGGGAAGATATACATTTACACTGGTACCCGAGAGTAACTGAAGAACAGTTGTTGTACAGGTGTACATGGTGTACGTTCACCGCTAAGAGTAGAGGCCCGCCTTAAGGTTGAGCCTTGTCCCAGGGCATTGGTGAAAATGGCATTGAGCAAAGGTACCCCATGTGTGTGAAGCAGAGAGAGACCTTGCACAAGGTGCCTAGTGGTGTAGCCCAGAAGAACCCACCCCGGAGTAGGCCTCTAATGTTTACCAGACTTGGCACCCAATTGGAAAACATGGAGGATGTGACAAACAACCACCACCCTGCTGTCATCTTACATGCATGAACACCTGCATACTTTCAACTACTTCCATAATGGGGAAATCAGATGACCGACAAATTAAATCTCATTGTGTTAGATGCTAGTCAGCAGTATTTTCTATGCTACAGTTTTTTGTGTCTCTCACACCTCTGATATTCATATAAAGGTAGCAGAGTAAAATCTTTAACAGGTGTATTTATTTATGTTTTTGTTTTATGTACATTTTAAACCAGTATGAAAACAAGTTAACCTCAAGTTACCTCAACATATGGATGTAAATGGTGCTTTTTTTGCTGTTTTCCAGATGAGCGAGGCACGAGTGAACTTTGTGGTCCTCAGACAAACCACACCACAGCCCATAGATGTAGAAGAGGGAACTTCATCAGGAAGCAGCAGTAGCAGTAGCAATGGAGGAAGCCCTGTGCATGCACGCAGGAGGCAGAGTCAGCGGTCATGCCAGAGGAGATCCACACAGCAGAGGGTAAATTAATACATTTTCTAGGAATCTATCACAAGAGAATATGATCTGTTTACAGCCTGTTCTAGAAATGAAAAGAGTAACTGGTTTAAGAACTATTTATGGAAAATTGGAACATTTTGTTGTGTGGATGCCTGTGTGTGTAGTTGTTGTGTGACATCCATTGTTCTTCACATAGTCCAAAAGAATGCAGAACATACAGATATTACAAAGTAAACCTCTTGTAGATTGCCAATTCATGCTTGAACCTGGGTGTCGTTGATTGGCTACATCTTAACTCTGTGTATCTTGCAGTAACATTCAGCACCCACATCAATCTACATTAATTTGCAACATTAGAACTTTAGTTCATCCTCTAAAGCTATACATTCTTAGTGCATGGGATCATGCCACATTGACTACCTTAGTTCCCTGTGAATTCATTGGATGTGTTCTCAAATACTTGGCAGTCTTAAATCAACTAAATTTAAACATAACTGGACCCTTGCCATGACGTCCTAATATAGGGTATTTTCAGTGTGAAAATGGCATTCTCTATTGTCAGGATGAGTGATTTTGGGCAGAATTGATTTTACTATGACACTTCATTAAAACAAACACTCTTCTATATATATCTATCTATCTATATATATATATATATATATATATATATATTCCAAAAGAGAGCAAAACTCACAGGTCTTGAGGGGTGAAAGCACAGTGAAAATTTTATTTCAATGAAACACATGTCCTAAGTTTCTTTGGACTGCATGTACTACAGACTTTGCTATCCACCCAGGCCCATTTTTTTTTATCTCTGTGTGCAGTGGCAACCACTGGATTAAAAAAAAATAAAAATATATATATACATATTTATATTCACACACACTGTATATACACTTTATTTAGAGTTTTTTTTTTTTGGGGGGGGGGTTCGAAGGGTGCAGGGGTTAGGGGTAGGTTAGTATTTTTTTTTGTATATTTGATCATTGTTCATGTACGGTTAGTTTAAGGTATAACTAAAGGCAAAATGTTTTTCTTAGTTTTGGATCGAGTGGAGAGGGTTCAGAACACATGCCAGGTTTATTTTAACACCAAGAGTGAAAGTGAGAGATAATCCCATATTTTGAGTTGTTACCAGAACAAGAAAAAGATGAATCTTCCAATGGGGACACTACTTCTGGTGACAACCAGGTATTTCTCTCACTTTGCAGGATTTCCTATCAATTCTTGTTGTGGCTGATGGTACAGGAAGCAAAGGGAAATCTCTCGAATGCAAGAAAGTTAGCAAAAATCTGACAGGGGTTCTAACCCTTCCTTATTCTACTCAAAATGAGAAAAAAAATTTTTTTGGCTTGTGTTCTACTTTATATGTCTGAGGCAAAAAAAAAAAAATAAGGGGCTATTTTGGCACAAGAACAAAGGTTCAGGATTGTTCAAAGGAACTTCAGTAACGTTTTGGAGGACCCTTAACAAAAACCACCTTATTTTACCTTTCCCAATGACTCCTATGTATTTGAACAAAGTGGCAAACTTGTTGAATTCTTTTGATTTTCACTGAAATTTTAAGGAGATAAAAACTTAATTTTGCTCATCTTTGTTTTTCAGTTTAAGCACTAAACTGACAATCATTTAAAAAATTATTTTTAATTCATTGGAAGGCTAGTTTTTTACATGTATAGAGAGGTAAGTTTATTTATAGATATAGACCTGCTGAGTCTTAACGTATATTTGTTTTGTTACTGCTATGCACAAAATATAGGATCAACTTCCACTACTTTCGGGCCTAGAGAAGACTGTTACACTGAAGAAAGAGCCAAGAGAATCTCTGGGAATTACTATAGGAGGAGGCCGTGACCATAGAAATAGGCTCCCCATCTATGTGTCCAGTGTTCAGCCAGTTGGCTGTCTATTCAGGGATGGCAGAATAAAAAAAGGTAAAAATGTGTCTCGCTTTTTTATTGCATTTATTGTTGCAAATCACTTTTAGGGGCCAGGTTTTTTACATTCCACATAGATATTGAGTACACATTTTGCACAGCATAGAAAAGTAAAAAAAAAAATAATATATATATATCTATATATCTATATATATATATATATATATATATATATATATATATATATATATAAAACAGTTGGCCTATACTTGAAGTGTAAAACTACATTTTGAAGAACTATTATTTTTTATTTTTGGATAACATATGGAAGAAATGTTTTGTAGCCATTTGTGTTCCCAAAGGGAGAGATGTATGCTCTTTTCTTGTCCTAGAGGTAGAAAGTAAGGGGATAGCACCCTTAAGTGACAGGAAATCCCACCTTTAAACAGCAGTACCTGTAAGGGGTCCTCAGTGGGAGATTTCCACTCTACTCCTGTTCTGATGACAACAATCAGAAGATAACCTTCCTAAGGTTGGCTCACTTTTTCTGAATTTATGTTTTCACAAAATTCCCTATGCACTCGAGGATCCCCAGCACATTACATACCATTGCTCAGCCAGTAAAAAAAAAGTGCTTATTTCCCCATTTATATGTGTAGGCCGTGCACAGTCTTGTCAGAAAAAACTCTTTGATGCTAGACCACCCTCCATCTTGTCTAAATGTCAGGACAGGCAGGATGTTGGAAGTACACCCCCATGGATTTGAATCATTCAAACTGCGCACATACAGTTCATCCTGCTGGAGTCACAATCGCCACGACAAACGGTGGGTGCCTTAAATATATGCTGAGCTGCACATGCAGCTAACAGGCACAGGGAAGCATTATGAGAGAAGAGATCGCTAGGGTCTCTTCTGTCATAAAAACCTTGCCTGTCAGCAAATTTTTTAAAAGTGGGGTTGATCCCACCTTAAGATGCAAACGTGTACAAATTTCACTGGTTATAGGATAAATACACATATCTGCATCTACATTGATTATCTCTGAGCATGTGTGTAATTAATTGTTCATAAATTTACATGTAGCGCTCTCCTAGATAGGTGCCAGGATTAGGTAGATTTTGTTCTAGCACACTGTGTTCAGTGGAGCTGCGTTTGTTGTTAAGTTAATTTAGTTTACTTCACTGCAATCAGTGTGGCTGAGATTCCTGTGTTAGGCTAATTTAGTTCTAGCTCACTGTAGTCAGTGCAGGTGAATGGTTAGGTCTGTTCTGTCTCAGAGGCTGTTGTTTTGATTGCTCTCTCCCTGTCTTGTCTGAACTCTCAAGTTAGTTCTGGAAGGTGTGGAGTAATAATAAGCAGCATGAATATTTATGCCATTTCTGCCAATCTTGGTAAAGCCCTGTACAAGCATCTGCTGGAAAAGGGTATAAATAATCTGAGATCCAGAGTGATCTTGTCTTGTGCTAGAGAGGGGAAGTCCAGTGTAGAGGGCATGCTGCCATCCTGGGCAACCAGTGTGTGCTTCTGCTGCTCATCAAGGTCCCAGGCCTGCTGGTTTGGTGCCCCATTCTACAGTTACATTGCTGAAGCTGACCAAGAGGATTTGTTCTCTTTGGGGATTTATTTTGGTATCACTGAAAAATGAGTCCTGAAGATATTGGAAGGAGGCAGCCATTTATTTAAGGGTTTTTAGTGAGTACAGACCTGCGTGAGAGTTCTCTGAGACTGTGTGCTACTATACCTTGAAATAGAGTCAGCGTATATCAGTTCTACCTAAGGGGAATGCACTATTATAGTGTTCCTGAAAAGCTCAGCCCAATGTTTGCTGTAAGCAAGGACTCATGATCTCGTTGTTGCAGCAAGTTGTTACTGGAGTATCCTACAGTCAACCGTTACCTATCCAATTTCGAGTTTCATTAAAGCTTTAACCAGCTGCCGAATGACGGCTTCACTGCGGCCGGCCAGTCCTGGGTGGACATCATATGACGTCCTCCCAGAACGCACTCTCCTGCGCGCACCCGGCGATCTCCGTGATCGCTGTGTCCTACGGACACAGCTGATCACGTGATGTGGTAAAAGGCCAATCACAGCGGCCTTTTACCACGTGATCAGCGGTGTCCAATGACACGCTGATCAGAGGGAAATGCAAGTGCCGGTTCTCGGCTGCACTTTCCTCACGCTGTCAGATCGTGAGGAAAGTACTGCCGAGAACCGGCAGTTGTCAGAGCGGGGATCGGCACCGATCATCAGGGCACTGATTATCAGTGCCCTGATGATCGGTGCCCAGCAGTGCCACCCGCAAGTTCCGCCCAGCAGTGCGCCCACTAGCTCCGCCCACCCGTGCCCATCAGTGCACCCACCTGTGCCCAGCAGTGCACCCACCTGTGCCACTCTGCAGTGCCACCTACCTGTGCCCAGAAGTGCCACCTACATGTGCCCAGCAGTGCCACCCACCTGTGCCCACCCACCTGTGCCCACCAGTGCCACCCACCTGTGCCCACCCACCAGTGCTGCCCACCAGTGCAGCCCAGCAGTGCTGCCAGTCAGTGCCACCAGTCAGTGCCCAGGGGTTGTGCCAGTCAGTGCCGCCAGTCAGTGCCCAGCAGTGATGCCAGTCAGTGCCGTCTATCAGTACCCATCATCAGTGTCACCTATCAGTGCCGCCTATCAGTTCTGCATATTAGTGCCGCCTATTCGTGACCCCTAATTAGTGCTGTCTATCGGTGCCGCCTATCCGTGCCACCTCATTAGTACTGCCTATCAGTGCCCTTTAGTGCTGCCTATCAGTGCCCATCAGTGCTGCCTCATCAACGCACATCAGTGAAGGAGAAAAAATACCTGTTTGAAAAATTTTATAAAAGAAACAAATAAACTTTTTTTTTTTCAAATTTTTTGCAATTTTTTTATTTATAGTGCAAAAAGTAAAGCGCCCAGTGGCGATTAAATACCACCAAAAGAAAGCTCTATTTGTGAGAAAAAAATGATCAAAATTTCATATGGGTACAATGTTGCATGACCGCGCAATTGTCAATCAAACTGCGGCAGTGCTGAAAGCTGAAAATTGGCCTGGTAAAGAAGGGGGTATAAATGCCTGGTAGGCAAGTGGTTAAAGAAAGCTTACCTGTGGACTGGTTAATGAGCCTGAAGAGTGACTGGAATTGTGTTGTTGCAGTGCAACTACTGGGGAAAGAACCTTGGGCATAGATACAGCGAGCCCTTGAGGAGGTGAGCATTACATATACAGTGGATATAAAAAGTCTACACACCCCTGTTAAAATGTCAGGTTTCTGTGATGTAAAAAAAATGAGACAAAGATAAATCATGTCAGAACATTTTCCACCTTTTAATGTGACCTATAAACTGTACAACTCAATTGAAAAACAAACTGAATTTTTTTTAATGGGGCAGGGGGGAGTAAACAAAAAACTAAAATAATGTGGTTGCATAAATGTGCACACCCTCTTATAACTGGGGATGTAGCTGTTTTCAGAATTAAGCAATCACTTTCAAAATCATGTTAAATAGGAGTCAGTGCACACCTGCCATCATTTAAAGTGCCTCTGATTAACCCCAAAATAACGTTCAGCTGTTCTAGTAGGTTTTTTCTAACATTTTCATAGTCGCATCCTACAGCAAAAGCCATGGTCCACAGAGAGCTGCCAAAACATCAGAGGGATCTTATTGTTAAAAGGTATCAGTCAGGAGAAGGGTACAAAAGAATTTCCAATGCATTAGATATACCATGGAACACAGTGAAAACAGTCATCATCCAGTGGAGAAAATATGGCGTAACAGTGACATTACCAAGAACTGGAAGTCCCTCCTAAATTGATGAAAGACGAGAAGAATACTGGTCTGGGAGGCTGCCAAGAGGTCTACAGCAACATTAAAGGAGCTGCAGGAATATCTGGCAAGTACTGACTGTGTGGTACATGTGACCACAATCTCCCGTATTCTTCATATGTCTGGGCAGTGGGGTAGAGTGGCAAAATGGAAGCCTTTTCTTACATAGAAAAACATCCAAGCCTGGATAAATTTTGCAAAAACACATCTGAAGTCTCCCAAAAACGTGGGAAAATGTGTTCTGGTCTGATGAAACCAAGGTTGAACTTTTTGGCCATAATTCCAAAAGATATGTTCGGCGCAAAAACATCACTTTTCTTCAGTTGGAACTGGGGCTTTAGTCAAGGTAGAGGGAATTATCAGCAGTTCCAAATACCAGTCAATATTGGCACAAAACCTTCAGGCTTTTGCTAGAAAGCTGAACATGAAGAAGAAGTTCATCTTTCAGCATGACAACAACCCAAAGCATACATCCAAATCAACAAAGGAATGGCCTCACCAGAAGAAGATTAAAGTTTTGGAATGGCCCAGCCAGAGCCCAGACCTGAATCTGAAAATCTGTGGGGTGATCTGAAGAGGGCTGTGCACAGGAGATGCCCTCACAATCTGACAGATTTGGGGTGTTTTTGCAAGGAAGAGTGGGCAAATATTACCAAGTCAAGATGTGCCATGCTGATAAGACTCATACCCATAAAGACTGAGTGCTGTAATAAAATCAAATAAAATCAAAAGGTGCTTCAACAAAGTATTAGTTTAAGGGTGTGCACATTTATGCAACCATATTATTTTAATTTTTTATTTTTCCTTCCATCCACCTAAAAGATTTCAGTTTGATGTTCAACTGAGTTGTACAGTTTATAGGTTACATTAAAGGTGGAAAAAGTTCTGAAATAATTTATCTTTGTCTCATTTTTTTACATCACAGAAACCTGACATTTTAACAGGGGTGTGTAGACCTTTTATATCCGCTGTAAGTTATATTAGTCAAGAGGCTCATGTAAAATGGATTTGTCTGGGTTGACGATACAACTTGTTCACTTGTGATTCTTATGTCGGGACAAAAGTTAATAAAAAAATCTTATTTGAAATGTTAATCTATGCTCCATACTTTATTTTTGAAGATAGATTCATCCTATAAGAAATAGAGATCATAAATAAAAAAAAGTCAATATACTACATCTGTTGTCTATCAATAACAACATTTAGTGTATATATACTACATCTTGTGTGTGACTGAACATACATTCTCTGTACAGGTGATGTTCTACTTAGTATAAATGGAACCGACCTGACTTGCTTGAGCTATATGGATGCAGTTTCTGCTCTGAAGTGTAATGCTGCTTCACACACTGTGGTCCTGAAGGTCTTGGAGCTATCACCCCCAGAGCGACAAGGAGAGCCTATGGAAGGAGGTGCTGAGAGCCTGAGGGACCTTGGCGGCATCTGGTCTCCACTATGGATACACTGGCTTGGCCTTCCAAGGTATGTTGCTTGTGCATTTCAGTTGCATAAATAATACAAAATAATGGTTAAAGTGTTACTAAACCTAGGACCCTGCATTCACTATATTTGGTCTCTCACAAAACATGGAAGTGCAATTATTTTAGTAAATATAAACTATATATAGCAGTCTTGTGACTTCTATCAGTGTCCAGCAGAGCACATGTTAAAGCTTGTAGGAAGAGTTTTCATTCTGCTGTAGGAGGATGCAGAACCCCTGACCTCTGTCTGGACAGTACTGATCGGTCCTGTGCTGATCACATGCACTCTCCCAAGAAAAAAACAACTTCTCTAGCAATACACACCAAACTGAACATGTGCATAGTGTCTCCACATTGTCTTATCAGGAGATAAGAGGGGGATACTGGAAGTAGGAAAGGATCAGAAAAGGCAGGATCAAACAGCTTTTTTTACACAATGCAGAGCATTAACCTATTAGGTTCCATAGTGAGTATAACAAGCATGTTTTACTGCATATACAGACTGATTTTACTGTTGTGGGTTTAGTAACACTTTAAGAGAACACATGTATAATTGTTATTATATTTAAGGAATGCACACAGCTGACTCACCCTGCTCTTCCCTCAAAGTAGGAAAACAGAACTGAACCACAAAGTTTTGCAAAAAACACTGAAACAAGAGGTTAAATTAAATCTGTAGCGGATGCTCAATGGATGCTGCCATTACTGATTGGTTATCACACAGAATGAGTACTTTGGGTAACAAGTCTGGAACAAGTAAGCAGATTAGCAGTCCAGACCTCCCTTCCTGTCTGAGAAATGCATATGAATTTTTTTTATTTACTGTGTGTATGTATATGCATGTATGATATATACAGTATATCTTTTTCTGGGAAACTTGAGCTTGGCCACCCTTTGGGTCAGTGAGTCTGCCTATTACATTAAGGCCATTCACACAATAATGCTGTGCATTGCAATGCATGTTACATTGTGGTGCATTAGACAGCCTCTTCAAAATTAATGAGTGAAATGCACAGAAAATTGAGCAGGCTGCATTTTATCACAGCACATTGCGCAGAGCATGCATTGCGCTGCAGCACACGTGAATTAGGGAGGCATGCACAATGAATAACACTGAGAGGCACCAATGCATGCAACATGTTGAACATTGCTGCAGCTCTGTGGTGAGAATGGGCCCTTAACCACTTGCTGTCCTGGGCAATTTTTTTAATTTTTCACATGCATGTTAAAATAAGTATTTTTTGCTAGAATATTACTTTGAACTCCCAAAAATTATATATATTCTGAAAGTAGAGATAGAAGAAAATGCTGGCTGTTGCAATTTTTTTGGCACAAGATATTTGTGCAGCCATTTAACAAACACAATTTATTTTTCTTAGGAAAAACTATACTAAAATGAATTTTAGTGCACACAGACACAAAATAATACCCACTTTTTTAGTATAATATGAAAGAATATGGTGCATCGAGTAAATAGATACCAAGCATGTCAAGATATAAAATTGCGCATGCCAATGAAATGGCAATAAACTAGATTACCTAAAAATTTCCATATGTGAGGTTTTAAAAGCCCTTACAGGATATCAGTGTAGAGCCAATCGTGAGTTATGCCCCTAGAAGTTTTGCTCTTACTCTGGCGGTCGTGGTGATACCTCATGTGTGGTGCAAGTATTGTTTACATATGCATGCTGGACCTATGCATGCTTTTGCCTTTGCGTGTATTTGCAGGGAGTTTAATTAGTTAAAATTATTTACAGGTACTTTTTATAAAAAGACATTAGCCCTGATGTCTCCCCTTCCCTCTAAAGCAGCTAATCAAGTACAGATCGTGCTTGGTTAGCTGCTTCCCTGGCTGTAACATCCAGGTAATGACTGTTCTGAAAGCAGACTTAATCATCTTCACTTCCAGGTTCATTTGTGAAAGAGGAGATTGGAGTAGTGATGTTCCTTCATCTCCTCTGTGAAGCTGTCTCAGCCACATACAGCAATCTCATGCTCCATGGAGGATTTGAAGAGTCTTGGAACCACTATGGATGGTGCCGCCATGATCCTGCAATAACCATTTGCTGACAGAATGTCAGTCAGCTTGTGGATAAAGAAGCAAAAACAGAAGGCTTGAAAGGCAGGAAGGGTCAATATTAGATGTTACAGAGAAAATCGGCATATACCAGTAATACCCACCTTTCTTAGTCATACAGTACAGGGCGCAGCCTCTTTATTGATTAACCATGGCTTACAGTGGGGAAAATAATTATTTTATCCCCTGCAGATTTTGTAAGTTTGCCCATTTACAAAGAAATGAAGAGTGTATAATTTTTTATCATAGGTGTATTTTAAATGATAGAGACAGAATATCAACCAAAAATCCAGAAAAAACACATGGTACAAATGCTATTCTTGGCTGTCGCATGGAAACTCGAAGTTCCAGCTCCCTCCATAAATTTTCTGTAGGATTAAGGTCTGGAGACTGGCTAGGCCACTCCACGACCTTAATATGCTTCTTCTTGAGCCACTCCTTTGTTGCCTTGACTGTATGTTTTGCGTCACTGTCATGCTGGACCCATCTTCAGTGTTCTGGCTAAGGCAAGATTTTATTTAAAGGTTTTTATCCAAGATTTTACAACACATGGCTCCATCCATTGGCCCCTCAATGCAGCAAAGTTGGCCTGTACCTTTAGCAGAGAAACAGCTCCAAAGCAGAATGTCTCAACCTCCGTGCTTGACTGTAGGGATGGTGTTCTCGGGGTCATAGTCAGCATTTTTCTTCCTCCAAACACGGCAATTCGAGTTAAAGCCAAAGAGCTCAATCTTGGTCTCTTCTGACCACAGCACTTTCTCCCAATCCTTCTCCAAAAACATCAGACGGGCCTGTACATGTGCCTTCTTGAAGAGTGGGACCTTGTGGGCGCTTCATGGCGGTGTATTGTGTTACCAATGGTTTCTTTGGTGACTGTGGTCCCAACTGCCTTGAGATCATTCATAAGTTCCTCCCTTGTAGTTCTGTGCTGATCCCTCACTTTTCTCATGATCATCCTTACCCCATGAGGCAAAATCAAAATCTTGCATGGCGCTCCAGACCAAGCGATTGATGGTTATTTTGTATTTCTTCTATTTGCAAATAATCACTCCACCAGTTGTTTCCTTCTCACCAAGATTCTTGCTGATGGTTTTGTAGCCCATTCCAGCCTTGTGCAGGTCTAAAATCTTGTCCCTGACATCCTTTGACAGCTCTTTGGTCTTGCCCATGGTGGTGAGGTTTGAATGGAAGAAAGAGATTCTGTGGACAGGTGTCTTTTATACACATAACGAGGTGTCATTAGGAGTACCTTCTTAAATTGACAGAACTAATTTGTGTACCACGTGAGCACGTAGCCAGTCTGTGTTATTGCTGGTTGGTAGGGGATTCAAATACTTATTTTACTGACTGAACTGAAACTCAATTTATAACATATCTATTGTGTTTTTCCTGGATTTTTGGTTGATATTCTATCTCTAATTTTTTTTCATAGGTGTATTTTAAATGATATAGACCCTTCATTTTTTTGCAGGGGGGCAAACTTACAAAATCTGCAGGGGTATCAAATAATTATTTTCCCCACTATATACATTTTTTTGCAGGGGGGCAAACTTACAAAATCTGCAGGGGTATCAAATAACTATTTTCCCCACTATATACATCACTTCATAAGCTGCAGGGAAGATCCCATCTATAATTCTGAAGAGTCAAATCAGGAAAAGACACCTTTGGCTAAGATCTTGTTAAAGCTTAAGGATACCAATGCTTGTAATTAACTAGGCTTTTGTTTAGTGTTGAAGCAGTCCACGCCTGCTTACTCCAAGGTTCCGTAAAATACCTTGAGCAGCTACTCTTTGAGGGAAAGCACACATTTGGTCTGTCCTTGGACAAGTACATCAAGTGGATTTCCAGGGGTTAAAGTACTCCTCTCCTCCAGACAAGGCCTTGCACTCTTTTGAGGTAGTTGTTTTACAACTGGGACAACTTTGAGGCCTCCACATCATAGTCTAACGCACTTTCATCTGTAGACATGGTCTTCTAAGCCAAGCCAAATCTGGCTCCAAGCCTTTTTCTCAATCAAGTGCCCCCACTTATCAGAGTGGGTGAATATTGTGATCCTTTATGGTTCTGGTGATCATTGTACCCAGCTGGCCCAGAAAGATGTGGTATATGAACTTTCTCAGGCTCCCTGTGAGCCAGATCATCCAGACCTTCTGTTCCAAGGGCTGGTCCTCCATTGTGCTTCTCTGTTGCCGGCTTTAAAGGCTGTTGAAACAGGTCATAGTTAAACATGTCAGTACTACAGTTTAGTCAAATGGGATTATTATGCAGGCAAAAAGGTATCCTTTTACTGTCTTTCCCATCCTGGTTGAAGCAGGATCACAGAGACAGTGTAGTGTGGAGAGAAGAGAGCCAGATTGTAGAAGGGGTCATTTTGAAAGAGTAGAACAGTGAGGAAGAGATCTGCAGTATAGAGCCAAGGAAAAAAAAAGAGCCACAGTGGAGAAGTGGAACAGGAGTAATGATAACATACATCCTGCAGTACAGAGGATATGGGGGGGGGGAGAGCCAAAGTGAAGCAAGAGAATAATACAGACTACAGTGCAAAGCCTGCATCACAAATTCAGGAAGAAGGAGCCACAGTGTAGTAGTGGCACTGGGAATCTAGCACACAGCCTGCAGCACAGCAACAAGGAAAGAAGGAGCTACATTAGAAAAATGAGGGGGCAGAGAAGCAGGTTGAAGGAAGGAGCTACAGTGAAGCAGGGAAATAATGTAGATGGCAGTGCAAAGCCTGTCAAAGCAGGGGTAGAATGAAGGTGTGAACTGGGACGATGGCAACAGAGAACAAAGGGAGAAGGAGATGAAGCCACAGTGAAGAGAGTGGGGAAATGTCAGGGTAAGAGGAGAGATTGAAGTGAAATACTGAGGAAGAGAACAGAGAGGGAGATGATGCTTTTTTCTTAAAGGGGGAATAAAGGTGAATTGTGTTCAAGAACCCTCCAGTACTGTTGACATTAAAAGCCCTATAGTAGATAAGTCTCTATAGTATAGGATTGTAATATTGTCCAAATATTTTTCAAGTAAATGATGTGTGATTGTTTGCTAGTGTGTCACTGGAACAATTTTTATATGAATCTAATAAGACCATGATTGCTTTTCCAACAGCTCCTTGCATTGGTGTCGACACATTTCTTTACGGAAGAGTACCTTTGAAAGCTGGGGGTTCAGCATTGTTGGTGGCTATGAAGAAAACAAAGGGAATCAGCCATTCTTCATTAAAACCATAGTACCAGCTACTCCAGCATTTTATGATGGGCGATTAAAGTAGGTGGAAAGTTTTCAGTAAAATAAACTTCTAAATTGCATGTGTGCTGGATAAATGCATGGCCAGGCTACATTTTGAAATAGTGTCACCTGACCTCATTTCTTCTTTGTAGTTTATAGTAACTGGGTTGGACACAGCAGCCTTAGAGGATGAGCCTTTCTTTAAATTGCATGCTGATATTTTTCCCAAAAGAAAAGTTCTGTCACAAAGATGTGTAAACACATAGCTAATGGCCATGCTTGGGATCTTGCTGGAATCTTTGAAATCTCTGAAACTGCGACAGCCAAAGTTTCTGAAAGTTCTTGGAATGTACTTATTCATTTCTGTAATGTGTAACCAACTAATTGGATGTTCTGTAACTACAGCCAATCAGGAAATTCTGATTTGGTCATGTGATAGTGTCAGAATTCCCTGATTGGCTGCAGCTACAGAACATGTTGAGAAATGTGTTGCCCTGGGAACAGTGGTGGTGAGAGAGAGGTTTGGTAAGCAGGAGAGTCAGAGGCAGCAGCAGTGAGTTTGCGAATACAATTTATCAGACTGAGTTGGCTCTGACTCACCTGTAGTGTTTATCAAACTCTCTTCTTTCAGACACAAAGGCTGACTCTTATGCTGAACCTTTCAGTTTTGGAAGGTTCCATGTGGTGTTTTATTGCCGTGTTTCAATGTCTGCCTGTGCATATCTGACTTGGCACTTATCCTGGAGTTGTGCATCTTATCCTGGAGCTGTATTTTAGCAGAATAGGGAAGGTGGTGTGGACAACTTTTAGACTTTTTTTTTTTAATGCTTTTAAGTGAGACCCCATTGTAAAGGTGATGGTGTTGTATTTTTTAAAGCTTTCGTTTTGTAGATTTTATATACACATTTTTACTGTAAACCATTAGGACTTCTTCACACTTCTATGTAGAAAACATAGTGTGCAGGAAGTGTCGGTTCTGACCTGCAAAGTCTTGCAGTTTTAAAGCACTGTGGTGCATTCAAACACAGAGAGAAGTGGTGCATGGAAAACGCAGGCAGTACAGATTTCTGCGCTGTACCACAGCACACCTGAAGGCTGCATTCGAGTGTGAACACGGCACGTTTAAAACAGTTTTCTGTGTGCCGCCATAGAGACCTGCGGTTTCTAATCCTGAAAATAGCAGGTCTATGAACTAGCCCTTAAGGCTAGCCATACAGAGAAGGAAAAGGAGCGCAGCAGAATGCACACAGTATAATAAAGTTTCAGATGTTGTGGGACCACAGCTATGTACTCACTATGGCATCTGTAACATGTTTACAAACATTTCAGGCAAGGAATACCTGTACCCTGATTGGGGACTGGTATCTTCCCCCCCCCCCCCATTTGGTAGCAGATTTAGAATTAATTCTCAGGCTGTGGGGCTGCTTTCTGTCCAGCCCTAGTTCACATAAGTATAGTGGCAGGACTCAAGTCACTGGCTGCCAATCCACCAAAATACGATTGCAACTTCCTATCCTCTTTCCGCTCCCAGGCTGCATTGTCCAATCAAGTGGTGGGGAGGAGAGGGATCCATTGTGGCAGCTAGTATGAGTGGGCTGAGTTGTTTCTTGCCATGTGTGGCTCTCCTTTGAGTTGCAGCCAAAAGTGACAAGTGGGGCTGCAGCTCAGGAGTCAGGAAAGCGTTGTGGCTGAGGACAATGTGTACAGTGCAGAGTTAACACAATTCCCTTTCAGGCCCGTGGTGCCTTGCACACATGAAGGTATTCCACTACCTGTAATGGTTATCATCCAGGTAAACAAGATTCCTGTAGGAAAGGCTTTGCCAGTAGCCTTATGTGCTTCGGTATGGAAGGATGTAGAACAGAGGGCAATTTTTAGTAGTAAAGAAAAGTTGAATTGTTATCACATTTTTGTTTGGCACATATAATATAGTAATTGGTTTTGCTTTTCATTTTTTGTCTAGGTGTGGCGACGAGATTGTTGAAGTCAATGGTGTGTCCGCTGTGGGAATGAGTAATGCAGAGCTGATCCCTATGTTGAAAGAGCAGAAAAACAAGGTCACACTAGCAGTGGTCTCCTGGCCTGGGAGTCTAGTATAGGTCAAGAACTGTGCAGAAATCTGAGACCTTTTGGAAACCTTACTGTGCCCATGGTTCCCCCATGAAGCCACAAAGCCGACAACCCATTTTTAAGGACAAGATTTAAAATATTTAGTGTAGATATCTGAATCAAAGATGCAAAGCTTCACACTAAGTATAAAACTGATGTTTTTCTTGCAAAAATGATAAATTGCCATTTTGGAGTAATAAGATACTTACATTGAAGAAGGATAAAAGGGACATTATGCACCTTAGATAAAAGGGTTATTAATATCATTCACACAATCCACTGAACTTGCACTTTCCACCTTCAGTGATCTCCTAATGATTTTAATGTATCATTGGTAAATGAAGTTTGCTGTTACACAGCATTGTTATTTTACAATAAGTAATGTTGCCTTAATTTTTCTAATTACCTGGTATGTCTACCTACTCATTTTGCCTTTAATTTATATAAGGGGTACCAACTGGTACTAGAAAGGGGTTTCAGTAGATGATTAGGTAATTTGTGTTGTCTGCAGCTGCCTGTCTAATGATTTTTTTTTTTTTTATGAAACAGGCTTGTGTAGTACATGCTGGTCTCTGGCTTGGGTCTGTCATAGTCAGTCAATCTTCTGAGTTTAATTTTACCAACCTATTGTTAGTGTGGATTAAGCCATTTTATAACTAGTAAATGTTCTCTGGTACCCAGATGCTGGCATTTATGTAAATGTGTGTGATGCTAAATCCATTGAATGCAACAAATGAAATAGAGACCTCCTGTGAAGACCTTTTTTTTTTTTTAATAGGGCACAAACACAGGTGTAGAATATCCTCGAACCTGTAAGCACTGACCTTCACTTTACCACACTTAGGTTGAGTTGCTTTGCAAAGGAAATTTCACTTGGGGAAAGTGGTAGAAATTAACTTTGCAAAGAATACACAATTGTGTAAGGAAACTGGGGGGGGACAGGAATTTTTCTTGCATGACTGGATGGTTGAAGCTGGGACAGATTCACTAAGCCAAGTGAAAAGTCTCTTTAACTTGTAAATCAACCGCCTTGACTATAAATTTGAACTCCATGTTTTCTGTCACCTTAAAAAAATTTTTTGGACAACTTCACTCCAAGGAATGCTTACCTTTACAGAAGGTTGAAGCTACTGTGGCTGTGCTAAATACAGTTAGCTTTGCTCTTTTTCTGCCCAGGTCCCAGTAACTTCCCTTCTGCTCCCTGATAGAAAGAGTCAGTCCTACGGCATCTCAGCAATCCAGGAACAGCCTTGTATATGTTATCAATGAATATATGGCATTCTCCGATTGGCTGAGGTGGAGCCTGTGATGTAATCTGTCCTACTTCTCCACATCAGCCAATCAGAGAACACCTAGTATTCATTGTTAAAAAATACAAGTCTGTTTCTTTCCAGGCGCAGAAGGGAGGCTGCTGGGACCTGGGCACGAAGACAGGACAGGTTATGTATGTAGTACAAGCTGCTAAAATGTATTACACTCTCTGGAGTGCTCTGTCAAGTGAAATATTCCCTTGAACCAAGCTGGCCCCCCCAAAAGTGACAGGAAACATGGAATTTGGCTTTAAAGCTGTGGGTCTGATGGAGGCAAAATTACTCTATGAAAATTACACAAAACATTGCCAGCAATTAACTGTGCACCACAAATTACCTAATTAAAAACAAGTAGCTACTGAGTGGTCCTGATTCACAAAAAAAAAACACCATCTCAGGAACAAATTAAAATGGATTTTGTAAATTGTGAAATAAAGTTTGGATTAAAAACAATTTTGTCAGAAGCTTTATTTTATTGTAGTGCAGTCAATGCTCAGGATATTAAGATTGTAATTTCAGTGTACAGGTTTTGCAGAAATTGACAACCAAGCACATTTAACACCAAATTGTATTTGCTAAGTATCTATAAAAATAGTGACTTACGCAAGCAATGGAAAACTTTGTTGAACAGTGTGCCAGTACTCTCTGCCCAGCTGGCATATAATGTGTGGCACTGGTGGGCCAGCCCCCCTCTTCTGCTTAATTGAAGACCACCAACTTGATGGGTCTTTTCAAATATTTATTGCACTTTAAAAAGAAATTAGACCCCTAAGAAACAGGATGAGAGGCAACGCAGCTCTTGGAGAAAATGAATTTCATTAAGGAAACCAATTGGAATCATTTCCCCACCATTTTTGTGTTTAACTTACAGTATGTATTGTAAGGACTTGTTCAGCCAATTATTTCATTAAAAGCAGGTTTTCAGATGGGTCTTTGTGATCATTGGAGGGAGATCTGAAAACTAGGATAAAAGGAGGTTTGCACCAGTTCCATAAAATCTGCTGCTAATATGTCAACCAGCACCAGGTTTAGCCTGTATGCAAAAACACGTTGTTAATCTCATCCTAGATGTGGATGCTCCATACCCTTAGTACTGCATTGTTTATCCCTTACATGCAGAGAAACTCTGTACTCATACTTTTCACACGTACAATATACCTGCAGTGTATCACTTGTGCGGCAAAGTTTTAGTGTACAAATAAAACCAGATATAGCATTACAAAATTGACAAACCTGTAATTAAAAGTACCCCCTTTAGAACAGGGTTTCCCAGCCAGGGTTACAT